>NW_027362765.1:27800742-28400742 GCF_046119375.1 Phyllobates terribilis
CCTTATAAATGGGGTTGGGGACCATCAGTTCTGTTGTGCAGAAGTCTGGTGGATACACAGCTGATCGTCCTACTGAATAGAGAAGGTGTGTCCAAACTTTTGGTCTGTACTGTATGCCAGTAAATGGGTATATTTATGTAAAAACACAAAAAGGACACATATTTGGCATCGTCACATCCGGAACGTCCTGTCCTATAAAATGGTCATGCTGGTTAAACCTTTCAGTAAACACTGTAAATAAATAAATAAACGCGGCTTTTCCATGTTACTACTGAATAAATAGTGGAATAAGACGTGATCAAAAAGATGAAAGGAAATAAAAATAGTATTTTTGAAAATGTCATCTTGTTCAGCAAAAAGCAAGCCACAATACAGCTCCTTCAGTGGAGAAATAAAAAAGTTATAGCTCTCAGAATACAGCGATGCAAAAACAACTTTTTTTTTTTTTCCTATAAGAGTTTTTATTTTTGTGTAAAAGCGCCAAAACATAAAAAATAATATAAATGTGGTATTGCTCTGATCATACTGGCCTTAAGAATAAAGCTGCCTTATCAATTTTACCAGACGGTGAACGGTATAAAATAACACCCAAAACTATTCCTGAATTGCTGTTTTTTTTTGTTCATTCTGCCTGCTGGAAAAATGGAATAGAAAGTGATCAAAAAATATTATGTGCCTTAAAAATTGTAGCAATGAAAATGTCAACTTGTCCCAGAAAAAAAACCTTTGCATGACTCGGTCAACAGAAATATAGAAAAATTATAGCTCTCAAAATATCGCAATTCAAAAACTTGTTTTAGCAAAAAAGAAGCGTCTTTCAGTGTATGATAGCAGGCAAATATAAAAACCCTAAATAAGTCTGGTATCACTGTAATCGCACCGACCTGAAGAATAAAGTTGTCTAATCACTTATATCGCATGAGGAACAGCGTAAAAAAAGTAAATAAAACCAATTCTTCCCCTGCTGTTGGTTTGTTGATTGTCTCCCAAAGATCGCAGTGAGGCTGGCTTACATTTATCCTGTGCTCTGCGCTTAAATCGGGGTTTCCATGTAAATCTATGAAATACGTGATTTAGACGGAACCCCCAGCGGCAGATTCTCTATAATGACAGATAGAGGCACTGTGGACGCCATCTGGTCTAGGATCTGGCGGTGTCTCTTTTTAAACGTTGTAAGAAGGTCACTGGTAACATGCTGGAGGGGTGGTTATTAGCTTCAGTGATATGAACTTGGTCGTTTGCTCCAGCTTATTATGTGCTGATCGAGGTTTATCAGCTGCTCCCAACAAACCTGGCCCTGTCATGGCTGAAGAGTTGGGCAGGACGGTTGTTCGCCATATCTCCACTCTTGGGTGTGGTCCAGTAGGTAAAAGTTTGACCTCTGACTGAATCCTGTGTGCTCTGAATGTGAGCTGACCTCCAGAGCTGTGCTCTTAATAAACAGAGCTGGACCCTGTTTTCTGACCGGACGGACACCAAAGTTATGCAGACGGAGTGCTGTTTTTTTCTGAGACGAATAAGACTGAGTCCATTGATGTCTATTTTTGTTTTGGACTGGTTTATGAAGCATGTTTTTAATAAACTAGTTAAAGATTTAATAAAAAAGCATTCCTCTGAGTACCTCATTAAACAGATGAGTGAGCCGGTCTACCACAGTTGGAGCTGGAAGTGCGGGAAAGATCCCCAGGAAGCTAGTGTGACAGCTGTGGACAAACTACATGTCCTGTGTGAGTGCAACCTATAAGGATAGAAGAGTGGTAAAACAAAATGAAGGAGCTGATCAAGCACCTGGTCCAATTCCATCAACTGCAGCAGCAGTGGCAGCAACAACAGGTGCTTACGTGGCAGATGGAACTCCTCACTAACCGCCCAACCTCCATTTCAGATGATGACCTCACACGTCTGACAGACATGTCGGTAAATGGTGTCTGGATTCTTGGATAGGGGGAGCTTGGTAACCTTCGTAAGGGCCACACTCCCCCCAACAGTTGGTACTTCGAAGGATTGTGGGCGTCCACTGTATTCATGGCGACACTAAGGACTACCCTTTTGCTGGAGTGACCATGAAAACAAACTGTGGCACTGAGCCACATGAGGTTGGAGTGGATAAGGACCTGATACACCCAGTTATATGAGGGCAGGATTTTACCTTACTCTGGGACTTATGGTGAAAAGGTGGGGTGTCAAGTTACTCAGATAAGAATAGGTTCACACTTCTAAAAAAAAAAAAAAAAAAAAAAAATGTCCGAGGCAGGTGAATTCGCCCTGTGTGTGCTTGAAGGCGATGAGTACGAGACAGCGACCTATGAGGCCGACATCCCTGAGTTGAGGGCTACCGGGAGGAACTTTGGGACTACTCAACTAAAGGACCATACACTCAAAGGGGCGCTGGATGATGTCAGTTTTCAGCGGGGTTGCTCAAAAGCTGGGGGCTGACACTAGGTTTCCATACTTTCCAGTAGATGGTGATTTGCTATATCGGGTGACTAAGCTGGGGGGAAGGTATTGGAACAACTGGTGGTATCAGGACCCTATAGGTGTAGGGTGTTAGAAATTGCCAATTCCCATGGCTTGGATGGTCATCTGGGTTTAGACAAGACCAAAGAGCGGATCCTTCTTAGGTTCTACTGCCCCGGATGTTACAGAGAGATTTTGAACTATTAGAAAACACTTTGGCCAACATATCAAGGAACTCACGAGTCAGTGGTGACAACACAGACCAGTTCACCACTCATAATCGTGAGTAAAGCATTGCCTACTCAAGGAATAGAATGAAAAACCGCGAAAATGAGTATAAATGGCATAAAAACGTTAAAGTTTATTAGTCACTTAAAAATGTACAAAAGTAATAATACAAAATGTGTGGACACATGTAACTGTAGAGACAATAGGTGAGTGTTGGATCGCAAAAAAAGAAAAAGAAAAAAAGCCCCCATGACATCTTCAGAATCTCCCATAGAGATATATTGCAAAATGCATTGTGTTCAAATAAAATCCACACGGGGAGGAATCAAGAGGGAAAGCAGAGACAAGGGGATAGAGTAAAGAAAGAAAATATAAGAACGGTGGGATCAAAGGGAGAGCATACAGACACAATCAGGTAAATGGAAAAGGATACCCCTTACATATAGTTCCGAGATACCGGAGTGAAAAGTAAATCGGGGCACTCACCAAACTGATTGGTAGCTCACGCAGATATATAGGGCACAGAGGGGCAAACAGTAGACATCCACCAGGGGCCTCGACGCGCGTTTCGCGTTGGGCTTTATCAAGAGGCACGTGGTATGTAATTGATAAGGACCTAAATATATAGGACCTTAAACTGTCACGTGGGCGATCATGTGATCGCTTTCATGAGGCTGTCACGAGGGCCGGCCGTTACGGCGCATGCGCCGGGGTCACAGCGGTACCAGCAGTCGTGCGTCATCCATCAAGGCACACGCGCAGCCGGAAGTGTCAACTGACAACATCCGGGGGCGCATCGTTGCCATGGAGATGGATACTCGCGGGTGCCGGCCGCGTTTACCCAGCGCATGCGCACCACCGGCCATCGTCACAGCGCCACAGTGTGCCCCCTATAAGGTTAGTAGGGTGTATATAGTATGACCAATAGTGGGGAAAAAAAAGAGAGAGAGGATAACCAAAGAGGAAAGGGAAAAAAAAAAGAAAAGGAAGTATGGAGACAAGGAGATATGGTAGGAAGAGTAGTTACTATGTATATAAATAGAGCAAGATACATAATCACATATAAATGAAAATTAGATAATATATATAGATAGAAGCATTTTTTCCCCCATAAATTACAGGAGAATAGTACATAGCAATCTTCTTGAAAGAAATTCTCAATTCCCATTCCGTCATCATATGAAGATAATATGCAAAGCAGCTGATCCCATCAAAGATATATAAAGTGCTGAAAATAATGGTCAGGAAATCTAAATAAAGAGACAAGAACACAAATAAATAACAAATCACACGGACAATTAAAAGTAGATAAAACCAAAAAGGAGGATGTTTAACCCCTAGGGATAAATCTCTAGGGGAAAAGAAACAATCGGGAGTGGCGCATAACCCAGAGCCAGGTCAGGCGCAGAGACGCACACGTGAAGACCAGAGCATAATGAACATACACTCAAAGCTAGAAGGATTAGGAATATGAAAATAAGTGGAAATCATAAAAATGAGGAGAAACCAAGATGTTCGCTGAGCCCCCGCGGTGCAAGAGTGTCAAGAGTAGTGATCCACCTGGCTTCCTTTTGTGCCAAAAGGCGTTTGGCGTTCCCACCCCGGGAGCCCATATGCACCACGTCAATACCACAAACCCTCAAAGATCGAGGGTCACAGTTATGGGCAGATTTAAAATGTCGTGGTAAAGTCTTGAGCTCCCGGGGATCAGGGATCGCCCTAGCCGCAATAATGTCCCTAACATGCTCGCGAACTCTGACTCTCAGCCCCCTCCTAGTGAGACCTACATAAATAAGTCCGCAGCCACATGTAGCATGGTAGATCACATGTGTAGTGCTGCAGGAAATATAGTGGCGGATGTTGAAATTACGGGAGCCATCAGAGTTCGCGAACATGGTAGTACGTGGGACTTTAGTGCAGGCGGCACAGTGGCCTCAGGGAAAGGTCCCCAAGGTGGGACCACGGGAGCCAAACGGGTTTCTCCCAGATGGAAGGTAAGGACTGGAAACCAGAAGATCTGCTAGGTTGTTGGATCATCGAGATGTCATGCATGGAGACTCCCCAATATATTCCCTCAGGGAGGGCTCCGTACCCAAGATATCAAAATGTCGGGAGAGGATACGCCTCACCCCACACCACTCGAAGTTAAATGTGGAAATGAAGCTGATCCTCTCCGGACCTTTACATCCATCAGAGGGAGGGGGATAGATGAGGTGATCCCGGGGAGTATTCCGCGCCCTCCTAAGGCCACGGCCGACACATCGATTGCTGTAACCCCTGCATTTGAAACGTTCGGCTAAGTCCGAAACCCGTTTCTCAAATTTAGAATTGGTCGAGCAGATCCGTCTCACCCTGAGAAACTGCCCGATCGGGACGGCCCTGATAGTAGAAGAGTCATGTGCAGATGTGGCTTTGATGAGAGAATTCACGGCAGTGGGTTTCCTAAACAGATCAGTTTGGACACGACATTCAGCATCCACTTCTAAAGTGATGTCCAAAAAATCGATCTGTCTAGAACTGTACTTATAAGAAAGCCTCACTGCACGATTGTTTGAATTCAATATGGCAATGAAGTCCTCGAGCTCCCCGACAGTCCCCTGCCAAAAAAATAGGACATCGTCTATATATCTCATCCACGACACGACATGGTCCACGCCCCGTATCCCCTCATTGCCAAAGATCTCCCCCTCCCATGCACCCAGGAAGAGGTTGGCGTATGAGGGGGCACAGGCCGCCCCCATTGCCGTGCCGCGGATCTGAAGATCTACCCTATCCTGAAATAAAAAGTAATTATGGCAGAGGACGAATTCAAGGAGCTCGAGGACAAAATCTCTCGAAGGGCTGTCCAGATCGGAACCGCTCAGGAAGAGGCGGACCGCCTCCAGACCCAAATTGTGACTAATGCATGTGTACAGGCTTTCGACGTCGGCCGTGACAAGGAGGGTATCATGATTAAGAAGGACGCCGTCAACCCGAGTGGATTTTATTTGCACACAATGCATTTTGCAATATATCTCTATGGGAGATTCTGAAGATGTCATGGGGGCTTTTTTTCTCTTTTTCTTTTTTGCGATCCAACACTCACCTATTGTCTCTACAGTTACATGTGTCAACACATTTTGTATTATTACTTTTGTACATTTTTAAGTGACTAATAAACTTTAACGTTTTTATGCCATTTATACTCATTTTCGCGGTTTTTCATTCAGATTTTGAACTATTGTAGCTCCTGTCCCACTTGCCAGCTAACCACCCCAGTTTTTCACTTCCGGAGTCCACTAGTGCCTTTACCCATTATTGTTTGGTTTCACTGCATTGCCATGGGTCTAGTCAGACTCATGGTTAAGGCTTTTCTAGGAATTGTGGGATACTGTCCACAGTTTATCCCAAATTTCACCTTGATAGTCGCACCCCTGACCGACCTTAAGGACATAGAGTAGTCGATGGCCAAGTGGACTTGGAGCTGGCTTTCCTGGAGTTGAAGCTAGCCCTGTGTAAACAGCCAGTCTTGGTTGCATCGGACTTCACAAAGGAGTTTGTGGTCCAGACAGATGCTTCAGCAGTCTGGTTTGGAGCCTTGTTGTCAAGAGAAATAAATTGGGAGGGAAGTAAAATATGTCACCAAAAAAACACTCAATCACTGATACGTTGAAGCATCCCAGCGTTATTACCTCATAAAATGACACTGGTCAGAATTGAAAAAATTGGCGTGGTCACGAAGGCGAAAACAGGCTCTGGAGCAAAAGGGTTAATAAATCATCTGTTGAGTTGCTGGGTGACATCTGTGGTTCCTCTTGACACTTTTTAATAATACCCTTACCATCTACTCGCGGTTATACAGGTCCTGTATGCTGCCAGATAATGAGATACTAGCCTCTCACTTTTGAAATTACTTTGAGGGGCCTAAATTTTAGATAGAACCAGGAGGGCACAGAAAATACAAAATCAGAAGACACGAGTAGACAGTAAACGGGCCAGGATCACAAGAAGATCAAATGCACAGAACTGAACCAGAGGAGAACAAGGCTGTACCTGGCAACTTGCAGCAATGTGCTTTGAGCTTTAGTAGGGTGTGGTGCTTTCCAATTACCTGAAGCAGGCAGCAGATTACTCCAGCTGGACAGCGCACACACCCATACTGCCAGACTGGATGGTAGTACTGGTCCCGGCCACCCTATTCTTAGTGGCTGGACAGAGCCTGAACTGCCCAGATCTTCTGGTTACAATGTCTCCTCCATCACCAACGCCACCCGCAGAATGAATGATGGTGGCCGCTGGTGACAGAAGCAGACATCGCAGGAGCAGATCCCAGAGGAGATATGACACACCATTTGTAGAAGCTCCAATGTTGTATAATGATAGAAAACCAGAGCAAAAGAAAACCCCATAAAGTTACTCAATTTTTGTAAATTATAACCATCAGTGAATTAATCTATATGAGTAGTGACTATTTTGACACCTGAGTGGGGGCTTGTTTTTTGTGGGATGATTAGAAGTTTTTATTAGTATCATTTTCGGCTACATAACATTTTTTTTGGTGGCTTTTTATTCCAATATTTTGGAGGCAGAATGAATAAATAGCTGAACGCCATGCTCAGGGGTAGATTAAGAGTAGCCAGGGTCCCGGGCAGTTCAGAAGGCGTGGCCCCCCCCTTCCCGCTGACAGAAATAGCGGTGAGCGTATCACGGCGCACACATTTTTCCCTTATGTACAGAACTATATATAACATAGTGCCATACATAATCTCGCACCCCTGCCTTATTAATTTTCAGAAGGGGCCACATGAGAGACCGTGACTGTTGTGGAGGCCGAACAATAGGCTGAAATTAATTCTGCTCAATATTAATTATAATTATTTTTAATATTATTTGTATCACTTAATATTGAGCAGAATTAATATGTTGACCTACCCTATATACAGTACGAGCCCCCACATAGCCCCCTCAATCAACAACCAAAGCAATCAACCTACAGGGCTTTCATACATGTAAACCGTAAAAAAAAACTAAAAATCTTTTTTCTCTATTTTAAAAACTCAATTCATAAAGACATTAGTGATGAGCGAACGTGCTCAGATAACTTATCTCTGCCTGCTCGGGTGTTATCCGAGTATCTTGTAGTGCTCGGATAATATATTCGAGTCCCTGCAGCTGCATGTTTTGTTTTTGTCTGTTAGACAACCACAAAGACCCTCTATAGGGCCTGAACAGTTATGTACTTAGCTTAATGGTGTCTTCTTCCAACTCTTTTTCTCCTCCTTTGGTCATTGAGGGATCCATCAGGAAATTCCTTCAATTAGGACAAGAAAAGGAGACTAAGCCGAGCGGCAATGAGAATAACAGTTCACAGGTCCAGGCAATATGCCCCCACAAAGTCTACAATATGAGCCCTCACATAGCCCCCAATATACAGTTGTGCTCAAAAGTTTACATACCCAGGCAGAATTTTTCTTTTCTTGGCCTTGTTTCAGAGAATATGAATGATAACAAAGAAACTTTTTCTCCACTCATGGTTATTGGTTGGGTGAAGCCATTTATTGTCAAACTACTGTTTTCTCTTTTTAAATCTTAATGACAACCAAAAACATCCAAATGACCCTGATCAAAAGTTCACATACCCTCGTGATTTTGGTCTGATAACATGCACAGAATTTTACACAAATGTGTTTGAATGGCTACTAAAAGGTAACATCCTCACCTGTGATGTGTGTGTGTGTGTGTGTGTGTGTGTGTGTGTGTGTGTGTGTGTGTGTGTGTGTGTGTGTATAAAAGCTGAGTGAGTTTTTGGGATCTAGACAGACTCTTGCATCTTTCATCCAGCCACTGCCGTTTCTGGATTGTGAGTCATGGGGAAAGCAAAAGAATTGTCAAGAATTGTTTTTTGTTATCATTCATATCCTCTGAAACAAGGCCAAGAAAGCAAAAATTCTACTGCGGTATGTAAACTTTTGAGCACAACTGTACAATATGAGCCCCTACATAGCTACGGTAAGGACCCTCACACAGCCCCATAGATGCAGTATGAGCTCCCACACAACTCCCTGTATACAGTATGAATCCACGCAAAGTCCCCCTACATACAATTACACCATACAGTCCCCTAATATACAGTATGAGCCCCCAACATAGCCGCTTACATACAACATGAGCCACCACACAGCCATGTACATACAGTATGAGTCCTCACATAGCTCCCAATATATAGTATGAGCCCCCACATAGCTCCTTGCAGCCCCCAAACCCACAGGATACCATTAATCTGTAGCCCCTATATAATATACTATGCAGCCACTAGCAGCCCCCATGGTTGCATACCCTGTGGGACCCCCCCCCATGGTTGCATACCTTGCGGGTCCCCCCCATGGTTGCATACCCTGCGGGGCCCTCCCCCCATTGTTGCTTACCCTGCGCGCCCCCCGATATCATACCCTGTGGGCTCCCGGTGGTCGCATACCCTGCAGCCCCCCCCCCTCCCCATGGTTGCATACCTTGCCCCCTCAACCCCCTTCCTCCCCATGGTCTCATACCCTGCAGCTCACAGGATGACATGCCCAAGTCACTCTCTCACAGAACAGGATGCTGCTATTTGCTTATTACCATCACCAGGAGCTGCCAGCAGGAGAGAACAGGACGCAAGGCAGCAGAAGACGAGCCGGGTGGGCGGAGCCAGCACTGAGCACCACATGGAGCTGCAGTGCAGGAGGAGACAGCCAGGAATCCCAAGTGCAGATGTGGGCACGCAGAGCGCACTGCGTGTTTGCATCTGCTACATTGTCATGCGGGTGGCGCGCGCACATAACATTATAATGAGGGCAGTCTGGCCATGGGCCCCCTTGGAACTTCGGGCCCTGGCGGTAGCCCAGATTGCCCTCATTATAATCTGCCTACGGCCATGCTCTATTAGTTCATGTTATGAGGTCTTCTAGTAGACTGTGAACTGTTACTGTCTTAGTGAATAATTCAATTTTGCTCCATAACTTCCCGTTTCTATGGAGATTTTGAGTAGAAATGTTAAATTGTATTTTTGAAGAATATTTTATTCAAAAATGATTTGTTTTATTCTTGGCAGATGACTGTACCAGGAGATCAGAGGAACAACTGACATCTTCTCTTTTTAAATCGGATGACATTGAGCTCACACAGGATACAATAGAAGTGAATGTCATTACTCCATATATACCATCATCCCTTCACAACAAAGATCTATCATCTGATCCTATGAAAAAGGTCCTATCTTCTGATTCATTACAGACTATGAAGAAAAATAAAAGTCAGAAAAGAGGCATTACAAAACAAACTGCTCTTTGCTTTAAGAAGCCAATTACACATTCAGAATATGGAAATAGTTTTCCTCTCGAAACATCTTTTGTTACACATCAAAAAATTTGCACAGAGGAGAAGACATTTTCTTGTTCCAAATGTGAGCGATATTTTAACCAGAAATCAGATTTTGTTAGGCATGAAAGAATGCATACTGGTGCGGAGAAGCCATATTCATGTTCAGAATGTGGAAAATGCTTTGGACAGAAATCAACTCTTGTTACACATCACAGAATTCACACAGGAGAGAAGCCATATTCATGTTCAGAATGTGGGAAATGTTTTGCAGGGAAATCACATTTTATTATGCATCAGAGAACTCACACAGGGGAGAAGCCTTTTTCATGTTCAGAATGTGGAAAATGTTTTGCAGAGAAATCATCTCTTGTTAAACATCAGAGAACTCACACAGGGGAGAAGCCTTTTCTATGTTCAGAATGTGGGAAATATTTTAAACAGAAATCGTATCTTGTTATACACCAGAGAACTCACTCAGGGGTGAAGCCTTTTCTATGTTCAGAATGTGGGAAAAGTTTTGTATGGAAATCACATCTTGTTATACATCAAAGAACTCACACAGGGGAGAAACCTTTTTCATGTTCAGAATGTGGAATATGTTTTATACAGAAATCATCGCTTGTTAGTCACCAGAGAACTCACACAGGGGAGAAGCCATATTCATGTTCAGAATGTGGAAAATGTTTTGTAGATAAATTACACCTAGATAGACACCAGATAACTCACACAGGGGAGAAACTTTTTTCATGTTCAGAATGTGGAAAATGTTTTGCACATAAAGTAACACTTGTTATACACCAGAGAACTCACACAGGGCAGAAGCCATATTCCTGTTCAGAATGTGGAAAATGTTTTATTCCGAAATCATTGCTTGTTACACATGAGAGAACTCACACAGTGGAGAAGCCATATTCATGTTCAGAATGTGGAAAATGTTTTGCAGAGAAAATACATTTTGTTACACATCAGAGAACTCACATAGTGGAGAAGACTTTTTCATGTTCAGAATGTGGATTATGTTTTCTGTGGAAATCATCGCTTGCTAGTCACCAGAAAACTCACACAGGGGAGAAGCTTTTTACATGTTCTGAATGTGGGAAATGTTTTAGAGCGAAATCAAACCTTGTTAGACACCAAAAAAGTCACACACACACATGTTTTGGACGTAAATCATCGCTTGTTAGACACCAGGGAGCTCACACGGGGAGAAGCCTTGTGGTTATTTCCTGAAGAAGTGCTTGACACTATGAAACACGTTGACTAAACACCATATGTTTGAATAAATCCTTGAGAACAGATTTCTTCCCACAGTCCAAAGAGATATGGAATTTGTATTATGAACCCCATTGGGGACAGTAATGATAATGTCTGTAAAGCGCTGCAGAATATGATTGCGCTATATAAGCAATGCATAATAAAAAAAAATAGAGCTGTGTGTATGTAGCAGAGATGTGTGTATGTAAATGTGCAGTGTTCAGCATTATTGTGTGTGTGTGTGTGTGTGTGTGTGTGTGTGTGTGTGTGTGTGTGTGTGTGTGTGTGTGCTACAGAGTGGTCATTACACTGTGTTCAGAATTATTAGGCAAATTAGTATTTTGATCACATGATACTTTTTATACATGTTGTCCTACTCCAAGCTGCATAGGCTTGAGAGCCAACTACCAATTAAGTAAATCTGGTCATGTGCATCTCTGTAATGAGGAGGGGTGTTGACTAATGACATCAACACCCTATATAAGGTGTGCCTAATTATTAGGCAACTTCCTTTCCTTTGGCAAAATGGGTCATAAGAGTGATTTCACGGGCTCTGAAAAGTCCAAAATTGGGAGATGTCTTGCAGAGGGATGCAGTAGTCTTGAAATTTCCAAACTTTTGAAGCGTGATCACCGAACAATCAAGCGTTTCATGGCAAATAGCCAACAAGTTCGCAAAAAGCATGTTGGCCAAAAAAGGCGCAAAATAACTGCCCATGAATTGAGGAAAATCAAGCGTGAAGCTGCCAAGATGCCATTCGCCACCAGTTTTGCCATATTTCAGAGCTGCAACTTTACTGGAGTATCAAAAAGCACAAGGTGTGCGATACTCAGGGACATGGCCAAGGTAAGGAAGACTGAAAAACGACCACCTTTGAACAAGAAACATAAGATAAAACGTCAAGAATAGGCCAAGAAATATCTTAAGACTGATTTTTCAAAGGTTTTATGGACTGATTAAATGAGAGTGACTCTTGATGGGCCAGAGGCTGGATCAGTAAAGGGCAGAGAGCTCCACTCCGACTCAGACGCCAGCAAGGTGGAGGTGGGGTACTGGTATGGGCTGGTATCATCAAAGATGAACTTGTGGGACCTTTTCGGGTTGAGGATGGAGTGAAGCTCAACTCCCAGACCTACTGACAGTTTCTGGAAGACAACTTCTTCAAGCAGTGGTACAGGAAGAAGTCGGTATCGTTCAAGAAAAACATGATTTTCATGCAGGACAATGCTCCATCACATGCAACCTACTACTCCACAGCGTGGCAGGCCAGTAAAGGTCTAAAAGAAGATAAAATAATGATAATGGCCCCCTTGTTCGCCTGATCTGAACCCTATAGAGAACCTGTGTTCCATCATAAAATGTGAGATCTACAGGTAGGGAAAACAGTACACCTCTCGGAACAGTGTCTGGGAGGCTGTGGTGGCTGCTGCACGCAATGTTGATCGAAAACAGATCAAGCAACTGACAGAATCTATGGATAGAAGGCTGTTGAGTGTCATCATAAAGAAAGGTGGCTATATTGATCACTAATTTTTTTGGTTTTTGTTTTTGCATGTCAGAAATGTATATTTCTAAATTTTGTGCACTGATATTGGTTTACCTGGTGAAAATAAACACGTGAGATGGGATTATATTTGGTTTTTATTAAGTTGCCTAATAATTCTGCACAGTAATAGTTACCTGCACAAACAGATATCCTCCTAAGATAGCCAAATCTTAAAAAATCCCACTCCAACTTCCAAAAATATTAAGCTTGGATATTTATGAGTCTTTTGGGTTGAATGAGAACATAATTGTTGATCAATAATAAAAATAATCCTCTAAAATACAACTTGCCTAATAATTCTGCACACAGTGTAATGTCCCTGCTGTGAAGTATGTAAGTATGTTATGTAAATATAACACATGGTGCAGAGAAACACAATAAATGTATTACTTCCCTACTCCACCCCAGTGCATTACAATTAGTGATATTGACTGTCACGTACATACTTCTCAGCACGTGACATAGGGTGCGCTTGCAAGGGTTAATTCATCTCCTCTGACTCAATCCAGCTCTCAAGCTCTGTTTTAGGCTAAAAAGTGAGCATATATCACACCCCAACACATTCACCACACCCCGATTTCTTAACGCTTTGCCATCACTCATCAAATATACGAGGTGATGAGTCCCCAAGTCCCTATCAGACAATCAAAAGGTCACACACTTTCTGAAAGGCTAAGGATTCTTTAGAGCAAACAAGGATCAAACTTATTAAAGCTTTTAAGCCTTTAATCTAAAAATATACAGTGCTGACAATACATGATATAAAAAAACATACATAATAAAACAACACACAGATATGCAAAACCGTTATAAACCAAAAAGAGATAAATAACAGAAATACCTAACAGTTTCCGTCTACAGTTATCTACTGTTTCCTTAAAGGAGTTAGCCGCTGGCCGCTCACTGGCATTACATGACCCTCGGCTGCAGCCGGCTCTGATATCCGCTGTTGTCACGTCATGTTCTGGATGCTGCAGGGAGTGTCGCTCTTCTGCGTTCCGCGGTGAATGCTGGACTGTGGGCGGGTTTACCCCGCGTGTCACACCCAGCATCCAATGCACGCTTTCCCTCTCCTCATTCTTTGGGAAAGCGATTGGTGGATGCTGGGTGTGACGCGTGGGGTAACCCCGCCCACAGCCCAGCATCCACCGCGTCACTGATGTCACGCCCCTCTTGATGTGACATCAGTGGGGGGGGGTCACATGATGCCTGTGAGCGGCCCGTGGTAGCGCCGCTCACAGGCAAATGGACAAGTAAAGGTACTTACAAAAACCCTTATGGCCACCGGCTGAATACATTGGGGGGATAATAAAAAGTAGGACAGGGAAGGAGAAATGAGTTATGGATAACACCAGCATCCCAGGCAGCCCACACATGCGAACAACTTCTTTTGTGCCACCCAGCTTTTTATAGTCCTGACCATAGGCTCATATATCCAGGATCACCTGATTGTACTATTTACAAACTGCTGTTTAGTGACTGGACGGTGAGCTAAGAGCCTTCCATTTCCAATATCCTGTGTCTACCCCACTCTTCTCTATAAGGCTATGTGCCCACGATGCAGAAATGCTCCGGATTTTTTCCTGAGAGTTTCTGCAGCTCCCTGGCAGAAAAAACGCATGCGGATTGTACATGTGGATAGTACATGCGTTTTTCCTGCCAGGGACATGCGGATGTGAAGCGTTCTTCACATGCATTTCCGCATGCGGGTTGTCAATTGCTTTACAAGCGATTTTCGCATCACTTGGAAAGTGCTTGACAACTTGGTCACACTATATAAATCCATGAAAACGGCATGGATTTATATAGTGTGACCTTAAAGAATGGTAAAAAATAAATATATACTCACCTTCTGATGGCCCCTGGTGTCCTTGTCTTGCCTTGCCGGCAGCTCGCAGTAGACTAAAGGACCTGCCAACGTCAGCGGTCGCGTGACCTGTCACATGACTAAATTACGTCACTGCAGTTCCTTGAGTCCACCGCGAGCTGCTGGCAAGCCGAGACAAGGACACGGGGGGCCATCAGAAGGTAAGTATAATGTATATATTTTTTATTTTATTCTTTTTGTAAAGGTGCTATGGTACCCGGGTCTGGAGGAGAGTCTCCTCTTCTCCAAACCCGGGTACCATCCGCACATTGAAACGCATGGAATGCTCATCTGCAGATGCAGTAATGCGTATTCCATGCGTTCCAATGCAAGTCAATGGCGGCGATAACGCTGCGCTTCCGCAAAATAATTGGTAGTGTTGTGGATTTTTCCACAATGATAATCCGCAGCCGAAATTTCCGCAGCATGTGCACTGCACATGGGGATTATCATTGGGGAACATGGCATACCTTCTACCAAGCGGTTTTTAAGCGTTTCTGCATTGGAATTGCCACTGCGGAAACGCTTAAAAAACGCATAGTGGGCACACAGCCTAAAGTGAATAGGAAATATACTGCCTAAACAGAGACCATGTGTCTTACTTTGAAGCTCAGAGTCCAGGAGCTGAGGTGTCATGTTTGACACCTGCAGCAAAAGCCCCTTTGTGTTTGCAATACTGATATAGCCAGTTTCACCCTTTAGTCAACTAAATATAACTCTACTGCTGTTATGATTTCCCTTATTGATTATATATTTACTTCACATTGACCCTGTCCACTTTACTCCAGGAGCTGAGGTGTCGTAAAGGTTTAATTAGTAGAATTGTTTTTTTTCTATTGTCTAAACCTAGGGTGCGTCTTAAGATAAAGAGCGTCTTGTAGTCCAAAAAGAAACAGAATTAGAATTCCATAATTTCAGATAAAAATATTATTAATATCTTTCATGTAATAAGCAAATAAATAGCAATATTCTATGTGCTGTGGTAGATCGTCTCACTCCACTGCTTATCGAGATAGTCAAAGGAATGTTTTCATTTAAATCTTCAGCTGATTTATTAAAACATGCCTCATAAATTAGTTCAACAGGAAAATAGCCGTATTCAGACTTGTTGGCATAAACAAACTGCACTCATTACAGTCCGTACAACTGCGAGGTCCACCTGCTCAGCAAACAGGGTTAAGCTCTCTTTAGCAAGAGCAGAGCTCTGTAGGTCAGCTTCATTTCACAGCACACAGAGCAATCAGTAAGTCTAGAGACTTCACTTTTCGCTCCTGGGCCACACCCAACGGTGGAGATATGGTGAACAGCTGTCCCGCCCAACTCTTTATCTATTCACAATAAACCTGGTCCTGTCATGGCCAATGAAACCATCTGAGCACATAACATGCTGGAGCAAATTTCCAGGTTCATATTACTGAAGCTAATAACCTCAGTGAAACATATCTCCCCCCCCAGCACAATACCAGTGACCATGTTACATATCCCTCCCTCTGGCCAAAGCCTGACGGTTTGGTACCTTCAGTCACTAGACAGGGAAGCCTCGACAGGGCATCTGCATTAGCGTGTAGTTTCCCGGACCTATGCTCCACATGGAAGCTGAAGTCTTGGAGTTCCAGAAACAACCTAGTCACTGGACATTCTTCCTGTTCTTTTCCCTCATCCATCTTAGAGGCGCATAGTCTGACACCATCCTAGCATGGTGAAACATATTTTTTCTATGTTGGCACAATTTCTCTCACAGGAGGAAAGTTTCCTACTTAGATAAAGGATTAGATGTTTTTACTCATATACTTCTTTGTGACAACATTGCTCCCAAACCAACTTCTGAAGTGACGATCACAAACTCCTTCATGAAGTCCCCTATTTACACTGGGCTTGCTTCAACTCCTGGAAAGCCGTCTCTGCTTAAGAAGTCCATTTGGCCAACGATGATTTTGTGCTTTTAAGGAGGTCGGTCAGGGGGTGTGGCTCTCATGGCGAAATTTGGGATGAACCGCTGATGGTATCCCACAATTCCCAGAAATGCACTAACCTGTTTTTTGGAGACTTGTTTCGGCCAATTTTAGATCGCCTCCACCTTCTCCTGCAGCTTTATTTCTCCCCTCATGACGATATAGCCTAGGTATTATGCCTCCTCCCTTCCCATGGTGTACTTCGAGTTTATGATAAATCCCGCCTTCCTCAGTGCATTCAGTACCACCTGGGCCTTCTGCAGATGTCTTTCCCATTCCAGGCTGAAGATCACAATTTCGTCTAGGTAAGCTGCTGAGTATTTCTTGTTAGTAGTTAGCACCCGGTCTGCGGCTCACTGGAAGGTGGCTGGGGCTCCTGCAGACCAAAAGGCATCCTTGTGTATTGACAACACACATCAGGTATACAGAAGGCTGTCTTTTCTTTGGCCATTTGGGATATGGGGATTTTCCAGTACCCTTTCAATAGGTCAGGGGTGGTGATGTATCTTGCTCATCCCAACTTCTCAAAGAGCTTATCTACCTGGGGCATCGGATATGCATCAAACTTGCACACCTCATTTAGCTTACGATAATCATTACAAAACTGCCTTTCTCCACTTGACTTCTCCACAAGGACTTTGAGACTGGACCAGCCACTCTTCAATGATGCCCAAGTTCAATATTCTCCTCATCTCCTTCAAAATCATGTTGCGGCGTGCTTCATGGATTCGATATGGCTTAAGATTTACCCTCACGTGTGGCTCCGTCAGAACTTTGTTCTCTACAGCATGGGTACATCCCGGCAACTCTGAAAACAGATCTTGGTTTCGCTGAAGGAGTCCTCTGCACTGTTGTCTCTGGGCCGGGGATAGTGTTTCTGCAATTTCAACATAGGCTCTGGGGTTTGACCCCAGTCATGGAGCTTCCACCGGCTCCCTATCACACCTTGGCTTGAGCAGGTAGATGTGGTAGACCTGATAAGGTTTTCTTCTACCTGGCTGGTGGACTTCATAATTAACTTAGCTCAGTTTCTTGACCACTTTGTATGACCCTTGCTACTTAGCCAGAAATTAACTTTTCACCATGGGAATCAGCACTACAACTCGATCTCCAGTACTAAACTGGCTCAGCCTTGCCAACCGATTTAAGACCCTTGATTGGGCCTCTTGTGCCTGGGGGAGGCTCTTTTTCACAATCTGCATTACCTCTGCAATTCTCTCCTGCATTCGGACCACATGCTTGAAGATGCTGCTGTGTGGTGTAACTTCTGCTTCCCAGGTCGTCTTTTCAATATTCAGGATACCCCGATGGTGCTGACCATACATCAATTCAAATGGAGATGACCTTGTAGAGGCCTGTGGAACTTCCCTTTTGTAAAACAGCAGATATGGGAGTAGGCAGTCCCAGTTTTGACCATCCTCGTCCATGACTTTCTTGAGCATGGCTCAAGAAAGCCCAAAAATGGATAGCAGATCAGGAGCCTATGATATCAGAATTTGATAAAGTTAGCTGGCTAGTAAATTTGGAAAAAGGCATACACCTAAAAAGAGATGCTATTTCTAAATTTGACAAGATATGAGGTCTATGGATTGATGGTTCTGGTTTGACATCTAGGGAACTGAGGAGATTTCGCCTCGGCTTGCTTTGAGTTGCGTTTATATGATGCCTCAAATTAAACTTCTTTGAAAATTAATAAAAATGTTATTAGTACTTCCACAAGTTATATGCAATTGGATTGACTATTGTTACTATGTTCAAATAATTGTTCATCTAATTATGCTGGTTTTGCATAGCCAAGATGTATAAATAACTCCTGTTTAATGCTTCTTATGGTTGGGCGGTGGAGAACTGTGTTTCTCCAATGTTTGTCTGATGTTGTTTTTTTTTATTTTTACCTTTGTGAAAATCTTTATAAAAATCAATAAAAACATTTGATTTAAGAAAAAAAAAATAAAAAGCACTAATAGGAACAGCTTATTGCTTTATGATAGTAACCATCCACGTAAGATGGTTGGTTCCTTGCCTTGGATCCAACTTATCAGAGTGAGGAGGATGGTTTCGGATGAAAATCGTTTGGACATGCGTTTGGATGATATGTGTCAGAAATTTGTTTCACGTGGTTACCCGATTAGGCAAGTTCTAGGTTATAAGAACAAAGCATTGTGTCTTGAACGAGAAGGATTGTTGCGTGGGAGACAAAAGAAAATTTTTGCAAATCGCATCCCCTTTGTATCTACTTATTGCCCAGTTAGTGGTCGAATAGAGATTATATTAAATAGACATTGGTCATTGTTGCGTCAAGGTTTACCATCTATCACTAATTTTGCTTCATGTCCCCTTCTTTCATCTAGACGGGGAAAAAATCTAGGCGATTGTCTGGTGAAGTCTGATTTTGGGACGACTAAATCATTGGTACAATCGACTTTTAGTACACCAAGGAATGACAATTTTCCATGCCTTGGGTGTGCTTGTTGCAATAACCTCATCAAAGGGGATTCTTTCTTCCATCCCCATATGAAGAGATTCATGTTGAAATATAGGAACGCATGCTCTTTGAGTTTTGATATTTATATGATTTTATACCCAAGTGGATTGATCTATGTGGGCGAAATGACGATGGAGATTAGGGCCCATATTAGCAAGCATAAAAGTACTATAAGAACTGGACTTACCGATTTGCCTATTCCAAAACACTTTTTGGAAAATAGGCACTCGACAAACCAGTTGAAATTTCGGATAATCGATAGTGTTCCAGTACTAAGAAGAGGGGGTGACAGACAAAATGTTTTAAAACGGAAGGAAATCAGTTGGATTTATGAATTAGGGTCTTTACAACCTAAGTGCCTGAATATTGAATACAATTTGAATGTTTGTTTTATTTACCCTCTTCTTTTTTCATCATCGGTATTTATTGTAATTTTATCATGTGATTTCATACTGATTTCATACTGTGTCTTATCTTTTACAGATTGTTTTCTGGATCTGATTGGAGATGGATGGTCACGAGGACGGGAGACTGAATTTGGAACACATTTGGATTTATTAACTATTGTGGATACAATTTATATGTTTATTAAATGTGTGCTTCTTTTCCTGTTCCCCCTTCCTTTGTTGTCCGTTGTCTCCAATCTGATGTGCTATTGTTTCTTTAATGTGCTATTGTAGTTCCTTGCTCGGAGGTATCAGCCTGGATTTGGATAACTCCTCCCTGTCACATGGACACCTGTGCCTGCTGCCTTGTCTGCTGGATGTGACAAGTGTTCCATGTGTATGGCCTGCCTGACCAGCTGCCTGCGCGTGCATCCCAGCGGGTGTGTGTCATCTGATGATTGCGTGACTAGTCATGTGGTGCTCCGGTGATAACGCGCCGCTGTGGATCCGTTTGTGCTGGGCGTGCGGTTCAGGTAGGATGGGGATGATACACAAATGGTGGTTGTCCTGACGACATGAGTCTCTGTTTGAGGTGGGGGTCCACACCATGTGGCTCTGTTTGGAGGTGGGGTTCCACACCATGCGGCTCTGTTTGGAGGTGGGGTTCCACACCATGCGGCTCTATTTGGAGGTGGGGTTCCACACTATGCGGCTCTGTTTGGAGGTGGGGCTGCACACCATGTGGCTCTGTTTGGAGGTGGGGTTCCACACCATGCGGCTCTGTTTGGAGGTGGGGTTCCACTCCATGCGGCACTGTTTGGAGGTGGGGTTCCACTCCATGCGGCTCTGTTTGGAGGTGGGGTTCCACACCATGCGGCTTAATTTTGATTTAGGACACGATACACTTGCGTCTTCTTTAGCTGATTGGATAACAATGATGCACATTAGGACTCAGTATGATTGTCTCTGAGACACTATGGTAACCAATATGCTATTATACATTTGGTAATGCTAGCATGCAATAATTAGTGATATTTGGTTTATATTGTACTCTTTGTATTAGATTTGATGATGTATGTCGATGTAACTTGGAGAACAACAAAT
Organism: Phyllobates terribilis; assembly: GCF_046119375.1. Classification (NCBI taxonomy): domain Eukaryota; kingdom Metazoa; phylum Chordata; class Amphibia; order Anura; family Dendrobatidae; genus Phyllobates; species Phyllobates terribilis. Next base: position 27,821,360 of record NW_027362765.1, read on the forward strand.
CTCAGGATGATATTTTGTATATTTTTGTATTTTATGGAAGTGGGTGGCACTTGTGGAGATTGGTGCACTTGTGCAGACCTCACTATATAAGGGAACACATTGTGGGTGGTAACCATACTTGATAAAGACAGGCGAACGGTTGAAACGTTGTAATCTGGTGGAATAAACTACAATTTTGATATTTTGAACACCCTGGATTGGACGCTGTTTTTCCTTTTTTTATGAACACACAAGGACGTCTGGAGAATCCAGGTTCGGACAGTCAGGTCACCTGGCCACATACCTCGCTGTACTCGGTCAGCGTTCTAAGCTTGTCGTTACCTCCTTTCTGTGGGTGCCTTCCTCCCTATGCGGACCCCCAGCATGCAGCCTCATGCAAGTAACAGGACCTCCACCTTCCCCACGCAGACCCCCAGCATGCAGCTCCACACAAGTAATAGGACCCCCTCCTTCCCCCATGCAGACTGCCAGCACGCAATCCCACACAAGTAATATGACCCCCTCCCAATGTAGACCCACGCAAATAACAGTACTCCCTCCTTCCCAGCACAGACCCCCAACAGGCAGCCCTATGCAAGTAACAGGACCCCCTTCCTCCCCACGCAAGTAACAGGACCCCGTCCTTCCCCACACAGACTCCCTTAGCACACAGACCTATGCAAGTAACTACCCCCTCCTTCTCATGCAATTAACAGCATGCCCTCTTTCCCCATGCAGACCCCAAGTATGCAGTTTCATGCAAGTAACAGGACCTCCACTTTCCTCACAAAGACCCCCAGCATGCAGCCCCACTCAAGTAACAGCACCGCCTGTTTCCCCATGCAAACTCCCAGCATGCCGCCCCACAAAAGTAACAGCACCCACTCATTCCTCTTGCAGATCCACAGACCAGAGCCCCACGAGAGTAGCAGGCCCCACTCCCTCCCCATGCAGCCCCACACAAGTAACAGCACCCTCTCCTTCCCCATGCAGACACCCAGGACACCGCTCCATGAAAGTAACAGCACCACCATATTCCCATACAGAACCCCCAGCACGCAACCCGTCGCAAGTAACAGGACCTCCTTCTTCCCACGCAATTAACAGCATTCCCTCTTTCCCCACGCAGACCCCCATCACGCAGCCACATGCAAGTAACAGGACCCCCTCCTTTCCCACACAGACCCCCAGCACGCAGCCCCACGGAAGTAATAGGACCCCCTCCTTCCCCATTCACACCCCCAGTCCCACGCAGATCCCCAGCACGCAGCCCCACGCAAATGACAGGACCTGCTCCTTTTTCACACAGATCACCAGCACGCAGCCCCATGCAAGTAACAGGACCCCCTCCTTCCCAACACAGACCCCCAGCATGCAACTCCACGCAAGTAACAGCACTCTTTCTTTCCTCCCATAAACCCTCAGAACGCAGCCCCAAAAAATAACAGCACCCACTCTTTCCTAATCCAGATCCCCAGACCACAGCCCCACACAAGTAATAGGACTCCCTTCCTCCCCGCGCAGCCCACACAAGTAACAGCGCCACCTCCTTTCCCATGCGGCTCCAAGCAAGTAACGGAACCCCCTCCTTTCCCACGCAGACCACCAACACACCACCCACGCAAGTACCAGCACCACCTTATTCCCCATGCAGACCCCCAGCATGCAGCCCCACACTAATAACAAGACCCCATCCACCCACGCAGACCCCCAGCACGCAGCTTCATGCAAGTAACAGGACCACCTTCTTTCCCACGCAAACCTCCAGCATGGAGCCCCATGCTAATAACATCACCCCGTCCTTCCCCACACAGACCCCCAGCACGCAGCTTCATGCAATTAACAGGACCCCCTTCTTTCCCACGCAAGTAACAACACCTGCTCCTTCCCCATGCAGACCCCCAGCATTCATCCCCATACAATTAACAGGACCTCCACCTTACTCAGGCAGATTACCAGCATGCATCCCCATGCAAGTAACAACACCACCTCCTTTCCCACACAGACCCCCAGCCCGCAGCCCCACGCAAGTAACAGGACCCCCTCCTTCCCCACGCAGACCCCTCCAGCACACAGCCCCACACAAGTAACAGGACCCCCTCTGTGACGACACAGCATTTATTGTTAATTATACCAGTTGTATTATTTCATAGTTCAGGGCACATGAGCCGTCGTTCACACCAGTCTGTACAGTGACTCTTCCTGTAGATTGGTCTGTTGTATGATGATTTGGTGAATGGCTGTTGATTCTCTCTTATCAGCCCCTGCAGCTTATTGTTCTGTTTTCCTTGGGAACAAAGGTGCAGGTTGTTTGTACAATCGATGTTTGTTATTTGGTGACTGCAAACATTGCAGGATAAATATGCAGGTTAATTGTCCACTGGAACAATGAGAGAGAGAGAATGTCTCCTCCCACCCTTCCCCAAGCCTGTGGATAATGCCCTGAATGTCATCTGTGGGTAGAAAAGAGACCTCTTTCCTTCTCTAAGAGACAGGATGTCCGCTTTAGAGACCACGGCCCCAGCTGTAGGAATACAAATCTGCTTCTCTGACCATCACTGAACACACAAAGACATCTGGAGAATCCAGGTTGGGACAGTCAGGTCACCTGGACACATACCTCGCTGTACTTGGTCAGCTTCTTAAGCTTGTCGTTCCCTTCTCTCTGTGGGTGCCCGCCAAAAGCGAGGAGCTACTGGTTGGGGTAGTCGGCCCTGGAAGCCGCAAAGTCAAAGAGGTTCTAATCCCTGGTGAGCCAGCGAAAAGGTGAGACTTTGTCATTTGCACCATCTTGTGTACTTGCTGGGACTATTCTATATGTTATTGACTGTTGGTGATACAATAAAGTATCCCCCCATTGTGTTACCCTCACCCTGTGTGGTCTGAGTAGTATTTTGCCCACGGGGAACAAGTACAGCAGTTCACTTGGATGAGCCCTGGTCCTTGCGGTCTTCCTAAAGACAGTCAGGCCAACGAACGAGTGAACCACTGACTCTCGTTAATAACCAATGAGTGAACCACCATACTTACCCATGTAAGTAACAGCATTCCCTACTTCCTCATGTTGACCACCAGCCCGCAGCCTCACCCAACTAACAGGACCCCCACCTTCAATTAACAGCACCACCTCCTTCCCAATGCACAACCCCAGCACGCAGCCCCGTGCAAGTAATAGAACCTCGTCCTTCCCCATGCAAACCCCCCAGCACGGAAACCCACACAAGTAACTACCCCCTTCCTCCTCACACAAGTAGCAGGACCCCCTCCTTCGCCATGCAGACGCTCGACACGCAGTATCACAAAAGTAAGAGCACCACCTCCTTCGGCTGCGTGCCCACTATGCGTTTTTCAAGCGTTTTTGCCGCGGAATTTCCGCAGCGAAAACGCTTAAAAAATGCTTGGCAATACGTGCCCCATGGTCCCCAATGATAATTCGCATGTGCTGTGCACATACTGCGGAAATTTCTGCTGCGGATTATCATTGCGGAAAAATACGCAGCATGTCCAATAATTTTGCGGACACGCAGCGTAATCACCGCCATTGACTTGCATTGAAAGCATATTATCCGTGTCAGTACATTTGCACACACGGATATTAAGCCGATTGCATGGATTTATATAGTGTGACCAAGTTGTCAAGCACTTTCCAAGTGATGCTAAAATTGCTTGGAAAAGCGCTTGATAACCCGCATGCAGAAATGCATGTAAAACGCTACTACCTGACGCGAAAAACGCATGTAAAATCCACATGTACAATCCGTATGCGTTTTTCCTGCCAGGGAGAAGCGGAAAAAATATGCAGCATTTCTGCATCGTGGGCACTTAGCCTTCCTCACATAGATTCCCAAGCACAGCCCCACACAAGTAATAGGACCCCCTCCCTCCCCACGCACACCCCACCAGCACGCAGAGCAGACCAATGCAAGTAACTACCCCATGCAGACCCCCAGCACACAGCGCCACATGCAAGTAAAAGGACCTCCACCTTCCCCACGCAGACCCTCAGCATGCAGCTCCACACAAGTAACAGGACCCCCTCCTTCCCCATCCAGACTGCCAGCATGCAGACCCACGCATGTAATAGGACCCCCTCCCACCCAATGCAGACCCACGCAAGTAACAGTACTCCCTCCTTCCCAGCACAGACCCCCAACATGCAGCCCTATGCAAGTAACAGGACTCCCTTACTCCCCAAGCAAGTAACAGGACCCCGTCCTTCCCCACACAGACTCCCCCGGCACACAGACCCATGCAAGTAAATACCCCCTCCTTCCCATGCAATTAATAGTATGCCCTCTTTCCCCATGCAGCCCCCCAGCATGCAGTCTCACAAAAGTAACAGGACCCCCTCTTTCCCCACGCAGACCCCAAGCATGCAGCTCCATGCAAGTAACAGAACCTCCACTTTCCTCACACAGACCCCCAGCACGCAACCCCACTCAAGTAAAAGCATCGTCTGTTTCCCCACGCAAGCCCTCAGCACACAGCCCCACAAAAGTAACAGCACCCACTCCTTCCTCTCGCAGACCCCCAGACTGCAGCCCCAAACAAGTAGTAGGACCCCTTCCCTCCCTATGCAGCCACACGCAAGTAACAGCGCCACCTCCTTCCCAGAGCTGATCCCCAGCATGCAGCCCTATGCAAATAAAAGGACCCACTCCTTCCCCATGGAGCCCCACGCAGACACCAAGGACATCGCTCCAGGAAAGTAACAGCACCACCATATTCCCCACACAGACCCCCCCAGCAAGCAACCCCTCGCAAGTAACATGACCCCCTTCTTCCCACGCAATTAACAGAATTCCCTCTTTCCCCATGCAAACCCCCAGCATGCAGCCCCACAGAAGTAATAGGGCCCCTCCTTCTCCACTCACACCCCCAGTCCCATGCAGAACCCCAGTACGCAGCCCCATGCAATTAACAGGACCACCTCCTTTTTCATGCAGACTCACAGCATTTATCCAAACACAAGTAACAGGACCCCCTCCTTCTCCACGCAGACCCTCAGCACGCAGTCCCACGCAAGTGACGGGACCTCCTCCTTTTTCACGCAGATCACCAGCACGCAGCCCCATGCAAGTAACAGGACCCCCTCCTTCCCAACACAGGCCCCTGGCATGCAACTCAACGCAAGTAACAGCTCTCCTTCTTTCCCCACATAAACCCCCAGAACGCAGCCCCAAAAAGTAACAGCACCCACTCCTTCCTAACGCAGACCCCCATACCGCCCCACACAAGTAATAGGACCCCCTCCCTTCCCACATAGCCCACGCAAGTAACAGCACCACCTGCTTCCCCACGCAGCTCCAAGCAAGTAAAGGAACCCCCTCCTTTCCCACGCAAACCACCAACACACCACCCACGCAAGTACCAGCACCACGTTATTCCCCATGCAGACCCCCAGCATTCAGCCCCACGTTAATAACAGGACCTCGTCCATCCCCACGCAGACCCCCCAGCACGCAGCCTCATGCAAGTAAAAGGACCCTGTCCTTCCCCCACGCTGACCCCCAGCACACAGCCTCATGCAAGTAACAGGACCCCCTTCTTTCCCATGCAAGTAACAACACCTGCTCCTTCCCCCATGCAGACCTCCAGCATTCATGCCCATACAATTAACAGGACCCCCTCCTTTCCAAGGAAGATTCCCAGCAAGCAGCCCCATGCAAGTAACAGCAACACCTCCTTCCCCACGCAGACCCCCAGTATGCAGCCCACTCAAGGAAAAGGACCCCCTTTTACCCACGCAGACCCCCAGCATGCAGCCCAACACAAATAAAAGGACCCCCTCCTTCCCCAAGCAGATCCCTAGCACGCAGCCCCACTCAAATAACAGCACTCTCTCTTCCACAGACCCCCAACACACCTCCCCACACAAGTACCAGGACCACCTCCTTCCCAACGCAGACCCCCCAGCACATGGCCCCACGCAAATAACTACACCCTCCTTCCCCACGCAAATCACAGGACCCCCTTCTCCCTCACGCAAGTAACAGGACCCCGTCCTTCTCCACACAGACCCATGCAAGTAAGTACGCCCACCTTCCCATGCAATTAACAGCATGCCTTCTTTCCCTACGAAGACCCCCCAAAAATAAAAAGACCCCCTCTTTCCCCACGCAGACCCCAAGCACGTAGCTCTACGCAAGTAACAGGAACACTTCCCTCGCAACGCAGACCCCCAGCATGCAGCCCACCAAGTTACAGCAGCACCACTCCTTCCCTTCACAAACCCCTAGCATGCAGCCCCATACAAGTAACAGGACCTTCACTTTCCTCATGCAGACCCCCAGCACGCAGCCCCACTCACGTAAAAGGACCCCCTCCTTCCCCACACACTCCCAGCACGCAGCCCCATGCAAGTAACAGCACCACCTCTTTTCCCACGCAAACTCCCAGCACGCAGCCCCACAGAAGTCACAGCACCCACTCCTTCCTCAAGCAGACCCCCAGACCGCAGCCTCATACAAGTAGTAGGACCTCTTCCAAGCGCTGACCCCCAGCATGCTGCCCTATGCAAGTAACAAGACCCCCTCCTTCCCCAGGCAGCCACACACAGACCCCCAGGACACCGCCCCACATGAGTAACAGTACCACCGTATTCTCCATGCAGACCCCCAGCATGCAGCCCCACGTGGAAAACAGAACCCCATCCTACCCCACACAAACCCCCCAGCACGCAGCCCCTCGCAAGTAATATGACCCCCTCCTTCTTACGCAATTAACAGCACCCCCTCTTACCCCACGCAGACCCCCAGCATGCATCAACATGCAAATAACAGGACCCCCTTCTTTCCCATGCAAACCCCCAGCATGCAGCCCCTCGGAACTAATAGAACCTCCTCCTTCCCCACTCAGACCTCCAGTCCCACGCAGATCCACACAATTAACAGGACCCCCTCCTTCCACAAGCAGACCCCCAGCACGCAGTTCCACACAAAAGCACCACCTCCTTCCCCGCACAGACCCCCAGCATGCAGCCCATCAAATAACAGCACCACTGCTTCCCCACGCAGATTCCCTGCACGCAGCCCCACCCAAGTAAAAGCACCCCCCTCTTCCCAATGCAGACCCCCAGCATGCAGACCCACCCAAGTAACTAACCCCTCCTTCCCCACAAAATTAACAGGACCCCCTTCTTCATCACCAGAGGCGCAGCTAGGGGTTTAGTTTAGGGGAGGCGAAGCATCTGAGTGGGCCCCTAACTATGTAACCCTGATTACAACTATAGCGGAGAACCCTAATTGTGGGCATAGGGGAGCCTCAGTAGATGACCATGTTATTACTGAAAATAAATCTCTATAGAAAAACAACATTGATATTACCGCCATATGGTGCCCATATAGTGGGTAGATACCAGTGCTGTAGGTGATATAGGAGATTTACAGTTAATGATGGTGGCTTACAACTGATTTTCTTTCTGATGGAGTTGTTCATTTTTCCCGTCTTTTCCTTACATTTTGCAACTAGAAAGTGATAATATCTCATGTGCATCTTTGACAATCACAACACTCTGAGTGTCCCTATTGAAATAATGCTTCTTGAATGCCCACTTAACATTTAATAATGTCCCGATTCTCCCCATGTACAGCTCCCCATATACACAGTATGAGGGGCCCACAGCTTCCTTATATACAGTATGATGTGCCCACAGCTCCCCTATACACAGTATGATGGGCCCACATCTCCCCTATACACAGTATGATGACCCCACATTACTCCTCACACTGTATAATGGACCCCACAGTAACACCAAGACTATATAATATCCCCCACACTGTATAATGGCTCCCACAGCAGGACCAATCTATAATATAACGGGAGATGCGTGTCTGTCTAAAGCCTCTAGACTGCGCATGCGCGACGCGCAGTCTGGCTCCAGACAGAAGACCGCATGGAGCCGTTACAGGTAAGAGGAGTGTGTATGGCGCCGGAGATCACGGTATGCGTAGACACTGAAAGCATACCACGATCTCCGGGGCCATACTTACATACTTACCTGACCGGGAGGAGCGTTGCCGCGACACCTCTCTTCGCCGGAGACCGGGGCAGGAGTGAGACGTCGGATCGGCACATGCGCATAGCGCTATCCAGCACCATTTTACTGAAGACACATTTGCAGTGTGTCTTCAGCAAAATGGCGCCGGACAGCACAGTATGGGCACGCGCGTACTCCGGTGTCACACTCCTCCCCCGACTTCCGGCAGAACAGGACACCGCAGTGTTGGAGCACAGGGAAGAAAGGTGAGTATAAGTGTTTATTTTTTTGTATGTGTGTACAGCGTGAAAGAGATGAGAGGTGCCATACATACCAGGATTGGGGGGTGAGGGGGCCACACATACCAGGATTGGGGGGTGAGGGGTACCAAGCATACCAGGATTGTGGGGTGAGGGGACCATGCATACCAGGATTGGGGGGTGAGGGAACCATGCATACCAGGATTGGGGGGTGAGGGGATCATGCATACCAGGATTGTGGTGTGAGGGGGATCATGCATACCAGGATGAGGGGTACCACACATACCAGGATTGGAAGGTGAGGGGACCATGCATACCAGGATTGGGAGGTGAGGGGACCATGCATATCAGGATTGGGGGGTGAGGGGACCATGCATACTAGGATTGTGGTGTGAGGGGGATCATGCATACCAGGATGAGGGGTACCACACATACCAGGATTGGAAGGTGAGGGGACCATGCATACCAGGATTGGGAGGTGAGGGGACCATGCATATCAGGATTGGGGGGTGAGGGGACCATGCATACTAGGATTGCGGGGTGAGGGGACCATGCATACCAGGATTGGGGGGTGAGGGGTACCACACATACCAGGATTGGGGGGTGAGGGGACCATGCATACCAGGATGAGGAGTACCACACATACAATTATTGGGGGGTGAGGGGACCATGCATACCAGGATTGGGGTCGAGGAGACCATGCATACCAGGATTGCGGGGTGAGGGGACCATACATACCAGGATTAGGGGGTGAGGGGACCATGCATACCATTATTGGGGGATGAGGGGACCATGCATACCAGGATTGGAGGGTGAAGGGACCATGCATACCAGGATTGGGGAGTGAGGGGACCATGCATACCAGGATTGGGGGTGAGGGGACCATGCATACCAGGATTGTGGGGTGAGGGGACCACGCATACCAGGATTGGGGGGTGAGGGGACCACGCATACCAGGATTGGGGGTGAGGGGTGCCATGCATACCAGGATTGGGGGGTGAGGGGACCACGCATACTAGGATTGGGGGTGAGGGGTGCCATGCATACCAGGATTGGGGATGAGGGGTGTCATGCCTTCCAGGATTGGGGTTGAGGGGTGCCATGCATATCAGGATTGGGGGTGAGGGGTGCCATGCATACCCGGATTGGGGGTGAGGGGTGCCATGCATACCAGGATTGGGGATGAGAGGTGCCATGCCTTTCAGGATTGAGGTTGAGGGGTGACATGCATACCAGGATTGGGGATGAGGGGTGCCACGCATACCAGGATTGGGGGTGAGGGGTGCCATGCATACCAGGATTGGGGATGAGAGGTGCCATGCCTTCCAGGATTGAGGTTGAGGGGTGACATGCATAACAGGATTGGGGGTGAGGGGTGCCATGCATATTAGGATTGGGGGTGAGGGGTGCCATGCATACCAGGATTGGGGGTGAAGGGTGCCATGCATTACAGGATAGGGATGAGGGGTGCCATGCATACCAGGATAGGGATGAGGGGTGCCATGCATTACAGGATAGGGATGAGGGGTGCCATGCATACCAGGATAGGATGGTGGGGACAGGATGGGGGCAGCACATACCAGCATAGGAGACCATATACCAATAAAAATGCTCGCCACCCGGGCGTGAAACGGGTTCAATGGCTAGTACTATATAAGGGCCCTCACACTTTATATTAGCCTTCACAGTAGTCTCAACACAGTATGATGGCCCCTAAACGGTATAATGGCCCTCACATTAGCTCTCACACTGTATAATGGCCCCACAGTAGTCCCCACACTTTATATTGGCCCCTCACAGTAGTCCCCACATGGAATGATGGCTGCCAAGCTGCATAATGGGCCTGTCATTAGCTCCCACACTGTATAATGGACCCCACACCATATGAGGGCCCCCTACAATAGTCCATACAATGTATGAGGGTCCCGGTCCCGCCCATACTTTATGATGCCCCCACAGTCACACTACAAGTTTTAATTAAAATAAAAAACATCATATACTCCACCAAATTCAGGATACTGATGAGTCCACCGGCAAAGCGTGTGTGGACCAATGCGATGTCATTGTGCTGGCGTACACACAGGACGTCAGAGTCCTGGCACCGCGCAATGACGTCAATGCGCCAGGACTGTAAAGTCTGTGCATGTGCTGGCGCTTCAGTCAGTGTATCACCCTGCCGTTCTGTAAACTGTAAATTTAGGAGTGGTGGTAGCTCTGGGAGGCGGCTTCCGAGCGAGGGACCCCAGGTGACCGTACCCTCTGCCACCTGGCAGCTACACTACTGGTGCTCCTGTAAACAATAATGCTTCTTAAGTGTACTGAGAAGCGTCTTCCTACGTACGCGTATAAGCAGAGACCTGTCAGTCACTGTCAGCGAGGGGAGAAGCCACCAGGGAACCACCGGTACGACTAGTGCACAGCGCGGCTCGGTCCCCAGCAGCTGTTAAAAGTATGGTTTTCTCTGAAACGCCGCAGCCTTCCAGAGACAGACCTACCTGGCTGAGATCGTACAGCCAGGGCCAGATACAGCTGCACATGGTCTGGGCCCATCTATCACCTGTCAGGATACCCATAATAACTTTATAATAATAATAAGCTGATTACTATGACATTATTAAATATAATGCAGCTTTTGCCATGGTTACTCTATGGGGCTTATAATAAGACCCAGACCGTAAGAATAATAAGCCCCCTACCTCCCCATCTCCAGCCTCCCCTAACAGCACCTATTACATGCAAGGTAGTGCAGAACACTAAACAGTATAATAAGTATAATAATAATAAAGCCCCCAGCGCCCTGTCCTCCCTCCACAACCCCTTCAGTTCCCACACTACCCTCATTCTCTTACATTCACCCCATGGTGACCATGACATACCTGCATTTAGTAAACCTAATAAATTCTGGCCACCCTCAGATGAAGCTTGCAAGCAGGTAGTTAATGGATGGCACTGTTAATTTTCATCCAAGTGCTGCAGGCGAGCAAAGAGTATAAGATGAAGTCAGACAGGGCCAGGCTAAGGTAAATGTATGGTGGGCACTAGGACCCAGGGGAGTTCCAGTGTGCATGAACCAAAGCACTGACAGCATGCACACTGCACTGACCAAGGCTCTGCCACTCTGCTAGCCAGTGTGCAGAGTTTGTCAGATAGGGGAGTAGGCATTGTGCAGCGCTCTCCCTGAGTGCTGCCTTTTGCCTCTTGACAAAAGTGGCCATGGCTCCGGGTGGGCCCCTCCATGTGACAGGGCCCAGGGCAACGGCCCCCTCTGCCCCCCCTCCCCCCCCCCGGTAGCTATGCTACAGTTCCCCATGCAAGTAAAAGGACCTTGTCCTTCCCCACGCAGACCCCCAGTATGCAGTCTCATGCAAGGAACAGCACCCTTTCCTTCCCCATGCAGACCCCCAGCATTCATCCCCACACAATTAACAGGATCCCTCCTTCTCCAGGCAGACTCCCAGCATGCAGCCCCACGCAAGTAACAGGACCCCTTCTTACCCACGCAGACCCCCAACATGCAGCCCCATGCAAGTAATAGAACCCCCTCCTTCTCCATGCAGACTCCCAGCATGCAGACCCATGCAAGTAACAGCACCATCTCCTTCCCAACACAGATCCCCAGCACGCAGCCCCACGCAAGTGAAGGGGGGGCCAGGGACTGTTTGCTGTGGGCCCTGACAGAGTTCTCTTTGCCCTGAAACCCCTCTTCTAAACAGGAATGAGAGTGGAGTATATGTTGTGGAGGGATTCGTTCTTTAATCACTGTTACTTCGGGTGTCCTCGTTACCTCCACGTCCTTTAGACCTGAACTGGCTGCAAACAAGACCGGGGACCATGGGTCCCGGTTAACAGTTTGTCTTTACTGTGCAGGTGATTTGCAGCATACAGATTTTTGTGGTGCTGGTGTTCCCTTGGTTCTGTGTCCTACCAGTACTTGCCCTCGTCCGGTCCTCAGACCCAACATCTTTCTCTCCCTGTGCGACCCAGCTGACATCTTCCTCTTCTGGGAGACAGAGGCCCTGGACCATAATACAATGTAACACAACAATCTTAATAAAACATACAGTATCATAGCAAACATTCTTAACCCTATTGTTGCCACAGCATCTTCTTCTGCCTGCCACCTTCCTTCACAAGCAACAGGACCCCCTCCTTCCCCTTGCAGATCCCCTGCACGCAGCCCCACGCAAGTAACAGCACTCTTTCTTTCCCTACGTAAACCCCCAGAACGCAGCCCCACAAAAGTAACAGCACCCACTCCTTCCTAACGCAGCCCCCCAGACCGCAGCCCCACACAATTATCAGGACCCCCTCCTTCCCCAGGCAGACTCCCAGCATGCAGCCCCATGCAAGTAACAGCACCACCTCCTTCCCCACACATATCCCCAGCATGCAGCCCAACACAAATAAAAGGACCCCTCCTTCCTCATGCTGACCTCTAGCACACAGCCAAATAACAGCACCCGCTCTTCCCTACGCAGACCCCAGCACACGGCCCCATGCAAATAACAGGTGCGATCCTTCCCCACGCAGGCCCCCCAGCACGCAGACCCACACAAGTAACTACCCCCTCCTTCCCCAAGCAAATAACATGACCCCCTTCCTCCCCACGCAAGTAACAGGACCCTGTCCTTCCCCACACAGACACCACAGCACACTGACCCATGCAAGTATATACCCTCTCCTTCCCATGCAATTAACAGCATGCCCTCTTTCCCCACGTGGACCCCCACCGTGCAGTCCCACAAAAGTAACAGGAACACCTCCTTCACCACACAGACCCCCAGCATGCAGCCCACCAAGTAACAGCACCACTCCTTCTCCACGCAGACCCCTGGCACGCAGCCCCAAGCAAGTAACAGGACCTCCTTTTCGCCATGCAGACCCCCAGCATGCAGCCGCACACAAATTAAGGCTATGTGCCCACGTTGCGGACCTGAAGCATATTTTTTACGCTTCTCCCTGGCGGGAAAATCGCATGCGGATATTACATGCGGTTTTCCCGCCAGGTAGAAGCGTTTGTGAGGCGTCTTTGCATGCATTTCCGCATGCGGGTTATCAAGCACTTCTCCAAGCATCACTTGGAAAAGTGCTTGACAACTTGTTCAGAATGGTAAAAAATAAAAAAATAAACTTTATACTCACCTTCTGATGCATTTTCTGCCCCGTCCGGAGGCTTGAGCGGCTCACGCTGTTGTGTGCAGGACCTGCGGTGACGTCATTGAGTCATGTGGTGGGTCACATGACTCAATGACGTGGCAGGTCCTTCAGACAACAGCGCGACGGAGGGAAAACATCAGAAGATAAGTATAAACTTTATTTTATTCTTTTTTTTACAGGTTCTTTGGTACCCAGGTCTGGATGAGAGTCTCCTCTCATCCAGACTTGGGTACCATCCGCACATTGATTCCGCTGCGCTTCCGCAAAATTAATGAACATGCTGCGGATTTTTGACCGCAACATATACGCTGCGGAAAAATCCGCAGCATGGGCATTGACATTGCGGAATGCCATTGGGGACCATGGGGTGCGGATCTACATGCGTTTTTCAAGCGTTTACGCTGCGGAAATTCCGCAGCATATACGCTTGAAAAACGCTACGTGGGCACACAGCCTTAAGGACCCCCTCCTTTCCCATGCAGACCTCCAGCATGCAGCCCATCAAGTAATAGCACCACTCCTTCCACACACAGACCCCCATCACGCAGCCACACCCAGGTAAAAGGACCCCTCCTTCCCCTCGTAGACCCCCAGCACACATCCCCACACAAGTAAAAGCACCACCTTCTTTCCAACGCAGACCCCCAGCATGCAGCCCCATGTAAGTAACAGGACCCGCTGCTTCCCTAAGCAGACCCCCCAGCACGCAGCCCACTGCAATAGTGCCCTGTCCTTCCCCACGCAGACCCCTAGCACACAGCCACACACAAATCAAAGTACCACCCATCTTCCCATCTAGACACCCAGCACGCAGCCACATTTTTAGTAACAGGACCCCCTCCTTCCGCACACAAGTAACAGCACCTGCTCCTTCCCAATGCAGACCCTCAACATTCATTCCCACACAAGTAATAGGACCCTCTCCTTCCCCACACAGACCCCCAGCATGCAGCCCTACACAAGTAATTGACTCCCCTCCTTCCCCACGCAGACCTTCTGCACGAGCCACACGAAGTAACAGGACCCCCTTCTACCGCACTCAGACCCCCCCCCGCAAGCAGCCCCATGCATGCAATATGCCCAATTTAATAAAATAAAATAAGTGCCATGAGCAGTAGGACAGTGTAGAGAACATAGGGGAGTGCTGCAGGGCTGGATCTCCTTGGTCTTCATGGTGTTTGGTTAGTGGTGTTAAGGGAGTGCTGCAGGGCTGGATCTCCTTGGTCTTCATGGTGTTTGGATAGTGGTGTTAAGGGAGTGTGACGCCTCGAAGCCCACGCCCTGGGAAGATGGGGACTCGGAGACGGGTCCAGATGTTGTAGAGATGGGGTGCAGCCGTGGCCCGGACCCGCTCCGTGCCCAGGGCCGTCACATTAAAAATTGTGTTGTGGGCTTATCCGGGTTGAGTGGATGATTCCGACTACGCCACCTGTGGTACCTGGTGACGAGCCACCAGCGCCGCCGCAGTCCACCGAGGCCTGGTGTTATAGCGGCCAAAGTTCTTACTACTCCCCACAGGCGGAGAAAGGCCTCGGGGTAGCCGGAGCAGGGAGGGAGGGGTTATGTCCAGGAGATCTGATGCTATGTGTAAAGGGGTGGTGCAGAATAACAAGTCTGGAGGCCATAGGGGTGAACTTCCAAGGCTTTACTCACGATGTAAATGGCAGTAGGAAGGCGACTCCCTGCTCCTGTGGAGTTCTGCGGTCACCAGAGACGCGGGGGTCCGACAACCTCCGAGTAAGTCCAGTGTTACATCAGGACCCTGCACCAGAGTGTTCCTAGACAATGGACCTAGTCCTTTCCTGTCCGTGTAGGTGTGAATAGGCTGGGTCTCCCTCTGAACTCCTCTCAGAACAAGGGTACGGGTGGCAGCGCCATTCTTCCCGTTCCCAATGGGATCCTCAGGGCCTACCGGGCTTCCCTGACCAGGACGTAGAGTTGCAGGGTCAGGTGTCGGGGGCCGGTCCCCTCTTGCAGCCAGAATCCCTCTGAATAGATCAGGTAGGCGAGGACAGGTGGCGTACACCGCTCCGTCTGCATCCTCCCCGGGACCCATTTGCGATGGAGCCACACTCTAGATCTCCGGGCCTTCTTGCTCATGGTCCTCGACCGGGCTGAGATATTCCTTATCTCCCGCCTGCCCATCGTCCCAAGGCCAGGGAACGAGGGGCGTGTCTCCATCCTCCAGAGGTCCACACAGGATCCACTCTCAGGGAGGGAGATCACGATCTGACACCAGTCAGAGCACAGTCATAGTACCGCCGAGTACTGTCAGGGAACTGTGATCACTGTAGAGAACAACAGTCGAGAGCCCAGAGCCAAGATGGCAATCTATTAAATATCAAATTTAGGCTGCGTTCACACATTGCGTATTTCCCTGCGTTTTTTTACGCTGCGTATTTTCCTGCTTTTTTTACCTGCGTTTTTTTACGCAGGTAAAAAAAGCACCTCCATTCACACACTGCGTAAAAAAGAGCAGCAAAAAACGCAGTGTGAAATGAAGTGTGACATGTGTAATGTATGTGTCCTGTGTGTACTGTGCGTCTATGTGTCTGTGTGTATGAGTGTCCCCCTAGTAGTGTATGTACAGACAGCTTCTGGCTGCAGTACATACACTGCTTTAAAAGAAATAAACTATGGATACTCACCTATCTGATGGATGGGAGAGGCGTCCGCTCCGGTCCTGCGGCTTCCAGCATCTGCCGTGAAGCGATCAGCTGACTGTCACGTGACCGGCTTGTAAATCAGCTGACCGGAAGCCGGTTAGCTTACAGCTGATCGCTTCACCGGCAGATGCTGGAAGCGCGGGACCGGACCGGACGGCTCTCCCATCCATTGGATAGGTGACTATCCATAGTTTCTCCTGCGCCTCCATAAAAAAGCACTGGAATTACGCAGTGTGTGAACACCGCTGCGTAATTCCATCGCTTATAATGGGCACAATAGGAGAAAGCGCAGGACGCAGCTGCGTAAAGAATTGACTTGTCAATTCTTTACGCAGCTGCGCTTTCGTGCTGCGTAAAATCACACAGTGTCTGAACGGCGCGAAAATACGCAATGTGTGAACGCAGCCTTAAGGTGTCACTAACATGTGAGTCCTCCACCCTCACCCACTAACTAGTTCCTAACACTTTTGTGTTCCCAGTCTCCCGGCAACCAGACAGGCAGCACCTAGTGCATTCTAGCCCCCTCTGGTGGGAGAAGTGTGGTGTTGGATGTGGAGGTAGGGTACTGATCATCACACTGTTCTTACCTCAGAGGAGGGACACTACACTCCATTGGAGAAGTGAAGCATCCCTGTGGCGGTCGAACCCTCAGGGGCGCCACAGGAGTGCTGCAGGGCTGGATCTCCTTGATCTTCATGGTGTTTGGATAGTGGTGTTAGGTGAGTGCTGCAGGGCTGGATCTCCTTGGTCTTCATGGTGTTTGGTTTGTGGTGTTAGGGGAGTGCTGCAGGGCTGGATCTCCTTGGTCTTCATGGTGTTTGGTTTGTGGTGTTAGGGGAGTGCTGCAGGGCTGGATCTCCTTGGTCTTCATGGTGTTTGGTTTGTGGTGTTAGGGGAGTGCTGCAGGGCTGGATCTCCTTGGTCTTCATGGTGTTTGGATAGTGGTGTTAGGTGAGTGCTGCAGGGCTGGATCTCCTTGGTCTTCATGGTGTTTGGTTTGTGGTGTTAGGGGAGTGCTGCAGGGCTGGATCTCCTTGGTCTTCATGGTGTTTCTTGGTTAGGGGAGTGCTGCAGGGCTGGAGCTCCTGGGCAATGCTGATGAATAAGTTAATGCCCTCCTTGCCCGGGCTGAGCGTTTTTGTGGGCAGACCTCTCTAGGCAGATTTGTTGTGGTACCATGTTCTTTTCATTTGATGATAATGGCTTTGATGGTGCTCCGGTAGATGATCAGAGATTGGGATATTTTTTTATTTTTTTTATAATCCAACCCTGACTTTTACTTCTCAACAACTTTGTCCCTGACTTGTTTGGAGATCTCCTTGGTCTTCATGGTGTTGTTTGGTTTGTGGTGTTAGGGGAGTGCTGCAAGGCTGGATCTCCAGGGCAATGCTGATGAATGAGTTAATGCGGGAAGGAAATGAGGGAGGTGGTTGTGGCACATTATGGAGAGTCAGCATGACAGAACCAATGAAGTGAGAGCAAGATGTCTCCATGGTGACTGACCAGCCAGGAAGCAGCGTCACACGCCGAGCCTGCATTGTGTAATGGAGCACAAGCCATGATTGTGCAGGAGGGGGTGGAGGGAAAGTACGTGGGAAGTACATGGATCAAACAGTGTGCTTCCCTGGTTTATTTGGACAGGAAGTGCGGGATCACACACCTGGAATGTGGTAAGGTGTGTGTGTGTTCGTGTGTGGTGTTCGTTCGTTCACGCCCGGCTCCATACCCCATCTTGTTCGCTATCTTTGGATCTACTAGATCCATTGCCCTTGTACAAATACACTCCCCTGATGAGACCTCATGAATGAGGCTGAAACACGTAGGTAGGGATTTTTGTGGGGGTACGTTTGTTTCTAGGATATACACTTGGGTACAGGAGCTTCGCTGGGCACGACCAGGACTGTAGAAAAGAACCTTCTTGTAAGCTGCTGACCCGGTCTTTCCATCCAGCAGGGACTAAGTGCATCCAGGAAGGAGTGAGGGGAGATGGAGCCATTTTTCCTGAGCACTGGTAATACTGAGCACTTGATCAATGTAAGTCCAAACATTTTTTGACCTTATAATAAAATCCATAGATTTATTGTTGAATTCTTTATACAAGAGTACAAAACACCAAGCAGTGTGCACATAAAATCACATAGGAAAGAAACACAGGTTACGCGTTTCTGGTCCTCAGGCCCTTAGTCTCTGCCAAGGCAGAATTCAACAGTAAATCTATGGATTTTATTATAAGCCCTTCTGCTGGTCAAAAATTTTTTGGATTTACTTATGCTGGCTTCTGGACCGTGCAGTAAAACATGTGAGCTGAAACACTAAAGGCCCCGTCAGACTTAGTGACGCTACAGCGATCCCAACAACGATACGACCTGTCAGGGATCGTTGCTGCGTCGCTATGTGGTCGCTGGTGAGCTGTCAAACAGGCAGGCTCACCAGCGATCAGGGGAGCAGCGACATCGTGGAAAGAATCTTTCCACGATGTCCTGGTTACCAGCCTGCTGAAGCAGGAGCAGGCTGGTAACCATGATAAACACTGGGTTACTAGGGGCACACGCGCACCTAGTAACCCGCTGTTTATCATGGTTACCACTCTGCTACGGTGAGCGGGAGGTTACCGCTCACCGTAGCAGAGTGGTAACCATGATAAACAGCGGGTTACTAAGTGCGCGTGTGCCCCTAGTAACCCGATGTTTACCATGGTTACCAGCCTGATCGCTGGTCCCGCTGGTCACACACAGCGATGTGTGCTGACCAGCGGGAGGGCAAAGACCAAAAAATGGTCCAGGACATTCTGCAGCGATCTCACAGCAGGGGCCTGATCGCTGCAAAGTGTCACACATAGCGACATCGCTGGTGAGGTCGCTGTTGCGTCACCAAAACTGTGACTCAGCAGCGATCTCGCTAGCGATCTCGCTATGTGAGACGGGGGCTTAACTCTTTCTACTTGATCAATGTACAGCAGGCATTTTGGAAATTTACTATGTTTGAAGCTCTGATTGTGCATTTAATCTTTGTAATCTGCTGAAAATACTGATAGCAGTGAGCACCTTATCTACCCAGCTATTCTGTGAGTGTGAACAAGTGTTTGACTGATCTGAGCTCGGCTCTTTTACTGTTTTTTAAATCAGATAAATTTTTATTCGTTTAAAGATAGAATAATAAAATACATCTTCAGTACTATAATTTCTCATTTTCTTATTAACAAAAAGAACCCCTCACCCACCCTCCCTCCCCTTTTACGGACGACAATAATCCCTTATCATTATATAACATATGTTTCAATGTCTTATAATCATTACAATGTATTTTATACTGTAATGTAATCATCGGATTCTTTCCTCCAAAAGCATTAACATTAACACACCTTCCATGGTGCCCATAGGTTGTCACTGAGTTTGGCGTTTTTCCTTTTTAAATACATTTTTTCCTCCATTCGTACCACATAATCCACCTGCCTTATGTACTCCTGTCTAGAGGGAGGTTCCGGTCGCACCCAATACCTTGCTATTACTTTCCTAGCTGCATATAAGAGTCTGGCAATTGCCAATTTTGCAACATCATTCCCCACAAGTTCCTCCACATATCCCAGCAAGCAAACCACTGGATCTCTAGGAATTATACAATGATACCGTCCTTCAATTAGGTCTGCTACTTCAGACCAATTGTTTGCAAGCTTTGGGCAACTCCACATAACATGTAATATATAGCATTTTCTGACCCACATCTCGGGCAATCCGAATACTCCCGTACCCCTATCCTGAACAAAAAATCGGGTGATCTATATGCTCTATGTACAAGAAGTAATTGGGACATTCTGGCAGGTTCATTTAGAGACAACTTAGGAATATGTTCCAAAATGGATTCCCACCTGTCATCTTCAATGGTACCAACATCTGCTTCCCAACTCTCCCTCGCCAAAACAGGATAGTTCAATAGAAAGGTGTTGAGCAAATCAGCATACACCCTAGATATAACGCCTGCTGTACATCCCCCCCATACAAATATAGTCAATAACAATATCCTTTTGAACAGACAGGTTCTTGATTTTCCTTTGCTTAATAAACGCATGTTTAACCTGTGTATACTGATAGCTGTGTCTGTCTAATAAATGAAATTCCTCTTTCAGCATCTCTAAGGTTTTCATGTTTTGATTGTCCAACAGTTGGTAAAAGTACTGTATACTCCTTACCACCCATCCTCTCAGCTCTCCTATCTTATAAAATTCACCTAAATTTTCGTTATCCCAAATAGGAGTATACATAGACATTCCTACTATACCTCTAATCCTCTTCACCCTCATCCACAGTTTATGGACTAGACCACATGTCGGGTATGACCTGCCTCTCTTCCCAAAAAGTCCCGACTCTAGGCCCACTACCAAAGGACTCTTTTTAAGATGAGCTTCCAAGACCGCCTGGATAGTCCCCTTCATGGCCTTCAGTGCCCACCCTCTAAGATGCTGAGACTGTGCTGCCAAAAAGTATATCCACGGGTTTGGTAAGGCGAAACCCCCCTCTTCTTTCGGCCTCTGGAGAGTCTCCAGCTTAATCCTGGGTTGTCCTCCACCCCAAACCAGATCCCTAAATATTGAATTAATACACTGGCACACCGACCGAGGAATCCACACAGGGGAGTTGTGTAAAACATATAGCAATTTGGGCATCAGCACCATTTTAAGAAGATTGGTGCGTCCCACCACCAAGAGGCGCATTTTGCTCCACGTAGATGCTTTATCTTTTATATTCCCAATTATCGGGTATACATTCAACTGAAGGTACTCCTTTACTGGTAATGATATCGTAATTCCAAGATATTTAAACTCTCGTACTAATTTAAGTTGTGTACGTTCCACTTGTTCAACATCTAAGCTATCCAGGGTATCTATTTCCATAATATGAGATTTATCCCAATTAATTTGCAGCCCAGATAACAGGCCAAATCTTTTGATGATAGCTATTGCACCATGTAATGACGCTTGAGGGTCCTGTAAAAATAATAAAATATCATCTGCGTACAACGCTATCTTCTCCTCAACCAGCCCATACCGAAATCCCTTTACCACGTCTGACTGTCTCATTACAGAAGCCAGTGGCTCTATGGCCAAGGCAAATAATAGCGGGGAAAGGGGGCAGCCCTGTCTGGTTCCTCTTGTCATATCAAATTTATCTGATCGTTCCCCATTTACTCTTATTCTAGCCACAGGGTGCGTATACAATAACTTTACCCAGGCCACAAAAACCGGACCAAATCCCATCAATTGGAGAACTCGCCAGAGATAGCTCCACTCTACACTATCAAAGGCTTTCCGTGTGTCCAGTGAGACCACAACTCTATGCCCAGCATTGTCAGCGGCCAATTGCATATTAAAAATAATCGCCTCAAGTTAATGGCCGTTGATCTGTCCGGCATAAAACCTGACTGATCTGAGTGAATAATACTAGAAACTACACGGCTTAACCGGTTAGACAATACTTTAGCTAAGATTTTAATATCAGCCGGTAGTAGAGATATGGGTCTATATGAATCTGTCTGTGTCGGGTCTTTATCCGCCTTGGGCAAAACCACTATTGTAGCCTCCCGCATTGATTCCGGTAATTCTCCCACCTCCAGGGCCTCCAGAAACGCATCCATCAATTTTGGCAATAGTATATCTCTAAGATGTTTATAAAATTCTGTTGGTAGGCCATCTGCTCCTGGGGCTTTATTATTTGCCATTGAAGCCAAAGCTTCCTCCATCTCCTCCGCCGTCAGGGGGCCTTCCAAGCTATCCCTAGCCTCCTCACTAAGTTTAGATATCTGGGTTCCCCTCAAGAATTGGTCTATGTCATCTCCCGAATTACTTAACTTAGAATGATATAGATCACCATAGAAGTCCCTAAACACCTTCAAGATATCCCGCGTTTCAGTGACTAAGGTGCCAGTTGGATCCAGGAGACCGTATATATATCACGGTTCTCTCTGCGCTGCTGCTATAATAGACAACAGGTGGCCAACTTTTTCACCTTCTTCATAAAAGGCAATTTTTGGAATTCCCTCTTTTTTTCCCCACTGGCTAGAAATACTTTATCCACCCCTTTTTGAGCTTCCTTCATGATCTGTTGCGCCTCTACGGTGGGGTTAAGCGCCAATTCCTCCTCTGCTTTCTTCAGCGCAGCCAATGCCTCTCTTTCCTCCATTCTGTTCTGATTTTTACATCTGGAGATATCTCGGATCAGTAAACCCCTAACATATGCCTTCATTGTGTCCCACACAGTTCCTATGGCTGTACTTCCCACGTTATTCTGGAAGAATTCCTCCACTTCTCCTGCTATTTTCTGAATATCCACCGTTTCTAACCATACTGGGTGAACCTTCCATTCTTTCTGTCCACTGCTCCCACATATACCGGACCTCAGCTCCACCAACAAGGGACAATGATCAGAGAGTATCCTAGGTAGATATTCAATATGCGTAACGTTTTGGTCAATCATCCCATTTCCAAGGACTAGGTCTATTCTAGACATAGAGCCAGCATGGATTTATATAGTGTGACCAAGTTAATAGTTAAAAAAAAAAAAATTGTAGAAAATAAAAAACATTATACTCACTATACTTTGATGGCCCGCAGTCTTCTCTCCAGTGCGTCCGGTCTCTTGTACGGCTCGCAGTGGTGTAAAAGGACCTTCCATGACGTCATCTAGTCATGTGACAGGTCACACGACCGCCGACGTCAGCGGTCACGTGACCTGTCACATGACTAAATGACGTCATGGAAGGTCCTTTTACACCATCGCGAGCCACCGAGAAGCCAAGACGTAACGGATAGAAGACCGCGGGCCATCAGAAGGTGAGTATAATGTATATTTTTTATTTGAAATTCTTTTTGTTTACAGGTACTATGGTACCTGGGTCTGGAGGAGAGTCTCCTCTTGTCCCCATCCAGGTACCATCCGCACAGTGAATCGCTTAATATCCGCATGTGCACATGTAGTGATGCGGATATTAAACGTTTCAATGCAAGTCAATGGCGGCAACTACGCTGCGTGTCCGCAAAATTAACCCTAGAACGCATGACCATAAAAATCTACACTTTCACATACCCGGGGCCTTTTAGGCCTCTGTGCAAATAACATGGAATAACTCAAACAAAAATGACAAACAACTATATACCTGAGGAATACCTAGAGTTTCAAAATTCTAACTAAAGTAATCTTGCAGAAAATAGAAAACAATTAACAGGGCGGGCCTGCGAGGCCCCAGGTATGCGTTCTAGGGTTAATGGACATGCTGCGGATTTTTGCGCAATGATAATCCACAGCGGAAATTTCCGCAGCATGTGCACAGCACATGCGGATTATCATTGGGGACCATGGGGCACGTATTACCAAGCATTTTTTAAGTGTTTTTGCTGCGGAAATTCCGCTGCAAAAATGCTTGAAAAACGCACAGTGGGCACGCCTTAGCCTTAGGTGCCATGAATTCAAATTCATTCTTTGAGATTAGTTTTTTATCCAGACCCTCAACCAAAATTTTAGTAAGGCTATGTGCCCACGTTGCATTTATGAAGCAGAAAATTTCTGCTGCATAAATGCAAGTCCTCTCCCGGAAAAACGCATGCGGAATTCCGCACGCGTTTATCGCGCATTTTTCGCGCGTTTATCACGCGTTTTCCACATGCGGAATTGCCTTGCGTTTTTTATGCATTGGACTAAGGCAATTCCGCTTGCGGAAACGCAAAATTAAATGACATGCTGCGGATTTTTGAACGCGGCATAAACGCTGCGGAAAAATCCGCAGCATGTGCATAGAAGTTGCGGAATCCCATTGGGGACCATGGGGTGCGGATATACATGCGTTTTTCAAGCGTTTACGCTGCGGAAATTCCGCAGCATATACGCTTGAAAAATGCTACGTGGGCACACAGCCTAAGAATGTCACTATATTTAGACTTTGGGGAAAAACTAAAAGGGAATTTAGAAGACGCATCAGTGAACACATCAGAGACACCGGACATAAAAGGGATACCCCATTACTAGACAAATTAGAGTATCATCAGGGTGACAACAGAGCTATCTCCTTCTGTATTTTAGGTTGTCATAAAGGGAGATTGGAATAAACTAATCCTCCAAATAGAATGCCAATGGATTTTCCATTTGGAGTCTCTCCCCCACGGGATTGAATGAACAGATGACCTTGATGGTTTTATTTAGGATCTGTATATAGGAATTTATACTGTAAGCCGGTTACACTACTTCTGGCTCCATACAAGAGAGCCAAGTTTTGCATTGCTAGACACCTCTTATCATGGTGTATACCCAGAGGCATAGCTAGGGTTTTTGTTCAGGGGGAACGAAACTTCTGAGTGGGCCCCTAACCAGGTAACCCTAATTCCAAATATGGTGGTGCGCCCAGATAGTGGATGTAGGAGAACCTCAGCAGATGACTGCGCTATTGCTGAATATAATCTCTATACAAAGACCAGCACTGATATTACCGCCATATGGTGACATATATTGATAGATGCCAGTCCTGCAGAACATATAGGAGATCACATCACAGTTATATATAGTGACTTACAGGTGACTTTCTTTCTGATTAAATTGTTCACTTTTCCTGCCTTTTCCATCTGGCCCAGACCGACACGACAACTTCTCCAGCCAGGACTCAGAGTCTCAGGTCAGCAGAGATCACAATGACACATTTGACTCCTTACATTTCAGGCACCGTCTCCATCTATTCCCAACCTGCACAAACTCCTCATCCTGCTGATACCCCAATACTGAGCCTCTGTTTCTGTACGTGTCCATAATGCCCTCTGTGTGCCCCTCTGACAGTCAAAATAACCTGAGTTCCCCATATCGATAAGTGTCCACTTAACATTTACTAATGTTCTGAGTCTCCCTCCATGTACAGCTCTCCTCTACACAGTATGATGCTCTCTTATACACATTATAATGCCCCCTCACTGTACACCGTATTTTTCGGACTATAAGGCTATGTGCCCATGATGCAGAAATGCTCCGGATTTTTTCCTGAGCGTTTCTGCATCTCCCTGGCAGAAAAAAACGCATGCGGATTGTACATGCGTTTTCCTGCCAGGGACATGCGGATGTGAAGCGTTCTTCACTGGCATTTCCGCATGCAGGTTAGACAAGCGCTTTCCAAACGGCATGGATTTATATAGTGTGACCCAAGAGTGTGGTTAAAAATAAAAAAATAAACCTATACTTACCTTCCGATGGCCCCCGAGACTTGCTGCGCTCCTGTGCTGGCTGCCGGCAGATCGCGGTACGCTGTACTGAAAGACCTGCCGTCACATGACTGTGACGTCACCGCAGGTCCTTCAGTCCTGCGCGATCTGTAGGCAAGCACAGGGAAGGAGTCCGGGGGCCGTCGGAAGGTGAATATTATCTTTATTTTTTATTTTATTCTTTTTTTATGGTACCCGGGACCAGAGGAGAGTCTCCTGTCCTCCACACCCGGGTACCATCCGCACATTAGAACGCGGCAATTGCGCAAGTACAGATGCAGTCTTGTGGAATTGGCGCGTTCTAATGCAAGTCAATGGCGGCGAAAACGCAGCACTTCCGCAAAATTAATGGACATGCTGCGGATTTTTGAGCACAGCATAAACGCTGCAGAAAAATCTGCCGCATGGGCATTGAAAGTGCGGAATTGCATTGGAGACCATGGGGGATGGTTTACCAAGCGTTTACGCTGCGGAAATTCCGCAGCGTAAACGCTTGAAAAATGCATCGTGGGCACACAGCCTAAGACGCACCGGACCATAAGACGCACCCCAAATTTTGGGGTGGAAAATAGAAAAAAAAAAACATTTTTATAATATGGGGGTCCATCTTATTGTTTGAATAGGTATGGTATCTTACCTGGTGGGCGGTGGAGCGAGGGTCACAGCAGGATTGCAGGGCCCTCCGTTCCCTCCCTCAGGAACCCGGCGGCTGCAGCAGAAAACGTGAGAAGCTGTGGGGCCTGTGCCTGGCAGGGGCACTTAGCCGGGCTGGGGCCTGTGCCGGGGCCCTTAGCCTGGCTGGTTTCTGTGCTGGGCCGGGGTCTGGCCGGGTTCCTGCACAGGGCTAAGGGGCCTGTGCCGGGCCTGCGCAGGGCTAAGGGGCCTGTGCCGGGCCTGCGCAGGGCTAAGGGGCCTGTGCCGGGCCTGCGCAGGGCTAAGGGGCAGGGCTAAGGGGCAAGTCCTGTGCTGGGCCTGCGCAGGGATAAGGGGCAAGGCCTGTGCAGGGCCGGGGGGGGGGCTGTGCTTGGCCTGTGCAGGGCCCCAACACTGTGCAAAGACCCCACATTATCTCCCACACTGTATAAATAGCCTACATATAGTCCTCAATATAGTATAATGCACTCCCCATAGGCATCCATGTAGTATAATACCCCCCCTCATAGGCAAAGTCTGTAGTATAATTCCCCCCCATAGGCAGAGTCGGTAGTATAATTCCCCCCATAGGCAGAGTCTGTAGTATAATGTCCCCCCCATAAGCAGAGTCTGTAGTATAATGCTCCCCCCCCATAGGCAGAGTCTGTAGTATAATTCCCCCTCATAGGCAGAGTCTGTAGTATAATTCCCCCTCATAGGCAGAGTCTGTAGTATAATTCCCCCTCATAGGCAGAGTCTGTAGTATAATTCCCCCCTCATAGGCAAAGTCTGTAGTATAATTCCCCCCATAGGCAGAGTCTGTAGTATAATTCCCCCCCATAGGCAGAGTCTGTAGTATAATTCCCCCCCATAGGCAGAGTCTGTAGTATAATGCTCCCCCCCATAGGCAGAGTCTGTAGTATAATTCCCCCCCATAGGCAGAGTCTGTAGTATAATTCCCCCCCATAGGCAGAGTCTGTAGTATAATTCCCCCTCATAGGCAGAGTCTGTAGTATAATTCCCCCTCATAGGCAGAGTCTGTAGTATAATTCCCCCTCATAGGCAGAGTCTGTAGTATAATTCCCCCTCATAGGCAGAGTCTGTAGTATAATCCCCCCCACCTGAAACAGACTATGGGACCTAAACGCTTCGAAAGCCTTTTCAGGTGTTTTTTGTTAATTATTCTAATTTACTGAGATAATGACTTCTGTGTTTTCATTGGCTGTAAGCCATAATCCTCAACATTAACAGAAATAAACACTTGAAATAGATCACTCTGTTTGTAAAGACTCTATATAATTTGAGTTTCACTTTTTGTATTGAAGAACTGAAATAAATTAACTTTGATGATATTCTAATTTAGTGAGAAGCACCTGTATATATCTACATTATACTAATCTGCCTATTTTGGGATTTTGCAGAGAGATTCCAACTATATATATATTGATTCTGATTATATCTATTTTAGCCCTTAATAAGATATTTAAATATCTGCAGTAACTTATATGAATCTCTTGCATTATATGTTTTCCCTTATTGGTGTTAATATCGCACCTACTGTGACATTTATTGGTTCTCGTTGTGGCATTTTTTGTAAACTGCAGCAATATCTTATCCTTTGCTGCACCGCGCAGGTGCCTCCTCCAGACGACTGACTGTTGCTGTGACCAGTACGGGGCGCTGTTTTAGACATCCTGAAGCCCAGGACACATGTGCGAATCATGCAGACACCTCGTGTCTGGAATACCTGCGCATGCTCCCTGGAAGGTCCTACTGCCGGCGTACATGCGCTATACATCATTTGGGGACACTAGTTCTCACTGCATTAGCCCTCTAGCATTCTGGGAGTGTGTGATGTCATCAACATTTTCCCTTTATAGAGTGAAAAAAGCCTTCAGCTATACACATTATCAGCTGGGCATCTATTTCCACTGTCTACAGATATTAGCTGACACATCTCCTCACCATAGTGGGTTTTTCTAGGATTGTTTTTAAATGGATTAATAGATATTGATATTTTAGGTGATTTATGTGTTAGCTTTATATCCAACAATAGCAATAACAGTTTTTCCGACACCTTGAGTGACAACTTCCCAACACTAAGTGCAGCATGCAGGGAAGAGGGAGAGGAAGCCCAGACACTAGGAAAAGGGGGAGTGGAGACCCCTACGCAGATCTAATATCACCCTACCTACCCTATCATCCCTATATAGGTTCCACACCTATCACTGAGCAGGAGCTTAAGCCCTGAATGTCCCTAGAGGCTTGGCCCTAGATGGGTAGGGGACAGGGTGAGCACTAGTCAGTCCCCACTACAAACTAAAGACAACAAGGTAAACAAACAAAGGGGATACATTTAGCTTGAGCAGACTGCAGAGAGATAACGCCAACTGTCCTCCAAGGAAACCAGAGAAGATGCTAGTACTCTAAGCCAACACAGAGGTACAGAATGATCACGTGCGATTCTCTGGAGAAATTGAGACTTTTTAACTACCCAGTCAGGGTATGTCAATTAGCAGCAGAAGGTGGAGGTCACTGCTGGGTCCTAAAGGAAGGATGTAAATACAACTGAGATGAGGGAATCAAGAAGGCGTCTGTAATGCCAAGCGCAGTGACCTTCTACAGCCGGCTCCAGAGCGACTGTCTGTTACACCTGACACACCTGTGACAGAAGTAGAGACATACACTGACCCATAAGTGTCGTCTCTTGCTGGAATGGCGCCAGTCCTGCCTTCCTCTTGGGGTGGGCTGCGGATGACGCAGTTTAAACTGCTATGTTCTTCTTTTAGACCTAGACTTCTTTAACCTAATAAAGAGTTAGTTACTTTCTACATGGCTGTGGGATCATGACTATTTCTTTTTTTTTTTTTGCTTGATGTGTGATCAAAAGTTAATAAATACACTGCTCAAAAAAATAAAGGGAACACTTAAACAACAGAATATAACTCCAAGTAAATCAAACTTCTGTGAAATCAAACTGTCCACTTAGGAAGCAACACTGATTGACAATCAATTTCACATGCTGTTGTGAAGAAAATTTTTTTTAGATTTGAGAGTCCTCAGTGGTTGATACCTTTTAATGGCTAACTGAAAAGATGGTAACAAATTGCAAGCTTTCGAGACTACTCAGGTCTCTTCATCAGGCATAGTATACCACACAATCTGAAAAGTTACATATTTATACACAATAAGACACACAGGAAAAAAAATGCAATAGGTAAGACAGGTGATGAAAAGCAGAGTTATTATGGAAGAGATAAACAGTTCTGGCTATAAATATTTTAGCAGTTGATAGATAAGGAGTGTGAAGGTTTTATTGTCCTTTGACCAGGTCCAGTGTTGTGATGGCCTCACAATTCTGAGGAGCACATTCCTAAGTTGATGTAGAATGACATAAATCCATGCGACACATTCATTCCTGCTCTGAAAGTGTTAAAGGTCATCATCAGTTTGTATTCTGAGATTCTTCTTTCTGTTTGAGATTTGAAGTTACCTTTTAATACCAGTAATTTCATGTCTTTTATGCTATGATCAGGGGAACAAAAATGCTTGGCTACAGGTAGATCTATTCTCTTTTCTTTTATTGTGTGGCGATGATAATTCATCCTTGTTCTAAGTTTTTGCCCTGTCTCCACTACCTAAAGACCCCCAGCTGGACATTTGGTACATATAATTAAGTACACTACATTAGATGTGATACAGCTGAACGTACCTGGGATCTTATAGTCCTGATGTGAATTGGGAATCTTTATCTTGTCTGTAAACGGACAGGTTTTACATTTTTTCTGGTTGCAAGGAAAGGTACCTGTAGCTGGTGGAGATGACAGGGAGCTTCTCACAATGATGCTTCTTAGATTTGGGTGCTGCCTGAAACACAGAAGCGGGAGGTCTGGAAATATGGATTGTAATCAGGCATCTTTTTGTAGTAAGGGTTGTAGTTTCCGTGCAGCTCTTCTTAGCACCTCCAGATTTGGACTGTAGGTGACTGCTAGAGGCACCCGGTTGTTTTCTTGTTTGGTTTTGTAATGTAGGAGATGATTCCTTGATATTATGACATGCAGTTGTGCAAATGGAATAGACAATAGATGGAAATTATTGGCAATTATCAAGACACCCTCAATAAAGGAGTGGTTCTGCAGGTGGGGACCACAGACCACATCTCAGTACCAATGCTTTCTGGCTGATGTTTTGGTCACTTTTGAATGTTGGTTGTGCTTGCACACTCGTGGTAGCATGAGACAGACTCTACAACCCACAGAAGTTGCTCAGGTAGTACATCTCATCCAGGATGGCACATCAATGCGGGCTGTGGCAAGAAGGTTTGCTGTGTCTGTCAGCGTAGTGTCCAGAGGCTGGAGGCGCTACCAGGAGACTGACAAGTACAGCAGGAGACGTGGAGGGGGCCGTAGGAGGGCAACAACCCAGCAGCAGGACCGCTACCTCCACCTTTGTGCAAGGAGGAACAGGAGGAGCACTGCCAGAGCCCTGCAAAATGACCTCCAGCAGGCCACAAATGTGCATGTGTCTGCACAAACGGTTAGAAACAGACTCCATGAGGGTGGTATGAGGGCAAGACGTCCACAGATAGGGGTTGTGCTCACAGCCCAACACCGTGCAGGACACTTGGCATTTGCCACAGAACACCAGAATTGGCAAAGTCACCACTGGCGCCCGGTGCTCTTCACAGATGAAAGCAGGTTCACACTGAGCACATGTGGCAGACATGACAGAGTCTGGAGACGCCGTGGAGAGCGATCCGCTGCCTGAAACATCCTTCAGCATGACCGGTTTGGCAGTGGGTCAGTAATGGTGTGGGGTGCCATTTGTTTGGAGGGCCGCACAGCCCTCCATGTGCTCGCCAGAGGTAGCCTAACTGCCATTAGGTACCGAGATGAGATCCTCAGACCCCTTGTGGGACCATATGCTGGTGTGGTTTTTCCCTGGGTTCCTCCTAATGCACGACAATGCCAGACCTCATGTGGCTGGAGTGTGTCAGCAGTTCCTGCAAGATGAAGGCATTGAAGCTATGGACTGGCTCGCCCGTTCCCCAGACCTTAATCCAATTGAGCACATCTGGGACATCATGTCTCGCTCCATCCACCAATGTCACGTTGCACCACAGACTGTCCAGGAGTTGGCAGATACTTTAGTCCAGGTCTGGGAGGAGATCCCATAGGAGACCATCCGCAACCTCATCAGGAGCATGCCCAGGCGTTGTAGGAAGGTCATACAGGCATGTGGAGGCCACACACAATACTGAGCCTCATTTTGACTTGTTTTAAGGACATTACATCAAAGTTGGATCAGCCTGTAGTGTGTTTTTCCACTTTAATTTTGGGGGTGACTCCAAATCCAGGCCTCCATTGGTTAATAAATGTGATTTCCATTGATGATTTTTGTGTGATTTTGTTGTCAGCACATTCAACTTTGTACAGAACAAAGTATTCATGAGAATATTTCATTTATTCAGATCTAGGATGTGTTATTTGAGTGTTCCCTTTAGTTTTTTGAGCAGTGTATTAGTAGATGTCAGGAAAAAACTAAATGTAGTAGAATAGTAACGATAGTAACACGTTAATGATTCCACACTAC
Organism: Phyllobates terribilis; assembly: GCF_046119375.1. NCBI lineage: Eukaryota > Metazoa > Chordata > Amphibia > Anura > Dendrobatidae > Phyllobates > Phyllobates terribilis. Next base: position 27,852,851 of record NW_027362765.1, read on the forward strand.
TCCTGTGCCACCACTGCTTGAGACCTCCACCAGTTTCTGTATTCCCTGGTCAGTCCCAACAAACTTGAGATACCTATGGCTAATTATTTGTTGAAGCAATAGCCATCACAGCCAGTGATTGGGAGAATGGAGGAGATGACTTGGTCAGCAATTCAACTGATGTTCCACTCCGTGCGTGATGAGAGAATATAAAATCTACAAATTTTATCTCCTCATATGTTCCTCTTACAATTACAGAAGATATTATTACATGGAATTCTTTATGATGTTACATTGGCCTGATCTTCTTCACATTCAGGTCACTATAATACCGGATCTTCTAAGTGGAGTTCTTCTATATCTAGTCAATTTTTCGGATTTTCCCATCAGCGATGGATATGGAAAAGAACAAAATGGCGGAGAGGCTATTACAACTCACCCTAGAGATCCTCTTCCGGCTTACTGGAGAGGTGAGAGATTCTGATGTTACATTACATCATTCTTATCTATGGGAATAACAGATGGACAGAACTGGAGAGGTGAGGACTCTGGAAATGTCTGTAGTGAGATTTATTAATGTGTCTCTCCATAACCAGGATTACACAGTAGTGAAGAAGACCTCTAGTGAGCACTGTCAGGACCCTGTGTTTGAGGGATGGGCAAGAACCCTGAGCCCAATCACAGGGCCTCCACCTCACCCCCTGATACATGAGGACATCAATGAACAGAAGATCCTAGAACTCATCTACAAGATGATTGAGCTGCTGACTGGAGAGGTGACTCTGCTGGGAATGCTGAGACATTATACAGTAATGCTATGAAATGAATGGAGAGAATCATGGTTTCATTGTATGTGTCAGGTTCCTATAAGATGTCAGGATGTCGCCATCTATTTCTCCATGGAGGAGTGGGAGTATTTAGAAGAACACAAAGATCTGTACAAGGACGTCATGATGGAGGTTCCCCAGCCCTTCCCATCACCAGGTAATAGACAGGACTAGTGATGAGCGAGCGTGCTCGTTTGACAGGCTATCCCTGCATGTGTCACAGCTGTCTAACAGGTGTGACCCATGCAGCCGCAGCGGCTGTTAATGAAATGCCGAGCACGCCGAAACAACTTGGCGGGTACCCAAGCATGCTCGTTTAAAGGGTTAAACAAGCACGTTCGCTCATCACTAGACATGACTAAATACACACGGCCTATAATTATCTCTATATAAAAATGAATTAATTCCCTGTGTGTTTTCTCCAATTCTAGGGAGTAAGAGGACAACACCAGAGGGATATCCCCAGTCTCTTCTCCCACAGGACTGTAAACAAGAAAATCCCAATGTTCCTCAGGATCATCAGGTAGATGGAGAGAAGGTGTCATGAGATCTCCCCTATGATGTGTAGACGGCTGTGAAGTTCTTGTGCCCAGTCTTGTATTATATGTTTTATACTTGTGTAATGAGAACGGTGGAGATGGCAGGATTAGAGCTGATCATAGATGTGACTTCTCCATCTGTCTGTGACTTTTACAATATTTGTTTCAGGGTAAAGATCTGACCCATATCGATACTACAGAGACATATGTGAGGGATGATGAGCGGTGTAAAGAGGAGATTCCTACATATGATTACCCAGGTGAGTAATAACCACTAAATGCAGAGAAGTTACAGATTATTCTCATTCATCAGCTTTCTCTGCTTTATCAGTAGTATAGTCTGAACATATCACAATCATATGATCACCATTCTGCTGTTAGACCCCTACATGTTTCTCCACCCAATACTTTTCAAATTACTATGGGTATTGAAAGCCCTTCTATAGCGCTTACAATCTGGAGGATCCACCAACCTCCTGGAATCAGAAAATGCTGATCCTTACCTGCCCAGATCTGTAAACTACAAAGCCAAATGACAGCATAAGTAGAATGTGCTGACAAGTTAGGAAATTATTTGAAGTAAAATACTATGATGGGCCTCTAAGAGAAAGCAGAGGGCAATGATGCTGTTACCTTTGTAGAATCCTGATATCTTATTGGATGAATCTACTTTCTCTTCTGTGCTGCTGAATGTGCTCATATGGTCCCTACAAGACCAGGTCCAGTCTTTGTGGCTAAACTTCGCTTTTATGACCAACAACATGAAACGTGCAGTGAGGGCCAAGTGTGGATTTCTGTACAATAACAGCAGAGTTTCCCTTTATCCTGAATTATCAATTTCTTTTAAAACCGATTAACTTCAAAGAGGATTGTGATAAAGTATACAAAAAAACATTACACCTGTGCCATGATATATCTCTAAGCTGTGAGTGGCTGATGGGTGCAATATACATTTATTCACACCTGCAGGAGATGTGTTCGCATGGCTCAAGCCCTGGTTTCATGACATCACTCCATGTCAGATCCGGGCAAAGTGCGGGCCGCATCCGGCACTCTGGCTGTTCCAGTCCGCCAAGCGGTCCAAGACAGCTGAGGGGCTGGAAAAAAGTGGGCCATGGGCCGCACCGTGCCCGCATGCTCGCTGTCTCCTCTAAGTCTGTCTCCATCCGTGCTGATTGCATTGGTGGAGGAGGGCCCTGAGGAGGCTGTATGGGGCTCTCATGCTGGACATGGGTAGGCCGTGTGGGGCTCTCATGCTGGACATGGGTAGGCCGTGTGGGGCTCTCATGCTGGACATGGGGGAGGCCGTGTGGGGCTCTCATGCTGGACATGGGGGAGGCCGTGTGGGGCTCTCATGCTGGACATGGGGGAGGCCGTGTGGGGCTCTCATGCTGGACATGGGGGAGGCCGTGTGGGGCTCTCATGCTGGACATGGGGAGGCCGTGTGGGGCTCTCATGCTGGACATGGGAAGGCTGTGTGGAGCTCTCATGCTGGTCATGGGGAGGCTGTGTGGAGCTCTCATGCTGGACATGGGGAGGCTGTGCGGGGCTCTCATGCCAGACATGGGTAGGCCATGTGGGGCTCTCATGCTGGACATGGGGGAGGCCGTGTGGGGCTCTCATGCTGGACATGGGTAGGCTGTGTGGGGCTCTCATGCTGGACATGGGGGAGGCCGTGTGGGGCTCTCATGCTGGACATGAGGAGGCCGTGTGGGGCTCTCATGCTGGACATGGGAAGGCTGTGTGGAGCTCTCATGCTGGACATGGGGAGGCTGTGCGGGGCTCTCATGCTGGACATGGGGAGGCTGTGCGGGGCTCTCATGCTGGACATGGGGAGGCTGTGCGGGGCTCTCATGCTGGACATGGGGAGGCTGTGTGGGGCTCTCATGCTGGACATGGGAAGGCTGTGTGGGGCTCTCATGCTGGACATGGGAGGCTGTATGGGAGCTGTTACGGTATATAAGAGGCTGTGGGGGGGCTCATACGATTTATAAGGGGCTGTGGGAGGTGATTATACGATATATATAAGGGGCTGTGGGTGGGCTCATATGATATATAGAAGGGACTGTATTCGAGTTCAAACACTATATAAGGAGATGTCAGCATACTTGATTCTACATACATAGTAACATAGTTTTAAGGTTGAAGGAAGACTAAGTCCATCTAGTTCAACCCATAGCCTAACTTGTTGATCGAGAGGAAGGCAAAAAAAAAACATGTGGCAAACACTAAGCTCCACATTGGGGAAAAAAATTCCTTCCCGACTCCATACGACAATAAGACTAGTTCCCTGGATCAACGCCCTATCAAGGAATCTAGTATTTATAACCTGTAATATTATACTTTTCAAGAAAGGCATCCATGCCCTTCTTAAATTTTAATAGTGAATCACTCATTACAACATCATGCGGCAGAGAGTTTCATAGTCTCACTGCTCTTACAGTAAAGAATCCCCGTCTGTGATTATGATTAAACCTTCTTTCCTCCAGACGTAGAAGATGCCCCCTTGTCCCCGTCTCAGGCCACAGAGTAAAAAGATCAGTAGAAAGGTCTTTGTACTGTCCCCTCATATACTTGTACATAGTAATAAGATCACCCCTAAGCCTTCTTTTTTCCACAGTAAATAACCCCAAGTGTAATAACCTGTCTTGGTATTGCAGATCCCCCCAGTCCTCTAATAACCTTGGTCGCTCTTCTCTGCACCCTCTCTAGTTCAGCTATGTCTTTCTTATACACCGGAGACCAGAACTGTACACAGTATTCTAAGTGTGGTCGCACTGATGACTTGTATAGAGGTAAAATGATGTTCTCCTCATGAGCATCTATGCCTCTTTTAATGCATCCTATTATTTTATTTGCCTTTGCAGCAGCATCCTGACACTGGCCACTAAACGTGAGCTTGTCGTCCACCAATACACCCAGGTCTTTTTCAGTTACAGTTTTTCCCAGTGTTTTACAATTAAGCATATAATTATACATTTTATTTCCTCTGCCCAAGTGCATTACCTTACATTTATCCCCATTAAAGCTCATTTGCCATTTATCAGCCTAAGCTTCTAGTTTACATAGATCCTCCTGTAATATAAAATTGTCCTCCTCTGTATTGATTACCCTGCAGAGTTTAGTGTCATCTGCAAATATTGAAATATTACTCTGTATGCCCACTACAAGGTCATTAATAAATATGTTAAAAAGAAGGGGGCCCGATACTGACCCCTGTGGTACCCCACTGTTAACGGAGACCCAGTCTGAGTGTTTTCCATTAATAACCACCCTTTGTTTCCTATCACTGAGCCAATTCTTAACCCACATACATATATTTTCCCCTATCCCCATTGTTCTCATTTTATGTATCAACCTTTTGTGTGGAACCGTATCAAAAGCTTTTGAAAAGTCAATATACACAACATCCACTGCATTTCCTTGGTCCAGTCCAGAACTTGCCTCCTCATAAAAACTGATCAGATTAGTTTGACAGGAACGGTCCCTCGTAAACCCATGTTGACATTGGGTCATGAGGTTATTCTTCTTCAGATACTCTATCATAGCATCTCTTAGGAAACCCTCCAGGATTTTACCCACAGTAGAGGTTAAGCTTACCGGCCTATAATTTCCAAGTTCAGTTTTTGTCCCCTTTTTGAATATTGGCACCACATTTGCTATACGCCAGTCCTGTGGTACAGACCCTGTTATTATGGAATCTTTAAAGATTAAAAATAATGGTCTATCTATGACATTACTTAATTCCTGCAGTACTCACGGGTGTATCCCATCCGGGCCCGGGGATTTGTCAACTTTAGTGATTTTTAGACGCCGCCGTACTTCCTGCTGGGTTAAGCAAGTGACATTTACTGGAGAATTTTTGTTATCACTAATCATGTTTTCTGTCATGCGATTTTCTTGTGTAAATACTGTTGAAAAAAAATCATTTAGCATATTGGCTTTTTCCTCATCCTCATCCACCATTTCACCCAGACTATTTTTAAGGGGGCCAACACTATCATTTTTTAGTTTTTTACTATTTATGTAGTTAAAGAATATTTTGAGGTTATTTTTACTTTCTCTGGCAATGATTCTCTCTGCCTCAATCTTTGCTGCCTTGATTTGTTTTTTACATAATTTATTTAATTTTCTATATTTATTTAATGCTTCATCGCTACCTACTAGCTTTAGTTCTCTAAATGCTTTCTTTTTGTCACTTATTGCGCCCCTTACAGCTTTATTTAGCCATAGTGGTTTCCGCCTATTTCTAGCATGTTTATTCCCAAGGGGTATATATTGTGTACAAGTCCTATTCAGGATGTTAATAAATGTCTCTCATTTGCTTTGTGTAGATTTAGGTCTCAGGATATCGTCCCAGTTTATTGCACTAAGATCATTTCTTAACCGTTGGAAATTTGCCTTCCTGAAGTTTAGTGTCCTTGTAACCCCTCTACTACGCATCTTATTAAAGGTTACATGAAAACGTATTATTTTGTGATCACTATTACCCAAGTGACCCCCAACTCGTATATTTGATATGCGGTCTGGCCTATTGGTTAATATTAGGTCTAGCAGTGCCCCCCTTCTTGTTGGGTCCTGAACCAGTTGCGAAAGGTAATTGTCTCTCATAGTAGTCAAAAACCTATTTCCTTTGCTTGAACTACATGTTTCTGTCCCCCAATGTATATCAGGGTAGTTGAAGCCTCCCATAATAATGACTTCTCCTTGAGTCGCTGCTTCATCTATTTGCTTTACGAGGATATTCTCAGCTACTTCCATTATTTTTGGAGACTTATAACAAACCCCTATCAGTAATTTATTATTTTTCCCCCTCCCCTTATCTCCACCCACAGGGACTCTACATTTTCATTAGATTCACATATATCCTCCCGCAAGACAGGTTTTAAGGATGATTTTACATATAAACACACCCCCCCCTCGCTTGTTTGTACGGTCATTTCTGAACAGACTATAGCCCTGTAAATTAACTGCCCAGTCATGGCTCTCGTCCAGCCACGTCTCAGATATCCCTAACATGTCATAATTATTTTCCAACAAAATTAATTCTAATTCCTCCATTTTGTTGGTGAGGCTTCTAGCATTAGTGTACATGCATTTTATGTATCTCTCTGTACCTGTATTCCTTCTTACTTTATTGACTGTTCTAACCCCACCCCCAATTTCTTTATTTGTGCCCAGGTCACTATCTGCACTATCTTCCCCACCTATAAAATGAATACCCCCCCATCCCTAGTTTAAACACTCCTCCAACCTTCTAGCCATTTTCTCCCCCAGCACAGCTGCACCCTCCCCATTAAGGTGCAGCCGGTCCCTAGCGTAGAGTCTGTAGCCAACTGAGAAGTCGGCCCAGTTCTCCAGGAACCCAAATCCCTCCTTCCTACACCAGTTCTTGAGCCACTTATTTATCTCCCTAATCTCCCGTTGCCTCTCTGGCGTGGCTCGTGGTACCGGTAGTATTTCAGAGAATACCACCTTGGAGGTCCTTGCTTTCAGCTTGCAGCCTAATTCCCTGAAATCATCTTTAAGGACCTTCCACCTACCTCTAACTTTGTCATTTGTGCCAATGTGCACCATGACCTCTGGATCCTCACCAGCCCCTCCCAGTAATCTGTCAACCCGATCAGCGATGTGCCGGACTCGAGCGCCAGGTAGGCAGCACACTGTTCGACGATCCCTGTCTTTGTGACAGATTGCCCTATCTGTTCCCCTAATAATTGAATCCCCCACAACCAGCACCTGCACCAGCACCTGCCTGGCCTGCCCTACTCTCCTTTTTCCCTCTTTACTGGAGCTGACACTCCTCCGGCTTTCAGGGGACATGCCTTGCTGCAGTAGTGCTACCCCTGTACCGTCACTCCCCTCATCTGCCAACTTTGCAAACTTATTGGGGTGTGCCAGATCAGGACTAGCCTCCCTGGCACTCTTCCCTCTACCACCCCTTCTAACTGTCACCCAACTAGCGACCTCACTGTCCTGCAGTTCCCGACTACCACCCTCCCCCACATCTACCCCAGTGAGCTGCTGCTCAGTGAGCAGCAGACTCCTTTCCATATTGTCAATGGATCTCAGTGTTGCCAGCTGCTCATTTAGATCCAGTATCTGGGCTTCCAAATGCACAGCGTGCACACATCTCGCGCAGCAGTAAGCAACCTCGACCGGCTGTTCAAGGATTGCATACATGTGGCAAGATGTACACTGGATAGCATTGTCAATAATGGAGCTCATTTTCTAATGGGGATTGCAATAGACAGAATGATAAGTAAAAAGAAAAGTAAAGAATTAATGAAATACAGTCAGTCCAAAGTCCTCCCTTCCAAACTCTCTGAATCCAAGTCACTGAAAAACAAGTCACACACTTACTTTCGTTCGCACTTACACTCCAGTCACACTCAGCTCATTCACACTCGCAAACTAAGAGATTTAAAGAGTTTTTTTTTTTTCCCCTTTTCCAGCAATGCACCCTTCACCTCAATGCACTTCCAAAGGACTGGATGCCCAACCAGCTGCCCCTTATAAACCCTTAATTATGACCCCTTAATTAAACCCTTGTGAGTAAAGCTACACCTCAGGATTTTAGTGCAATGTAGTTAACCCTTAAATACACAGGTAGTAAACTAAGAAACTAAAACTGTAGTGAGAAAATAGGTTTTAAAAAGCCCAATAAATCTAAACAGGTAGAAAAGCACTCAGCAGGTCACAAAGCAGCACTCACCGCAATTCACACAGGTATTTTCTGCAGGATTCCCAATACCTCTTCACTGAAAAACAAGCCACACACTTACTTTCGTTCGCACTTACGCTCCGGACACACGCGGCTCGTTCACACTCGCAAGCTAAGAGATTTAAAGAGTTTTTTTTTTTTTTTTCCTTTTCCAGCAATGCACCCTTCACCTCAATGCACTCAATGATACAATTAATATAATTATTAATAATATAATTATAATTAATATATTAATATTACTATTGTGTAGAATTAATTTCAGCCTATTGGTTCGGCCCTCCAAAACAGTCACAGTGTCTCATGTTGCCGCTCGGGAAAATTAATTGCCCACTCCTGCTCCATGTCAGTATTTCAATTATGTTTTCGATACTAATGAATTCAGATTACTGCACAATCGCTCCTGTAATGTGGAGCACTAATACCTTCTCTACTCTTCTGGTCAGAACTCATAGTAGCTCCAATGGTCCACCATAAATGAGTGCAACTCTGGTCTAGTGTTATATTTCTCCCGCAGAACATATGTTCTTTATGGGGATGTAACATGTTTTTTTATTCTGTCTCCTTTTTTAACGAGTTCATTCTGTATGATGTCTTTGATTGTGGTGGGATCGGCCTGACTCACTTATATTAATCTGAAACTCCTTGGTAGCTTTAACCCTTTCACGTCTTTTGACTTACCCTTATGTCATAATTGGGAATAGCTTCCCGACGTTTGACATACGGATACATCATGGCCATCGTGCACGGTACAGAAGCTGTGCCCGTTCGATCGCCGCCGTGAGCTTAGCTTATATGACAGCTGAGACCCGACTGTCACTGCCAGGGAAGTGTCCACACTGCTCCCGACTGTTTAACCCCCTGTATTCCATGATCAATATCAATCGCCGCATTTGTGATGCTAGGAGAGGAAGGGGTTTCTCTCTCCTGTCTGATCGGTGCCCCCACAATGTCATCGCAAGGGCCCTATCATTGCCATGATGACCTCTGGGTCAGAGACCTACTACAAGCCTGTTAGACCATGCCAGGAGTATGGTCTGAGAGGCTTCTGTCAGTGCAGTACTGACAGGTATAATGCCCTGCAATGAATTATACCAGAGATCAGAGTAATAAAAGTGAAAATCCCATAGAGGGTCTAAGTAAAAAAAATTATACCAATAAATAGGCATATTTATGTAAAAACAAAAAAAGTACACATATTTGGTATCGCCGCATCCGGAACGAACCATCCTATAAAACTGTCATGTTGGTTAACCCCTTCAGTAAACACTGTAAAAAAAAATAAAATAAAAAACATGGCAAAAAAAAATGCTTTTTCATCTTACTGACAAATAAATAGTAGAATAAAACGCAATCAAAAAAGATGAATGGAAATAAAAATAGTATTTTTTGAAAATGTCATCTTGTTCCGCAAAAAGCAAGCCACAATACAGCTCCGTCAAAGTTATAGCTCTCAGAGTACAGTGATGCAAAAACAATTCTTTTTTCTATAAAATAATTTTTATTTTTGTGTAAAAGCACCAAAACATAAAAAATGATATAAATGTGGTATTACTCTAATCATACTGGCCTGAAGAATAAAGCTGCCTTATCCATTTTACCACACTGTGAATAGCATAAAAAAAACACCCAAAACTATTCCTGAACTGCTGTTTTTTGTTCATTCTGGCTCCCGGAAAAATGGAATAGAAAGTGATCAAACAATACTATGTGCATAAAAAATTGTAGCAATGAAAACATCAACTTGTCCCAGAAAAAAAAAAGTGTCACATGACTGTCAGCAGAAATGTAGAAAAATTATAGCTCTCAAATTATGGCAATGCAATAATAACAGGCAAACCTAAAAACCCGATATTAATCTGGTATCACTGTCATCGCACCGACCTGAAGAATAAAGTTGTCTAATATCCCACGAGGAACAGCGTAAAAAATAAATAAAAACAATTCTTCACGTGCTCGTGATTTGTTCATTTTGCCTCCCAAAGATTGCAGTAAGGGTTGGCTCACATTTATCCTGCGCTCTACGCTGAGCTCTTACACCGGGGTTTTCGTGTAAATCTCTGAAATACGTGATTCAGATGCAACCCCCGGCGGAAGACTCCCTATAATGAGCAAGATGGAGGCCCTGTGGACACCGTCTGGCCTATGATTCGATGATGTTTCTTTTTAAGCGTCGCAAGAAGGTCACTGGTAACATGCTGGAGGGGTGGTTATTAGCTTCAGTGGTATGAACCTGGACTTTTACTCCAACATATTATGTGGTGAGAGAGGTTAATCGGCCATGACAGTGCCAGGTTTGTTGTGAGCAGCTAAAGAGTTTGGCAAGACGTTTGTTCGCCATATCTCCACTCACGGGTGTGGTCCAGCAGGTAAAAGTTTAACCTCTGACTGAGTCAAGGAGCTGAACCCTGTTTTCTGACCGGATGGACACCACAGTTATGCGGACAGTAATAAGTGCTGTTTTTTTATGAGACGAATAAGACTGAGTCCATTGATGTCTATTTTTGTTTTGGACTGGTTTATGAAGCATGTTTTTAATAAACCAGTTGAAGATTTAAATCAAAAAGCATTCCTCTGAGTACCTCATTAAGCAGATGAGTGGAGCTAGAAGTGCAGGAAAGATCCCCAGGAAGCAATTGTGACAGTTGTGGACCAACTACATGTCCTGTTTGAGGGCGACTATAAGGATAGAAGAGCAGTTGGACAAAATGAAGGGGCTGATCAAGCACATGGTCGAATTCCAGCAACTGCAGCAGCAGTGGCAGCAACAACAAGTGCTTACGCGGCAGATGGAACTCCTCACTAACCGCCCAACCTCCATTTCAGATGATGACCTCACACGTCTGACAGACATGTCCCGTGATGGTAAATGGTGTACTGGTGTCTGGATCCTTGGATACGGGGAACTTTGTAACCTTTTTTTTTTTTTTAAATCAAATATTTTTTTAATTTTTATAAAGATTTTCATACAGGTAAAAAAAGCAAAAGAACAACAACCAGACAAACATTGGAGAAACACAGTTCTCCACCCCCAATCTTAAATAGCATTAAACATGAGTTATTTATACAGCCTGGCTCTGCAAAACCAGCATAATTAGATGAACAAATATTTGAACATAGTAACAATAGTCAATCCAATTACATATAACTTGTGGAAGTACTAACAACATATTTATTAATTTTCAAAGAAGTTTAATTTGAGGAATCATATAAACGTAACTCAAAGCAAGCCGAGGCGAAATCTCCTCAGTTCCTTAGATGTCAAACCAGAGCCATCAATCCATAGACCTCATATCTTGTCAAATTTAGTGATAGCATCTCTTTTTAGGTATATGCCCTTTTCCAAATTTACTAGCCAGTTAACTTTATCAATAAATTCTGATATCATAGGCTCCTGATCTGCTATCCATTTTTGGGCTATCAATTTTCTTGCCCAATAGCCAGATCTTCAACATATCCCAGCACTTGATTAAGTCTGTTTAAACCCATGGAGCTCGAGGATACAAATCCCACCAGTTGGTATAGATTTGGAAGCCATGGAGTGTTCCATAATTAAGTACCGTATATTCCGGCGTATAAGACGACTTTTGAAGACTGAAAAATCTTCTGTCTAGTCTGGGGTCGTCTTATACGCCGGTAATGTTTTTGAACTTTCAGAAATTGACATGCGGGGATACTCTGGGGGTGTTAATAAGCTGCCGTGGCCGTATCCCTGCCATGTGGGAGTTAATATAAGGTGGAGGGAGTTAAAATACGGCGGCGGTAGGTCCAGACAGTGAGCGCTTCTGTGCTGAAACTGACACATCGCTGTGCTGTGTCTTCTCAGGCCTGGGACACAGCGCAGCGTATTCCCAGCAGCGGAGACAGACAGAACCTAGCGAACTTTTCTGACACATCGCAGTGTCTTCCCAGCTCCGGACACAGCGCAGGGCTTCTGTGCCGACAGCTTTCACTTGTCACAGAAGCCCTGCGCTGTGTCCGGACTTCACTTCCCAGTATTAATTACGGTATAATCATAATAGTGCGGGCTATAAGCTGACAGCCTTCACTAAGGCTGTATGCTGTCACAGGAGTAGCGCTGCTCCAATTGACAGCACAGTAACAGTAAAGGGTTAAGAGAGCCGCGGCCGCATCCCCAGCCCCTGCAGATATCAGCCCTCCACATAGCCCTCCACACAGCGCCGATATCAGCCCACCCTTGTATCCCTATTATTGTACCTCCTTTTCTGCATTTTAGATCTTGCTTCTGAGGATGCAGTGCTACTGTTTATGAGAGGCAGAGGGGAGGTACGGTATTAGGCTACAAGGGTGGGACAGAAAAGTCTTCCCTGATGTCATGGAGACAGGGAGGGCTAGGCAGACCAATGAGAGCAGGTTTTGTATACAACAACCAGCCATTGGCTGGAACATTATTTGCCATGATTGGCTGGTTGTTGTATACTGTATTCCACATGCAATACAGCACTAGTACTGTACCTGTCTTTAAGTAAAGCACAATACAGTATAAAATGTCCAACTGTGAAAACCCTGCCATGGCTTCATCATCAAGAAGAAAGAAATATGATGCCAGTTTCAAACTTAAAGTTGTAAACTTTGCCATGGAACATAACAACTGTGCTGCTGCAAGACAATATGGTGTAACAGAAAAGATGGTTCGGGACTGGAAAGCAAATGAAAAAATATTAAAGAGTATGCCAAGGGGGAAGTGTGCATTAAGAAAAGGCACCCCACATTGGCCAGAACTAGAAAAACATGTAGCAGATATGGTCACTGAACATCGCCAAAATGGTTACGTAGTGGCACTTAAGTGGGCAAAATCAAACCCAGATCATATCAACAATTTTAGGGCCACTGCATCCTGGTGTACTAGATTTATGGCAAGGCATGATCTGGTACTGAGGCAAAAGACAAAAATTTCCCCCAAAATTACCTGCAGATCTTGACAATAAAGTCAATAGTTTCCATCGTTACGTCATACAACAGCGCACTAAACATGGCTATACATTAAATAACATTGGAAATATGGATGAAACTCCAATGAATTTTGATATGATTGGAAATAAAACTGTCCATCAAAAAGGAGAAAAAACTATTTTAATTAAAACAACAGGACATGAGAAGTCCAGTTTTACGGTGGTTCTAGGATGCACAGCTGATGGCGCCAAACTGAGACCTATGATTATTTTTAAAAGAAAAACAATGCCAAAACTAAAGTTTCCTCTTGGTTGTTTTGTACATGTGCATGAGAAAGGCTGGATGGATGAAGAGGGGGTAAAGCTATGGCTTGACAATGTATGGAGCAAGCGACCAGGTGGACTTATGCAAAAACGAAGTCTACTGGTGTGGGATATGTTTAGGGCTCATTTAACGCCTAACACCAAGCAAAGACTTGCAAAGCTAAACACAGATGCGGCAGTTATTCCTGCAGGATTGACATCATTGGTGCAACCACTGGATGTGTGCCTAAACAAGCCATTTAAAGATCGCATTCGACAACAGTGGAATGAATGGATGGTTAGTGGTGAAAAGACTTTCACAAAAGGAGGAAACATGCGTGCTGCACAGTTGGATGTTCTGTGCCAGTTTGTCATAAATGCCTGGAATGATATTGATCCAGAAACAGTTAAAAAGTCCTTCAAGAAGTGTGGCATATCTAATTCCTTAGATGGTATGGAGGACGACTACTTGTGGCAAGATGAAGATGAAGCTGAATCTGACACCACACCATCTGATACCGAATTCGATCCATATGATGACCGCTTTACAGATGTGTCACAAGATCTCATTGATGTACTTATGATATCAGATGACGAACAGGAGGATTTTGAAGGCTTTTAAAGAAAGGGAAACCTGTAAAATACTGTAGCTGACGGTTATGATAGATGTTGGTAGTTTGTTTGTTGCTTTACCATATCTTTCTCCTATCATTATCAGTTCTTGTTTGGTTGACAGCTTAAAAAAAACTTAAAGTACAGTATGGTAACATTTACAGTAAAATGGATGATAGTAATGTTGTTGTTGTATGCCTTATGTTTATGAGTGACAGTTTTCCTGCTATATACCTGCATGTCATAAGAATTTAAATTAAAAAAGGACCATGTTAAATTCAAATCTGTTTTTTTAAAATTTTTACCGGTGTTTGGTATGCGTTGGAAAAGGGGTAGTCTTATACGGTGAATATGTAGCACCCTGAGGATTCGGCTGCTACAGGGGTATTGCACCTCAACCCAGAGGTGTGATATTCCACTCCCGGGTAAGGATGGAGTGTGGAACTGAGCTCGGTGGGCTGCATGCACTACACACATCCCATTTCCGAGGAGCAGACCGACGGTACTCCCACTTAGAAATGTGCAGGTACGACCGAGTCTGTTCCTGGCTGGAGTGGGAGGGGGGTGGTACATCCCAAGTAGTGTAGGGGCAGATAGGGGGAGCAGCCTGGGTAAAGATAGGAGCTCATTGGGTGCTGGTCACCTGAGCTCACACATAGAGGGTGTATATAAGGTGGGCACCAACTAAGAACAGGGTCAGTTGCAGAGAGGAAGTCAGCGAGCAGAGGAGAAGAAAGACCCAGAGTGAGAGAGGAGAAGAGAGAGAGAGACCCAGAGGGGGAAACAGCAGAAAAGGACTCCAAGAACCCAACTTAAATCCCCGGGTGAAGAGTCGGCACAGGGTACCGGAACCCAAGCTGGTGGGGGCAAAAACACACCCCAGCCAGAGACCGGAGACCGTGGGCAGCGTTTGTCACGGTCACCCACCACATCCACCACGAAGGCATACCACGTGGAGGGTCAGGGAACCCGAGGCCAAGGGTCTCCCAATAGAAGGCCCGAGGGAGCTGGACCTGGGTGGATCAATAGTGGGGACGGCCAGAGAACGGACAGAAGGAGAGCTCAGGGTCACGCTCTGGACTTATTTGGGGGTTGGCTGGATCCAGAACCTGGTGGACGCAGCACGGCTCGGGAGGTCACTCGAAGCTGGAGTGACCAGAACATCAGCAGTGAGTAAACATCCTAAACTGCATAACCCGACTCTGTCTCTGATTGCCGTCTACACTGCATCACCACAACCCCCATCCTCTGCACCTGATCCCCCTGAGGCTATACCCCACCCGTTGGGGGTTATATCATCAAAGCTGCACCTACACCATCAGCCTCAGCGGACCCTGCTGCAGCGGCGGCCACAGTGACCGCAACACAACGGGTGGCGTAGTCGACATTAAGAACTTAGCAACATCTGTAGGACTGCCACATACAACTCAGTTTGACACCCTGGGCACGGACCGGGTCACAGCCACTCGGAAGACTACAACTCCCATCTGATCCGGCTCCGGATATTCCCCCTAAAGAATATGGCCCAGGGGGCGCGTCAACTTTGGCGTAGTCGGCAGGATTACGTGCCCGCAACACCCGGGTACTGCGTGCCTGAAGAAAAGATCGCATTTACCTCAAAAAGAAGTCTCCTGCCGGTTCCGGAGGGTCCCCGCCATCGGACTCCATCACAGATCGATTCCCGCCGGGTGTCCGCCATTAACAACTTTTTCCCGCCATCTGCAGAGTTTCCCGCCACTGGGAAGCGATTCCCGCCATTTCCAAAGGTTTCCCGCCTTGGAAGAGCGGACGCCATTATGGGCGTGCCAGAGGGTGGCGAGAGGCCACCTCCCATCGTGGGCCAGGACCGAAAATGGCGCCAAAAGTGGAAACCGCCCCCACCAACAGAGACTGTGATGCTAGAGGTGTCTGTCAGCGTGAAAGAACCGCCCCTGGAGCTGACAGTCACCCAGTGGCCCCGGGACCGCCCTCGAAGTGGGAGGAGACGAAAGAAAAGAACGAAGATGGGTGCCGCCTGGAGCAGTCTGGAGCGAGCGCACCCGGAGGCAGGAAGCCTGGAAAGGAGTAGCAGAGAAGCTCACCCAGAGATGGCGAGAGAGCAGAGCAGCACCGGCCCGCTGGCCAGGAGCCTGCTGGAAGAAGAGCAGAGCAGCACCGACCCGTTGGTCAGGAGCCTGCTAGAAACCACGACCCCACTAGGCCTAGTGGAGGTCCTTGCACAGCTCCCCCAAGACCGGGAGTGTGCACAGACTGCCCTGGAGGGCCTCGCACGGAGGATGGCCCGGGTACAGCGAGAGACATTGGCGGAGTGGAGCCGAGAGATGGCCCAGCAAACCAAGACCCGGAGCACGCCAGCCAAGATGAGGAGACAGACCGCCTCTGAGGACGGCGCGGGAGGACCCAAGGCCGGAGACGGCGCCGAGAAGGGAGCCGAACGCATGGAGGCAGGTAAAGGGGACGTCTATACCCCAAATCAGGACACCGCTTGCCTGCCCCAGCTCCCCGTCGCAGAGCCCGAAAGTCCCCCTGCTGTGCCCGAAAACGCCATGTCACCGACGCAGACTAGGCCCCAACCGGAAGCCGCCGCCGCGACCCCTGTGACGTCACACGCACCGACCCCGAGCGTGACCAAGCAGGAAGTAACACCAGCCTGGTCGCAGGGCCTAGAATTCCCGGGCGTCGCATCACCAACAGCGCCCCCTACCTCCGCGGAGCCTCCGGCCTGGCCGCAAGGCCAGGTAGCCCAGGGCGCCGCCAACCTAACGGTGCCCTTCACCTTCCAGGTGCCCCAGGCCTGGCCGCAAGGCCTGGGCAACCCGGGCGCCACCACCACCGCGCCCGCACCCGTAAAACCAAGGGTGCCGCGTCTGGGAGAGGACTTGTTTGCCCAGCACACGTGGCCGGACGGGCAGCCTTTCATCTGGCCTCAGAGGTATTATGAACTGGAGCACCAGAGGAGAGTTGGGGCCATGTGTGCACCCCTGATTCCGGCTCCGAAGCCCGTGATAAGGATCTCGCCCCCGCATGAAGAGACCCAATTTGAGTGGGACCCCACCGGAGAAGACCTAATGGGGTTCACTCAAGAAACCAGGGCAGCTGCAGCGGAGCGTGCTGAGTGCTGCCGACAGCAGCTCGAGGAGTTTGCGAGGGAGCGGAGAGAGAGGCGGATCCGGGAACAACAGGCCCAAATAAGGAGCGCCGAGCAGAAGAGCCGAACCAGGAGGGACCCCCGTGCAGCGCACAGTCCCCGCACCACCGGGACTGTAATAAAGTTTAACCTGCAGCATGGGTGGGGCTTCATCAGAGACAACAACACCCCCGGCGACGTCTTTGTCACGCGCAGAGACGTGGAGTCCCATCTGCCGGAGGGGCACAGAGGTCGTGACCTTTATATCGGGGACGAGGTCACCTTTACCCGGCACAAGTGTGCCAAAGGACCTTACGCCTTCCATGTGCATCGCCTGACAGAGGAGGAGCTGCGATGTGAGGAGGAAGAGCAAGAGGATCCGGACGGGTCTGAAGCTGAGATCCCCAAAGAAGGAGCAGGAGGAAGACGTTGTTGGGTACAGCGGAGCAGGTGCTGTAAATAGTTACCCGATCGGGGTATAAAGAAACTGTTACTGCAAATATAGTCCCCGTTGGGACCAGCTGAGTGAACTGTTTACCCGTTTACCCTTAATTCCACAGGCTGAGGACTGTGAGCAGCCATTCCCTTTCCCTCCTTAACTGGCCGAGGACTGAGAGCGGCCATACCCTTGTACATAGTTGCGCTTCCTAAAGCGCCCCCTACCGGTTTTATAGGAAAACCATGTTTTCTAGAAAGACTGTCGCACTGTACCCGGTCACACGTTGCACAGTGACCGGAGGAGGAGCCAGAGGCAACGAGAAAGTTTTATATATATAATGTTTTATATATTTTATATGTTTATGAAAAATTTGTATGTTTTGGTGTTTTGTCTTACAGCCCGAGGACGTGCTGTGATTTACCAGGGGGGAATGTAGCACCCTGAGGATTCGGCTGCTACAGGGGTATTGCACCTCAACCCAGAGGTGTGATATTCCACTCCCGGGTAAGGATGGAGTGTGGAACTGAGCTCGGTGGGCTGCATGCACTACACACATCCCATTTCCGAGGAGCAGACCGACGGTACTCCCACTTAGAAATGTGCAGGTACGACCGAGTCTGTTCCTGGCTGGAGTGGGAGGGGGGTGGTACATCCCAAGTAGTGTAGGGGCAGATAGGGGGAGCAGCCTGGGTAAAGATAGGAGCTCATTGGGTGCTGGTCACCTGAGCTCACACATAGAGGGTGTATATAAGGTGGGCACCAACTAAGAACAGGGTCAGTTGCAGAGAGGAAGTCAGCGAGCAGAGGAGAAGAAAGACCCAGAGTGAGAGAGGAGAAGAGAGAGAGAGACCCAGAGGGGGAAACAGCAGAAAAGGACTCCAAGAACCCAACTTAAATCCCCGGGTGAAGAGTCGGCACAGGGTACCGGAACCCAAGCTGGTGGGGGCAAAAACACACCCCAGCCAGAGACCGGAGACCGTGGGCAGCGTTTGTCACGGTCACCCACCACATCCACCACGAAGGCATACCACGTGGAGGGTCAGGGAACCCGAGGCCAAGGGTCTCCCAATAGAAGGCCCGAGGGAGCTGGACCTGGGTGGATCAATAGTGGGGACGGCCAGAGAACGGACAGAAGGAGAGCTCAGGGTCACGCTCCGGACTTATTTGGGGGTTGGCTGGATCCAGAACCTGGTGGACGCAGCACGGCTCGGGAGGTCACTCGAAGCTGGAGTGACCAGAACATCAGCAGTGAGTAAACATCCTAAACTGCATAACCCGACTCTGTCTCTGATTGCCGTCTACACTGCATCACCACAACCCCCATCCTCTGCACCTGATCCCCCTGAGGCTATACCCCACCCGTTGGGGGTTATATCATCAAAGCTGCACCTACACCATCAGCCTCAGCGGACCCTGCTGCAGCGGCGGCCACAGTGACCGCAACACAACGGGTGGCGTAGTCGACATTAAGAACTTAGCAACATCTGTAGGACTGCCACATACAACTCAGTTTGACACCCTGGGCACGGACCGGGTCACAGCCACTCGGAAGACTACAACTCCCATCTGATCCGGCTCCGGATATTCCCCCTAAAGAATATGGCCCAGGGGGCGTGTCAAATATATCCTAAACTCTATATTTTAACAGGAAAGTAGGGGGGTCGTCTTATACACCAGGTCGTCTTATACGCCGGAATATACGGTAAATTGCGATACACCTTCTATTCCTTGTAATTTTTTCACAGTCCCCCAAATTTTGCCTCCAAGTGTCCCAAACTTATGCGCCTTCAATAACTCATAGAGTTTATCTGATTGGAAATAATGCTGTAGCAACATACGCTGAGCTCCCCCTCCCCCAGGGTCATCCCATCTCCGAATATGTTGAAGCTGAGATGCCACATAATATACCCATGGGTTAGGAACCGCAAGCCCTCCAATTGTTTTGTTTCTTTGCAATGTTTCCAGTTTAATATTCAGAGTCTGTTTTCCCCATATTAATTTTCTAAACTCCTGAATGACTTTAAAGAAAAATCTCCGATTTATTCATATTGGGGAGTTGTGTAGGACATTTTATTTATTTTATTTTACTCCCTTATATAGTGCCATTAATTCCACAGCGCTTTACAGACATTATCAGCACTGTCCCAACTGGGGCTTACAATCTAAATTCCCTATCAGTATGTCTTTGGCATGTGGGAGGAAACCGAAGAACCCAGAAGAAACCCGCACAAACACGGGGATACCATACAGATGTTGTCCTTGGTGGGATTTGAACCCAGGACACCAGCGCTGCAAGGCTGCAGCAATTGTGGCATCCAGATCATTTTGACCAGGTTAGCAAGGCCCACAACCGACAACGGTAACTTAGACCAGGCGCCTAGTTTACCTCTAAATTTAATTAAGACTGGATCAAGATTCAACTTATCATGATAATTTATTTTTGCCGATATATTGCTGCCTAAATATTTAAACTCTGATACCACTTGTAAACCCGAGTTAATGTGGTGGGAAGCATTCTTATCTGTATTATCCAATGGAAGTATGACTGATTTGCTCCAGTTTATCTTCAGACAAGAGTATTTTCCAAATGTTTCTATCGTTTCCATTGCTATAGGAAGGGACTCAGAAGTTTTAGCCAGTAATAATAGTGTCGTCAGCGTATAACGTGACCTTCTCTTCACTATTCCCTCCACAAAACCCAACTATTCCTGGATGCTTCCTGATAACCGATGCCAGGGGTTCAATGACCAGTGCAAAGAGCAGGGGGGGACAATGGGCACCCCTGCCGCGTACCTCTACTCAGTCCAAAAGCCGGGGAGAGGTGTCCATTTACCCATTTTCTAGCCATCGGCCTACCATACAGCAATTTAACCCATGAAATAAAACTAGGTCCTACACCAAACTTTTCCAACACCGCCCATAAATAATAAATATTCCCACTCAACAGAATCGAACGCCTTAGCGGCGTCAAGAGTACACAAAGCCCTGTCCCCATCACCATCCACCGGCAATTGAAGATTAAGAAACAATCTCCGGATATTAACAGCTATGGCTCTAGCAGGCATGAAGCCTGACTGGTCAGCATGGAGAACTGTAGAAATTACTGTATTCAATCTAGACGCCAGAACCTTCTCAATAATTTTAACATCAGTTGACAATAAAGATATGGGCCTGTATGAGTCAGGGATTAAAGGGTCTTTACCTGGCTTAGGTATGACTACTATCACTGCCTCTTGCATTAAATGGGGTAGGGTTCCCCCCCCCACCACCTCCTCAAAGGTAGCCAGTACGTTGGGAAATAGAATATTTCCACATTTCTTATACAACCCCTGGCAAAAATTATGGAATCACCGGGCTCGGAGGATGTTCATTCAGTTGTTTAATGTTGTTGAAAAAAAGCAGATCACAGACATGGCACAAAACTAAAGTAATTTCAAATGGCAACTTTAGGGCTTTAAGAAACATTAAAAGAAATCAAGATTAAAAATGTGGTATTCAGTAAGGGTAATTTTTTTTCAGACCAAGCAGTGGGAAAAAATTATGGAATCACTCAATTCTGAGGAAAAAATTATGGAATCATCCTGTAAATTTTCATTTCCAAAACTAACACCTGCATCAAATTAGATCTGCTCGTTAGTCTGCATCTAAAAAGGAGTGATCACATCTTGGAGAGCTGTTGCACCAAATGGACTGACATGAATCATGGCTCCAACACGAGAGATGTCAATTGAAACAAAGGAGAGGATTATCAAACTCTTAAAAGAAGGTAAATCATCACGTAATGTTGCAAAAGATGTTGGTTGTTCACAGTCAGCTGTGTCTAAAATCTGGACCAAATACAAACAACATGGGAAGGTTGTTAAAGGCAAACATACCGGTAGACCAAGGAAGATATCAAAGCGTCAAGACCGGAAACTTAAAGCAATATGTCTCCAAAACAGGAAATGCACAACAAAACAAATGAGGAATGAATGGGAGGAAACTGGAGTCAATGTCTGTGACCGAACTGTAAGAAACCGCCTAAAGGAAATGGGATTTACATACAGAAAAGCTAAACATAAGCTATCATTAACACCTAAACAGAAAAAAACAAGGTTACAATGGGCTAAGGAAAAGCAATCGTGGACTGTGGATGACTGGATGAAAGTCATATTCAGTGATGAATCGCGAATCTGCATTGGGCAAGGTGATGATGCTGGAACTTTTGTTTGGTGCCGTTCCAATGAGATTTATAAAGATGACTGCATGAAGAAAACATGCAAATTTCCACCGTCATTGATGATATGGGGCTGCATGTCAGGTAAAGGCACTGAGGAGATGGCTGTCATTACATCTTCAATAAATGCCCAAGTTTACATTGATATTTTGGACAGTTTTCTTATCTCATCAATTGAAAGGATGTTTGGGGATGATGACATCATTTTTCAAGATGACAATGCATCCTGCCATAGAGCAAAAACTGTGAAAACATTCCTTGAAAGAAGACACATAAGGTCAATGCCATGGCCTGCAAATAGTCCGGATCTCAATCCAATTGAAAATCTTTGGTGGAAGTTGAAGAAAATGGTCCATGACAAGGCTCCAACCTGCAAAGCTGATCTGGCAACAGCAATCAGAGAAAGTTGGAACCAGATTGATGACGAGTACTGTTTGTCACTCATTAAGTCCATACCTCAGAGACTGCAAGCTGTTATTAAAGCCAGAGGTGGTGCAACAAAATACTAGCGATGTATTGGAGTGTTCTTTTGTGTGTTTTTTTTTCATGATTCCATAATTTTTTCCTCAGAATTGATCGATTCCATAATTTTTTCTCTCTGCTTGGTCTGAAAAAAATTACCGTTACTGAGTACCACATTTTTAATCTTGATTTCTTTTAGTGTTTCTTAAAGCCCTAAAGTTGCCATTTGAAATGACTTTCGTTTTGTGCCATTTCTGTGATCTGCTTTTTTTCAACAACATTAAACAACTGAATGAACAACCTCCAAGCCCAGTGATTCCAAAATTTTTGCCAGGGGTTGTATATTTCTGTGGGAAGCCCGTCTAGTCCTGGCGATTTATTTTTAGCCATAGAGGCTACTGCCATTTGTAACTCCTCCAGCTGTAGTCTATTTAAGAATTCTTGATCTTTACCGCTGAATGTCGGTAGTTTGATTTCCCTCAAGTAGGATAAGATCTGTTCCCTATTAAATTGCAATTTGGATGCATATAGATCTTTATAAAACTCTAGCAGAGTGTTTGAGATCTGGTCAGTCTGGTTTACTACCACTCCTTCCCTGTCCTTCAAAGCACCAATAAAAGAACTCCCCATCTGGGCACTTGCTATCACGGCCAGTAAGTGTCCTGCCTTCTCCCCCTCCTCAAAGAAGTGTGTCTGGGCAAACATGCGTTTATTTTTAGCTTTTTCCTTGATATGTGTGGTTTACGTTTCTTGTGCCTCTCCCCACTCCATCAGGTCCTCTTTTACACCGGTTAGTACAAATTTCTCTTCTGTAGATCTAACTCTATCCCATAAAAACTCCTCGAACTGTTTTGTCTTAGTTTAGGATCTGTTAATGGCCTGTATTAAGTCTCCTCGTAAGCACGCTTTCATGGCGGCCCATAATGTATTTTGCGACACTCGTTTGTCGCTTTCCTTAAAATAATGTTCTAAGGTACAGGTGCATCTCACTAAATTAGAATATCATCAAAAAGTTAATTTATTTCAATTCTTCAATACAAAAAGTGAAACTCATATATTATATAGAGTCATTACAAACAGAGTGATCTATTTCAAGAGTTTTTCTGTTCATGTTGATGAAAACACAAAAGTCATTATCAAAAAAACACCTGCAAAGACTTCCTAAGCGTTTAAAAAGGTCCCTTAGTCTATTTCCGTAGGCTCCACAATCATAGGGAAGACTGCTGACTTGTCAGATGTCCAAAAGGCAGTCATTGACACTAAGTAAGTGCAAACTAAATTTTGCATTTCATTTGGAAATCAAGATCCCAGAGTTTGGAGGAAGAGTGGAGAGGCCACAATCCAAGCTGCTTGACCCAACAATACAGATGAGCTGAAGGCTGCTATCAAAGCAACCTGGGCTTCCATAACACCTCAGCAGTGCCACAGGCTGATCGCCTCCATGCCACGCTGCATTGATGCAGTAATTGATGCAAAAGGAGCCCCGACCAAGTATTGAGTGCATTTACTGAACATACATTTCAGTAGGCCAACATTTCAGATTTTAAAAACATTTTTCAAGCTGTTGTTATAAAGTATTCTAATTTACTGAGATAATGACTTTTGTGTTTTCATTGTCTGTAATCCATAATCATCAACATTAACAGAAATAAACACTTGAAATAGATCACTCTGTTTGTAATGACTCAATATAATGTATGAGTTTCACTTTTTGTATTGAAGAACTGAAATAAATAAATTTTTTGATGATATTCTAATTTAGTGAGATTCACCTGTAGATGTGATCAGCGGAATATCTATCATTTGAAGCCAGAAGGGATTCATGGCCCACATAGTCAGAGAATCCAGCGGCCTGGATAAAAAACAGAGTAGTCAGCAAGGGTGAGTGATCTGATAGCGCTCTGGGTAAATATTCCACTGTTCTTACCAAGGGGGAAATATGTTCTGTGCCCAATACCATATCAATACGCGATAATGTTTTATGTGTCCTAGAATAGCAAGAAAATTGTCTAGTGTTAGGATATTTGAGATGCCATATGTCCACTAATGATAGTTCTGATAGTATTTCTCCAAACGTAGTTATTGGGGCAGTTTTTGTAGCAGTGTCTGATTTATATCTATCTCAATATGGATGAACAGCATTATTGAAATCTCCCATGCAAAGGACTGGAACTCCCGGTATCTTATTCATTAGTGCAGCAATATTTTCAAAGTAATGTTGTTATATGGAGGAGGAACATAGACTGCCACAAGTAGAATTTCTTTTATATATATTTTACAGTGGATGCCCCCAAATCTGCCTTCTCCATCTATCTTGGAATCAATTAATTCAAAAGGGATAGTCCTATGTAATAGGATGCTAACCCACCTAGAATATGTGGAGAAGGTAGAGTGGAAGCTGTGGCCTATCCATGAATATTTCATGCCCACAACACTGTTTTTCCCAAAGTGCGTTTCCTGCAGACACACCACTGCAGGCAGGTGATCCCGGATATGCTCCATAACCGCCGCTCTCTTTAAATGGAATCTGTCACCCCCTGAGAGATATCAGACCATACATGACCATGTAATATTTCAGGTTTTCTTTTTAATAAATTTGCAAAAATGTTTACATTTCTGTTTTTTTCAGTCAAGATGGGGTGTAGAGTGTACTTTAATGAGAAAATAAAATTAACTTTTTAGAATTTACCAAATGGCTGCAATGAAACAGAGTGAAAAATTTAAAGGGGTCTGAATACTTTCCGTGCCCAATGTATCTTTAATTATCCAGGTTCAAAGTTACTGATTTTGACGAATCCTCTGCTCATTCAGATCAATCCAACAGAGTGTGTCTTTATGATGTTCAAAAAAGAAAGTCTTTCCCAAAGCTGTCACTCTTAAGTTTCGCAGGGTAAATCATGGAGTATGAGGTTTGCAGACTACGCAGCCTTTGTTTTACATCAAGAAACTGCACCCCACGTTTTGAAACTTCAATGAAGTAATCCGGAAAAAAGGAAATTCTTTGGCCGTTAATGGAGATGTCCCCTTTAACACCGGCAGCCTTAAGGATGGCATCTCTGTCTTTGTAGTGCAGCAGCTTTAATACTGGACATGGAGGAGCCCCTGGTGGCAGTGGCCGGGTTGGCACCCTGTGTGCTGTTTCCACAGCAAAGAGGGCAGACAGGCAATCGGTCCCAAACAAAGAACGTAACCATATCTCAAAGTACTCATTCGGATTATTGCTCTCAGTTTTTCCAGGGACACCAATCACTCATATTATTTCTCCTGTGTCTGTTCTCCAAATCATCTGTTTTAGCTAATAGCCAGAGACATTGGTCATGTCTCTGGCTATCCCGGGTTATCTGAGGCTGTTTATCCTCCAGATCACTGATTTTGCCCTCTGCAGCTGTAGTGCGGTCATTAACCTTTTGTAGCCCTTGCCTCATAAAAGAAAGTTCCTCTTAAATCTCTCCCTTCTGACTGTTAAGTGAGGCTAAAGCAGATCCATACTGTTACAGCCTTAAACACATCCTTTATTGTAGGCTCATTAATGTGCTGATCTGTATTATTGGTGGGAAGCAGTGATTTCTGGCTGAGGCTGCAGGGCACAGGAACTTTCTGAGTCATTTTCATCAGTGTTATTGAATTGCTCTGAGAGTGCAGAAAAACAATTAGACACCTCAATGATTTGTGTCTGTGCCTCATTGCCAGTGATGGCTCCTGTGTCTGGAACTCTAACAAAGCCAGCCAGCCTCAGTGTTGTGCCTGCAGCCACTAACTTCCCTGTTCTGGTACCTGTTGCAGAGGAGCCTGCGCCATCTTGTATGCCTCCACTCCCTTCTGCTGCTGCTCCCCGTCGTCTCGCCGCCACTCCTTCGACCATGATCGCTCCTCCGACCATGATCGCTCCTCCTATGCACACCTGTAAGTGCTAGGACATGTATAGAAGGGGTAATACTGCTAATACATTCAGTTATATTAGGGCGGGACTTTACCTTACTCTGGGACTTATGGCGAAAAGGTGGGGTGCCAATTTACTCAGATAACAGGTTCACAAAAAAAATTGTTGGAAGCAGGTGAATTACCCCAGTGTGTGCATGATGGCGATGAGAACAAGACAGCGACCTATGGGGGCGACATCCCTGAGTTAGGGGCTTCCGGGAGGAACTTTGGGACTGCTCAACTAACGGACCATACATTCAAAGAGGCGCTTGATAATGTCACCATTTTAAAAGGAGTTGCTCAAGAGCTGGGGGCCGACACTAGGTTTCCATACTTTGTAGTAGATGGGGATTTGGTATATTGGGTGACTAAGCTGGGGGGAAGGTATTGGAGCAACTGGTGGTATCAGGACCCTATAGGCGTAGGGTGTTAGAAATGGCCCATTCCCATGTCTTGGGTGGTCATCTGGGTGTAGACAAGACCAAAGAGCGAATCCTTCTTAGGTTCTACTGGCCCAGATGTCACCAAGACATTTCGAACTATTGTAGCTCCTGTCCCACTTGCCAGCTAACCGCCCCAGTCTCTCACTTCCGGAGTCCCTTAGTGCCGTTACCGATTATAGAGGTTTGGTTTGACCGCATTGCCATGGGTCTAGTTGGACCCATGGTTAAGTCTTTTTTTAGGAATTGTGGGATACTATCAGCAGTTTATCCCAAATTTCACAATGATAGCCGCACCCCTGACCGACGTTAAGGGCATAGAGTAGTTGATGGCCAAGTGGACTTGGAGCTGGCTTTCCTGGAGTTGAAGCTAGCCCTGTGTAAACAGCCAGTCTTGGTTGCACCGGACTTCACAAAGGAGTTCTTGGTCCAGACGGATGCTTCAGAAGTCTGGATTCTTGTCAAGAGAAATAAATGGGGAGGGAAGTAAAATATTTCACGAAAAAAAAACACTCAGAATCACTGTGTTACGTTGAAGAGTCCCAGAGTTATTACCTCATAAAGTGACACTGGTCAGAATTGTAAAAATGCGTGGTCACGAAGGCAAAAACAGGCTTTGGCGCAAAAGAGTTAATAAATCAGGAGTTGCTGGGTGACATCTGTGGTTTCTCTTCACACTTTTTAATAATACCCTTACCGCCTACTCGAGGTTATACAGGTCCTGTATGTTCCCATATAATGAGAGACTAGCCTCTTACTTTTGAAATTACTTTGAGAGGTCTAGATTTTAGATAGAACCAGGTAGGCACAGAAAAAACAAAATCAGAAGACACGAGTAGACCGTAAAGGCCCAGACTCACAAGAAGATCAAATGCACAGAACTGAACCAGAGAAGAACAAGGCTGTACTTGGCACCTTGCAGCAATGTGCTTTGAGTTTTAGTAGGGTGTGGTACTTTCCAATTACCTGAAGCGGGCAGCAGATTACTCCAGCTGGACAGCACATACACCCATACTGCCAGACTGGATGATAGTGGCTGGACAGAGCCTGTGCTGCCCAGATCTTCCGGTTACAATGTCTCCTTCATCACCAACGCCACCTGCAGAATGAATGATGGCGGCCGCTGGTGAGAGAAGCAGACACCGCAGGAGCAGATCTCAGAGGAGATATGACACACCATTTGTAGAAGCTCCAATGTTGTAGAATGACTGAAAACCAGAGCAGAAGAAAACCCCATAAAGTTACTCAATTTTGTAAATTATAAACATCTATAGGAGTAGTGACTATTTTGACACCTGAGTTGGGGCTTGTTTTTTGCAGGATGACTAGAAGGTTTTATTAGTATCATTTCCACCTACATAACAATTAACAATATTTTTTGGTGGCTTTTTATTCTAATATTTTGGAGGCAGAATGAACAAACAGTTGAACACCACACTCCACTGGTTCATGCATTGACGTCTTCTAGTAGACTGTGAACTGTCATTGTCTTAGTGAATAATTCAATTTTGCTACATAACTTCCCATTTCTATGGAGATTTTGAGTAGAAATGTTCAAAAATACAATTTAAGAATATTTTATTCAAAAATAATAATTTGTTTTATTTTTGGCAGATGACTGTACAAGGAGATCAGAGGAACAACTGACATCTTCACTTTTTATATCTGATGCCCTTGAGATCACACAGGATATATTTGAAGTGAATGTCATTACTCCAGATATCCTATCATCCCTACACGGCAAAGATCTATCATCTGATCCTATGAAACAAGTCCTATCTTCTGATTCATTACAGACTACGAAGAAAAATAAAAGTCAGAAAAGAGGCATTACAAAACAAACTGCTCTTCAACCAAAGAAGCCAATTACGCATTCAGAATATGGAAATAGTTTTCCTCTCGAAACGTGTTTTGTTACATATCAAAAAATTCACACAGAGGAGAAGACATTTTCTTGTTCCAAATGTGGGAGATATTTTAACCAGGAATCAGATTTTCTTAGGCATCAGAGAATTCACACTGGTGGGGAGAAGCCATATTCATGTTCAGAATGTGGAAAATGCTTTGGACACAAATCACATCTTGTTATACATCACAGAACTCACACAGGAGAGAAGCCATATTCATGTTCAGAATGTGGAAAATGTTTTGTAGGGAAATCACATCTTGTTATGCATCAGAGAACTCACACAGGGGAGAGGCCATTTTCATGTTCAGAATGTGGAAAATGCTTTGGACAGAAATCAACTCTTCTTACACATCACAGAACTCACACAGTGGAGAAGTCATACTCATGTTCAGAATGTGGAAAAAGTTTTGCAGGGAAATCACATCTTGCTATACATCAGAGAACTCACACAGGGGAGAAGCCTATTTCATGTTCAGAATGTGGAAAATGTTTTGCTCATAGATCATATCTTCTTATACATCAGAGAACTCACACAGGGGAAAGGCCTTTTTCATGTTCAGAATGTGGAAAATGTTTTATACGGAAATCACATCTTGTTAGTCACCAGAGAACTCACATAGGGGAGAAGCCTTTTTCATGTTCTGAATGTGGGAAATGTTTTGGAGCGAAATCAAACCTTGTTAAACACCAGAGAACTCACACACACACAGGGGAGAAGCCGTATTCATGTTCAGAATGTGGAAAATGTTTTGAAGGGAAATCACATCTTGTTATACACCAGAGAACTCACACAGGGGAGAAGCCTTTTTCATGTTCTGAATGTGAGAAATGTTTTAGATCGAAATCAAACCTTGTTAAACACCAGAGAACTCACACACACACAGGGGAGAAGCCGTATTCATGTTCAGAATGTGGAATATGTTTTATATATAAATCATCGCTTGTTAGACACCAGGGAGCTCACACGGGGAGGAGCCTTGTGGTCATTTCCTGAAGAAGTGCTTGACACTTTGAAACGTTGACTCAAAACCACATCTTTGAATAAATCCTTGAGAACTGATTTCCTCCCACAATACGAAGAGCTATGGAATTTGGATTGTGAGCCCCATTGGGGACAGCAATGATGTCTGTAAAGTGCTGCAGAATATAATTGCTCTATATAAGCAATGCATAAGAAAAAATAGAGCTGTGTGTATGTAAATGTGCAGTGTCCAGCAGTATTGTGTGTATATATGTGTTCTGCAGAGTGGTCATTAATGTCCCTGCTGTGATGTTATATGTAAATACAGTCATATGAAAAAGTTTGGGCACCCCTATTAATCTTAAGCTTAATGTTTAATAAAAATTGGTGTTTTTGCAACAGCTATTTCAGTTTGATATATGTAATAACTGTTGGACACAGTAATGTTTCTGCCTTGAAATGAGGCTTATTGTACTAACAGAAAATGTGCAATCTGCATTCAAACAAAATTTGACAGGTGCATAAGTATGGGCACCCTTATCATTTTCTTGTTTTAAATACTCCTACCTACTTTTTACTGACTTACTAAAGCACTTTTTTTGGTTTTGTAACCTCATTGAGATTTGAACTTCATAGCCAGTTGTATGCAATCATGAGAAAAGCTACTTAAAGTGGCCACTTGCAAGTTGTTCTCATGTTTGAATCTCCTCTGAAGAGTGGCATCATGGGCTCCTCAAAACAACTGTCAAATGATCTGAAAACAAAGATTATTCAACATAGTTGTTCCGGGGAAGGATACAAAAAGCTGTCTCAGAGATTTAACCTGTCAGTTTCCACTGTGAGGAACATAGTAAGGAAATGGAAGAACACAGGGACAGTTCTTGTTAAGGCCAGAAGTGGCAGGCCAAGAAAAACATCATAAAGGCAGAGAAGAAGAATGGTGAGATCAGTCAAGGACAATCCTCAGACCACCTCCAGAGAGCTGCAGCATCAACTTGCTGCAGATGGTGTCACTGCGCATCGGTCAACTATACAACGCACTTTGCACAAGGAGAAGCTGTATGGGAGAGTGATGCGAAAGAAGCCGTTTCTGCAAGCACGCCACAAACAGTCGGCTGAGGTATGCAAAAGCACATTTGGAGAAGCCAATTTCTTTTTGGAAGAAGGTCCTGTGGACTGATGAAACCAAGATTGAGTTGTTTGGTCATACAAAAGGCGTTATGCATGGTGGCAAAAAAACACAGCATTCCAAGAAAAACACTTGCTACCCACAGTAAAATTTGGTGGAGGTTCCATCATGCTTTGGGGCTGTGTGGCCAATGCCGGAACTGGGAATCTTGTTAAAGTTGAGGGACGCATGGATTCCACTCAGTATCAGCAGATTCTTGATAATAATGTTCAAGAATCAGTGATAAAGTTGAAGTTACGCAGGGGATGGATCTTTCAGCAAGACAATGATCCAAAACACCGCTCCAAATCTACTCAGGCATTCATGCAGAGGAACAATTACAATGTTCTGGCATGGCCATCCCAGTCCCCAGACGTGAATATCATTGAACATCTGTGGGATCATTTGAAGAGGGCTGTCCATGCTCGGTGACCATCAAACTTAACTGAACTGGAATTGTTTTGTAAAGAGGAATGGTCAAAAATACCTTCATCCAGGATCCAGGAACTCATTAAAAGCTACAGGAAGCGACTAGAGGCTGTTATTTTTGCAAAAGGAGGATCTACTAAATATTAATGTCACTTTTCTGGTGAGGTGCCCATACTTATGCACCTGTCAAATTTTGTTTGAATGCAGATTGCACATTTTCTGTTAGTACAATAAACCTCATTTCAAGGCAGAAACATTGCTGTGTCCAACAGTTATTACATATATCAAACTGAAATAGCTGTTGCAAAAACACCAATTTTTATTAAACATTAAGCTTAAGATTAATAGGGGTGCCCAAACTTTTTCATATGACTGTATAACACATGGTGCAGAGAAACACTAACAATAAATTTATTACTTCCCTACTCCACCCCAGTGCATTACAATTAGTGATATTGACTGTCACGTACACACTTCTCAGCATGTGATATGGAGTGTGCTTGCAAGGGTTAATTCATCTCTCACTCAATCCAGCTCTCAATCTCCGTTTTAAGCTATAAAGTAAGCATAAATCACACCCCAACACATTCAGCACACCCCGATTTCTTAACACCTTACCACCACTCATCAAATACATGGGGTGATGACGAGTCCCCAAGATATGCTACTGTCAGACAATCAAAAGGTCACACACTCTCTGAAAGACTATGGATTCTTTAGTGCATACAAAGATCAAACTTATTAAAGATTTTAACCTTTAATATAAAAATATACATTGCTTACAATAAAAGATATAAAAAGGTAAAAATAAAACGACACACAAATATGCAAAAACAGTTATAAAGTAAAAAGGGAGAAATAACAGAAATACCTAAACGTTTCCATCTGTTTCCTTAAGGGAAGGAGAAATGAGTTTTAGATCACACCAGCTTCCCAGGCAGCCCCACATGTGAACAACTTCTTTTGCGCCACCCAGCTTCTTATAGTCCTGACCATAGGCTCATATTTCCAGGATCACCTGATCGTACTATTTAAAAATTGCTGTTCGACTGGATGGTGAGCTAAGAGCCTTGCATTTTAAATATCCTGTGCCCCCCCCCAACTCCTCTGTACAGTGAATAGGAAATATACTGACTAATTTCAGACCATGTGTTTTGCTTTGAAGCTAAGGGTCCAGGAGCTGAGGTGTTATGTTTGTCATCCCCAGAAAAAGCCCGTTTGTGTTTGCAATACTGATATGTGTTACGTGTCCGGGTGGTGGAACCTCTGTGCCGAGGTGCAAGGAGGGACCCAGAGGGGCGTGACTAAGTATCCACCTGAACCGACCCTGGTCGTACGGCAGCTAACGACACCGTGACCAGGGAGGATCCGGGCTGAGGGACCAGGTGCTACTCTTGGGACGACCTTGTAAGAGAGCAGGTGGCTCCCACGGGTCAGATGGCTGGGACTGACCGGTATGGCGGATGGACACGGCAAGCAGGCGGAAGTCTCTGGTAGCTGACAGGTGGTCACAGTTCGAGAAAGCAGGGCAAGTAGCAGTCTTTAGGTTTACCAGGAAGGTGGTCACAGCAAGTGACGGCAGGGTCTCCAGGCAGGCAGGAAACAGGCGGGTGCTCCCAGGTGAGCGGTTTGACGGACTCAGTAGGTAACTGGTGGGCGCTCCCAGGTGAGCGGTCTGACGGACACAGCAGATAACAGGCGGGTGCTCCCAGGTGAGCGGACTGACAGCCAAGGCAGGTAACAGGTGGGCGCTCCAGGTGAGCAGGCTAGGCAGGAGTCAGGCTAGCAGCGGGACCTGAGGGCTGAAGCAAAGATCAGACACAGTGCAAACAACTTTGCTCGGGCACCTCCATTTTGGAGGAGGTGCCTTATATATGGGTGGTCCTCCGGCAGTTGGCCGGGGACTCCTTAGGACGGCGCGCGCGGTCCCTTTAAGAGAGGGTGAGCGCGCACGCGCCCTAAGCACACTGCCGGGGAAGGAGCGCGCGCCGGTAACAGCGGGGAGAGGAGCGCTGGAGGACGCTGCACCAGGAGCGGGGAGGTAAGAGGGACGGCGTCTCTGCCTAGCAAGGGGCAGAGACGTTGATGCTACAATATGGCCAGTTTCACTCTTTAGTCAACTAAATATAACTCTACTGCTGTTATTCTATCCCTAATTGATTATATATTCCCTTCACATTGACCCCCTCCACTTTAAACTTTTATGACACCTCAGCTCCTGGTGTAGTTAGTAGAAAAAATGTTTTTCTTATTTTTTTATTGTCTAAATCTGGGGTGGGTCTTAAGATAAAGAGCATGTTATAGTCCAAAAAGTACAGAATTGAAATTACATAATTACAAATAAAAATATATGCAGTTACTAATATCTTTCATGTAATAAGCAAATAAATAGCAATATTCTATGTGCTGTGGTAGATCGACTCACTCCGCTGCTTAACGAGGTAATCGAAGGAATGTTTTCATTTAAATCTTCAGCTGATTTATTAAAACATGCCTCATAAACTAGTTCAACAGATAAATAGCCGTATTCAGACTTGTTGGCAAAAAAAAAAAAAAAGAGCACTCATTACAGTTTGTATAACTGTGGTGTTCGCCCTCTCAGCAAAAAGGGTTCAGCTCTCCTTAGCAAGAGCACAGCTCTATAGGTCAGCTTACTTTCATAGCACACAGAACAATCAGTAAGTCTAGAAACTTTTACCTCCTGGGCCACACCTGAGGGTGGAGATATGGTGAACAGCCTGCATGCTCAACTCTTTAGCTGTTCACAATACACCTGACTCTGTCATGGCCGATTAACCCATCTTGGGACATAACATGCTGGAGCAAACTTCCAGGTTCTTATTACTGAAGCTAATAACCTCAGTGAAACATATCTCGCCTTTAGTACATTACCAGTGACTGTCTTGCAGTGCATTGAATATTTTACATTGTTATGTACCATATTTTTCAGACTATAAGACGCACTTTTTTCCTCCAAAAGGCGTGGGGAGCACTGAATATTCATGCTCCTTAATAGCGGCACACAGTGTATCGGCAGCGCGGCTCCTGCAGCTGCTGGGCGATCGCGTGTGCCCACTATTAAAGGGCATGAATATTCACCCCCTCTCCACGCCCATAGGCAAATGCAAAAACCCTTTCCCATGGAGCCCACACAAGAAACATTACCCTTCCCTGCACAGCCCCCCAGCATCCAGTCGGCTTTTGGGATGTGTGGGGTAGGGGCTGATGATAATGACGCTGCATGCTGGGGGGCTATTCAAGGAAGAGGATGATGCTGAATGCTGGAGAACTGTGTGAGGAAGGGGGCTGATGTTCCTTGTATGGGGATGCATGGGGAAGGGGATAATGGCAGTCATGAGCGACTGGATGCTGGGGGGCTGTGCGGGGAAGGGTAATGTTTCGTGTGTGGGCTCCATGGGGAAGGGTTTTTGCATTTTTATTATTGCTTTTCGGAATATAAAAAGTTACACATAGCCCTGATTGTTCAGTTTTGATGGAAATCGACTCTTCCCATATGTACACAAGTCTCAGCACTACCATTTTGAAGTGTGTGAGGAGCTTTGCGGAGAGGGGCGGGCCCGTGATGGAACGCAGCTGACAGTCACAAGTGGCATACATTATGGCAAACTTACTCCAGTGACCTAGTACAATTCTGTCGTAATTTACGTCACTTTTGTGTTGTAAATTATGATGACTGTTGGCAGAGCTTTGTCATGCCCCTCCCCTAAAAGCTCCGCCCACTCTTAAAAATGACAGTGGTGATGAGACTTGTGTACATACGGGAAAAGTCAAAGTCTATCAAACTGAATGTGAAGACACGGGGTCTTCCGTAGGCGTAATACTACTCAGACAACACAGGGTTAGGGTAAATCAGTGTGACAATATTATATTGAACCACCAAATGGACAATAAACACATAGAACAGTCCCAGCAAAATACCCAAAATGGTACAACATTACACAGTCTCACCCTTTATCTGGCCCGCCTGGGATAGAACAGCTGCGACTTTGGGACTTCTAGGGCCAACTACCTCTACCAGTGGCACCCCACTTCTGGTGGGCCCCCACAGAGAGAAGGTAGTGGCAAGCTTAGGAAGCTGACAGTCCATTGAAGTACAAGGCCAGGAGACCCGAAGGTCCCACCCTAGGCTCTCCCAAGAGTTTTCATGGGCCCAGATGACCAGCTGGTCCCAATCTGGCTTCTCCGAATGTCTCCATGGGTTCCAGGCGACCGGAGTGTCCCACCTGGCAACCCCAAACAACATATCCATGGGGCCAGGTGACTTCATCGTACCAACCTGGTCCCACCAAAAGTATCCATGGGCTCTCTGATGGTCAATGGAGCAGATCCGTATCTTTCCAGTCAGGGCCATATACCCTTAGGCCGGAATCATGTAGAATCCAAATCTGTGTCTCTTTGGTTAAAGCCATGCTTCCATGCTAATGTTCTGACAAATCTGTCTGATCTTTTGCTTCTCCTTGATTTTCTGTTTCAAGTCTCCCTGCTACAGAAGCCTGTCTTTTTTTAAATAAGCATCCACAGGTCAAGGGTTAGGGATAATGTCATTCCACAGGTCTCAGGTCTCATTGTTTGTGCATTTAGTCAATTTACATAGTTGGTATAAGAGGGGGCTCTTTAAATCAACATCATCTGGCTTTTAGTACAATATGTCATTAGCATATTAACAAACATCATTGTTTTCAAACGAAGAGAAGTCAACATTCAGTTTTATACATATAGTATGTCCTTCTTGACCAACCACAGAAATACACAGATGGTTTACAAGTCAACACAAAGATAACAGTGTATTTCTCTTGGATTAACAAATCTAAACGTTTGGCTGATTAAGATTATAAACTGTATCGTCACACTGAACAATCAGCGCTGTGTGATTTTTTGTTCTTTAATATTACAAAAAGCAATAAGAAAAATGCAAGTTTTGTGAATGCAAAAAAATCTGAATTTTGCAGAATTGTTGGCCCTATAGAAATACATAAAAAATGTATGTAAAAAAATGAATGTATATTTTTTTATGTTTACTCCATTAAATACTTGAGCAATATCCCCCAAAAAAACATTAAAAAGCCACAAAATCATTACATTTATAAAGCTTGATCATTATATGACTTAATTTTTATTCAAGCAAAAAAACCTCCTGTGATCTCATTACTTCCTGCACCTCATTATAACGCGGCTCCTCACTGCAGTGACTCCCTTCTAGCCAGTCCTGTAATGAGGCGACTAGACGGGTGTCTGAGGAGCTCCTGGAATCACCTCCATTCTGGTCCTGTCAGTGCTGAGCTGTCTTTGTAGCTGTTCCTGTGAGGACCTTGCTCCAGCAGCTCCCGTCACCTCAGCACTGACCTGTCTGGAGTGGAGGCTCCGGTGAGATCTTCACTACAGCCGCTCTATTCTAGTCACTTCACCAGTGAACCAGCTAGAGAGGAGCTGCTGGAAGGGACCTCACAGGAGCCTCCAATCTAGACGCAACCGTGACAGGAGGTGGAGGCACGGGATGAGGTGAATATTGGCGGGGGGAGCGGTGTTCACAGCCTCACGTTAGTAGAACACTAGGCTGCTGATCACTGCTCTCCACCACCGTGTACAGAGCACAGCAGGGAAATCATCACAATGCTGTGCTCTGATCACTGACTCAGCTCTGCTATATCAGTGTAAGTCTCTACAGGAGCCCTACACTGAGATAACAAACCACGTATCTAATGCCCATCACATTACACCACTGCTCCCATAGAAGTGGACAGAGCGAGGTCACACATTACACCAATGCTCCCATAGAAGTGGACGGAGCAGGGTCACACATTACACTACTGCTCCCATAGAAGTGGATGGAGCAGGGAGAGTCACACATTACACTACTGCTCCCAATGAAGTGGACGGAGCGGGGTCACATCTTTCATACATTAGATACTGCATATCTAATCCCATCCTGTGTGATACACTCCGCTGAGCTCAATATCTAATCCCATCATGTGATAAACTACACTTAGTCCTGTGTGTTACGCTACACGTATCTAATCGCGAACGTGATACACTCCACGTAGCTAACCTCAGCCTATGATACAGCGAGAACTAACAGAATCATTGCTGCCGGACGACCTTGATGACACTGTCTACTTGTCAGTATCACTGGCAGTCACCAACAAAATGGCTCCGCACTGTGATCCTAAACTTCATCCTTTCTTATCTTTTTGCAAACACCCAGAAGGGGAGGAGAGGAGTGATATCAGACACATGTGATCAGACCCCGCCCACATTTACTGCAGGCGTAAGGCGAGCTAGTTATACACTAGGTTTTCATGGTAAATTTCAGCAGCTGCTCCCCTCAGTGTTTAAAAAAGGGAATATCAAACTTTTTAAACTAATTTTCGATCTTTTACTTCATGAAAAACAAATGATAATACTTTT
This sequence comes from Phyllobates terribilis, assembly GCF_046119375.1. NCBI lineage: Eukaryota > Metazoa > Chordata > Amphibia > Anura > Dendrobatidae > Phyllobates > Phyllobates terribilis. The sequence goes on from NW_027362765.1 coordinate 27,890,243, forward strand.
TAAAAAAATGAAATCATTAATACTTCACTGTACTGAGGCAGCAGAGTTACTCTGGACTCCATCTGGCCTCTGTTCAGTGTTTCTGTTCTTCTCAGAAGTGCACAAAACTGTGGCCAACGGCACTTCTATGCACGCCTAAAAAGACGGACACTGCTGGATCACTGGTCAGACACATCCTACAGTGCCTCCATCTGCCTCCTTATAGTGAATATTCCGCCGAAGTTCTCTCTGAATCCCATATTTTAGAGATTTACACGGAAACCCCGGTGCAAGCGCTCAGTGCAGCGCGCAGGATAAATGTGAGCCAAGCCTTACTGCGAACTTTGGGAGGCAGAATGAACAAATCAACAGCAGGTGAAGAATTGTTTTTATTTATTTTTGACGCCATTCCTCGTGCGGTATAAATGATTAGACGACTTTATTTTTCCAGTTGGTGCGATTACTGCAATACCAGATTTATAGCATGTTTTTATATTTGGCTGCTGTCACACACTAAAAGACGCTTTTTATTCATTATTATTATTTATATAGCGCCATTGATTCCATGGTGCTGTACATAAGAAGGGGTTACATACCAGATACAGAGATCACTTACAGTAAACAAAACTAACAATGATAGACTGATACGCAGGGAAGAGGACCATTATGCCATTCCGCTTGTGGTAAAATTGATGAGGCAGCTTTATTCTTCGGGTCAGTACGATTACAGCGATACCAAATTTATATATGTTTATGTTTTGGCGTTTTTACGCAATGAAAACTATTTTATAAAAAAATAATTATTTTTGAATTGCTTTATTCTGAGAGCTATAACGTTTTAATTTTTCCGTTGATGGAGCTGTGTGGTGGCTTGATTTTTTCTGGGACAAGATGACGTTTTCATATATACAATTTTAATTCATTTTTGACCTTTTTATCGCGTTTTGTTCCATTTTTTGTTTGGCGGTATCACGATAAAGCATTGTTTTTTACCTTGTTTTCTATTTATTTTTTACGATGTTCACTGAATGGGTTAACTAATGGGACAGTTTTATAGGCCAGGTCGTTCCGGATGCAGCGATACCAAATATGTGTCCTTTTTTTGTATATTAATTTTTCATAAAATATTTATTTATGGAAACAATAGATTTTTATTGTTTTATTATTATTTTGTGATTTTTTTTAAATATTTTTACAATTTTTTTTCAATTGTTTTCACTTTTTCTTACTTTTTTACTTTGTTCCACTGCAGGACTTTCCCTTTTTTGCAGCCTGATCACTTATAAAGCATCGGGATGCAGGAGCATTCCTGTGCCTTATAAACTGTTATAAACGATCTAGCAACTTTGCTAGCTCTGGTGACCCAGATGTCCTCATGACAACATCGAGTCACCATGACAACGATCAGAGCTCCGTGATGACGTCGCAGGGTCTCCGATCCAAGGGCAGAGGGGCTTTTTTCCCTCTGCCTGATTGCTAAATGCTGTGATCGAAGAAATTAGCGATTTAGCAGGTTAAAGTGCCGGAAGTGGTGCGAGCACCATTCCTGGCACTGAGTCACGATTGTCAGCTGTCAGAATCAGCTGACACCCGGTGCCGATCGCCCATACACAGCCCCCTATGCGCGGGCAATTGCCATGACGTATATATACTACATTGGTCTGGAAATCCTTCCCGATAATGACATATATACCATATTGTTCAGACTATAACACACATCGGATATCATGCCTTTATAGAAATGCATATAATGAGGGTAAGGTGGCTAATGGTCGCGTAGTCGATGGGACGTATGTGTCACAGAGATGGCTGGTCTCTGTGATGTAACCCGGAGTGTTTTCTCTAGTGCAAGTAAGCACTAAGAGGATCATTTGGTTCACCTGGGAGCCAGGTTACAGGTAGTTTAGAGAGATGGGAGGGTCTAGCTACCCACATACCTCACCTCTGGGTGAGGTTAACAGCCTATATAATGGAGGCTGTTGTTTGGCACATGGTCTGTGTGTCTGGAGGTGGGTGGCTGTCTCCAGACTGAGCCATGTACTGGATGTCTTCCAGCCTGTGTAACCACAGCGCTGGCTGACCACAGTCTTTCCTCAAAGGACTGTTTTTCTTTATTTTGCCTGCACTAAAGGTTATTTGTTTGCATGTTGCTTTTTGACCAGTTTATGAAGGTAATAAACCTTTATGGACACTTAAAGGAACATGCCTCCTGTTCGCCTCTTATCGCACCTGAGTAAGTACAATCCCTACAATCGGTGGAGAATGCGAGCAGTGTTCCCATAAAACACATGTGACTGCTATAAGAAGGACTGTACGGCCTGGGTGAAGTCTGCCATAAGCCAGCAAGTGACACCGGACAAGATGGAGGACCTGCTCAACCATCTGTTGCAGGCGCAGCACCAGCAGATGCTACAGCAACAGCAGATGGCGCAACAGGAGACCACCACATTGCTTATGCAGCAACTCCAGCAGCAGGCCCAACAGGACCAGTGCCGACAACAGCAGCAGCAGATCGATTTGCTCGCAGAGGCGATCCGTGGCTCGGCAACAGCTCCGACGACAAGGTCAGTGGGCAACTTTTCCATACGGAAGGCGATAAGGGGAACCCTGCAGAAAATGACTCCGTGAGATGATATAGAGGCCTTTCTGATGGTGTTTGAAAGGGTCGCCGAGAGAGAGACTTCCGCCAGAGCAGTGGGCAGAGATGCTGGCACCATACTTGACGGGGGAGCCCCAGAAGTCTTATTATAACTTAGCTCTTCCGGAAAGCCAAGAAGTATGGTAAATTAAAAACTGAAATTCTGGCGCGCTTGGGGGTGATGATGACAGGGCACAGCGGGTCCACCACTGGGCGTATTACCGGGACAAACCCCCTCACTCCCAAATGTTTGACCTATTGCACCTGGTCCAGAAGTGGCTGCAGCCGGAGTCCTCTATGCCTGCACAGATGGTAGAGCGAGTGGTAATGGGCAGGTTTGTGCACTCCCTACCGAGGCCCCTACAGACTTGGGTTGCCCAGGTTGACCCCGTAATGCAGATGAACTGGTCGGACTGGTCGACAGATACCAGGGGGTTGAAGGTTCCTTGGGAAGGCAGCCCACTCCATACTGGGGGTCCCAACAGGGGGCGGAGGCCCAAAATAGGGTGGGGCGTGTAAGGTCAAAAGGGGCGGGGGATGTGGTGCCCAAAGTCCCTACGGGTGATATAATCTGCTGGAGGTGCCACGGCCCATTCCATATAGCCGCTCGTTGTCCCCTGATGGACTGCAGCATAGAACGCCGTTGTTCATATTACGCGTATTCGACCTGCAGTGTGAACTGTCCACCTCGCGAGGGGCCACAAGCGTGTCCCGTGAAGGTGAACAGGCAGCAGGTAATGGCGCAGCTAGACTCTGGGAGTCTGGTGACTCTTGTGAGGGCCACTCTTCATCTCCAACTGATCCCAGGGAAAAAAGTCGGCGTACGGTGCATTCATGGTGATGCTAAGGACTATCCTATGGCCAGAGTGGACATTGAAATGGCCCACGGTACTGAGTCCCATGAGGTCGGCGTTGTTCAGGACTTGTTCCACCCCATCAGTTAATAGTGCCGGGTCCCTACAGATGGAAGGTGTTGGACATGGCCCACTCGCATATCTTGGAGGGACATCTAGGGGTGGAAAAAATGCAGGAACGGATTATGCAGAGGTTCTACTGGCCCGGGTGTCACTTTTAAAGTATTGCAGATCCTGCCCTATGTGCCAGTTAACAGCCCCTACCTCTCACTTTCGAAGTCCCCTCGCGTCATTGCCCATTATTGAAGTGCCGTTCGAGAGAATCGCCATGGACTTGGTTAGTCCCCTGGTTAAATCTGCTCATGGGCATCAATATATCTTAGTCATCCTGGACTATGCCACACGCTATCCGGAAGCAATTCCCCTGAGAAACTCCTCCGCAAAGAGTATAGCCCGCGAATTGGTCTATGTTTTTTCCCGGACAGGTTTACTAAGGGAGATCCTGACTGACCAGGGGACACCTTTTATGAGTAAGGTGATAAGGGAGTTATGCAAGGTCTTGCAAATCTCCCAACTGAGGACTTCAGTGTACCATTCTCAGACAGATGGCCTTGTGGAAAGGTTTAATAAAACGCTAAAGAGTATGCTGAGGAAGGCCATAAAAAAGGGCGGTAAAGACTGGGACTGTCTCCTCCCCTATGTGTTGTTTTCCATCCGAGAGGTTCCATAGGCCTCTATGGGGTTCTTACCATTTGAACTCCTGTATGGCTGACATCCATGAGGTCTCCTGGAAATAGCCAAGGAAACCTGGGAAGCCGAAGTCACGCCCCACAGAAGCGTCATCAAGCATGTGGCACTGATGCAGCAGAGGATTGCGAAGGTGATGCCCATCATAAAAGGACATCTCCTCCAGGCACAAGACTCTCAGGCCAGGGTCTACAACGGTCAGCCAGAGTGAGGCAATTCAATCGGGGAGACCGAGTCCTTGTGCTAATTTCTACTGTTGAAAGTAAGTTCTTGGACAAATGGCAAGGGCCGTATGAGGTGGTGGAGAAGCTTGGTGAGGTGAGCTATAAAATTCATCAACCAGGAATATGTAAACCATATCAGATCTACCATGTCAACCTCATCAAGCCATGGCAAGACAGAGAGCTGGCTGAAACTCCGTGCTTGCTGGGAAAGCCAGAAGGCGAGGTTGGAGGTGTCGCCATAGCAGAGATGCTGTCAAAGGCCCAAAAACAGCAGTGCCGCGAGTTGCACCAGAAGAACCGGGACCTGTTCTCGGAATTGCCGGGTGCACAAAGGTAGATGAACACGAAGCACTGATGGAGCCACATGTGTGCATAAACGTGAAGCCCTATCGAAATTCCGAAGGCCCGACGAGAAGTGATCTCCAAGGTGGTGGAGCATATGTTGAAACTCGGGGTCATTGAGGAATCCAAGAGCGGCTGGTCGATTGCCCTGGCCTCAAAGCCCGATGGGTAATGGAGGTCCTGCAACAACTATCGGAAATTGAATGAGGTCTCCAAGTCCGACGTATATCCCATGCCACGCGTCGATGAGCTGATCGAGAGACTTGGGCCAGCAAGGCACATAACCACCTTGGATTTGACAAAGGGATATTGGCAGATCCCCATGGCACAGGGAGCCAAAGAGAAGACTGCGTTTTCTACGCTGGACGGATGCTTCCAGTATGTCCAGATGCCGTTTGGACTGCAGGGGGCCCCTGCAACCTTCTAGAGAGCTATGGATCGAATCCTTGCACCACATAAGCAAAACACCGCAGCATACCTGGACGATATTGTTATCTTCAGCCCGGACTGGGAGAGTCATCTGGAAAAGGTCCAGGCAGTGTTTGATGCTCTAAGGAAGGCGGGGTTTTCAATAACCCAAAGAAATGCTGGGGGTTGTAGTCTCCGTGGCGTTGACCCGGTCCGTACCCAGGGTGGTCAATTCAGTGGCAGTCTTATTAGTGAGATAATAGTCCGACTACGCCACCCGTGGATTGCGGTCAGTGGGGGCCGCCGCTGGAATGCAGACCGCTGAGGCCGGTGTTATGTGTGCAGCTAAGAATGGGATGACTCCCCACGGGAGAAGTATAGCCTCAGGGCAGTTAGTGTGGATGATGGGAGTGATGGTGCACGAGCGTCCCAGCACTGGTAGTGCTGGTGCGGCAAAGAAGCACAGAGACGTGTGGTTGCAGTTTCCAATGCTTTACTCACAGTTCTTTACTGGTCCTAGTCACCTCGGTACCGGTGGTGACAGCCCAAGCCGTGCTGCGCCACCAGGCAAGGGGCTCGACCAACTCCCAGGCAATTCCAGAGCGTGGTACAGGGCTCCCTTCTCTTCCCTTCTCTGGCCGTGCCCCACCAGTGACTCTACGTTTGTCCGGCTGCCTTGGGCCTTCTCTGGGCACGCTGATCTCTGCGTCCCTGACCCTATATGGTGTGCCTTCCTGGTAGGTGTAGTGAGGGGTCGCACCGAGATATAGTCACGACCGCCGGTCTTTGGCTGAGGATTAGCCGCCTCCACCAATTTGGGATCCGGTACCCTGTTCTGCCAACCCGTCACCCGCAATCTCCTGGGCCTATGGGGTTCCTTCTTCTCTCATGTCTCTGGGCCTTTCTTAATGTTCTGTTCCTTGTTTCCTTTCTCTTCTGTTCCTGTTCTCTCTGCTGTTTCTGGCCTCCACTCCAGGCCTGTCTCGTGGAGCTGGGCTCAGACTGAGCCACAGCTCCCTGTCAGCCCTCTCTGGCTGAACTCCTTCTCTCACTCCTCTCCTCTGACTGTCTGAACTTCTAAGATGGTGCCCACCTTATATACCTCCCTCTATGTGTGAGCCCAGGTGACTAGCAACCAATGGGCTCCTACCTTTGCCCAGAGACCCACCCCTATCTGCTCCTACACCACTGGGTTTTCCTCCCCCTCCCCACTCCAGCCAGGGACAGATGCTGTCGTGCCTGCACTTCTGTCTCGTGGGAGCACCGTTGAGCTGTCCCTCGGAAATGGGGTGCGTGTGGTGCATGCAGCCTATTGAGTCCAGGTCCACACTCCATCCTTACCCGGGAGTGGAATATCACACCTCTGTTTTGAGGTGCAATACCCCTGTAGCAGCCGAGCCCTCGGGGTGCTACACATGCACCACTCATATGGTTGAGGGAAACAAAGGGTAGAAATAATAGGGTAACTCGCTGGTTCTTAGCTCTACAAGATTTCAACTTCCATGTCGAGCATAGAGCAGGGACGCTACATGGTAATACCGATGCCCTCTCGAGAATCCCTTGTCTGGTAGTAGAAAGTGCCATGCCCCACGGCTTTAGGCAGAGGGGGAGGTATGTAAGGTGGCAAATGGTCGAGTAGTCGATGGGAGGTATGTGTCACAGAGATGGCTGGTCTCTGTGATGTAACCCAGAGTGTTTTCTCTAGTGCAAGTAAGCACTAAGAGGATCCTTTGGTGCACCCGGGAGCCGGGTTATGGGTAGTTTAGAGAGATGGGCGGGTCTAGCTACCCACATACCTCACCTCTGGGTGTAGTTAACAGCTTATATAATGGAGGCTGTTGTTTGGCACATGATCTGTGTGTTTGGAGGGAGAAGGCCTCCTGTGGGTGGCTGTCTTTAGACTGAGCCGTGTACTGGATGCCTACCAGCCTGTGTGACCACAGCGCTGGCTAACTAGAGTCCTTTTGCTCAAAGGACTGTTTTTCTTTATTTTTGCCTGCACTGAAGGTTGTTTGTTTGCATGTTGCTTTTTGACCAGTTTATGAAGGCAATAAACCGTTATGGACACTTAAAGGAACAGGCCTCCTATTTGCCTCTCACCGCACCTGAGTGAGTACAATCCCTACACGAATTTTACTATGCTTTTATAATAACATTGAATTACTGTCTAGTGATAACTTATCCAACAGCGCCAACTGTTAACAATGTTCTCTCACTACAGCCTATTTATTTCCTGTTTCATTGGTTACTGTGCAATCTAATCTAATCTCATCAAGGCTTCAGTAGTTTCCCATCAGCCTCTGCACTAGCATTGCCCCATCTTCTTCAGCAGCCATTTTAGCTTCATGGATACTGACATGCTGATCATCTCTCTCTGATTTTCAGCCCATCTGGTTGCTTACCTCCACATAGCACAGTGGGTGAGTTATTATGTTCCCCTTGTTAGCGCTCACCATATTGTATAATGCAGTTGCTCTGTTCTACATGATTTATTATCAAGTACACTGTGTGCAGAATTATTAGGCAAGTTGTATTTTAGAGGATTATTTTTATTATTGATCAACAACTTTGTTCTCAATCAACCCAAAAGACTCATAAATATCCAAGCTTAATATTTTTGGAAGTTGAAGTGGTTTTTTTTTAGATTTAGCTATCTTAGGATGGTATCTGTTTGTGCAGTTAACTATTACTGTGCAGAATTATTAGGCAACTTAATAAAAAACAAATATAATCCCATCTTACTTGTTTATTTTCACCAGGTAAACCAATATCAGTGCACAAAATTTAGAAATAAACATTTCTGACATGCAAAAACAAAATCCAAAAAAATTAGTGATCAATATAGCCACCTTTCTTTATGATGACACTCAACAGCCTTCCATCCATAGATTCTGTCAGTTGCTTCATCTGTTTTTGATCAACATTGCGTGCACCACCGCCTCCCAGATACTGTTCCGAGAGGTGTACTGTTTTCCCTCCCTGTTGATCTCACATTTTATGATGGACCACAGGTTCTCTATGGGGTTCAGATCAGGTGAACAAGGGGGCCATGTCATTATTTTTTCATCTTTTAGACCTTTACTGGCCAGCCACGCTGTGGAGTAGTTGGATGCATGTGATGGAGCTTTGTCCTGCATGAAAATCATGTTTTTCTTGAACGATACCGACTTCTTCCTGTACCACTGCTTGAAGAAGTTGTCTTCCAGAAACTGTCAGTAGGTCTGGGAGTTGAGCTTCACTCCATCCTCAACCCGAAAAGGTCCCACAAGTTCATCTTTGATGATACCAGCCCATACCAGTACCCCACCTCCACCTTGCTGGCGTCTGAGTCGGAGTGGAGCTCTCTGCCCTTTACTGATCCAGCCTCTGGCCCATCCATCTGGCCCATTAAGAGTCACTCTCATTTCATCAGTCCATAAAACCTTTGAAAATCAGTCTTAAGATATTTCTTGGCCCATTCTTGACGTTTTATCTTATGTTTCTTGTTCAAAGGTGGTCGTTTTTCAGCCTTCCTTACCTTGGCCATGTCCCTGAGTATCGCACACCTTGTGCTTTTTGATACTCCAGTAACGTTGCAGCTCTGAAATATGGCAAAACTGGTGGCGAATGGCATCTTCACGCTTGATTTTCCACAATTCATGGGCAGTTATTTTGCACCTTTTTTGGCCAACATGCTTCTTGCAACCCTGTTGGCTATTTGTCATGAAACGCTTGATTGTTCGGTGATCACGCTTCAACAGTTTGGAAATTTCAAGACTGCTGCATCCCTCTGCAAGACATCGCACAATTTTGGACTTTTCAGAGCTGGTCAAATCTCTCTTCTGACCCATTTTGCCAAAGGAAAGGAAGTTGCCTAATAATTAAGCACACCTTATATAAGGTGTTGATGTCATTAGTCAACACCCCTCCTCATAACAGAGAAGCACATCACCAGATTTACTTAATTGGTAGTTGGCTCTCAAGCCTATGCAGCTTGGAGTAGGACAACATGTATAAAAAGTATCATGTGATCAAAATACTCATTTCCCTAATAATTCTGCACACAGTGTAGTCTTCTGCCATTATAGCTATTTGCGCTATTTACCATGTTGTGCAATTACATTGTGTGTCCTGTACCAAATGTAATGCTATGTACCTCAGATATGCTGTATGCCTTGTACTGAGTACTTTTATTTTTCTTGTAGTTTTACACTGATCCTATAAATAAAAGTTGTAAAGAACCCCCTGCGTCTACCTCAATGCATCGATAGGAAAGAGTTTAGTTGTCTGTCAACTTGTTTTTCTTAAGCACAGAGTGAGAGTGCTAGAACACCGGGCCATAAAACGCACCCCAAATTTTGGAGTAGAAAATAGGAAAAAATATTTTTTATAAGATAGGGTCCGTCTTATAGTCTGAATAGGTATCTTACCGGTGGAGCGGGGATGGGGGGGGTCACAGGAGTCATGGTCCCTCAGGAAGCCGGTGGCAGCAGAAGGGGAGCAATGCTGCGGGCCCTGGGTGAGAGAAGTGGGTGTCCAAGCAGCGGGGGGGGGGGGGGTGCGGTGGTGGTCGCAGGAAGCAGTGAGATGCTATGGGACTGGTGTCGGCGGTCAGGCAGAGCGGAGTGCATTGCATAGCTTTTCCGGCGGTCGTGGCCATTTTCCTGAAGCTGTGATCTACAGGGAAATGGACGCTCAAGCCGACATTTGTGCAGACTGTGATCTTGGTTGCCATCTTCCTGAAGCCGTGGACCCTAGGGAAATGGCCGCCGATATCCCCCACTGCACATGCCCCGGCTTGGGAGGCCATTTCCCTGTAGATCACAGCTTCAGGAAGATGGCTGCGACCAATGAAAAAACAGTGCACTCCGCTCTGCCTGACTGCTGACATCGGCCCTGAAACATCTTGTAATGGGGATCCCATACTGGGGAATGTGGAAAGTAAACCATAATAAAAGAGGTAGCCACAGTGTGAACCTGTATGATAACTTCTGCCGTACCTCAAAACTATTATACTGAAGCCAGTACTAATAATTCATCAATTCAGTTTTTGGTTCTAGAAACCACTATTATGTACAGTAGCTGTGCAGTAATAATTTCTTAAACCCACTTAATACTAACCGAAAAGTGATGAGTATATATAAAAGAGAAAGATATTATAAAGCAAGAGTACTTAAAAGCTACATACATATAACCTCAGTATTAATAACTGACTATTAAATAACTTTCATAATATTGGGAATCTAGACTGTATGCCCCAATGGGGACAGCGCCGGCAATGCCTGCAAAGCGCCACAGAATCAATGGAGCCATACAAGTGAGCAAAACAAACAAAATAAACAAATAATATTTGTAAATAGTAATTGGAATAAAACCTATAGCTGAAAAAGTCTACTAAGGCATTATTAATAACCCTGCCACTCCATTGTTAATTGTTTTCCAGGCACTTGATGACATTTACCCTTAGCTGCTCCCAGCGACTCAAGAGCACCCATATTAGACATGGGTTGCCCTAAGTTTGTAGTTCACTTGATGACATTTTGCCCTTAGTTGCTCCCACCAACTCAAGGGTACCCAGGATAGGCATATTGCCCTTTATTTTATTGCACTTGATTACTTTACCCAAATTCGGTACATTGCTCTTTATTTTAATGCACTACATTACTGCATTGTCCAGACGACAACCTTGAAAGAAACAGGAGTTGGTCAATATAAACAGTCAAAATTTGTACCTCAGAATTCTCAAGTCACATGAAAAAAGAGGGTCCTTGAAGCTACTGATTGTATTGAAAAACATGCCTACCTCTTTTTCTTCCCCTCTCCAGTCACTGTTTCTTGTTCAGAGGAGCCAGTTTATTCTGTAGGCATGCAAAATATGATTGCCATGACCCCTGGGACTTTACCCTAACAGGGTCTTATAAGATATAAATGTTTCTGGAGACCAGGGGGCCATACCGTGATGGTTACCCCCCCACACCAGGGGGCCATACCCAACATGGTTACCCCTCCACACCAGGGGGCCATGCCCAAGATGGTTACCCCTCCACACCAGAGGGTCATACCATTATGGACATCCCTCCAAACCAAGGGTCCATACCTGAGATGGTTACCCCTCCAAACCACGGGTCCATATGTGAGATGGTTACCCCTCCAAACCAGGGATCCATACCTGAGATGGTTACCCCTCCACACCAGAGGGCCAAACTATGTTGGACACCCCTCAAAACCAGGGTTCCATACCTGAGATGGTTACCCCTACTGACCAAATTATAAGTAACTTCAATGACCCTCTAAAAAGGAGAAACACATAACTGCTCCTTTTTTTTGTATATTTATTATATCCATATAATGACCAGTAACAGTGTACCCACATGACCATGACAAGTGTACCCACATGACTACTGACCAAATGTAGGTATCTTTCACTAATGAACACTAAAGTTAAGAACCCTTTACCCCTACTACAGCCATTTACCAAAAACAGTTCCTGAAATGTATGGTATGTGGGATAAGTGAAGATGAAACACCATGTATGGTACATATAAGTTAGTTTACAACCATGGGATACAACAAGTTGATACTGAAAAATATCCCATCATATGGTCAGATATAGTCAGTGATGGACAATGTTGCATTATATGGTGTAGCAATAAATGAGAAGCCACCTGCTCCTCTGATTACAGAAAGGCTCTGTAATCACCAGCTGCACATAAATAGTAAGAAATATAACTTGTAGGTCTAGTATTAGCTGCATGCAGCCATAGGTGTATGTGCGGAAGACTGCAAGGTCTGTACCCCAGTCAGTCACACTACCTACACACTCTACCTGATAGACAGGGCTGAAACCTGGGCCCATGATGTGTCCTCCAGAGTTATTAGTGCCGACTCACTGCCCGCCATGTGCTGAGTTATTAGTGCCCACTCTCTGCCCACTATGTGCTGAGTTATTCCCCTAAATATTTCATTATTTTATATGAGAAAACATATATGATAAGGCTCCAGGTAATCCACTCAGGCCAGTGTTATCCACCATCTTAGGTAAAGTAAAATAAGCACATGGTGGGCTTACACTGGTCCTGCAAACACATGAGGAGGACAATATAAAGAAGCAGGATGGATGTAACAGGCAGGTCAGTGACGTGCCCCCTGGGCCGTGTGTGCACGCGTGTGGGTTACCCGGAGCCGGGTCTCTGGGGGTTGTAGTCTCCGTGGAGGCGACCCGGTCCCGTGGCTCAGGGTGGTCAAACCAGTGGCAGTCTTTTATAGGGTTTTTATGATTTAATGTCCGACTACGCCACCCGTGGATTGCGGTCAGAGTGTACCGCTGCTGCGAGGCAGACCGCTGAGGCTGGTGTTGTGTGCGCAGCAGAGGATGGGACAACTCCCCACGGGAGGAGTATAGCCTCAGGGCAGTGAGTGTGGATGATGGGAGTGATGGTGCATGGGTGAAGCAGGAACGACTCAGAGTCTTAGCAGTGCAGTTCAGGGTCTTTACTGATGATGATAAGGCAGACCCTCCCGGGAGTACTGGCTAGCATAAGAGGCCTGGTCAGTCTGTGAACAAACAGGAGTTCCCCTGGCCAGGTGGAGTTGTAGGCCTCCCCGTCTGTCTGCACTCTTCCTGGCTACCTTGCTGTAAGCGAGAGGAAGTAGCCCACGTCCCTGAGTATACCATGTGGTGCTCACCCGTATGGCTGGTGACTTGGGGCCTTCTGATAGCCTCCGCTCCTCGATGGCGGTGCTGGTCCCTTGCTCGTGACTGAGCCTCCGGGCTTCTATGGCCAGAGGACCTGGAATCACCTGCCGGCTGGTTTCTGCTGCTGGACTTAGAGATCCTCACAGCCTCGGACTCCGTTGTCCGGTCGTAGTGTCTTCAGCCAGGACGAGCAATATCTGCTTCCAGTCCCTGGCACTCAGCTCCTGCTCCTACAGAGCTCCTAGCTGTTGCTTTCCCTGTGTCTGGAACTTCACTCTCTCTCTAGCTTCACTTGCTCTCCTTTCTGCTCTAACCCCACCCCAGATCCAGTTTATATAGGGCAGGTTCCTCCCCTATCTGGTCTGGGACAGGAGGTGTTGCATGTTCAAGGGTTCCTGACCAGGGAACCTCCCACTTGCTCCCAGACGTGATATTTCTATCACTGTGGCAACCAGACCCCTGGGGTGCCACATCAGCATGTATGAGGACTAAAGGCTGCCATATGTAAAGAGATAAAGCACTGAGCTGAAAGTCATGTACAGATTATATACAGTTGTGCTCAAAAGTTTACATACCCTGGCAGAATTTTTCCTTTCTTGACCTTTTCATTTTTTTCTCTAATGATGGTTGGGTTCTTGATGGCTGATTTAAAAATTTTTGAGAGGGAAGGCTTGTTGGAATTATAAAATGGGATGAAAAAAATCAAAAGTGAAACTAAAACATAACTGGGGGCTGCCTCTTCATTGGGGTACTGGTCTAGACATGGGAACATCGCTCACTATTATCTTTTTCTTCAAGGGTCCTGTGAAGACACGGGGTCTTCCATGGGCAGAACACTACTCAGACAACACAGGGTGAGGGTAAAATAGTGTGGTAATATTTTATTGAACCACCAAACAGACAATAAACAGATAGAACAGTCCCAGCAAATACCCAAGATGCTACAACATTACACAGTCCTCACCCTTCCGCTGGCCTGCCTGGGAATAGAACAACTGCGACTTTGGGACTTCCAGGGCCAACTACCTAAACCAGTGGCCCTCCCGCTCCTTGAGCAGTTCCTTTGAGCTCATTATTCTCATTTGGTCTGACATGCACTGTGAGCTATGAGGGCTTATATAGACAGGTGTGTGCCTTTCCAAATCAAGTCCTATCAGTTTAATTAAACACATCTGGACTCCAATGAAGGAGTAGAACCATCTCAAGGAGGATCACAAGGAAATGGACAGCATGTGACTTAAATAGGAGTGTCTGAGCAAAGGGTCTGAATACTTATGACCATGTGATATTTCAGTTTTTCTTTTTTAATAAATTTGCAAATATTTCTACATTTCTGTTTTTTTCAGTCAAGATGGGGTGCAGAGAGTACTTTAATGAGAAAAAAATGAACTTTTTAGAATTTACCAAATGGCTACAATGAAACAAAGAGTGAAAATTTTAAAGGGGTCTGAATACTTTCCGAACCCACTGTATGCCTCTTACATAGCCTCCTTTATTATGTATATTGCCGTCCCTTATTACACAGTGCCCCAGCACTGTACATAACAGCAGAGGAAACTATATAATAAGAGACAGTATCATATATAACTAGAGAGGATGGTAGGTAATAAGGGAGGGTGTTATACATAATAAAAGAAGAAACTATATAACTAAGGATGGATCTGTTACACAGCTCCGAACGTCTTTGGAGTAGATGTTGTGTTATATAATCTCGCACAGATTGAAACATCAGTTGAATTGATGACTAAGACATCTCCTCCATGATCCCAATCTGCAGGTAATGTTGGCCACTCTTTCGACAACTGATTGGCTGTAGGAATCACATGTTCATTGGGACTGACCAGGAAACCAGGAAATGCAGAGACTGTTGGAGGACTCAAGCAGGGTTGGTACAGGAGTAGTGTGAAAAAAGCACCAGTATTTACCAGCGCAGATGTTCAGACCTAAATGCACTACCAGGGTGCAGCAAACCCATATAAAGATGGCGGCTACACAGGTGCAAAATACTGATGAGACAATCAAAATCACTCACAACCTACCATTTCATGGAGGAGGTGACTGCTTAGTATTTGAATTGCACATAAAAAGGCTTGTATAGGGAGCTGTTCACACTTGGGTAGTGCACAGTATCCGGCTTACAGCCTATTAGTTACGCCCATACTATTAGACTAGGCGGGCTGCCCGGTACTATCCAAGTACACCCCATGGGAACAGACTCCCCAGTTTACAATGCCAGCACTGATGGGCCCGGCTGCACCCTGGAATAAAAAAGTGCAAAAATGCTTACGAGCTTGCGTATTTTGGCCAAAATATCAACTAATACCTCATATATTATATAAATGCATTTTCTCACTATTTTATTCCAGGGTGCAGCCCTTTTGATGCGGGCTCCAGCTTTGAGCCTGTATCTTTTCAGACACATGACAGCTGATCTGATCAGTTGTCATATGGCCCTAACAGCTGCGGGTGGAATCGCAACAGCGGCATTCAACATGCCCGCACCAGAAGAGCGTAATAAGTCCCGCCCATCGACGCCCCTGTCAAATAATCGCGGGACGCCGATGAGTTGGCATGACAACCTGGGGTCTGCAGGACACCTCTGTGGTTGTCATTGCCGATCAACGATAAGCGCCATCCCGTGGCCGGCGATCATAGCAGACGATCAATTCTGCTGCTTTGTAGCACAAGCGAGGAGACTATTGAAGCAAGTGAAGAAAAGAAAAAATATATAAAAAATATAAAAGTTAATATTACCCCCCTTTTTGCCCCATTCAAAATAAAACAATAAAAAAATCAAAAATACACATATTTGGTATCATCGCTTTCAGTAATGCCCGATGTATCAAAATATAAAAACAATTAATCCGATCAGTAAACGGTGTAACAAGAAAAAATAATCAAAACACCAGAATTACAGTTTTTTGGTTGCCGCAACATTGCATTAAAATGCAATAACGGGCGATCAAAACATCGTATCTACCCCAAAATGGTATGAATAAAAAAGTGAGCTCAGCACGCAGATCCCAAAAAATGGAGACACTACGGGTCACGAAAAATGGCGCCATTTTTTTTCCACCAGTTAAATAGAAAAGAACCTATGCACGTTTGGAAAAAACTCGTAATGACCTGGGGAATCATATTGTCAGGTCAGTTTTAGCATTTAATGAACAAGGTAAATAAAAAAACCAAAAACAAACAATTGTGGAATTGCAATTTCACCGCACTTGGGATTTTTTTCCTGTTTTCCAGTTCATTATATGGTAAAATCAATGGTGTCGTTCAAAAGTACAATTTGTACCACAATAAAAAAAAAGCCCTCACATGGTCATATTGATTGAAAAATAAAAAAAGTATAGCTCTGGGAAGAAGGGGAGCAAAAAATGAATGCGCAAAAAAAGAAAATGATCCGGGGGTGAAGGGGTTAAACTGCTATGTTCATACCTTGGACCTAGATCTCATATCTGATTCACACACAGAAGTTTGAGGCATTTATAAAAGCTTGTTTGTAAGAACACCACAGACAGGAGATATTTAGTGCCAAAGTCTCCATATACAACGCTTGTAAAATGAAGAAGTGTGAGACACACAGTGCACCTTTTATGCCAAATGTTAAATATTTGTTAAAAAAAAACACTTTTTTGCACCACATTGTTCATGTATGTTGCAGGGATGTTATGGGCGCGGCTGTAATGCTAATGCTGCCAGTTTATCTACTTCTCGAAAGCTACACATCTAATAAGGTTCACAGAGGTACGGGGCTCCCTTATACTGCTCAATGCCCCTCCTCAACTGCTCAATTGTGAGGCGCTGCTGGATCACCATGGTGCCTGGATGCAGAATAATGGTCTGTTGCTCTGCAATGTGAAAAAGTCTTTTAGGCGGAGGTACAGGCAGTGGTAGAGGGTACTTTATTGTGTGGGCTATTTTGTAGTATTATAATGTGTGTGGGGGGATGGCGGTACTGGGGGAACATTATACTGTGTGGGGGGACCAAGAAAGTGCCACTGTACTATAAGAGCAATACGAGTTTCCTTGTTTTCCATCTTTCACAGTTGGGATGTATGTATCTCTTAGAGGAAAAGGAACAAAAACGTTATGATACTTATAAAGTGGCAACACAAAAACAGAAAAGTAGTCTCAGCACTGAAGGGGTTAACGTCGCCTGTGCCCAGTAATGGGGAATCTCCACATATGGTGGCCTACAGTTTTCACATACCCCCAGGCCTGAGAACAGACAAGGTGGAGGTGTTGGTCTGTTCCTTTCATCACAACATGCTTTCCAGGTATCCTCACTTATGTTTCTTTCCTTTGAAGCCCACTCCATTAGACCCTGCAAACCTTTCAACCTGTGAGTGGCGGTTGTGTATCACCCTCCAGGCAAAACCAAACAATTCGTGGAACACTTTGGGACCTTGCTATCACACTTCCTGTCCTGTGATATACCCACTCTCATCATAGGGGACTTTATGATATTGATAATCCACTCTCCCCATCTGCCACTCATCTTCATTCGCTAACCTCTTCCTTTGGCCTTTCACAGCTACTAACTCTCATATACCGGTGTATGGCAATACTCTGGACCTGGTCTTCTCCCTGGTTCAGCTCAGTGTATGACTTTACTAACTCCCCTTTTCCGATATCTGATCACAACCTTTTTTCCTTCTGTCACATAGCGACAAGGGACTGTGGGCACCTACCTGATCCCTCAAACTAGGGGCACCCTAGGCTATCCCTGTCCCCCAGATTGCCCTGGATAGTGGAGACGCTGGGGTCTCGTACCTTGCTATGCTCCTATCTTGACCCTTATCTGTTCCCTCCCCCATCCAAGGGTGTGTGTGGTGGAAGTGTATTGGAAAACACTAACCAGACAGACAGGGGTTAACAGACAATGATAAAAGAAAACAGGGATGTGGAGTCTGTAAGCCAAACCTCTGACTCCTCAATTTTCCTGACTCCCGACTCTGACTCCACACCACGGCCTCACTACTGAGGATGTACGTAAAATGCAGCACAGATTCATCTTAACTAAAAGTCGAGATCCTTTGATCAGGATTGGAACAAACATTTATAGGACATTTCATAACTTTCCCAAATTGTTATGAAACAAATTACAGCACATACTGCATTCAACTACAGTACCCAATTTAGGTTCACAAGATTATACGGAGGTTCCTAACCTGTCCAATGCTTCTGTCAGTTCACCATGAGCACCAAAGATTGAATTCATCCAGGTTGAACTTGTTAGTAAAGGTCCAATCATTCTTTTGGCTCTGAAATTCACAGAACCAATAATAAAGTCCTTCCGGGTTAAGCAGCGTCTGTATAATACATAGCATGATCTATGAACCTAATCTTGTGATCCTATTGAGTTTTGATTTTGTGATTGACAATGTGTCTGCCAATGTTGTTAGATTTAAGGAGGATTTCCTTTGTAGGACCTGTATGACATCACTAACCTACAGTACAGACCAAAAGTTTGGACACACCTTCTCATTTAAAGATTTTTCTGTATTTTCTTGACTATGAAAATTGTACATTCACACTGAAGTCATCAAAACTATGAATTAACACATGTGGAATTATATACTTAACAAAAAAGTGTGAAACAACTGAAAATATGTCTTATATTCTAGGTTCTTCAAAGTAGCCACCTTTTGCTTTGATGACTGCTTTGCACACTCTTGGCATTCTCTTGATGAGCTTCAAGAGGTAGTCACCGGAAATGGTTTTCACTTCACAGGTGTGCCCTGTCAGGTTTAATAAGTGGGATTTCTTGCCTTATAAATGGGGTTGGGACCATCAGTTGTGTTGTGTAGAAGTCAGGTGGTTACACAGCTGATAGTCCTACTGAATAGACTGTTAGAATTTGTATTATGGCAAGAAAAAAGCATTTCACTTTTTTTTTTTTTTTGCAGTTTCACATTTGAAACTGCAAAAACTCTTACTGTCTTGACTACTGCAACTCTTTACTGATCGGTCTCCCTCTAACCAAATTTTCTCCACTCCAATCCGTCCTGAATGGGGCAGCGAGGATCGTATTTCTGTCCAGCTGCTTCACCGATGCCTCCACCCTGTGCCAATCACTGCACAGGTTACCCAATCCGCTACGAAGTACAATGCAAACGTATCTCTCCCTCTCACAACGGGCTTCACAGTTCTGCTCCATCCTATATCTCATCCCTTATCTCTGTCTATCACCCTTCCTGTGATCTCCATTTGGAACTGCTCTAAGACTAACATCCTCCATAATCCGAACCTCCCACCTCCATCTCAAAGACTTCTCTCGTGCTGCACCAGTTTTCTGGAATGCATTACCCGAGACAATCTGATTTATACCTAGCCCCCACATTTTTAAAGTATGTTTAAAACACACACATCTCTTTAGACATGATTATTACCTCACTTCACTAATCTACCTCTTACCTCTACCTAAATTTTCCTCAAAATCTGTTCACTCCCATTCATCTGTCTCCACATCCTCCATGCTCCCAATAACACAGGGTAACTGCACTTACACAGATACCGGCTGATGACCGGATCATGCGGCTTTATATCATAACCCCTATATATTATACTGATGGCCGGACCGTACCGATAGCACGTTCTGCCTATTGTCTCCCCCTATTTCCATTATAGGTTGTAGCTTGTGAGCAGGAACCTCCTGTAACTGCTGAGCTGTGCGTTACTTTATATTGTATTTATGGTCTGTATGTGACACCGCTTATTGTACAGTGCTGCGGAATAAAAATACAAGTATTATTACCTCCACCTGCAGAGCCGCCACCACACATATGGCTGCTCTGTGCGCACAGGACCTGTGATGAGGTCACAGGAGGGGAGGAGTCAGGGGTCACATGATCAGGGGCCTCAGTGGATGCAAGACTCTGCTGTGCTGGTTGTCATGGTGCTGGGTGAGCTGAAGTTTATGTGTGGGGTCAGGAGGGGTTTACAGTGTGGATGTAGCAGAGCCGCGCGTGTACGAGGTGTACGGAGCAGAGCCGCGCGTGTACGAGGTGTACGGAGCGGAGCCGCGCGTGTACGAGGTGTACGGAGCAGAGCCGCGTGTGTACGAGGTGTACAGAGCGGAGCCGCGTGTGTATGAGGTGTACGGAGCGGAGCCGCGTGTGTACGAGGTGTACGGAGCAGAGCCGCGTGTGTACGAGGTGTACGGAGCAGAGCCGCGTGTGTACGAGGTGTACGGAGCGGAGCCGCGCGTGTTCGAGGTGTACGGAGCGGAGCCGCGCGTGTTCGAGGTGTACGGAGCGGAGCCGCGCGTGTACGAGGTGTACGGAGCGGAGCCGCGCGTGTACGAGGCGTACGGAGCGGAGCCGCGCGTGTACGAGGCGTACGGAGCGGAGCCGTGTGTGTACGAGGCGTACGGAGCGGAGCCGGGTGTGTACGAGGTGTACGGAGCAGAGCCGCGTGTGTACGAGGTGTACGGAGCGGAGCCGTGTGTGTACGAGGCGTACGGAGCAGAGCCGCGTGTGTACGAGGCGTAGGGAGCGGAGCCGCGTGTGTACGAGGTGTACGGAGCGGAGCCGCGCGTGTACGAGGTGTACGGAGCGGAGCCGTGTGTGTACGAGGTGTACGGACCGGAGCCGCGCGTGTACGGGGTGTACGAGGTATACGGAGCCGCGTGTGTACAGTGCGGAGCTGTGCGTGTACGAAGTGTACTGAGCGGAGCTGGGTGTACTATATGGCGATATTATATTTTTATGTCTTATGTTTTAGGACATTAGACGTATTAAGAGTTTAGCAGGAAATATCCACAATGGTTCTGTCTTTTTTCTGACCGGTTTATTTCAGATGAGGTTTTGAGAGGCCCAAGTATTATCATGTATTAAATTCTTCACCTCTGGAAGTTTCATCATCGCTTTTAGGAAGATTGTTAAAGGGGTTGTCCACTACTATTTAAAATATGTCAAAGAGTTTTGATGATGAAAAGCAGCTTCTTTGTAATTACCTCCCTCTGCCTTTTCTGCCTGTGAGCTGCGCTATCGGTGGCTGCTCACAGGCATCACGTGACCCCCGGCTGCAGCCGGCTCTGACATCCGATGACGTCACGACAAGTGCAGGCTGGGGTCTCTCTCTTCCGTGTTCCACGGTGGCTGCTGGGTTGTGGGCGGCATCATAGCCAGCATCCACCACGCGCTCTTCCTCTCCCCATTCATTGGGAAAGCGCACGGTGGGTGCTGGGTGTGATGCAGTGGGGTAAGCCTGCCCACAACCCAGCAGCCACTGCGGGGACCCCAGCACTGAGTCACGGGATGTCAGCGGGAGGGTCACATGCTGCCTGTGAGCGGCCAGTGATAGCGCCGCTCACAGGCAGAAAAGGCAGAGGAAGCTAATTATTAAGAAGTTGCTTTTCATCATAAAAAAGCTTTGGCATATTTTAAAAAGTAGTGTACAACCTCTTTAAAGGAAATGTGTCATCAAAATTAAAGAAAAAAAAATTAAAAATGTTTCAGTTTTTTAAAATGAATATGAACTTTTTTTTTAATGATATAAAATATGAAAAATGATTTGAAAAGATTTGATATTTTCCACTTTTAAACACTAGGGGGAGCAGCTGCTGACATTTGCCATGAAAAATTACTGTACTGCTAGCTTGCATTACGGCTGCAGTAAATGTGGGCGGGACCTGGTCACATGTCTAATGTCACTCCTCTCCTTCTGGGAGTCAAGGAGGGCATCTGGCAGCTCAGATTCTGTTAGTTGGTGCTGCTCGCTGTATCACTCACTGCGGTTAGATACGCAGATTGTATCACGTGCTCGGATTAGAAATGTGAACTTTTTCATGCGTTGGAATTAGATACAGGGCTCACACGATCATAGCAAAGCTCAGTCAGTGCTCAGAGCACCGCAGTGTGATGATTATACTGATGTGCTCTGACCACTGCGATGATAGTGACAGTGGGTTGCACTCTGACATTGCACTACTAATCCCAGGCTACCGAGCTGTTCTCACCGCTGGAATAAGTCACCTCTGCATTCCTGATCTCACCAATCAGAGCAGCGCTGCGGCGGTGACTTCTCCAGCGGTGAGAACAGCACAGTGAACTGGCAGTAGTACAATGTCAGGCTGCTGATCACCACCCCGATAATCACTGCTCCCCGCTTCTCCTGTCATCACTCGCACTGAGCACTGTGAGCGGTGACAGAGATAAATTGTAGCTGTGAGCTACAAAGAAATGGCTCCTGTCTTCCCCCACAGTAGTGAGGTGGACAGCCCAGGGGACATGCCCAGGTCACAGCTGGAGGCAGCCACAGTATAGGAGATGTGTTTTGACACCGACCATAGTTTCCTATGCCCAAAGGCTGCCATATTTGTGTTGTATAGGTGTCGTGCTCAGACACTTACACACAAGCGAATGAAAATGGCCGCCTCCAGTATCTGCAGAAAAACGTAATAAATAAAAAATGTTGAAACAATACATTTCATTTTGTATGAAAAAATAATTGATTATATATAATCAATAATTATATTATTAATACAAAAATAAAAATCACGATATATTCCCTGTAAAGGGGTTGTCACGAGCCTCTCCTGCTTTAGAGGTGAGTGGCTTCAATAATGTTATGTGGAGTCGGTAAGCCAAACCTCCGACTCCCTCAAATTCCATGATACCGACTCCACAACTCCCTCATACATGGCTCATATATAAGTGATAAATTTACTGTAGCACAGATTCATCTCAGCTAAAAGTCTGGACCCTTAGATCAGGAATAGGACAGACATTTATAGGACATTTCATAACTTTCCCAAATTCTTATGAAAGAATGGACTCCGACTCCGTCCACGACTCCGACTCCGCAGCCCTGATCCCCACACGCATGCACGATGGGCATGTATAGTTATTGGGTATCGATGGCACATAGATTTATGTATGAGCTGTGTATAGGGGGGTCCGATGTTGAGTGACAAATTTTGACAGAGTTAATAGAAGATTGAGTTCAGAGAATGGGAGGGAGAATTAGTAAAATCATTATCTGATCAGAGGTAGGAGAAGTACAGGACCTGCATATTCCCGTCTTCATGAGCTTGAGAGTTAGTAGCTGTGAAAGGCCAAGAGAGGAGGTTAGAGACAGGGTTGTGGAGTCGGAGTCGTGGAATCGGTATAAAATGGACCGACTCCAACTTCTAAAACATATAATAAATAGGGTACAGTAGTTCAATGCAGTTTGTGGGGAATATTTTTTCATAAGAATTTGGGAAAGTTATAAAATGTCCTATAAATATCTGTCCTATTCCTGATCTAAGGGTCTAGACTTTTAGCTGAGATGAATCTGTGCTACAGTAAATTTATCACTTAAACATGAGCCATGTATGAGGGAGTCAGAGTTGTGGAGTCGGTGTCCATTTTGGTGGAGTCGAACTCTGACTCCTAAAATATATAATAAATTGGGTACAGTAGTTCAATGCAGTTTGTGGGGAATATTTTTTCATAAGAATTTGGGAAAGTTATGAAATGTCCTATAAATATCTGTCCTATTCCTGATCTAAGGGTCTAGACTTTTAGCTGAGATGAATCTGTGCTACAGTAAATTTATCACTTAAACATGAGCCATGTATGAGGGAGTCAGAGTCGTGGAGGCGGTGTCATGGAAATTGAGGAGTCGGAGGTTTGACTTACTGACTCTACAACCCTGGTTAGAGATGAGTAGCAGATAGGGAGAGCGGATTATCATTGGGGATGGTAAAGTCTTCGTGGTCTGCTATATAAGGTCCCATGGGCTCAGTAATAGGTATTTGTGATTTCCATTGTGTGCACAGCTGCTTCTTTATTGTGATTGATGGCATAGACATGACTTGTCCCTGACCAAGTTCTTCAGTCTTCTCCCAGCCCTAACTCTCTGCCTATTTGATCATGTTTTCCATCTCCTGATTAGTAGAAACTGTGTTATCTAAGCATTTATAGAGTAACTAGAGTTTATTTGCTTTTTCATAAATGAATAATACAAAGATAAGAAACTTTCTAATATATCTTATTAGAGAAAACTTAATTTTTACCAGTCCTCGGTGACACTGTCCACTTGCCAGTATTACCTTGTGTAACATACCTGGCGGCGTCCTTGCATAGTGGTCCATCTCCCACTGTGCAGGAGCGCGCACTTGATCTCCTGTCCAGAGTGTCTCTCTGGCTTCCCTCCATGCTGTCTGTTTGTGTCTGTTTCTGCTGCTTAAGGGCGGCGCCCGATCACTTCCTGCCTTTTGTACCTGCTGTGGGTCACACCCCTTGTGCGTCCTCAGCCTATCGCTGTCTGTCTCTTGGTATATAGCTCAGCAGCTCCCTTCTATCCCTGCCTGAGCATATGTGTTTCTTTCAGTGTGTGCTTGCACTCTGAAGGTGCCAGGTCCCGTCTTTGTTTCCCTGTCCGCCTTTCCTGGAGGCTTGTTTCCAGGCCTGTCTGAACTAAGTCCTGTATGTTTCCTGCCTTGCGGTGTCAGCTCCCGTGTCTGAACTGTGTCCTGTATGTCTCCTGCTTTTCGGTATTAGTTCCCGTGTCTGAACTAAGTCCTGTATGTCTCCTGCCTGGCGGTGTCAGCTCCCGTGTCTGAACTGTGTCCTGTATGTCTCCTGCTTTACGGTATTAGTTCCCGTGTCTGAACTAAGTCCTGTATGTCTCCTGCCTTGCGGTGTCAGCTCCCGTGTCTGAACTGTGTCCTGTATCTTGTCTGTCCTGTCTGAACACGCTCCTTGCCTGTTCGTCCCGCCTCTCTGGGGGCAGTATTCCCAGACCCGCTCCTGTATCCCGCTGCAGTGTCGGTCTCCTCCGTACACTCAGTTCCAGTCTGAACTCTCTCCTATCCTTTACCTGTTTTGTCTATGTCCATTCCCTTCCTTTTCCTGCAGAGTCTGTACTCGTACCTAACTCCTGCTTGTTGTCTCTGTACTCCCGTTTGTGAGTTTTTGGTCCACTCGCTACTTCACTGCAAGTACCCTGTGGGTGTCTGGCTCTGTCTTTCCCTTCCTGTCTGTTCCGTGTGAACAGAGTCCTGTCCTGCCCTGCTTCTGCCCGCTGCTCCTGCAGTCCTGTCCTGCCCTGCTTCTGCCCGCTGCTCCGGCAGTCCTGTCCTGCCCTGCCTGTACCCTATCCTGCCTGTATTGTTCCTGAGTCCCAGTGTGTACTGGGCCCTATCCTGCCTGTATTGTTCCTGAGTCCCAGTGTGTACTGGGCCCTATCCTGCCTGTATTGTTCCTGAGTCCCGGTGTGTACTGGGCTCTATCCCGCCTGTGTTCCTACCTGCTAGTGCCTCCCCGTCTGCACTCTAGCTGTGCTTGCCTTTACCCGCCTGCCTGCATACCCGCCTGCCTGCATACCCGCCTGCCTGCATACCCGCCTGCCTGCATACCCGCCTGCCTGCATACCAGTCTGTTCCTGTATTTCCCTGTGTGGGTCAACAGCCGTGTCCGGGGTCTGTCCTGGAGTAGCACCTGGTCCCTCTGCTCGGTTCCTCCTTGGTGCACTGGCGTCGTATGCCGTCGTGCCACCTTGGTCGGATCGGGTAGATACTTAGTTACGCCCCTCCAGGCATACACTCTCCGGCACGGTCCAGTGGAATCACTACCAATCACATGCACACGCCGCTCTAGCCCGGGCGTGTGCATAACAGCATGCTCAGGCCATGGTTCCCGTTGAGCCCCACGGCCTTCGCTCTCTGAGAAGTTTCCAGCGAAGACTTGCATTAAAATAAATAAATAAATTTTTTTTCCCTTAGCTGAGTTCCAGGCGAATTACGCACCGTCCAGATGGATCTATCAGCTCTCGTTCCTGCGGATCCGCCACGTTACTATGGGGATCCAAGACAGTGTCGTGCATTTGTGGAGCAATGCATGCTACACTTTAAGGCCTACCCTCTTTATTTTCCTTCCGATTGGGCTAAAGTGGCCTTTATTATGTCTTACCTGGCGGGGGATGCCTTGGAATGGATCAACCCCCTATATGAGACACAGGATCCGATCCTCCGGGACCTAATGGCCTTCCTGGTGGCCTTTCTAATGGTCTTCGATGATCCTAACCCGGAGGCTCCTGCTGAAGCTTCACTTCCCAATATCCCGGAGCAGCCCCAATGGGTAATGTGTGTGGGTAGCGTAATAGTTCTCCAGCCCAATGAGACTACTGCCCACCCAGAATCCTCACAGGGTGACTACGCTTTCCGGAATACTTCTTCCAACCTCAAGAGGCAGTCCAGACGTGCTAGACTTAGAGGCAAGCAGTCACGCCTGGGTCTGTCCTCCCTGAGACCTCCTGAACCCTTCGGGGTGCTACCTGGTAACGAAAGGACAGAGACTCTCCTATACTCTGTACCTGATACCTCGCTCGCTTCGTCCAGTGAGTCCAACCTGGTGTACTCCGAAGCAGAGGTTACTCCCGAGTCTCTACACCCCTCCGACCAGGCGGAGGACCTCCAGTTGTGTTTAGAACCCTTCGGGGTGCCACCTGGTGGTGAATGGACAGAGACTTTCCTATACTCGGTACCCGATACCTCGCCTGCTTCCTCCAGTGAGTCCGACCTAGTGTTCTCCGAAGCAGAAGTTACTCCCGAGTCTCTACACCCCTCCGACCAGGCGGAGGACCTCCAGTTGTGTTTAGAACCCTTCGGGGTGCCACCTGGTGGTGAATGGACAGAGACTTTCCTATACTCGGTACCCGATACCTCGCCTGCTTCCTCCAGTGAGTCCGACCTAGTGTTCTCCGAAGCAGAAGTTACTCCCGAGTCTCTACACCCCTCCGACCAGGCGGAGGACCTCCAGTTGTGTTTAGAACCCTTCGGGGTGCCACCTGGTGGTGAATGGACAGAGACTTTCCTATTTCCTGTACCTGATACCTCGCCTGCTTCCTCCAGTGAGTCCGACCTAGTGTTCTCCGAAGCAGAAGTTACTCCCGAGTCTCTACACCCCTCCGACCAGGCGGAGGACCTCCAGTTGTGTTTAGAACCCTTCGGGGTGCCACCTGGTGGTGAATGGACAGAGACTTTCCTATTTCCTGTACCTGATACCTCGCCTGCTTCCTCCAGTGAGTCCGACCTTGTGTACTCTGAAGCAGATGTTTTCTCTGAGCCTCAGTACTCTTCTGACCCGGCGGAGGACCTCCAGTTGTTTCCTGAATCCTCCGGGGTACCACCAGATAACAAAGAGACAGTGACTTTTCCTCATTATGTACCTGATAACCCGTCTATTTCTTCCTGTGAGCTTGACAAGATGTACCTCGAAGCAGAGATTACCCTCAAGTCTCTGTCCCCCTCCAACCCAGTGAACGACTGGTCCTCGAATTCCCTGCGGAAGATTCTGGCAGGCCTGAAGAAGAGGGGGCGTAAGGGGGGAGGTACTGTAACATACCTGGCGGCGTCCTTGCATAGTGGTCCATCTCCCACTGTGCAGGAGCGCGCACTTGATCTCCTGTCCAGAGTGTCTCTCTGGCTTCCCTCCATGCTGTCTGTTTGTGTCTGTTTCTGCTGCTTAAGGGCGGCGCCCGATCACTTCCTGCCTTTTGTACCTGCTGTGGGTCACACCCCTTGTGCGTCCTCAGCCTATCGCTGTCTGTCTCTTGGTATATAGCTCAGCAGCTCCCTTCTATCCCTGCCTGAGCATATGTGTTTCTTTCAGTGTGTGCTTGCACTCTGAAGGTGCCAGGTCCCGTCTTTGTTTCCCTGTCCGCCTTTCCTGGAGGCTTGTTTCCAGGCCTGTCTGAACTAAGTCCTGTATGTTTCCTGCCTTGCGGTGTCAGCTCCCGTGTCTGAACTGTGTCCTGTATGTCTCCTGCTTTTCGGTATTAGTTCCCGTGTCTGAACTAAGTCCTGTATGTCTCCTGCCTGGCGGTGTCAGCTCCCGTGTCTGAACTGTGTCCTGTATGTCTCCTGCTTTACGGTATTAGTTCCCGTGTCTGAACTAAGTCCTGTATGTCTCCTGCCTTGCGGTGTCAGCTCCCGTGTCTGAACTGTGTCCTGTATCTTGTCTGTCCTGTCTGAACACGCTCCTTGCCTGTTCGTCCCGCCTCTCTGGGGGCAGTATTCCCAGACCCGCTCCTGTATCCCGCTGCAGTGTCGGTCTCCTCCGTACACTCAGTTCCAGTCTGAACTCTCTCCTATCCTTTACCTGTTTTGTCTATGTCCATTCCCTTCCTTTTCCTGCAGAGTCTGTACTCGTACCTAACTCCTGCTTGTTGTCTCTGTACTCCCGTTTGTGAGTTTTTGGTCCACTCGCTACTTCACTGCAAGTACCCTGTGGGTGTCTGGCTCTGTCTTTCCCTTCCTGTCTGTTCCGTGTGAACAGAGTCCTGTCCTGCCCTGCTTCTGCCCGCTGCTCCTGCAGTCCTGTCCTGCCCTGCTTCTGCCCGCTGCTCCGGCAGTCCTGTCCTGCCCTGCCTGTACCCTATCCTGCCTGTATTGTTCCTGAGTCCCAGTGTGTACTGGGCCCTATCCTGCCTGTATTGTTCCTGAGTCCCAGTGTGTACTGGGCCCTATCCTGCCTGTATTGTTCCTGAGTCCCGGTGTGTACTGGGCTCTATCCCGCCTGTGTTCCTACCTGCTAGTGCCTCCCCGTCTGCACTCTAGCTGTGCTTGCCTTTACCCGCCTGCCTGCATACCCGCCTGCCTGCATACCCGCCTGCCTGCATACCCGCCTGCCTGCATACCAGTCTGTTCCTGTATTTCCCTGTGTGGGTCAACAGCCGTGTCCGGGGTCTGTCCTGGAGTAGCACCTGGTCCCTCTGCTCGGTTCCTCCTTGGTGCACTGGCGTCGTATGCCGTCGTGCCACCTTGGTCGGATCGGGTAGATACTTAGTTACGCCCCTCCAGGCATACACTCTCCGGCACGGTCCAGTGGAATCACTACCAATCACATGCACACGCCGCTCTAGCCCGGGCGTGTGCATAACACCTTGCAGTCACCAACAAAATGGAGTTGTATTGTGATACTAAACTTTATCTATAATCCTTCCCCCTTGTTTTTCAAACAACCAGAAAGAGAGGGGAGAAGTGACATCAGACACATGTGACCAGATCCCGCCCACATTTACAGCAGTCAGCAGTGGTAATTGCAAGCTAGCTGTACACTAGGTTTTCATGGCAAATGTCAGCAGGTGCTCCCCCTAGTGTGAAAGGTCAAAATATCAAAACTAGAAAGGAATGAGCTTGTCTTTTACTTCTGCAATGAATTTCTTGATTTTATAAATAATAAAAAAAATTCACTTTTTTTAAGTTACTTTACTTTTTTATTGGCTGTTACATTCCTTTTAATAATCTTCAACATAAATATATGTATTTCACATATCTGATTTGGAAACTAGATATGCTGAACACAGTATGATACCCCCACAGTGAGTTCCTCCACATGCACAGTGTGATGACCCTACAGTAACCCCCTGCAAAGTATTAGACCCACACAGTGACCCCCACACAGTATAATGGCTGCCACTCACAGTAAGATGGCTCCAACACCGTTTGAACGACACATCAGAACCCTCCACATAGTATGATGGACCCCATAAAGCTCTCCAAACAGTATCATTGGCTCCCACACTGCCCTCCAAGCAGTATAATTGGCCCCCACCAGGCACTGCGACTCACGGACCCCATAGCAGCCATGTGCTCTGCCACTATTAGTGTTACGCCACAGACTGCAGTCAAACATGCAGCAGAACATGCATGTTTGAGCATGCAATGTAAATTGAGGGAAATGGTCTGTAAGATTTCTGGACTTTATAAAATCCTGCTATCTAAATATGGGGAAAATTATACTTTTGTTAGTATTGGTAACTGGAAAATGGATATTGGACCGTTAGTGGCGACCAATGGTCAAACATCATTGAGGCAGTCAGATCTATATCACTTGTGGAACATTGTAGACAGTCATAACTACACTGCTCAAAAAAATAAAGGGAACACTTAAACAACAGAATATACCTCCAAGTAAATCAAAGTTCTGTGAAATCAAACTGTCCACTTAGGAAGCAACACTGATTGACAATCAATTTCACATGCTGTTGTGCAAATGGAATAGACAATAGATGGAAATTATTGGCAATTATCAATACACACTCAATAAAGGAGTGGTTCTGCAGGTGGGGACCACAGACCACATCTCAGTACCAATGCTTTTTGGCTGATCTTTTGGTCACTTTTGAATGTTGGTTGTGCTTTCACACTCGTGGTAGCATGAGATGGACTCTACAACCCACAGAAGTTGCTCAGGTAGTGCAGCTCATCCAGGATGGCACATCAATGCGAGCTGTGGCAAGAAGGTTTGCTGTGTCTGTCAGCGTAGTGTCCAGAGGCTGGAGGCGCCACCAGGAGACAGTCCAGTACAACAGAAAACGGGGAGGGGGCCGTAGGAGGGCAACAACCCAGCAGCAGGACCGCTACCTCCGCCTTTGTGCAAGCAGGAACAGGAGGAGCACTGCCAGAGCCCTGCAAAATGACCTCCAGCAGGCCACAAATGTGCATGTGTCTGCACAAACGGTTAGAAACCGACTCCATGAGGGTGGTATGAGGGCCCGACGTCCACAGATGGGGGTTGTGCTGACAGCCCAACACCGTGCAGGACGCTTGGCATTTGCCACAGAACACCAGGATTGGCAAAGTCGCCACTAGCGCCCTGTGCTCTTCACAGATGAAAGCAGGTTCACACAGCACATGTGACAGAGGCTGGAGAAGCCGTGGAGAGCGATCTGCTGCCTGCAACATCCTTCAGCATGACCGGTTTGGCAGTGGGTCAGTAATGGTGTGGGGTGGCATTTCTTTGGAGGGCCGCACAGGCCTCCATGTGCTCGCCAGAGGTAGCCTGACTGCCATTAGGTACCGAGATGAGATCCTCAGACCCCTTGTGAGACCATATGCTGGTGTGGTTGGCCCTGGGTTCCTCCTAATGCAGGACAATACCAGACCTCGTGGCTGGAGTGTGCCAGCAGTTCCTGTAAGATGAAGGACATTACATCAAAGTTGGATCAGCCTGTAGTGTGTTTTTCCACTCTAATTTTGGGGGTGACTCCAAATCCAGGCCTCCATTGGTTAATAAATTTGATTTCCATTGATGATTTTTGTGTGATTTTGTTGTCAGCACATTCAACTTTGTACAGAACAAAGTTTTCAATGAGAATATTTCATTCATTCAGATCTAAGATGTGTTATTTGAGTGTTCCCTTTATTTTTTTGAGCAGTGTATAAATCATCCATAGTGGATATATGACCCCTCTGTTTCTCCACAAGGTTGGCATATATACCTTGCACATCTAGACACTCACACACTACCTGATTGTATTCTACCACTGACATCACTAAAAAGCTTTGGCTAGCGTCCAGGGTTGCAGTGCGGCGTTGGAAGAAAACACATTCGCAAGATGACTTCACTGCATTCAAACAAGCAAACACTCGCATTCAAATCAGCCCTCACCTCTGTTAAACAGGCCTACTTCACAACCCTCATATCTTCCTTATCCTACAATCCCAAACAATTATTCAACATTTAACTCCCTCCTCCGCCCTCCACTGCCCCCTCATCGCTGCTGAGGACTTTGCCACACACTTCAAAAACAAGATTGACCAAACAAGGCAAGTCTTTACTGTCTGACCACCACAACCCATTTGTTTTCCAGATGATTACCCATCCCCAAAAACCTCCCTCACCAACATCACTGAAGGAGAACTTACTCGCCTCCTCTCCAAATCACACCTCACCACTTGTGCACTCGACCCCATCCCACCTCCTCCCCAACCTCACCCCGATACTTATCCCATCTCTTCAACCTATCACTAACTTCTGGTACCTTGCCCTCTGCTTTCAAACATGCCACAATCACGCTCATCTTCAAAAAGCCATCCCTCGACCCAACCGCTAGCGCCTCATATCGCTGCTCCCATTTGCCCCCAAACTCCTTGAGCAACATGTTCACGCTGAAATTTCCTTTCACCTCTCATCTAACTCTCTCTTCAACAACCAACAATCTGGCTTCTGTCCATACCATCCCACCGAAACTGCCCTGGCCAAAATTATTAATGACTTATTTACAGCCAAAGCTAACAGACAATTCTCCATACTACTCCTTCTAGACCTGTCCTCTGCCTTCAACAAAGTCGACCACTACTTCTTACTACAGATTCTTTCTTCCTTCGGTGTCAAAGACCTTGCCCTATCCTGGATCTCCTCATACCTTTCCAACTGCACATCTAGCGTCTCCCACTCCCACACTACCTCCTCATCCCGCCCTCTATCTGTTAGGAGTCCCTCAAGGCTCCATCCTAGGACCCCTACTCTTTTCCATCTATACCTTTGGCCTGGGACATCTCAAAGTCCCATGGCTACCAGTATCACCTGTACGCTGATGACACTCAGATCTACCTCTCTGGCCCAGACGTCACCTCTCTGCTGTCCAGAATCCCAGCATGTCTATCAGCCATATCCTCCTTCTCCTCTCGCTTCCTCAAACTCAATGTTAACAAATCTGAACTCATCATCTTTCCTTCATCTCACATATCTTCCGCATCAGATCTATCTATCACAATAAATGAAACCACACTTTCCCCTGTACCGAAAATCCGCCGCCTCGGAGTAACTCTTGATTCTGCTCTGTCCTTCAAACGACACATCCGAGCTCTCGCCACCTCCTGTCACCTCCAGCTCAAAAATATTTCCAGAATCCGTCCTTTCCTCAACCCTCAATCTACTAAACTGCTTGTGCATGCCCTCATCATCTGCCGCCTCGACTACTGCAACATCCCTACCTGCTAACACTCTTGCACCTCTCCAGTCGGTCCTTAACTCTGCTGCCCAACTAGTTCATCTCTCTCCTCGCTACTCCTCTGCTACCAACCTTAGCAAATCCCTTCACTGGCTCCCAATTGCCCAGTGTATCCAATTCAAACTACTAACATTGACCTACAAAGCCATCCATAACCTTTCTCTTCTGTACATCTCTGAACTAATCTCCCGATATATTCCGTCATTTAATCTGTGGTCCTCCCAAGACCACCTCCTCTCCTCCACACTTATTTGTTTTTTACCCAATAGCCTCCAAGACTTCTCCCGAATATCCCCCATCCTCTGGAATTCTGTGTCTCAACACGTCCGATTATCTGCCACATTTGGATCCTTCAGACGGAACCTGAAAACCCATCTCTGCAAGAAAGCTTACAGCCTGCAATGACCATGCTGCCGCCTCACCACCACCAGATCTGATGCAACCCCCCAACCTACTGCCTCCTTCCCCATCATCCAGTAGAATGTAAGCCTGCAATGGCAGGGTCCTCTTCCCTCTGTACCAGTCTGTCATTGTTAGTTCATTCAATGTAACCCCTTCTCATGTACAGCACAATGGAATCAAAGGTGCTATATAAATAAATATTAATATGTACAGAGGCCAAAGGTCCGAAGTGCTTAGCGGAAGCTGCTGATCTTATACACAAGCTGCGGGATTATAAATACTTGTTAGGAGTAAAGTTATTACAATTGCATAATCATATTCAGCAGGTTTGGTCAGAGACACCAAGGTTTTTTATTAGGGAACGTAGAAGAACTGACACTGGACACACATGGTAAAACTGCAGTAGGACGTTTATTGTTTCTTGCACATAAATTGATAACATTTAGATGGATTCAGATGAACCCTCCTAAAAAACGTGGTTAACAAAGTTATTACTACAGGACTGTATGAGAAAGTGATTTATTCTACAAGAAACACTAGAAGTAAAAATGAGAGAATAATAGAAACTGCCTAAATATGAGGACCTTGTCTGATCCATATGTCCTTGTATAAAGAACTATGGAGATAGTGCTATTCTTCTGTATAACATATGTGATGTTGCTGTTTTATTGTAATTTCTCTTAAAAATACTGTAATAAAAAATAACTGATTTCCCACCTACAAAAAATTGAGAGATCTGGAATTTTTATCATATGCATACTTCACCTGTGAGAGACAGAATATAAAAAAAAAAGAAAAAAGAAAATCACATTGTATGTTTTTTTCCTTATTAATTTGCATTTTATTGCATGAAATAAGTATTTGATACAATAGAACAGAACTTAATATTTGGTACAGAAACCTTTCTTTGCAATCAATTACAGAGGTCAGATGTTTCCTGTAGTTCTTGACCAAGTTTGCACACAATGCAGCAGGGATTTTGCCTCACTCCTCCATACAGATCTTCTCCAGATCTTTCAAGTTTCGTGGCCGTCGTTGAGCAACATTGAGTTTCAGCTCCCTCCAAAAATGTTCTATTGGGTTCAGGTGTGGAGACTGGCTAGGCCACTCCAGGACCTTGAAATGCTTCTTAGGCCACATTTCCACCTTCAGTATTTGGTCAGTATTTTACAGCAGTATTTGTAAGCCAAAACCAGGAGTGTATGGAGAATTATGTGGGGCCCGTTATACTGTGTAGAGGACTATGTGGGGCACATTATTCTGTATGGAGGATTATGTGGGCCCATTATTCTGTATGGAGGACTATGTAGGACACATTATTCTGTATGAAGGACTATGTAGGAAAAATTATTCTGTATGGAGGACTATGTAGGACACATTCTGTAAGGACACATTCTGTATGGAGGACAAATTATTCTGTGTGGAGTACACATTATTCTGTGTGGAGGACTATGTGGGGCCAATTGTTCTGTATAGAGAATTATGTGGGGCCCATTATACTGTGTGGAGAGTTGTGTGGGCCCATTATACTGTGTAGAGGCCTAAGTGGGGCCCATTATTCTGTATGGGGGCCTACGTGGGCCCATTATTCTGTATGTAGGCCTACGTGGGGCCCATTATTCTGTATGGAGGCCTACGTGGGGCCCATTATTCTGTATGGAGGCCTACGTGGGGCCCATTATTCTGTATGGAGGCCTACGTGGGGCCCATTATTCTGTATGGAGGCCTACGTGGGGCCCATTATTCTGTATGGAGGCCTACGTGGGGCCCATTATTCTGTATGGAGGCCTACGTGGGGCCCATTATTTTGTATGGAGGGCTACGTGGGGCCCATTATTCTGTATGGAAGCCTACGTGGGGCCCATTATTCTGTATGGAGGCCTACGTGGGGCCCATTATTTTGTATGGAGGCCTACATGGGGCCCATTATTCTGTATGGAGGCCTACGTGGGGCCCATTATTCTGTATGGGGGCCTACGTGGGGCCCATTATACTGTGTGGAGGGCTGTTGGGGCATCATACTATGTTAGGGGTCACCATACCTTCCGGGGAGATTAAGGGGGAGGGGGTACAGTATGGTCATCATACCGTGCGGGTGGAGGGTACGGTGGAGGAACTACCTATGCGTGTATCATACGGCGTTTGGGGGCATTTTTGTTAGCATCATAGTTTATGGGGATACTGAAAGGACAATCTAGCGGCTTCAATAGGAGGAAAATTACTTTGTAAGGGCTGCAAAGTTGTGAGATATGCTATTTTGTGACCCCACCAAATATTAAGTTTTTTTTTTCAGGACGTGGCGTGGGGGGTGGAGAAATTAGAATTTCTGCTGTGGGGCCCCATAATTTCTCTGTACAACCCTGCCCGCAAGGAAATAGCCAATGCTCCGGTCATGTGATCTGACTCTTAAGATCTATTAATTAAAACATACTTTGTTTGTGGATCAATCCCTTTAAGTTTATTTCCATATGAAAAGGTTCCTTATATTTGATGATATTTCATGCTAAGGAAAAATGTCCTCTATTGTAGAATTCTTTTTTAATAAATATCAATTTCGGCCCGTGACTTTGTCCAAGTTTTTAATTTTGGCCATCTGTGTTTTTAAGTTTGACATCCCCGATTTACACATAGCGTCACAGCACGAACATTAATGAACACTCTTCAGTGCTCATATATACACACAACTCTGCTGGACACTCAGTTCTGCTACCACGGCTGTGGAGTCGGAGTCATGAAGTCGGCGTCCATTTCGGTGGAGTCGGAATCGGAGTCAGTATAAAATGGACCAACTACAACTCCTAAAATATATAATAAATTGGGTACAGTAATTCAATGCAGTTTGTGGGGAATATTTTTTCATAAGAATTTGGGAAAGTTATGAAATGTCCTATAAATGTCTGTCCTATTCCTTATCTAAGGGTCTACACTTTTAGCTGAGATTAATCTGTGCTAGAGTAAATTTATCACTTAAACATGAGCCATTTATTAGGGAGTCGGAGTCATGAAGTCGGAGTTGGTATCATGGAAATTGAGGAGTCGGGAGGTTTGGCTTACGGACTCCACAGCCCTGTCTGCTACATCTGCACATTTACATAAAAACACAGCTCTGCTATGTACGCATATCTGCATATACATTACCCCATTTTGCAGTTCCTTCCAGGTCATGTGAAAGGTCCTGGAGCTAGTCAGGTGGAAGGTTCTTCAGGCTCTCACTCAGGATGTGCAGCCTCTGTGCAGTTCCCGGTATCTTCCTCTCCTGCTCTGCACTGATCACATAAATCAGTGTGGGGCAGGAGGAGAGAACAGTTTTCTCAGTGATTGGGAAGGACACTGTCTCAGCGTTCTCCTCCGTCACAGGAAGATGTCTCTGAATTATAAGCAGCACTCACTTATTAGCAAGATTTTTTCTTGTTAAAAGTGTGTCTTAAAATTAAACAAATACGGTAAGTTCTAAAGTAATTTTGCTTTCTTATTTAATTATACGACTGTCTGGTATGTGTTATATTTGTACAATTTGTCAATAAAATATATAATTTCTGTGCGAGTTATTTTTCATGGTCAACAAAATATGATTTTCCAGTAACTCATTTTTCACATTCTAGGTATGATAATGGCTTTTCTCTGTGTGGGATTTTTGATGTTTAAGAAGGTACCATTTTCGATTAAAACATTTCCCACATTCTGAACATGAAAAAGGCTTCTCCCCTGTGTGAGTTCTCTGGTGCTTAACAAGATTTGATTTATTGGTCCAAGATTTCCCACATTCTGAACATGAAAATGGCTTCTCCCCTGTGTGAGTTTTCTGATGTGTAACAAGATACGATTTCTGGTTAAAATGTTTTCCACATTCTAAACAGGAAAAAGGCTTCTCCCCTGTGTGAATTCTCTGGTGTTTAACAAGATATGCTTTCTCGACAAAACATTTCCCACATTCTGAACATGAAAAAGGCTTCTCCCCTGTGTGAATTCTCTGGTGATTAACAAGAATTGATTTCCGGTTAAAACATTTTCCACATTCTGAACATGAATATGGCTTCTCCCCTGTGTGAATTCTCTCATGCCTAATAAGACTTGATTTCTGTTTAAAATATCTCCCACACATGGAACAAGAAAAGTCATTCTCCTCTGTGTTAATATTTTGATGTTTAACAAGAGATATTTTTAGGGGAAAACTATTTCCATATTCTGAACATGAATTTGGCTTCTTTGCTTTAAGAGCAGTTCGCTTTTTAATGCTTCTTTTGTGACTTTTACTTTTCTTAGTAGTCTGTAATGAATCAGAAGATAGGACCTGTTTCATAGGATCAGATGATAGATCTTTGCTGTGAAGGGATGATGGTATATCTGGTGTATTGTCATTCACTTCAATTGTATCCTGTGTGATCTCAAAATCATCTGATAAAAAATTTGACGATGTCAGTTGTCCCTCTGATCTGGTACAGCCATCTGCCAAGAATAAAACCAATTATTTTGAGTAAAATGTCCTTGAAATTTATATTTTGAACATTTCTTTTCAAAATGTCTGTAGAAATAGCAAGTTATGTAGCAAAACTGAATTATTCACAGAGACAATGACATTTCACAGTCTAATAGAAAACCTCATAGCATGAACCAGTAAAGTATGGTGTTCAACTGTTTGTTCATTCTGCCTCCCAGATATTGAGATTAAAAGCCACAAAAATATATTATGCAGGTGAAAATGATACCAATAAAAACTTTTAGTGATATTGCACATAAACAAGCCCCCATTCAGGCAAATCTTCTGCCAATGTAAAAAACAGAGGTTTCCACATTAGTGGCTCAAAGGCTCTTGAAAAGCAACATGGCTTCCATAACCCAATCCAACAAATCCGCTCTCCCAAAGTCAAATCTCCTACTCACTTCTGAGCCTTGTAGTGTGCCCAAACCACATTTAGCATCCATTACTGTAGTGAGAAGAACGCATGTAACAATTTATGGTGTTCGTGTGTCCTGGAGCACAATCTGTGCACTATGTTTTGGGTAATAAAATGGTATATTTGCAATTTTCACTCTCCAACATCCATTGTATGCCAATATCTGGAAACTGCCAGTGTACTGCTCTGGTTTTCTGCCAGTCACATTAGGGCTTCTGCAAATGTTGTGTCACATCTCCTCTGGGATCTGCTGCTGTGACATCTACTTCGATCACCAGGCGCCGCCATCATTCATTCCGCAGGCGGCGCTGGTGATGGAGCAGCAATCAGAACCAGAAGCTCTGGGCACCACAAGCCTTGTCCAGCCATTATTGTGTGTGTTGGACAATAAAATGGCATATTTTCAATTTTTACTTTGTAACATCAACGGCTTGCTAATTTCTGGAAAAGTGCTTCTGCTGTCAAAAATAGTCTCCACAACCATAAGATTTATTATATCATCAGTTAAGATTTTGAAAAAGTCAGTATCAGTGAAACTTGTAGCGTCTAATTGGATTACTGAGCTGCCCATAAGGTTCAAAATAAGAGGCTGATAAGTTTTGGGGGGTGGAGTCTATATGGGATCGATTGCTGTAGGGGTTGTGTGGGTCCTAGGGCACCTTGCTGGAGGTCCTTCCTCACTAGATGAGGAAGAGGAAAAGAAACAGGAAAGTGGGATCTTTCTGACTGCCTGAATCCGTGTCAGAGGCAAGGAAAGTGCATGCCTCCTCTGCTGAAAAGTATCTTCTTGACTACTGACTCATTTTTATTTTATTCTTGTAAATACTAGGGATGTGTGTGTGTAAGTGGTGCTTTTACAAGTGTATTGTGTGGGGCACTTATAAAGAGTACTATTTATTATTAAATGTACTATAAAATGTAGAGAAAAACAAAGTAGAAAAGAGAAGCAAAGAACAAATATAGAAAAGAAAATAAAAAAATAAAAATCAGAAGTAAAAAATACTTTAAATAAAAACAATTACAGTTCACTACAGTAATTCCCTATCTATAAAGCTAGTAGGTACTAACTACTAACACTTCAAGCTCCACTTCCCTAATGTCCTACCTATGAAGCTACTAGGTAATAACTACTTTTATTTATAAAATGAATGACATTAACACTGCGACGTCCGCATCTCTACTTATAGAAAAATAAATAAAAAGTCTAATGGCACAGAATGTGATCTTCTAAGTTGTAAGCTCTATAGAACAATAGCTTTCAGTGCTTAAAGTAATTAGAATTTTTATATGGAGAATAATATTGTGGTCAAGCAGCAAAATATTGATCTCATTATTGTGATAGCAGAAAAATATTGATCACATGATTGTGATACGGCCGGACTCCAACACCGATAAAGCAGCCACAGTTGGTGACTGAGAGGAATCAGTGACTTCTCTGCAATTAGTGGTTACTACTCACCTGGGTAGTCATATGTAGGAATCTCCTCTTTACAACGCTCATCACCCCTCACGTATGTCTCTGTAGTATTAATATGGGTCAGATCTTTACCCTGAAAGAAATATTGTAAAAGCCACAGTAAGATGGAGAAGTCACATCTATGATCAGCTCTAATCCTGCCATCTTCACCGTTCTCATTACAAAAGTATAAAATATATAATACTGGTGGATAAAACAAGACTGAGCACAAGACCTTCACAGCAGTCTACATATCATAGGGGAGATCTCATGACACCTTCTCTCCATCTACCTGATGATCCTGAGGAACATTGGGATCTTCTTGTTTACAGTCTCGTGGAAGAAGAGGACGGGGACATCTCTCTGCTGTTGTCCCCTTACTGGATAGAACTAGAGGAAACACATACAGGGACTGAACTCATTCTTTACATAGATAATTATAGGCCATGTGTATTTAGTTCTGTCTATTACCTGGTGATGTGAGGGGCTGGGGAACCTCCATCATGACGTCCATGTACAGATCTTTGTGTCCTTCTAAATACTCCCACTCCTCCATGGAGAAATAGACGGCGACATCCTGACACCTTATAGGAACCTGACACATACAATGATACCGTCATCCCCCCCGATCCCTTTATAGTGTTACTGTATAATATCCCAGCATTCCCACCTCTCCAGTCAGCAGCTCAATCATCTTGTAAGAGAGCTCTAGGATCTTCTGGTAATTGATGTCCTCATGTATCAGGGGGTGAGGTGGAGGTCCCATGATTGGGCTCAGGGGTCTTCCCCATCCTTTAGACACTGGGACTTCATAGCGCTCACTAGAGGTCTTCTTCACTACTGTGTAATCCTGGGTATGGAGAGACACATTAATAAATCTCACTACAGACATTCCAGAGTCCTCAACTCTCCAATTCTGTCCATCTGTTATTCCCATAGATAAGAATGATGTGACATCATCAGAATCTCTCACCTCTCCAGTAAGCCGAAAGAGGATCTCTAGGGTGAGGTATAATAGCCTCTTCTCCATCTGGTCTCTGTCCCTATCCATCTATGATTGATAATTCTGAAAATTCTCTTAATATAGAATATCTCCACTGAGGGGATCCGATATTGTAGGAATCTGCATGGGGAGAAGATGAACCATTGTGACGTTATAAAGAATCCGAAATAATAATACAATTACTGGAGATGATAAGGGGAAACATATGTGGAGATATGACGTGTAGACATTGTATTCTCTTTTGTCTTGTGTGGACTGGAACGTATTTTTCGGACGCACTTTTTTCCCCAAAAAAATTGTGTGGGGGGGCGATGGGGGTGCATCTTATAATCCGAATGTAGTTTACGGGGGCGGCAGCTGTGGTGGAGAAAGGTCCCAGGAGGCCGGGTCGCCGCTGCAGGAAGCTGGTAACGGAGACAGGAGTGGGGCAATGCTGTGAGCCCTGGGCTGGGAGGAAGGGGTGTTTGGCGGTGCGAGGCTGGGGCTGGCCCGGGCATTAAGAAAATGTCGGCACAGTCCATTTCCTATTGTATTCACTTTGGGAACTGATTGTCTTCAGGAATCACAAGTTCGTTGAGACTGACCAGAAAATGCTGAGACTGGCGGTGGACCCAAGCAGCGGTGGTATTTTTATTATTTTACAATATTCAGGTTGTTCCATTACATCTTCTAACAAATCCTATATATTTTAGGCCATACACACAACAAGCAGTTTCTTCCTCACAGTCTACAGCTGAATA
This sequence comes from Phyllobates terribilis, assembly GCF_046119375.1. NCBI lineage: Eukaryota > Metazoa > Chordata > Amphibia > Anura > Dendrobatidae > Phyllobates > Phyllobates terribilis. Next base: position 27,931,343 of record NW_027362765.1, read on the forward strand.
CGTTTCTCATAGACTCATCATCCATAACACTAATTCTCGTCTCATTTACAGACACTGGAATCGGCATTAGAAATACTGCAGGAAATATTCATTACACGTGACAGGAGAAATAACTACTTCATGATGAGGAAGACATCTTCATTTTCTACTTCAACTCTGTAAGAGGATGGTCAGCCATAATGTGCTGAGGAGTCATGTTGTGCCTAGCAGCCGTCTTGGACAAACTAACTTTGCAGCTCATGAGATGCAGTTTCTGAAGTTCTCCACGGTGTGGAGATAGAAACAACATAAGTGTCATTAGTATAGATGAAGTCTTAGGCCGGAGTTACACCAGCATATGGCATCCGATGCGAGATGCTAATGACCATCGGTTCCGGCTCGCAGCAGAGCAGGTCATGCTATTGTGCTGCGATCTTCTCGCATGAGAGGATCGCAGCACAGCTCCGGAGGAGACGGAGAAAGTAATTACTCCATCTCCTCCATGGCCAGACTCGCCGTATATCGGACTGCACTATGCTGACATGCGAGTGCAGTCCGATGTGTCACTCGCACCCATAGACTTCTATGGGTGCGAGTGAATCGAGTCTCGCTGCAAATCACAGCATGCTGCGATTGTTCCCTCATGCCGAATCAACATGAGAAACTAATCGCTGATCTGCACTGCCCGATAGTATAACACTGGGCCGGGTGCTATGCGATGTTTTATCGCATAGCACTCGGCGGTGTTATACGGTAGTGTGATGCCGGCCTAAGAAGGCTAATTAGAATAAGAGTAGTAAACCGTGGTAGCTGATAAGTGGTGATTTATGGTAGTAAATAGGGGGTATATTGAATTGATAGAGAAACCAAGTTGTCAATACAGCTGTCAGTCTTTGAAGAGTTATCGGAGTAGAGGCGCCATCAAACATCAGGGATGTCAGTAATGACGACATCATTGAATTAGTTGTAAGGCATATGGAGGCCTATAGGATTATAATGAGTTTTACTGCAATGTTCGTAAATATTGTCATGTTGCATCATTACATGATTTGTTCTGCAATCTACACACCTTTTTCTGCAGTATGTAGTTTCCTTGTTTACCCATGTATTAAATGCCCCTACACCCAGTTTCGGGGCCTCTTTCTTGACTTGACATCTGCATGTGTACTTGTGCTTCTGATAACCTGTCTTCTGTATCTGCTGTATTCCGCTTCTCCAATAAATCTCAGTCCCAGCTTCAAGACTGGGACGGAGGTTCACCTTCCAACAAGACAATGACCCAAAGCATACTGCATACAACACTCGAGTGGTTTAAGGGGAAAAGTGTAAATGTTTTGGAGTGGCCTAGTCAAAGCCCAGACCTTAATAAAATTGAGAATCTGTGGTCAGACTTGACAATTGCTCTTCACCAGAGGAAACCATCTAACTTAAAGGATATGGAGCAGTTTTGCCTTGAGGAATGAGCAAAAATCCCAGTTGCAAGATGTGGAATGGTCATAGAGACTTATCCAAAGTGACTTGCAGTTGTAATTATCACAAAAGGAGGCTCTACAAAGTACTGACTTTAGGGGGTGAACAGTTATGCACACTGAAGTTTTCAGTTATTTTGTTCTATTTTTTGTTTGCTTCACAATAAAATGAAAACCCAAATGTTCACAGTTGTAGGAATGTTCTTTACATGAACTGATGTAAACACTCAAAAAAACCAGTGAAATTCCAGGTTGTGAGGTAGCAAAACACGAAAAATGCAAGGGGGGGGGGAAGAGGGTGAATACTTTCGCAAGCCACTATATTTGGCTAGAATTCGTCACTGACTACATTACCACCAGCCACTTATATGAATGTTCCCCCAATTCCCTGGGCTGTAATCTTTTATCCTGTTAGATCTCATGTCTGATTCACACACAAAAGTTTGAGGCATTTATAAAAGATTGTTTACAAGAACACAGCGGACAGGAGTTATTTGATGCCAAGATCTACAGGTTTTAGGTTTTTCTTTTTTAGAGATGTATTTTTCTGGCATTTTCCCCTTAGGCATCCCTATATTTCATGAAAAACACCACGAAAAAGTAAGCGTTAAAATGTTACAAAATAAAATTGGCATCAACAACACTTGTAAGACACCATACAAGAAGTGTGCGACACATGGTGCACCTTATATGCCAAATGTTAGACATTTGTTTAATAATGGAAAAAAATAACTATTTTTTGCAGCACATCATGCATGTACAGTGCAGGGATGTTATAGGTGCGGCTGTAATGCTAATAATGCCAGTTTAACCCCTTTAAAGCCCATGACGTACTAATACGCGTCTGTGCCCTGGGACTTAAGAGCCTGACCCGTATTAGTACGTCATCGCGATCGCCGCCGGGTGTCAGCTGATTGTCACAGCTGACACCCGGTACTATGTCGAAGTCGATCGCAGCATTGCGGTGGCTAAGGGGAGGTGATCGCAATACTCACCTCCTCTTCCGGCCTCCAGCGCTGTCTGCCGCGGCTTCCCGGGTGTTGCCATGACGACCCGATGTCGTCATGACAACATCCGGGTCACCAGACAGCAGGAAGATTGTTTGGTCATGCGCAGTGCATGACCAAACAATCTTCTCACTGTGCAGCAATGACTGCCTGCATGGCACAGGGATGGTGCTCCATCCCTATGCTATGCAGGCGATCAGAATAAAAAAAATGAAAGTCCCAGAGTGGGACAAAGTAAAAAAGTAAAAAAACTTTCAGAAAGTAAAAAAATAAATAAATAAATAAATAAATTGTAAAAATATTTAAAAAAAATAAAAAAAAATAATCCACCAAAAATAAAAATATAATGTACCCATCAATAAATATTATTATGAAAAAAACAAAGAAACAATAAAAGTACACATATCTGGTATCGCCGCGTCCGTAACGACCTGACCTATAAAACTGTCCCACTAGTTAACCCCTTCAGTGAACACGGTAAAAAAAAAAAACGAAGCAAAAAACAATGCTTTATCATCATACTGCCAAACAAAAAATGGAATAACACACGATCAAAAAGACGAATATAAATAAAAATGGTACCGCTGAAAACGTCATCTTGTTCCGCAAAAAACAAGCCGCCATACAGCTCCATCAGCCAAAAAATCGAAAAGTTATAGCTCTCAGAATAAAGCGATGCAAAAAAATAATTTTTTCTATAAAATAGCTTTTATTGTGTAAAAGCGCCAAAACATAGAAAAACAATATAAATGTGGTACCGCTGTAAATGTACTGACACGAAGAATAAAGCTACCTTATCAATTTTACCACACTCGGAGTAGAATAAAAAAAAAAAAAAAAAAAAAAAAAATTCCCGAATTGTTGGATTTTGTTTATTCTGCCTCCCAAAAGCTGGAATAGAAAGCGATCAAAAAATGTCACGTGTCTGAAAATGGCACCAATAAAAACGTCAACTCATCGCGCAAAAAACAAGCTGTCACATGTCGGCCAAAATATGGAAAAATTATAGCTCTCAAAATATGGCGATGCAAAAACTAGATTTTACAAAATATGTGTCTTTTAGTGTGTGACAGCTGTCAATCATAAAAACCCGATATGATTCTGGTATCTCTTTAGTCGCACCGACCTGAAGAATAAGGTTGTCTAATCACTTATACCGCACTAGGAACGGGGTGAAAAATAAACGCTAGGGCTGGGGTTGGGGTTAGGGTTGTGCTAATGTTAGGGTTGGGGTTAGGGTTGTTTTTTTTTTCAATAGTAAAAAAAAAAAAAAAAGAAGAAGATGACGATATGGCAACTAGTGTTGAACGCAAGTGCTCGCTACGTGAGTTTGCATCAGGTGCTCGGGTATGCATTGAGTATCGCGGGTGCTCGAGTCTCCGCCCCATATGCTTCACGGCTAAAAAAAACTCGCGGGGATTGCCTGCCATGCACGAGCGTTCCCCGCATGTTTTTTTGGGGTGTCTAATAACCGTGAAACATGCGGGCGGGGACTCGAGCATTTCACTTGAGCACCCGTGATACATGGTGCATACCTGAGTACCCGATGCAAACTCAAGTAGCGAGCACTTGCGCTCAAGACTAATGACAACTTATTCAATATGATGACCTAATGTCATGAAATTCTGTGTCGTACCTCTGGGTTCAAAATGTTCACTATACCCCTTGATAAAATCCTTGAGGGGTGTAGTTTCCAAAATGGGGTCACTTGTGGGGGGTTTCAACTATTTAGGCACATCAGGGGCTCTCCAAACGTGACATGGCGTCCGCTCTCGATTCCAGACGATTTTGCGTTCAAAAAGTCACACAGTACTCCTTCCCTTCTGAACTCTGCCGTGCGCCCAAACACTGTATTTTCCCCACATATGGGGTATTGGCGTACTGAGGAGAAATGGCACAAAAGTTTTTGGGGTCCATTTTCTCCTCTCACCCTTGTGAAAATAAAAAATTGGGGCTAAAACATCATTTTTGTGGAAAAAATTAGATTTTTTTATTTTCACGGCTCCATGTTATAAACTTCTGTAAAGGACTTGGGGGTTCAAGGTGCTCACCACACATCTAGATAAGTTCCCTGAGGGGTCTAGTTTCCAAAATGGTGTCACTTGTGGAGGATTTCCAGTGTTTAGGCACATCAGGGGCACATCCGCTAATTATTCAAGCAAATTTTACAATCAAAAAGTCAAATGGCGCTCCTTCCCTTCCGAACCCTGCCGTGCGCCCAAATAGTGGTTTTCCCCCACATATGGGGCATCTGCTTACTCAGGAGAAATTGCACAACAAACTGCATGGCGCAATTTCTCCTGTTACCCTTATGAAAATGCAAAAGTGGGGGCTGAAAAACATTTTTGTGGGAAAAATGTGAAAATTTTATTTTTACGACTCAATGTTATAAACTTCTGTGAAGCACCTGGGGGTTCAAAGTGCTCACCACACATCTAGATAAATTCCCTGAGAGGTCTAGTTTCCAAAATGGTGTCACTTGTGGGGGGGTTCCACTGTTTAGGCACATCAGGGGCTCCCCAAATGCAACATGGCGTCCGCTAATCATTCAAGCAAATTTTACATTCAAAAAGTCAAATGGCGCTCCTTCCCTTCCGTGCGCCCAAACAGTGGTTTTCCCCCACATATGGGGTATCTGCTTACTCAGGAGAAACTGCACAACAAATTTTGGGGGCCATTTTTTCCTGTTACCCCTGCAAAAATAAAAAAATAGGGTCTAAAGTAACATTTTTGTGAAAAAAGTTAAATGTTAATTTTTTTCTTCCACATTGCAAAAATTCGTGTGAAGCACCTGAAGGGTTAATAAAGTTCTTGAATGTGGTTTTGAGGGGTGCAGTTTTTAGAATAGTGTCACTTTTGGGTATTTTCTGTCATAAAGACCCCTCAAAAGTGACTTTAAATATGATGTGGTCCCTAAAAAAATGGTTTTGTAAATTTTGTTGGAAAAATGAGAAATCGCTGGTCAACTTTTAACCCTTATAGCTCCCCAATAAAAAAAAAAATTGGTTCCAAAATTGTGCTGATGTAAAGTAGACATGTGGGAAATGTTATTTATTAACTATTTTGTGTGACATATCTCTCTGATTTAAGGGCATAAAAATTAAAATTTTGAAAATTGCTAAATTTTCACCAAATTTCCGTTTTTTTCACAAATAAACGCAAGTGATATTGAAGAAATTTTACCACTATCATGAAGTACAATATGTCACGAAAAAAAAATCTCAGAATCAGGGGGGGATCCGTTGAAGCGTTCCAGAGTAATCACCTCATAAAGTGTAAAAATTGGCCTGGTCATTAACGTGCAAACCACCTTGGGTTGTAAAGGGGTTAATCACTTGTCAACGGCAACCATGGCATCTAATTAGGTAGACAGAGTTATAGGGGTCCCTTGTACCACTCATTTCCCGTCCTCAACTACTCAAATGTGGGGGGTTGCTGAGTCGTAATGGTGCCTGGTTGTCCAATAATGGTCTCTGGGTCTGCAATGTATAAAAGTCTATTAGTTCAAGATACAGTCAGCGTCCAATAAGTTATGTCTTAAAACCCAGCACACACATTATACACTAAAGTCAGATGAAACCACTGATTTGAGGGGCTATTGGTCGACTACATAAAATATACAGGTGCTTCTCACAAAATTAGAATATCATCAAAAAGTTAATTTATTTCAGTTCTTCAATACAGAAAGTGAAACTCATATATTATATAGAGTCATTACAAACAGAGTGATCTATTTCAAGTGATTATTTCGGTTAATGGTGATGATTATGGTTTACAGCCAATGAAAACAGAAAAGGCATTATCTCAGTAAATTAAAATAATTAACAAAAAATCACATGCAAAGGCTTCCTAAGTATTTAAAAAGGTCCCTTAGTTTGTTTCAGTAGGCACCACAATCATGGGGGAGACTGCTGACTTGACAGATGTCCAGAAGGCAGTCATTGACACACTCCACAAGGTCCCAGAGTTCAAATTTTCATTTGGAAATCAAGGTCCCAGAGTCTGGAGGAAGAGTGGAGAGGCATACAATCCAAGCTGCTTGAAGTCTAGTGTGAAGTTTCCACAATCAGTGATGGTTTGGGGAGCCATGTCATCTGCTGGTGTAGGTCCACTGTGTTTTATCAAGACCAAAGTCAGCGCAGTCTTCTACCAGGAAATTTTAGAGCACTTCATGCATCTCTCTGCCGACAAGCTTTTTGGAGATGGAAATTTCATTCTCCAGCAGGACTTGGCACCTGTCCACACTGACAAAAGTACCAATACCTGGTTTACAAACAACAGTATCACTGTGCTTGATTGGCCAGCAAACTCGCCTGACCTTAACCCCATAGAGACTCTATGGGGTATTGTCAAGAGGAAGATGAGAAACACCAGACCCAACAATGCAGATGAGCTGAAGGCTGCTATCAAAGCAACCTGGGCTTCCATAACACCTCAGCAGTGCCACAGGCTAATCGCCTACATGCCACACCGCATTGATGCAGTAAATGATGCAAAAGGAACCCTGACCAAGTATTGAGTGCATTTACTGAATATACATTTCAGTAGGCCAACATTTTGGATTTTAAAAACATTTTTCAAGCTGTTGTTATAAAGTATTCTAATTTACTGAGATAATGAATTTTGTGTTGTCATTGTCTGTAAGCCATAATCATCCACATTAACAGAAATAAACACTTGAAATAGATCACTCTGTTTGTAATGACTATATAATGAATTTCACTTTTGTATTGAAGAACTGAAATAAATTAACTTTTTTGATGATATTCTAATTTAGTGAGATGCACCTGCATAGAGGTCTCCCGACAGATGACGTCAGAGCAGAGGAGGATATGTCATGCTGAATTTCAGACGCTGATCCATTTGTTCTCCCTGGAGATAAGCCTCCACTGTAGGAATCTGCCAGTGACTCTTTTATAGAGACCACAGAAAGCCCGAGCAGAATATTTGTCTGTATGGGCAATTGGGAGAGATAAACATCAACTGAACGATCGTTTGGTCAACATTAATCTCATGTGTATGGGGCTGTTAGTATTAGGGCTCGCTCACACTAGAGTATAGCACAGAAAAGTGCTATCCAATGTTTTATGTACTATGGGGCAGTGCAGATCGGCGATTGTTTTCTCATGCCGAATCAGTATCAGAAAACAATCCTAGCATGCTGTGAGTGGATCGGGACTTCATATCACGTGCACCCATACAAGTCTATGGGTGCATATGAAACATCGGACTGCACTCTGTTGTCATGGAGAAATTAAATTCTCCATGCCTGTGATAAGATTTTCTCATTAGTAAGAATTGGATCACACTGACAGAGTTTGAGCCTAATGTCATTAGTATAATTGGCCCAATTCTCTCCCATGAGAAAATATATGCTAGTGTGAGCGGTCTTACACTGATAATACACCGTACTACAGTAGTACAGTGCATCACCGGAGCAATCAGAGGCTTGTATGTTGTATGATCACACTAATGAGGGTTGTTGAAAAAAAGCCTAAAAAACTTAAGTGAAAAATTAAAGATAACAGTTTTAGCAAGAGAGAAAAAGAACATTCTCCATTCTTGATGAAGACAGAGAGAAGACATCTTCTATATATCTGAGGTAACTGAAAGACAACATCCATTATTTTATTTGGGGCAGAAAAACAGAGGCAGAAAGCCTCCTCCATTATATCTGGGGCACAGAGAGGGGGAGTCCTGTGTTCCCCATCAACACATCCCAATATATCGCCATGACAGCCGGAGCCTAACAATGGAGTCCTAGAACAATGTCCTTAAATTATAAAGAGAAAACAAACAAGATAAAATCCAGCGACATTCACTAAAGAGATGAGACGTTCTACTTCTGGAATAATCTGTCCCCAGAATGTCTCCATTACAATGTACAGCTCCTACCGCAGATAACAGCCCCTCATACATCTATAGCATCGGCCCCCCCGGCTCGGATCCACATCTCCAGACTGAGAAACTGATCCCGGAGGTCGGTGCTGTGTCCCAGGGTCATCTGTATCTGCATCAGGAATGGGGGAAGGGAGGGTTTATATATTAGGAGGTGGGTGGTGCCCATAGGCGGATTATAATGAGGGCAATCCGGGCTACCGTCCGGGGCCTCGGGGCTCCAGGGGGCCCGAGGCTCCGGGGTGTCTATGGTCAGATTGCCCTCATTATATGTGCGGCGCCGCGGAACATACTGGCAGACAGTGGCGGGGGGCCCCCGGACCGCTCCCCCAGCAGCGGCGCACAGACGCTGCTTCTTCTCCGGCTGGGCCAGTACTGCAGCAGTTAACTTCTCTGCGCTGGCCCGGCCGTGTCACTGCTAGGAGACACGGCCCTGTGCGCGGCCGTGTCTCCTAGCTGTGACGTCACGCAGTGCGTGCCCTGCACTGCTACTACTTACCACCGGAGAGGAGCAGGACTGGAGCCGAGCCGGGGGATGGTGAGTCTGTGTGTGAGTGTGTGTGTGAGAGAGAGTGAGTGTGTGTGTGTGTGTGTGTGTGTATGTGTGATTGAGTGAGTGTGTGTGTGTGCAGCCAGATATCATTGTGTGATGTCAGTTTATATGTATTTTTGTGTTTCAAATGTGTTTATGCGTGTATGTATATGTCTGTATATGTTTGTGTGTGCGTGACTGCGTGCAGCCCCCCGCTGTCTCTGGGGGGGGGCCGTGCGGCCTCCCGCTGTGTATAGATGGCTACGTGCGGCCTCCCGCTGTGTATAGATGGCTACGTGCGGCCTCCCGCTGTGTATAGATGGTGCCGTGCGGCCTCCCGCTGTGTATAGATGGAGCTGTGCGGCCTCCCGCTGTGTATAGATGGCTACGTGCGGCCTCCCGCTGTGTATAGATGGCTACGTGCGGCCTCCAGTTGTGTATAGATGGCTACGTGCGGCCTCCTGCCGTGTATAGATGGCGCCGTGCGGCCTCCTGCCATGTATAGATGGTGCCTTGCGGCCTCCCGCCGTGTTTAGATGGCTACGTGTGCTCAATATTGAGTCATACAATTAATGTAAGGCTATGTGCTCACGAAGCAGAAATGCTCCGGATTTTTTTTGAGCGTTTCTGCATCTCCCTGGCAGAAAAAACGCATGCGGATTGTACATGCGGATTTTACGTGCGCTTTTCCTGCCAGGGACAAGCGGATGTGAAGCGTTCTTCACTTGCAATTCCGCATGTGGGTTATCAAGCGCTTTTCCAAGCGATTTTAGCATCACTTGGAAAGGGCTTGACAACTTGGTCACACTATATAAATCCATGCAACCGGCATGGATTTATATAGTGTGACCGTAAAAGAATGGTAAAAAATAAATATATACTTACCTTCTGATGGCCTGCCAACGTCAGCGGTCGCGTGACCCGTCACATGACTAAATGACGTCACGGCAGGTCCTTTTCAGACCATCGTGAGCTGCCGGCAAGCCAGGACGCATCGGATAAAGACACCGCGGGCCATCAGAAGGCAAGTATAATATTTATTTTTTATTTTATTCTTTTTTTTACAGGTACTATGGTACCCGGGTCTGGAGGAGTCTCCTCTTCTCCAAACCCGGGTACCATCTGCACATTGAAACGTATGGAATCCGCATGTACAGATGCAGTGATGTGGATTACATGCGTTCCAATGCAAGTCAATGGCGGCGAAAACGCCGAGCTTCCGCAAAATAATTGGTAGTGCTGCGGATTTTTCCGCAATGATAATCCGCAGCGGAAATTTCCGCAGTATGTGCACAGCACATGCGGATTATCATTGGGGAACATAGCAGGCCTTCTACCAAGCGTTCTTTAAGCGTTTCTGCAGCGGAATTGCTTAAAAAACGCATAGTGGGCACACAGCCTAAAAAAAATTATTATAATAAATATTGTGCCAAATTAATTTCACGTGAACTATCACATGATCTATCACAGGGGATCATGTAACATGTGATACATCAGGTGCGTGTGTGGGGGGGCCGCGCCTTCTAAACTGCCCGGGGCCCTTGCTACTCTTAATCCACCCCTGGTGGTGCCATATTGTGGGGGGCAACTTGTAATGTAATAATAAATGTGTAGGGGGGTGCTGGTACTGGGAGAACATTATACTGTGTGTGGGGAAAGAAAGGGGCGCTGTACTATGTGAGTAATATGCGTTTCCTTACTTCCTGCCTTTCATAGTTGGGTGATATGTATCTATCAGAGGAAGAGGAATAAAAGCGGCAGGATTCTTATAAAGTGACAACAGAAAAACATCATTATCAGTAGTGAAGGGGTTAATGCCCCCTGTGCCCAGTACTGGGGTCTCTCCACATACCTCCACCTGCAGAGCCACCACCACATATATGGCTGTTCTGTGCGCACAGGACCTGTGATGAGGTCACAGGAGGGGAGGAGTCAGGGGTCACATGATCAGGGGCCTCAGTGGATGCAGGACTCTGCTGTGCTGGTTGTCATGGTGCTGGATGAGGGGAAGGTTATGTGTGGGGTCAGGAGGGGTTTACAGTGTGGATGTAGCGGAGCCGTGTGTGTACGAGGTGTACGGAGCAGAGCCGTGTGTACGAGGTGTACAGAGCGGAGCCGCGCGTGTACGAGGTGTACGGAGCAGAGCCGCGTGTGTACGAGGTGTACGGAGCGGAGCCGCGTGTGTACGAGGTGTACGGAGCGGAGCCGCGCGTGCACAAGGTGTACGGAGCGGAGCCGTGTGTACGAGGTGTACGGAGCGGAGCCGCGCGTGTACGAGGTGTACGGAGCGGAGCCGCGCGTGTACGAGGTGTACGGAGCGGAGCCACATATGTGTGTACGAGGTGTACGGAGCGGAGCCACATATGTGTGTACGAGGTGTGTGGAGCCACGTGTGTGTATGAGGTGTACGGAGCAGATCCGTATGTGTACGAAGCGGAGCCGTGTGTGCAATGTACATAACGGAACAATGCATGTGTATGGTGAGCACAAAGCGGAACCGTGTGTGTATGATACATATTGAGTGCTGCTTGTGTGTACAGAGCAGGGCCATCTGTGTATGATGAGTGCAGGGACGGACTTAGATTAAAATTCAGCCCTGGCATTTGAAAGCACACAAGCCTATGCTATACCCATCCCCTTCCCCAGATTGGGGTCTCTAGTATAGTACCCTGCAAGCAGGTAAGCAATACTATTACCTATATTTCCAATAACACTGCTATGTAAAATATAATAATATCGTACAAATATCACCAGATATACAGTGGTGATAATACCGCCATACTGACCATTAATCAAAACCAGTGTACCAGGAATTATATTACCACGAAATAATGACCATGTTACAATTGTGTAGCAACTCACTGGTGGAAAAAAGGTAACAAACTAAAAACTACAACTGATCCTGCCAGTTCCTGCACAGACCCCGCAGTCCCTAGTGGTTCCTTTGTGAGCTGAGAAAGTCCTAACCACAGACTAGATGATGGTGACTCGGACCTATGCTGCCTGAAAGGCAGTCGAGCTCTTCACATTCCTCCTATAGAACCGAAGAGCAAAGCAGAATGTGAATTACCTGCAGAAGGGAAAGTGTGCTGAAAAGGAAAGATCCCAGAGTGAGTAAAGCAAACCATGAAATATAAGACTTTTAGAAAATATGGAGTCTACTTCCTAAAAAGAAACAGAAGATAGGTGCAGAGTAAAGAACTTGAACAGCAATGAGATAAACCTTAGATGGCCTTTCAATGACTGACTTAAACTACAGCAAAATGGATAGATATCCAAATGAGACTAAAAGAATATGAAGCCACACCCGAAAGGTGATAGGGCAGGCAAATAAAAACATGTTACCTAAAAAGACTGAAGCATGGCTAACAGAAACTAAACACCCAGTAAAAAGGTGAATCCGCTTGTGGCTCAGCAGACAGAAAAGCTGACCACAAAGCACAGGCTCAGGAGTTCAAACCCAGATGCATAACAGACCATATATTAGTAATATCAGTTCTACACGAGTGCTCTGCAGACCATATATGGGTGTACTTTGCAGGTTCTCACCAGTTATGTTCTTGCTGATTGTTGGCGTTCATTTTGCCTTTTTTATTCAGCCCAGACCGCCATAACCTCTTATTCCATCCATAATTCATCCCTGCAACATACAGTACAGACCAAAAGTTTGGACACACCTTCTCATTTAAAGATTGTTCTGTATTTTCATGACTATGAAAATTGTACATTCACACTGAAGGCATCAAAACTATGAATTAACACATGTGGAATTATATACTTAACAAAAAAGTGTGAAACAACTGAAAATATGTCCTATATTCTAGGTTCTTCAAAGTAGCCACTTTTTGCTTTGACAACTGCTTTGCACACTCTTGGCATTCTCTTGATGAGCTTCAAGAGGTAGTCACCGGAAATGGTTTTCACTTCACATGTGTGCCCTGTCAGGTTTAATAAGTGGGATTTCTTGCCTTATAAATGGGGTTGGGACCATCAGTTGTGTTGTGCAGAAGTCTGGTGGATACACAGCTGATAGTCCTACTGAATAGACTGTTAGAATTTGTATTATGGCAAGAAAAAAGCAGCTAAGTAAAGAAAAATGAGTGGCCATCATTACTTTAAGAAATTAAGGTCAGTCAGTCCGAAAAATTGTGCAAACTTTGAAAGTGTCCCCAAGTGCAGTTGCAAAAACCATCAAGCGCTACAAAGAAACTGGCTCACATGAGGACCGCCCCAGGAAAGGAAGACCAAGAGTCACTTCTGCTTCTGAGGATAAGTTTATCCGAGTCACCAGCCTCAGAAATCGCAGGTTAACAGCAGCTCAGATTAAAGACCAGGTCAATGCCACACAGAGTTCTAGCAGCAGACACATCTCTTCAACAACTGTTAAGAGGAGACTTTGTGCAGCAGGCCTTCATGGTAAAATAGCTGCTAGGAAACCACTGCTAAGGATAGGCAACAAGCAGAAGAGACTTGTTTGGGCTAAAGAACACAAGGAACGGACATTAGACCATTGGAAATCTGTGCTTTGGTCTGATGAGTCCAAATTTGAGATCTTTGGTTCCAACCACCGTGTCTTTGTGCGATGCAGAAAAGGTGAACGGATGGACTCTACATGCCTGGTTTCCACCATGAAGCATGGAGGAGATGGTGTGGGGGTGCTTTGCTGGTGAAACTGTTGGGGATTTATTCAAAATTGAAGGCATACAGAACCAGCATGGCTACCACAGCATCTTGCAGCGGCATGCTATTCCATCCGGTTTGCGTTTAGTTGGACAATCATTTATTTTTCAACAGGACAATGACCCCAAACACACCTCCAGGCTGTGTAAGAGCTATTTGACCAAGATGGAGAGTGATGGGGTGCTACGCCAGATGACCTGGCCTCCACAGTCACCAGACCTGAACCCAATCGAGATGGTTTGGGGTGAGCTGGACCGCAGAGTGAAGGCAAAAGGGCCAACAAGTGCTAAGCATCTCTGGGAACTCCTTCAAGATTGTTGGAAGACCATTTCCGGTGACTACCTCTTGAAGCTCATCAAGAGAATGCCAAGAGTGTGCAAAGCAGTCATCAAAGCAAAAGGTGGCTACTTTGAAGAACCTAGAATATAAGACATATTTTCAGTTGTTTCACATTTTTTTGTTAAGTATACAATTCCACATGTGTTAATTCATAGTTTTGATGCCTTAAGTGTGAATGTACAATTTTCAAAGTCATGAAAATACAGAAAAATCTTTAAATGAGAAGGTGTGTCCAAACTTTTCGTCTGTACTGTATAACACAAACATCCTTGACTAACTGTTTTTCCAGCCCCCTCCTCACATCCTCCCACCTCTACACAAACCATGTAGCGTTATAACCAATGTGCTAAACCAGAGGTGGGCAATTAATTTTCCCGAGGGGCTACATAAGAGGCCGTGACTGTTGTGGAGGGCCGAACCAATAGGCTGAAATTAATTCTGTTCGATATTAATAACATTAATTATTTTATATTGATTGTGTCACTTAATATTGAGCAGAATTAAGTATGCTGTCATCCCCTATATACCATATGAGCCTGCACACAGCCCCCTTATATAACGTATAAGCCCCCACACAGACCCCCTATTTAAAGTGAGCTCCCACATAGCTTAATATGTACATACAGACATCTTATAAACATGAAAAAATACCCACCACATACTCACCTCGTTCCCTTTCCCCCGACACTTTGCTCCCGTCTCTGATGCACTGACTTCGCAATGCACAGCTTACGTGATGAAATGACATCATCACGTCAGCTTTCTCCCACTCTGATTTGTGGAATAAAGGGCTGTCGGCCCCTCCTCCATCAATCTATTCGCCACTGTATGTATCCGAAGCATGCGGATAGCGGTGACAGTGGACATCAGGTGTGGGGATGGCCGGCGGACAGGGGTGGGCACTGTGCGGCCCGTGGGCCACTGTTTCAGCCCTTCGGCTGTCTCAGTCCGCGCGCCGGATTGGAACAGCCAGAGGGCTGGATGTAGCCCACAGGTCTCACTTTGCCCAGGTCTGACCTAGACAGTAATAATGCCCCCTTTGTACCCTGTACAGTAATATACTTTCCTTTTGTGACCCACATAATAGCAGTGCCTTATATATGCCCCTATACAGTAATCATGTTCCCTCTGTACTTCCTCATAGTAATAACGCTCCCCTGTGCCTCCTTACTATTATGCAGCACCCTATACTAATAATGCCCCCCTGTGCCTATTTATAATAATTGCCATTGACCTCTTATAATAATTCCCCCAAACTTACAAACACCTCTATGCACTCTTACAATAATGTCTCTTCTGCTCTCCCTATAAGGATAATGATTTCCCAGTTTGCTCCATGTAATAATGCCCCCCTCTATTGTGCCTCCTTATAATAATGCCTGTCACGATTCCAACCCTCAATGTGTCTGGGATGCAGTTATTGACAGCTCAGCCGTCCAATCTGGTGTACGGGCTGTAAGGTGGCTAATGGTCACGTAGTCGATGAGAGGTATGTATCACAGAGATGGCTGGTCTCTGTGATGTAGCCCCGATTGTTTCTATAATGCACATACGCACTAAGAGGATCGTTTGTTGCACCGGGGAGCAGGGTTAAGGGTAGCTAGGAGAGAATGGACTGGTCCAGAAACCCACATACCTCACCTCTGGGTGTGGTTAACAGCCTATAAAATGGAGGCTGTTGTTTTTGCACATGGTCTGTGTGTTTGGAGGGAGAAGGCCTCCTGTGTGTGGTTGGCTCCCAACCGAGCCAGGAAACTGGACGTTACGCAGCCTGTGTGCCCACAGGACTAATTAAGCAGAGACCTGCTAAGGACACTTTACTATTTTTGCCTGAACTAAGGGCTGTTTGTTTTCTTTTTCTTGCTTATTTGTTTATGAAGCAATAAACCAGCATGGAATCTTAAAGGAACACACTCCCTGTTTTACTCCCATCGCACCCAAGTGAGTAAAACCCCTACCGGGCATATTGAAGCGGTCAGTATTTTGATTGACAGCTCAGGTATCCAATCTGGTGCAGGGGCGTGCTGAGCTGTCAGTGTTTTGATTAACAGCTCGGCCGCCAATCTGAGACTGGGAGGTTCTGGGCTGCCTTCAGTTGTTCTCTGTCCCAGGTGATTGCGCAGCTACTTACCTGGGTTGTCAGTCCCAGATCTCTGACAGACGTACATTCAGCTCTGTGTGGTTGTGACTTGTGTTCTGCTTTTTGATCTTTTTGCCGTCGTACCTTGGACCTCGTTTTGACCATCCGTTTTGCCTGCTCCCTTTGCTCTGACTCGCTTTCCTCCTGGTATTGTGAGCTAGGACCATTACCTGACTACGCCTTTGTTTCTTCCCTCTGTTTTTGACATACCCTCTTGACTTTTGACCTCGGACTCCTTGCCTACCCTGACTCACGGCTTGTCCTCAAGGACTGACTCAACGTCACATTATGTCTGGCCTATATGTTTTTCTTTTTTGCCAGTATACATCCTATTCACACGCTCTGTGACCAGGTGGCAAACTTGATACAGATGAATCAGGATCTGGCTAAGGAATGCTAGAGTCTGGAATCATCACAATATCAGTTGCATTGTCGAATAATTACTTTTCTGAAATCTTCCTATAGCTATCCACTGCCGGCAGTGGCTGTGATGTCAGTATGCCGGTCACTGAGGCAAAGATCATGAACCTAGCAAGGGGGAGTCGAACGGCTGAGGACTACTGAGTTCCGGCAGTGGTCCACTGAAGTTCGGTTGGATGATGCAGCTCTCATGTGCCAGTTCCGCAAAGGTCTTCCAAAACTCTTAAGGACTCACTGGTTCATCATGACGCCCCTTGTTCTCTGTTGGAGGCCATGAACCAGGCCATACAAATGGACCGCAGAATTTGTAAGAGACGGGGTGAACAGCATGTCATCCATTATACTTCCCCACAGCAGGTCCATTTACTTGAGGTGGAGCTATTGGAGGTTAGAGTTGCCAGTTTTCGTGTAGTGGAGAGAAAACATAGAAAAGATCTCGGACTCTGTCTATACCGTGGTCTCACTGGACATTTTGTCAAGGATTGCCCAAATCGTCCTCAGGGAAGGAAACTGTTGGGAGAACGTCTGGGTCTGGGTGATTACCGATGAGGTCACCCAGACCACCAGGTACCTTTTTTTTCCCTCAAATAAAGTATTAATGAATACGGTGTTATACTTCAAGAACCAGATGTTATCAGCATTGGTGTTCATTAACTGCGGGTCTGCTGCTAAATTTATTGATTCGGGACTGGTTCTACAGTTACGGTTAAAGACAGTTAGTTTGGAAAGACCCATTCAAATTTTTACCATTGACAAAACACCATTAGCCCAGAATTAGGTCAAGAGGTTAACGGTGGATTTCATGCTCCAAATGGGAGCACTTCACTCTGAATCCATCTCTGTTTTGTTTTGGATAATTTACCTGCTGGGTTGGTACTGGGGTTCCATGGCTGCTTCTTCACAATCCTGCTATTGATTGGTGTCAGAAGGAAATTGTTAAATGGAGTCCCAATTGTTACAAGAAATGACTAAAATCTGTACAAATATGCTCCGCTAGTCTGAAGGGTCTGCTGGGGTACCTGAAGGACTTCGGAGATGTGTTCTCGAAAAAAGAGGCGGAGAAACTACCTCCCCGTCATCCCTATGATTGTGCTGTTACTCTTGTCCCTAATGCCAAATTATCTAAAGCTCACCTTTACAACTTGTCTGTGCCTGAATGGGCCACCATGAAGAAATATGTTAATAAAAGTTTACGGAAAGGTCCCATCCGTCCTTCTTCCTCCCCTGTGACTCCCGGATTTTTCTTTGTTAAAATGAAAGATGGTGGCCTACGTCCTTGCTTCGATTTCCGAGAACTAAACAAAATCACGGTTAAAAATACTTAGCCATTTCCTGTCACGCAAGGTGTGGGAAAGACTTAGTGTAACACAAAGGGAAGGGGAAAAGGGAGCCCAGACTCTAGGGAAAGGGGGAGTGGAGACCTCCTAGGCCGATCTGATATCACCCTGTCTCCATTAATGTCGCTATATTGGTTCAACACCAAAAGCCGTACACGAACCTAAACCCTGTATTTCCCTAGTGCTTGGCTCTGTATATTGAAGGGTGGAATGAGCTCTAAACAATTCCCACTAAACACTAAAGACAGCAAGGGGAGACAGACACGTGGAATTAGCTTGAGTCGACTACCTCTTGAAGCTCATCAAGAGAATGCCAAGAGTGTGCAAAGCAGTCATCAAAGCAAAAGGTGGCTACTTTGAAGAACCTAGAATATAAGACATATTTTCAGTTGTTTCACACTTTTTTGTTAAGTATATAATTCCACATGTGTTAATTCATAGTTTTGATACCTTCAGTGTGAATGTACAATTTTCAAAGTCATGAAAATACAGAAAAATCTCTAAATGAGAAGGTGTGTCCAAACTTTTGGTCTGTACTGTATATAATCAGCTTTTGGGGGCTAAATGGTTTCCTAAACTTGATCTTAGAGGGGCTTACAATTTGATACACATCCGTAAGGGTGATGAGTGGAAAACCAAGTTTTAAACTCCCGAGGATTTATTTGAAAATCTTGTCATACCATTTGGGTTATCCAATGCACCCACTGTTTTTCAAAATTGTAAGAATGATATTTTCTATGATTGCATAGGGAGATTTATTGTTATTTACCTGGGTGATATTCTATTTTTCTTGCCCGATTTGGACTCCCACCAGGAACTTTATTTGCTAAATTAGAGAAATGTGTTTTTTTATGTTCAGGAAATGTCATTCTTCGGTTTTATCTTGTCAGCAGAAGGGCTTAAGATGGACCCTGCGAAGGTGTTTGTTTTTTTCTAAAAAATTCCTGTCCTTGGACAGAAATGACTAAACATGGCTGATTAAACCCTTCACTTCATGTGCTGGAACATTTTCCTATGTTTATATTGCTGGAGCTAACAATCTCAGTGCTACATATCTCCCCTCCAGTACTTTGCCAGTGACTTTGTCATAGTGTATTTGTATGATAGTAGTTTTCCTTTATCCCTATCTGTTTTCCCCTGTCTGTCTTGTTTGTGTTATTCCTTATACTTCTATCCAATGGCCTCCCAGGGTGGGGAAGTAATCAGATAAGCTTTCATATAGGAGCATAGCAAGTTACGAGATCCCAGCATCCCCACCTTCAGGGGTAATCTGGGGAACAGGGATAGTTTAGGGTTCCCCTAGCTTGAGGGACAGGGTAAGTACCCATTGTCCCTTGAAATGCAACTGCTTTATTGTGACAGAATGCGTCTGTTACAGGAGTTTCGTGATTCCGTCTTGAGTGCTTATTCTGGGGTCAAAGCTACGTGAAAAGCCATTGCTAGACGTTTTTGGTGGCCTTTCATGCATATCATGATATTAAAGATTTTGTATCTACTTGTGAAGTCTGCGTACGCACTAAAGTCGTCATAATCGGCCGGCCGGGGAATTGGCTCCATTGACAATACTAGAAAGAACATGAACT
Source organism: Phyllobates terribilis (assembly GCF_046119375.1). Taxonomy (NCBI): domain Eukaryota; kingdom Metazoa; phylum Chordata; class Amphibia; order Anura; family Dendrobatidae; genus Phyllobates; species Phyllobates terribilis. The sequence continues at coordinate 27,950,727 of NW_027362765.1, forward strand.
CATTTGTTCATGGATTTCATCACGGATTTGCCTCTGTCTGGTGGGAAAACTTCTATCTGGGTGGTAGCGGGCCGATTCAAAAAACAAGCTCATTTTGTTCCTTTGTAAGGATTAACTAATGCAGACACTCTCCAGGTTGTTTATTTTTCATATTGTAAGGCTACATGGAATCCCTCTTTACATTGTGTCTGATAGTAGAGTGCAATTTGTCTCCAAATTCTGGAGAGATTTTTGTAGTAAATTGGGGATTAAATTGTTATTTTCCTCTGCTTACCACCAGAAACCAACAGTGAGACTGAGAGGACAAATCAATCTTTGGAACAAATTTTAACCCCTTCTCGACCTTGGGATTTTGCATTTTTGTTTTCTGCTATCTTCTTCCCAGAGCCTTAACTTTTTTTATTTTTCCATCATGGCCATGTGAGGGCTTGTTTTTTTGCAGGATAAGTTGTACTTTTGAACGAAACCATTGATTTTACCATATGGTGTACTGGAAAAAAATTCCAAGTGCAGTGAAATTGCAAAAACGTACAATTCCACAATTGTTTTTTTTACCATGTTCATTAAATGCTAAAATTGACCTGTCATTATGATTCTACAGTACCAGATGCTAAACATGTATAGGTTCTGTTTTATTTAAGTGGTGAAAAAAATTCCAAAGTTTGTAAAAAAAAAAAAAAAGTGCTGTTTTCCAAGACTTGTAGCGTTGCCGTTTTTTTCGGATCTGGGACTAGGTGAAGGCTTATTTTTTGCGCGCCGAGCTGACGTTTTTAATGATACCATTTTGGGATAGATATGATGTTTTGATCGCCTATTATTGCATTTTATTACGATGTTGATGCCACCAAAAAAAAAAGTAATTCTGGTGTCTTGATTTTTTTTCTCATTACGCCGTTTACTGATCGGATTAATTTAGTTTATATTTTGATAGATCGGGTGTTTCTGAACGCTGCGATACCAAATATGTGTTTGTTTTTTATTATATTTTGAATTGGGCAAAAGGTAGGTGGTTTGAACTTTTACATTTTTTTTATATTTTTTAAAACATTTTTTTTCTTTACTTTTTACTTTCTTCATTAGTCCCGTTAGGAGACTTGAAGCTGTGATCATCTGATCGCTTGTCCTATGCATAGCAGGGCTTCAGCCAGCCCAGCTCTTCTATGAGCATCACAGGCCGGCGTTAGTAGCAGCTCTGCAAAGATAAGCACAGGGGTCTTCTGCAGACCCTCATTTGTCGTGCCAACCCATCGGCGCTCTGAAATAATGTGATGGGGTGCCGATGGGCGAGGTTTGTGATGCGAGTTTTGCTGGCTAGCCATGCCGGACAGAAGAAAATGTCCCACCTCATCTCCTGACATTGCTGGTGGCCAACCCTGGTTAAGGATATTGCAGATTTCGTCTCAGCCTGTCCCTCTTATGCCCAGAACAAGACTCCGAAACAGCTTCCGACCGGTCGGATACTTTATTTGCCCATACCATCTGCTACCTGGCAGCACATTGCAATGGATTTCATAACCGATCTTCCAGTATAAGCCAGGTGTAGCATCAAATTTTTGGTTGTGTATCGCTACTCCAAGATGGCTGATTTCACTCCACTATCCGGTCTCCCATCTGCTTCAGTGCTTGCAGAGAAGTTCATTCTACATATTTTCCGTCTCCATGGTCTACCGCTCCATATTGTCTCGGATAGAGACGTCCAGTTTACTTTTCGCTTCTGGAGGGCCACCTGCAAATTATTAAATGTCACTCTTGTTTTCTCTTCTGCCTACCGTCCTCAATCTAATAGCCAGGTTGAGCGGGTCAACTAGATGCTGACCAACTCCTTGCGGCATTTCGTCAATGCCCACCATAATGCCTGGACTGAACTCCTGCCTTGGGCCGACTTCTCATACAACAACCATGTGAGTGAAGCCTCTGCCAAATCTCTGTTTTTTGTAGTCTTTGGTCAACATCCCAATATTCCGTTCCCTGTTTTTACTACCTCCGATATTCCTGCTGCTGAATCCCTCATCGAAGGGTTTTTGAAGATCTGGGAGGACATCAAGTCCACAATATTGAAGTCCTCGGAAAGGATGAAAAGACTCGCAGACAAGAGACGTTTGGATCCGCCTCTGTTTCATCCTGGGGACAAGGTCTGGCTGTCATCTAAATATGTTCATCTCAAGGTACCATCATATAAACTGGGTCCTTGTTTCATCGGTCTGTTTGAGGTACTGAAGCAGAATACTCCTGTAGCCTACAAGCTCAGACTTCTGGCCTCTTTACAGATTCCCAATTATTTTCATGTGTCTCTCCTCAAGCCTGTTGTCCTCAGTCCCTTTTTCAGAGATCTTGATACTACTCCTGCTCCAGTCAGCACTGAGGACATTTTCGAGGTAGAGAATATTCTGGCCACCAAGAGGCTAAGAGGAAAAACCTTTTTTCTTGTGAAATGGAAGGGGTTTGGTCTTGAGGAGAGGTCTTGGGAACCTAGGGAGAACATCCATGCCCCTCTCCTCCTAGAGAGATTCCTTGCGAACTTGAAAAAGAGGGGGCATAAAGGAGGGGTAGTGTAGCGCCGGCAGAGACGCCAACTCACCGCTGCAGCTTCCGTCCCGTACTTCCTGTTCTGGCTGTTGATGCCTGTGGTGTGTGCACTGTGCGCAGATCCCCGGGCACTGTGCTTAGGGTGCATGCGCAGTCCCGTCCTCCTAAATGGACAGCGCGCCATCCGGTGTGTCCCCAGCCAATGGCTGGGAGACACCTATTATTTAAGGCACCTTCACCTGATGGGAGGTGCCTGTGCAACGTTGTAAGTCTGTTCCTAACACACTTGTCAGTTCTCAGGTTCCTGTACTCGTATCCCTGTATACCTTTGTGTATATCAGCCATGGCCCCTGCCTGTACATCAGTCGTGTCCACCAGCACCTGACCCTCAGTGCATCTGTTGTGCCCGCCGCCTGCCTGTACATAAGTCGTGTCCGCCAGCTCCTGCCCATCAGTGCATCTGTTGTGCCCGCCAGCACCTGCCTGCCTGTATATCAGCTGTGCCCAAAAGCACCAGCCTGCCTGTATATCAGCCGTGCCCACCTGTCTATAGGTTGTGCCCATCTGCACCTGCCTACCTGGGTACCAGTCGTGTCCGCCAGTACCTGCCTGCCTGTGTGTCTATCACTTCTGAGGCATCTTCCCAGGGTGGTCTGACTGTAGGCCAATATGTAGTCCAGTTCCGCACTCTGTCTTCCGAGCTTGGCTAGAATAACGAGGCGCTGGTGGAGGCGTTCTGGGAGGAATTGTCTGGAAGAATTAAAGATGAACTGGCTGGTCGAGACATCCCTGCCACATTAGATGATCTAATTTTCCTAACCTTCCCTATCAATCTCATGTATTCCTCCATCTCCACCTGCTCCGCAGGCAAAGCTTCCTGTTTAATTGTCAGCAGCGACTGTTTAAGCAGGCACAGAAGAAGGATTGTTGCGCTAATGATGGCATCATCGCCGCTCACCATCTTTGTGACACGGTGTATCTTGACCAGAAGCTCTGGCAAATCTGGGTATGTTTTCAGAAAATGCTGTACTACCAAGTTGAAAAGGTGGGTCAAGCATGGTTCATGTGTGAGCTGGCTTCACAGCCACCACCAAGTTCCGGCCATTACCACACCTGACCATGCCTGGTTGGACGTTCAGTGGCTAAAGGCACAGTTCTGTCTGGTCTGATATTCCTTTAAATAACTCTGTCGCGGTGTGTGGTTTGTGTCTTAGACAAATTAGCTTCAGCAGAGCTTGTTGCCGCTTCGCTGAGGCAATGCTACAGAGCTTCCGGCTGATGTGGACGACATGCTCTGAGATAACACATCAGAGGATGAGGAGGAGCAGGAGGGGGTGCAGGAACTGATGTAAGAGGTGGAGGAAACACTGATAGAAGTAGGATCAGCAATCCACGGCATCAGGAGCACATGTGCTGTGCCAGGGTGGGACTCGGCCCCAGCCTCCACAATGTTCATCCAGTGTGCCATCAGGGAAATGTAGTGTTCCTGGCCACAAGCACTTGTCCATGTGGCGATTATTAAGTGGACAATCCCAGTAACTGTGTTGGTAAGGGCACAAGTGATGTTCCTGGACACAAGATGGTACAAGGCGGGGACGCTACAGCGGGAGAAAAAGTGGCAGCTGGGGACTGAGCACCGAGGGACGGCTGCCTCCATGAGTCGGTGGAAATCCTCTGTGTCAACAAGCCTAAACTGCAACATTTCCACTGCACGTAGCCTGGAAATGTGCCCGTTCAGCATTTGGACCTGTGGGTGGGTGGCTATAAACTTTCTTTTTCACTATAAGGCCTGGTGTAGGAACAGCTGAACACTGTGCTGGGACATCAATTTGGAAGTGCCTGATGATGGTGCGTCACAATGTGGAAGAACACTTTTACACTGATTTGCTCTTGAGCAAGCTGCTGTCACGCACTGTCTAGCGCTGTGTATCAGCTGTCTATTCTAGATGCCGCTGTAACTTAAACTGTGAAATTCCCTCTTGTACTGCATGGGTTAATGTCAGTTCTATTGCTGTGCCCTGGTGGATGTAAGTTAATGTGTGAGTCTCCTCCCCCTAGCCTTTAAGTAGCCTCTCCTTCCACCAGGTGGTGCTGCTGATAGAGTTTCACTCTATACCTGGAAGCCGTGCTGTGCTGACCTGTTCGTTTGTGCCGCTAAAGTCCTTTCCTTTGAGATTGCTGTACCTTTGTTCTGTGGAGGGAGGTGAGGGGGATTAGCGCAGGGTTTGTGGAGGAGTTAGGGCTTAGGGTGGAGACCCAAACCTTCTCACCATCAGAGATACCTTTGGGGTCAGGGCTATTCAGGGTTCTCAGTCTAGGGACAGACTAGTTTTCCCTGCTCACCCTGCCCATATCTGCCATTTCCTTACCAGCATTCCCACTACACCGTGACATTATCAGCAGCTGTACCATTTTCCTTGAGTCACTATGTCTCACTTCCTCAGCTGATGCATTTTCTCGCCTGATGCAGACCATCTCTGAAGAGGTAGCTGGTCTGCAAACTCAGGTAGTTCAACAGCTGCAGCAAGTTTTGGGTTACCTGGCTTTGGCTTATGCTCAGGCCGTGCCAGAACCCAAGGTCTCTCTTCCAGATAGGTTTTCTGGGGGACGAGACAAATTTTTTGTTTTCCGTGAAGCCTGTAAGCTTTATTTCAGGCTCCGGCCCCTTTCATCTGGAAGTAAGGAACAGCGGGTGGGGATTATTATCTCTCTTCTTAAGTGGGACCCTCAGACCTGTGCCTTCTCCCTCCCGGGCGACTCACCATCGCTGCGGTCAGTGGACGGGTTTTTTGCTGCTCTGGCTCAGGTGTATGGTGAACCTGTTAGGGTGACCTTTGCCAAGTCTAATCTCCGTAAACTCAAGCAGGGAACACGGGCAGTGGAGGAGTACTGCTCGGAGTTTCGGAGATGGGCGACTGACACCCTGTGGAACGACCCAGCCCTCAGGAGTCAGTTCAGCTTGGGTTTGTCAGCTAGACTGCAAGACATCCTGGTTCAGTACACTGCACCTGAGTCATTGGAGGCTGCGATGTCTCTAGCCGTACAGGTTGACAGACCACTGAGGGAGAGACCGAGACCTACTTTGTCTCCTGTTCCTATCCCTGCTGAGAAGACTATACCCGATGAACCCATGCAGTTGGGGGTAGTAGGTTCTCGTCTTAAACCTCCTGTGGCTACTGTTCCTCAAGGTGGTGTAGCTTGTTTTTTCTGTGGAAAATCTGACCATTTTATTAAGGATTGTCCACTTTGCTCCAAGACAACCACGCAGTCTCAGAAGCAGCCTACCTCGGGTCGTTCAGAAGAAGACGACCGGAAGGTTTATATTTCCCTCCTCGCTAGGTCTCCGTTCACACCGTCTGCCAAGGTTGTGGTAGATGGTAAAACCGAGACTGTACCTGTACTGGTCGATAGCGGAGCGGGTGTCAATTTGATGGATTCTCGCTTTGCCCGGGCTCATGGTCTCGCCAGCAGTGCTTTAGTGAGACCCATTTCCATCGCCTCGATCGACTCAGTTCCACACAGCCAGAAGGTCCTCTCCCAAGTGGTGCGTAATGTGAACCTGAGCATAGGAACTCTCCACCAGGAGGTCCTGTCTTGTCACCTCTTGGAGAACCTGCCCACTCCCATTGTATTGGGCCTTCCCTGGCTGGAGAAACATAACCCGGTGGTTGACTGGCGGGCCAGAAAAGTTGTAAGTTGGGGGGCTTTCTGTGTGAGTAATTGCCTAGCTACAACTATTTCTACCGTACTGGTTGCACCAACTCCTACCCCACTACCAGAAATGATTGGGAGTGAGCATAGAAAAGGGGGTGGAGTCCGGACTGCGCCTCAGATTAATGATGGGTCTAGATGTCCTTCCAGGAGGAGGGGCCGGGGAAGGATGGAGCTTCCTACTGTGCTCTCCAGGGAAGGGAGCACTGGGCCCCAGGGAGACACTGCTGCCATTTGCTGTTCTGATTGTCCTCTGACTGTGATCACAGATGTGGAAACAAACATGCAGGTCCAGACCTGAGGGTGAACGAGTATGTGTAGGTATTGTCCAAGCACATCAGGTGGAGTCATGCTGCTGGCGGTCCTAGTTCCGGGGTTATTGGTCCATTTAGGATATCGACCATTTACAACCCTGTGTTATACCATCTTGAACTACCCCCAGTGTTGGAAACTCGTAACGTTTTTCATATCTCGTCACTCAGGAAATGTGGACCTTTTCCGGACGTGTCTGGTTTAGAGTCCAGAGGCCTCTCTTAAAAAAGGGGGTACTGTCACGCGCTGTCTAGCGCTGGGTATCTACAGTCTATTCTAGATGCCGCTGTAACTCAAACTGTGAAATTTCCTCTTGTACTGCATGGATTAATGCCAGTTCTATTGCCGTGTCCTGGTGGATGTGAGTTAATGTGTGAGTCTCCTCCCCCTAGCCTTTAAGTAGTCTCTCCTTCCACCAGGTGGTGCTGCTGATAGAGTTTCACTCTATACCTAGAAGCCGTGCTGTGCTGACCTGTTTGTTTGTGCCACTGAAGTCCTTTCCTTTGAGATTGCTGTACCTGTGTTCTGTGGAGGGAGGTGAGGGGGATTAGCGCAGGGCTTGTTGAGGAGTTAGGGCTTAGGGTGGAGACCCGAACCTTTTCACCATCAGAGATACCTTCCGGGTCAGGGCTATTCAGGGTTCCCAGTCTAGGGACAGACTAGTTTTCACTGCTCACCCTGCCCGTATCTGCCATTTCCTCACCAGCATTCCCACTACACTGTGACAGCTGCTTTTTACAGCGAAATGCGCGTTGAGGTGCGCCCGCTACCTTTGGCCCCCCCTGATCCCATCCAGCCTTGGCCTGTTAGTGTGGTAAGCATATTATAATTGTGATTTGATGGTAGAGCAATTAATATCTACTCAGGGCACTACTTCAGTGGTGAGTGCGATCTGATTGCAGTAAGAGCACTCTGTATACTAAATCCTGAATAGTTAATTGTATATCTAACGGCCATAGGGATTCCATCTTGCATGGATGGGACATAATACATCTTGGGGGCTCTGTCTAAGCACTTAGCACTTTTTTGTACCCTCCCTTTGTATAAGATATTTAAATGTGGTAATGTGTATACATTGATTTATAAATAAATTTGTTTTTCTAATAATGCCAGTTTTACTCATGGTTCTCTTTGTTTGTAAAGCCTCCATTTTATAGTCTGTTAACTACACCCAGAGGTGAGGTATGTGGGTTGCTGGACCCGCCCTTTCTCTCCTAGCAAATCGTACCCCGGCTCCAAGGTGCAACAATTAGTCCTCTTAGTGCATGCTTGCACTAGATAAAATACACCAGTTTACATCAAAGAGATCAGCCATCTCTGAGATACATACCTTTCTTTGGCTACACGACCATTAGTCACCTTACAAACCTCCCCCCTCTGCCTAAAGCCGTGGGGCTTGGCACCTTCTACCACTAGACAGGGAATTCTCGAGAGGGCATCAGTATTACCATGTAGTTTCCCTGCCCTATGTTCTACATGGAAGTTGAAATCCTGTAGGGCTAAAAACCAGCGGGTGACCCTGGCATTTTTCTCCTTTGTTTCCGTCATCCATCTGAGTGGGGCATGGTCGGATACCAATCTAAATTTTCGACCTAGCAGATAGTACCGCAACGTAACCACCGCCCACTTTATGGCCAAGCACTCCTTCTCTATGACCGCTGTGGTAGGATGACTAGGCTCAGGAACCGGGTTTTCTCTGCAGGCTTTATTATATGACATAAAACCCTGCAACTCCAGCAAAAAAAAAGCAACTGCCTTACTGGCAAAATAACAAAACAAAAGATAAATGGTAGAACAGTCCATATGTGTGTGTGCGGTTCACTCACGCAGGTTATGTCCAGCCTTCAGCTCCGTCCTGAGCTATGGCTGTCCAGTCTGGAGACCTTGCCTCTCCAAACACAACACACAGAAAAAAAAATCAGGACTGAACATTTAAAGTTTGCTTAGCCACACCCTGAGGGGGAGGTATGGGGAATGACTTCCCTCCTTCTCTACGTTATTCCCATAAAACCACACCCATTAAAAGAGAAAACTCCCAGCACATAACATGCTGCCAGAAATTCAGTAGGTCTCAGTTCACACAGGAAAGCATCCTGAGTGACACATACCTCCCCTCGCATATAACACCAGTGACTCTGTCACATATTCCCCCCCTGAAGGTGCCCCGGCTTTGGGCACCTTCAGACACCAAGCAAGGAATTCTGGAGAGGGCGTCAGCATTAGCGTGTAACTTCCTGGGTCTATGCTCCACGTGAAAATTAAAGTCTTGGAGACCTAAGAACCACCTAGTTACTCGGGCATTCTTACCCTTCTTTTCCTTAAACCATCTCAAAGGGGCATGGTCTGACACCAATTTAAACTTTCTGCCAAGTAGGTAATACCTTAGAGTGTCTATGGCCCATTTTATGGCGCGGCATTCTTTCTGTACAATGGCATAATTTTTCTCGCAGGACGAGAGTTTCCGGCTCATATACAGGATGGGATGCTCTTCCCCATTTATCTCCTGTGACAGCACAGCTCCTAGGCCAACCACTGAGGCATCTGTCTGGAGCATAAATTCTTTAGTGAAGTCTGGTGCGACCAGGACCGGCTGCTTACAGAGTGCCAGCTTCAGCTGTTGGAACGCCATCTCAGTTTCAACCGTCCATTTCGCCATCTTTGTTTTTGTGCCTTTCAGGAGGTCCGTCAGTGGTGCGGCAATCATGGCAAAATTTTGGATAAACCGCCGGAAATATCCCACGATTCCAAGAAACGCTCTCACCTGCTTCTTGGAGAGCGATTGCGACCAGTTCTGAATTGCCTCAATCTTATTGACCTGTGGTTTAATTTCGCCTCTCCCGACGACGTAGCCTAAGTACTTGACCTCCTCCTTCCCAATGGCACATTTTCTCGGATTTATCGTAAATCCTGCCTTCCTTAGAGCATCCAGAATCGCCTGTACCTTTGGCAGATGACTAGCCCAGTCTGGGCTAAAGACGACAATGTCATCAAGGTAGGCTGTGGCATACGTCTTATGTGGGCCGAGGATCCGATACATGGCCCTCTGGAAGGTGGCTGGTGCTCCCTGCAGTCCGAAAGGCATTTGGGTGTACTGGAAGCACCCATAAGGTGTTGAGAAAGCTGTTTTCTCCTTGACCCTCTGGGACATGGGGATCTGTCAGTAGCCCTTCGTCAAGTCGAGGGGGTAATATATCTCCCAGGTCCAAGCCTCCCGATGAGTTCATCGACGCGGGGCATCGGATATGCGTCACACTTAGAAACCTCATTCAGCCTGCGGTAGTCGTTACAAAATCTCCACTCCCCGTTGGGCTTTGGCACGAGAACGATGGGGCTCGACCATCCGCTCTTCGATTCCTCTATCACGCCGAGGTCCAGCATCTTCTTCACCTCAGCTGAGATTACCTCACGGCGGGCTTCAGGAATCCTATAGGGTTTGAGGTTTACCCTAACATGAGCTTCCGTCAGCACGTCATGCTCGACCACCTCCGTACGCCCTGGCAACTCAGAGAATAGGTCACGGTTCCGTTGCAGCAGCTCTCTACATTGTTGCTTCTTTGCTGGCGATGCAGTCTCTGCTATCGTGATGTCCTCGACTTTGGCTTTCAGACTGGCTCCCAAACAAGAAGCCCCCAGCATTTCCCGATCTCGCCACGGCTTGAACAAGTTCACATGGTACACTTGGTGCGGCTTTCTTCGGCCAGGCTAGTGAACTTTGTAGTTCACTTCGCTGAGTTTCTCCACCACCTCATACGGGCCTTACCACTTGGCCAGGAACTTGCTCTCCATGGTGGGAATAAGCACCAGAACACCATCCCCAGGCTGGAACTGCCTCAGCCTTGCTGACCGGTTATAGACCTTTGCCTGGGCCTCTTGTGCCTGGAGGAGATGAGCCTTCACGATAGGCATCACTTTCACCATTCTCTCCTGCATCTGGGCAACATGTTCTATGATGCTCCGGTGGGGCGTAACCTCAGATTCCCAGGTTCCTTGGCAATATCCAGGAGCCCTCGCGAATGTCATCCATACAGTAGCTCAAACGGGGAGAAACCTGTAGAGGCTTGTGGGACCTCTCTTACTAAGAAGAACAGGAACGGTAGCAGGTAGTCCCGGTCACAACCGTCCTTCTACAACCTTTTTGAGCATCGCTTTTAAGGTTTTATTAAAGCGCTCCACCAGGCAGTCTGTCTGTGGATGGTAGACGGAGGTTCTCAGCTGGGTAATCTGAAGGACTTTTACACAGTTCCTTCATTACTTTGCTCATGAAATGGGTTCCTTGGTCCGTTAGTATCTCCTTCGACAATCCGGTATGGACAAGTTCGCGGGCTATGCTCCTACTCAATGAGTTTCTCAGTGGTACCGCTTCCGAGTACTTGGTCGCATAGTCCATGACCACCAGGATGTATTGGTGTCCCTGGGCTTATTTGACTAAGGGCCCCACTAGGTCCATGGCAATCCTCTCAAAGGGGATTTCTATCACAGGGAGGGGGATTAAAGGACTACGGAAGTGGGAGGATGGTGCGGTTATCTGGCAGGTGGGGCAGGACCTACAATAGTTCAGGATCTCCCGTTAACACCCTGGCCAATAAAACCTCCTCAATATCCTCTCCTGAGTTTTCTCGACCCCCAGGTGTCCCCCCAGAGCATGCGAATGGACCATATCTAATACCTTCTGTCGGTAGGGCCTTGGAACTAACAGCTGCTCCACTATCTCATCACCCCTTGGTTTGGTCACCCGATACAATAACTCCCCCTGAACTGCGAAGTGTGGGTATCTGGTGTCTGCCCCCGGCTCTTGAGCAACCCCATTACAAACAGTAACATTGTCCCATACGCCCTTCAAGGTGAAGTCCCGAACATGAGCAGACCAAAAGTTCTCTCCTGCCACCTCTAACTCAGGGAGGTCGGCCTCCTCGGTCACAGTCTCGTCCTCATCGCCGGCAAGGACACACAATGGGAACTCATCCTCTTCAGATGTCGACGGGGGTATTTCCTTAGGGACCTGGAACTTGTCCACGTAACTCAGTCTTGTACCTTTCCCTCATAAGTTCCAGAACAACGGGAAATCGCGAGCCAATATGACGGGATGTATGAGGTCCTTAACCACCCCGTACTCATGGGATTGGACACCACAGTCTGTTCCCACTGTCACTGTGGCCACAGGGTAGTCCCCATGTATGCAGCGGACGCCCACAGTCTTGGCAGAGACCAGCTGGTGGGGAAGGTTGGCACTGATTAGGGTCACTAGACTCTCTGAATCCAACAGTCCAAGCACCATTACTCCATTAACGAACACAGCACACACTTGGGGCCCTTCACCGGGTCGACAGACCACACTACAGGCTGGATACACATAATAGGAGACCCATCTGCCTAGGCTGCAGTCCATGGGCTCGAGGTACAATTGACACCTGGCGGCTACGTGTCCAGGGTTGTGACATCGCCAACAGATAAGATCTTTAGCAACAGTTCTTGTGTCACCTTCAGTGGGAGTGGGACACCCCCCCAATGGTGACTCTAGACCCCTTCTGTGGTAAATCCGCCCTCTTTTGGGTATCCCAGTACGGAGGAGTTACTATTTCTGGTTTACCAAGAGATTTCTCAACCACCTGGTACCTCTCTACCTGGCTGATGAAGTCATCTGCATTCTGGGGATCGCCCTGGGCAACCCAAGTCTGTACTGGCTTGGGAAGGGAGTGCAGAAATCTATCAATCACCACCCACTTCTGAACGAGATGCAGTAGGTAAAACATCTATGAGTGAGGGGGTTTGTCGCTGGCATATGCCCAATGGTGGACTCGTTGGGCTCTCACCGCCATATTCACTCCCAGGTGTGCTAAGATCTCTGTCTTTAGCTTGGCTTATTCCTTGGCATCCTGCAGTGCCAAGTGGTAATATGCCTTTTGGGGTTCCCCCGACAAATATGGTGCCAGAACCTCTGCCCACTGTTCTGGTGTAAGTCTCTCCCGATCAGCCACCCTCTCAAAGACAATGAGAAATGCTTCTATATCATTCCCAGGGGTCATCTTCTGCATGGCTTGTCTTACTGCCTTCCTGACGTGAGAGTCATCAGTCGGCCCTGGGAGTGGGGCGGTTGCCCTGCCCTGGATGGCGTCCACCAGAAGCTGTATCTGCTGCTGTGCCTTTTGCTGCAACTGGATCTGTTGCAATGACAGTTTGGTCGTCTCGTGGTGCTGCTGCTGGCTCTGCAAGTGCTGTTGGTGCATCTGTTGTTGGCTCTGCTCCAGGTGCTTAATGAGCTCCTCCATGCTGCCGGACATCTCTGGCTGGCTGCCGGCCTTCACCCAGGACATCCACCGGTCTCTGTGGCAGGTACACGTGTTCCTGGAATCTTGCACGCACTCTCAACTCTGGTAGGACGACTCGCTCTGCCGCTTCTGGAAGTAGGCTCAGGAACCAGGTTTTCAATGCAGGCTTTATTATATGGCATAAAGCCCTGCAACTCCAGGAAAGGTAAACACTGTCTTAATGGCAAAATAACAAAACAAAAGATAAATGGTAGCACAGTCCATATGTGTGTGTGTGGTTCACCCACACAGGTTATATCCAGCCTTCCGCTCTCTCCTGAGCTATGGCTGTTTAGTCTGGAGACCTTGCCTCTCCAAACACAGCACACATAAAAAAAAAAGGACTGAACATTTAAAGTTTGCTCAGCCACACCCTGAGGGGGAGGTATGGGGAATGACTTCCCTCCCTCTATACGTCATTCCTATAAAACCACACCCTTTAAAAGAGAAAACTCCCAGAACATAACATGCTGGCAGAAATTCAGTAGGTCTCAGTTCACACAGGAAAGCATCCTGAGTGACACATACCTCCCCTCGCATATAACACCAGTGACTCTGCCACACCGCATCATTTTTCTCGCAGGAGGACAGCTTCCTACTCAGGTACAGGACATTGTGCTTCTCCCCGTGTATCTCCTGGGAAAGGACTGCTCCCAAACCGACACCCGAGGCGTCCATTTGGAGTATAAACTTTTTCTTAAAGTCGGGGGCTACCAGGGCCGGTGCTTACACAGCGCCACCTTCATTTCTTGAAAGGCATCCGTCCGGTGTAGAAAATGCAGTCTTCTCTTTGGCTGCTCCCTGTGCCATGGGGCTCTGCCAATATCCCTTCGTCAAATCCAAGGTGGTTATGTACCTTGCTGGCCCAAGTCACTCGATTAGCTCATCGACGCGTGGCATTGGATACGCATCGAACTTGGAGACCTCTTTCAACTTCTGATAGTCATTGCAGAACCTCCATTCCCCATCGGGCTTTGGGACCAGGACAATCGGGCTCGACCACCCACTCTTGGATTCCTCAATGACCTGAGCTTCAGCATACGAGCCACCTCTTCGGAGATGACCCCTGTGCAGCCCGGCAGTTCCGAAAACAGATCCCGGTTCTTCTGTAGCAACTCCCGACACTGCTGTTTCTGGGCCTTCATTAGTGTTTCCACTATTGCGACTCCTGTAACGTCCCCTTCTGGTTTGCCCAGCAAGCATGGAGGCTCCACAGCCTCTCTGTCTTGCCAGGGCTTGACGAAGTTGACGTGGTATATCTGATACGGCTTACGTCGTCCTGGTTGATGAACCTTGTAGTTCACTTCATCAACTTTTTCCACCACTTCATACGGCCCTTGCGATTTGGCCAAGAACTTACTCTCCACCGTAGGTATTAGCATGAGGACTCGGTCTCCCGAATTGAATTGCCTCTCCCTGGCTGACCGGTTGTAGACTCTGGCCTGAGCTTCTTGTGCCTGGAGGAGATGTTCCTTTATGATGGGCATCACCTTCGCAATCCTCTCCTGCATCAAAGAGATGTGCTCAATGACGCTCCTGTGGGGCATGACCTCGGCTTGCCAGGTTTCCTTTGCGACATCCAGGGGACCTCGCGGATGTCGGCCATACAGGAGTTCGAATGGCGAGAACCCCGTAGAGGCCTGTGGAACCTCTCGGATGGAGAACAATAAATACGTTAGCAGACAGTGCCAGTCTCTACTGTCATTTTCTATGGCCTTCCTGAGCATACTCTTCAGAGCCTTGTTAAACCTTTCCACAAGGCCATCTGTCTGAGGATGATATACTGAAGTCCTCAGTTGGGAGATTTGCAGGACTTTGCATAGCTTTCTCATCACCTTACTCATAATGGGAGTACCTGGGTCAGTAAGTATCTCGTTTGGTAAGCCTGTTCGAGAAAAAACGTGGACCAACTCGCGGGCTATACTCTTTGCGGAGGAGTTTCTCAATGGAATCGCTTCAGGATAGCTTGTGGCATAGTCGATGGATGCCCACGAGCAGATTTAACCAGGGACCGACCAGGTCCATAGCAATTCTCTCGATCGGCACTTCAATAATGGGCAATGGCACGAGGGGACTTCGGAAGTGCGAGGTGGGGGCGGTTAACTGACACGTAGGGCAAGACCTGCAATACTTCAGTATTTCCCGGTGACACCTGGGCCAATAGAACCTTTGCATGATTCGTTCCTCTTTTTTTTCCACTCCCAGATGTCCCCCCAAGACATGTGAATGGCCCATGTCCAACACCTTCCGTCTATAGGGGCCTGGCACTATTAACTGCTCCACATGCTCCTCCCTCACTTTCGTGACGCGGTACAACAACTCCCCACTCATCATGAAATGGGGAAACCTTCTGTCAGCCCCCGGCTCCTGTGCATCCCCATTTATGACGGTGACATTATTGAAGGCTTCCTTCAGAGTTAGGTCCCTATGTTGTGCAGACCCAAAATTTTTGCTGGTCACCCCTAACTCTGGAATGTCAGGCTCAGGGGACACTACCTCTTTATCCCCCACAAGAACACAAAAGGGAAACCCGTCTGATTCTGGGTGTGGTGATAACGCTTCAGGGTTACCTGGCTTCTCAACCGCGCCAGCGAACCCTGAACTCCTCCCCCAGATCACAAAATAAACAAAAGTCCCGGCCTATAATGACATGGTGCAATAAGTCCTGAAAGACGCTGACCTCGTGGGACTCAGTACCGTGGGCCGTTTCAATGTCCACTCTGGCCATCGGATAGTGCTTAGCATCGCCATGAATGCACCGTCCGCCAACTTTTTGTTCTCGGGATCAGTTGGATGGGAAGAGTGGCCCTCACACGGGTCACCAGACTCCTGGAGTCTAGCAGTGCTGTTACCTGCCACACATTCACTTTCACAGGACATGCTTGTGGCCCCTCGCTGGGTGAACAGTTCACACTGCAGGCCGAATACGCATAGTATGAACAGCAGCGTCCTATGCTGCAGTCAATCGGGTCGGAGGTCAGGGGACAACGGGCGGCTATATGTCCTGGGCCGTGGCACCTCCAGCCAACAACATCACCCGTAGGGACCTTGGGCACCACCTCCCACGCCCCTTTGGACCTTGGACGCCTCACCCCCTTTTGGGCCTCCTCCCCCAGCAGGGACCCACAGTATGGAGTGGGCTGCCTTCCCAAAGAACCTTCGACCCCCTGGTATCTCTCGACCAGTCCGATCAGTTCATCTGCATTCTGGGGATCACTCTGGGCAACCCAAGTCTGTATGGACCTCGGTAGAGAGTACACCAACCCATCCATCACCATCCGCTCTACTATCTGCGCAGGCATAGAGGATTCCGGCTGCAGTCACTTCTGGACCAGGTGTAACAAGTCAAACATTTGGAAGCAAGGTTGTTTATCCCGGTGATACGCCCAGCGGTGAACCCGCTGTGCCCTGATAGTCATTGTCAACCACAAGCGTGCGAGGATCTCAGATTTTAGCTTGCCATACTTTTTGACGTCCTGCAAAGTTAAGTCATAGTATGCCTTCTGGGGCTCTCCTGTCAAGTATGGCGCCAGTACCTCTGCCCACTGCTCTGGTGGAAGTTTCTCCCTCTCGGCGACCCTTTCAAACACGGTCAGGAAAGCCTTAACGTCATCCCCCGGGGTCATTTTCTGCAAAGCCCGTCTTACCACCTTCCGGACGTGGGTATCATCAGCCGGACCTGGGGTTGGGGCGCTCGTCCTGCCCTGGATGGCGGTTGCCAGAAGCTGCATCTGCTGCCATTGTTCTTGCTGGTGCTGCTGCATCTGCTGTAACAACAACCTGTTGGTCTCCTGCTGCTACTGCGACTGGAGCAAGTGTTTCAGCAGGTCCTCCATTTTGTCTGGCGATGTTTGCTGGCTTGCGACAGACTTGACCCAGGACATGCAGACCTTCTTATTGCAGTCACACGTGTCTGCAGGGAACACTGCCTGCACGTCTAACACCAATTGTAGGGGTTTTACTCACTCAGGTGCGGTTTGAGGCAAACAAGAGGCATATTCCTTTAAATGTCCATAGTGGTTTATTATTTTCATAAACCATTCAAAAGAAAAATGCAACAAAACAGCCTTTAGTGCAGGCTAAATCAAAGATAACAGTCCTTGTAGCAAAGTCTCTGGATGGCCAGCGCTGTGGTCACAGGTGTCACGCCAGGTGTAAGTGCAACACAGAGGGAAAAGGGAGAGGGAGCCCAGACACTAGGGAAAGGGGGAAGTGGAGACCTCCTAGTCTGGTCTAGCATCATCCTGTCTCAACTAACGTCCCTATATAGCCTCCTCAGCTATCGCCGATTGCGTGCCTCGCCCTACTTTCCCTGGCGTACGGCTAGGGCTAGGGATGGAAGGAGATGAGCACTAGTCAACCTCCACTAAAACTCTAAAGACAACAAGGGTAGACAAAACAGGGGAAAATGGCTTAGCTTTAGATGAACTCCAAATGGTCACACGGACACAAGCTTCAGAGAGGACGAGGTACTGCTCCTGCTAAGCTTCACAAGTAGAAATGATTATAATACGCAATGCCCTCTCAAACACCAGGTATATATACACCCAGGCCAGAAAGCAAATTAGCAAGAGAGAAGTAGTCGCTCGGTTCTAAAGACAGCCTCCTATCTAAGCAGCTGTCTGCAATGCCAAACGTGAAGATCACCTGCAACCCACTGCAGGACGCTGTTTGTCACCTCTGACACACCCGTAACAACAGGCTGGTGTAGCGTCAAGTGTCCTGGCTTGGTCTGGAGACAACACACACAGGAGGCCTTCTCCCTCCAAACACACAGACCATGTGGAAAACAACAGCCTCCATTTTATAGGCTGTTAACCACACCCAAAGGTGAGGTATGTTGGTTGCTGGACCCGCCCATTCTCTCCTAGCAAACCGTACCCCGGCTCCCATGTGCAACAATTAGTCCTCTTAGTGCATGCGTGCATTAGAGAATTGCACCGGGTTACATCACAGAGACTAGCCATCTCTGAGATACATACCTCCCTTCGACTACATAACCATTAGCCACCTTCCACTACATATATTCCATGTTTATTTCCCACCTATCAAGCACAGGGAATATAATATACATCTGTTTATATGGTATATGTGTTCATTCTCCTATTATCTACATATATTTCATGTTCATTCTGTAGCATCGACGTCTCTGCCTCCTGTCAGGCAGAGACACCGTCCCCCTTACCAACGCGGTCTTGGTCCGGCGTCTTCTGGCCTCCCCGCTGCTGCTGGTGCACACAGCTTCCCGGGCACTGTGCTTAGTGCGCGCGCTCCCTCTCTCTTAAAGGGGCCGCGTGCTGTCCTAAAGAATCCCCGGCCAATGGCCGGAGGACTTCCCATATATAAGGCACCTCCTCCAATATGGAGGTGCCTGTGCAAGGTTCTTGCTCTGTTTGCTTACTGTTGCTTCAGCCCTCATGTCCCTCTGCAAGTCAGTCCTGTCCGCCAGTCTGTCTATCAGTCCAGCCCGCCAGTCTGACTACAATCCAGCCCGACAGTCTGTCTACTATCCAGTCTGCCTATGGGCTCAGCCCGCCTGCTTACCTGGAAGCACCTGCCGTGCCCGCCAGCCTGCTTACCTGGAAGCACCTGCCAGTTACCCGTTGTGCCCGCCAGCTTGCCTACCCGGAGCACCCATCTGGCTATCTGCCGAACCAGCCTGCTTATCTACCCGGACCACCTGTCTGCCTTCCAGCTGTGCTCGTCTGCTGTACCGGTCAGTTCCTGCCATCTGACCTGTGGGAGTCACCTGATCTCATACAAGGTCGGTCCCAGAGTGGCACCTGGTCCCCCTGCTCGGTCTCTCCCTGGTTCACGGAGTCGATTGAGCCGTTGTGCGACCTTGGTCAGGCCGAGTAGGTACTTAGTCACGCCCCTCTTGTCCCTCCTTGCACCGCAGCACAGAGGTTCCACCACCTGGATCCGTAACACATTCCCCATCTATCAAGCGCAGGGAATATAATATATACCTGTTTATATGGGATATATGTTCATTCCCCTATTATCTACATATATTCCATGTTCATGCCATGTCTATGATGCACAAGAAACATATTATACCTCTCCATATTTTTGGACCAATAAATTATTATGTTCATTCTTTTTATTTATTCCTTTTCTTCATTCTTTTTAGTATGTCCCTGTGTAGAGAGGAGCTGTACATGGGGGGGAGACTCAGAACATTATTGAATGTTAAGTGGGCACTTATTGTTAAAGGAAACTCAGGTTATTGTGACCGTCAAAGGGGCACACAGAGGGCATTATTACTTTATTCTATATTCTAGAATGTAGGCACTGTCACCAGCAAGTCACAGAAGAGGCAGAGGGAGTTCCCCTGGAGCTGCGCTGCTGTTCGGTTTTGACAGTCGGGGAGCTCCAGGAAAGCTCCCTGCACCGAAGAGATGTGTGCCGCAACCTACCCTTGCACCTGCTGCGCAGAAGCAAAAGAGGGGAGGCCCGGACTGGGTCCAGGCCCCCCATCTTTGCCTCTACTCCCCGGGCCCCATAAACCAGTAAGGGTAGTAATGCCCTTATGGCGGCCCTGTGTATGTCCATGACAACCTCTGAATGATTGATGATGGGTTCCATTAGGTGTGGTCCATTGTATGTGACAGAGGACATTCAACTCACTTGCAGCTGAATATCAGGCGGAGTGATTGAGATAAGGGACTTTGCGTAAATCGGTCAAATGATTTCAGATGACTGTGAAGTAGATCCTTGAATGATCACATGTGAATGAATCGTCACATGCCATACTGTGAAAGGTGCAAAGGTATCCTGGGTATAAAATCTCAAGGGACTGAGCCATTAAGGATTCTCATGTGGATACCTCATGTAAGGACTTACCCAGTTGGTCTAGGACAGGAACTTTATAGATATTTTAATCTACACCTGAGAATATCCGACAGTACTCCATCTGTGTAAGGTGTAGTACTGCGTAAGTTACTGAATTTGATGAGGCAGAAGCGGACAGATAGGTTAGTGATCTGTCCATATAGTGTGGTACCTTGTCTTTTCTCCCTGAAGATGAGGATGAAGGTTTTGAGGAATATTAAACCTTTCTTTTAAGTTGAGTATAGAAACTGCCTGGTCTGCTGCAAGTTTAAGCCTTGAAATACGTAGTCTCAGTCTTCCATTTGGGGGCAATGTATACTAAAAAGAGTTGAAAGAAGACCTGATATTTGCATTCTTTCTGTGTGAGAGAGAAAAGTCCTTGTTTTGGGAAACAATCTTTGCACTGCCACAGTTGGGAGTGGGTGAGCTGCTGCGTGTTGAGTTGCTGTGAACACAGAGACTATTATTCACAGTGTGACTAAATTCATGTAGTACAACCAAAAATTCACAATTCACCAAAACAATTGTACATTATAACAATAATAAAATATAAACTTTTATTACTTACTTATTAACATTAAGACTAATAACATTAATATTGATAAAAAGGGAGGGGGGAGTGCCTTACCCTATAACAACACCCTAAACCCTGCGCAAGTGGCACCCTCGCTCACCGATGACTCGCCCTTCTTACCCTTTAGCACCTTAAAGTGGCAAGAAAAATCAGAGTTAGGGCTCAGAACCCTGTAATTTGTTTGGCTACTTGTTATTATCAAAAGATATCATTAAAAGTGCTAAGTGCAAAATATATAGTGAGGTAGGAAAAGGTGGGAGCAGCAAATATCACTTGATATGGACAACAGACATATCCAAGGGCTTTTGTAGAAAATTGTCAAGGTTAAACCTTTATTATTCTCTGTACGTAACATAAACATCAATCGTTTTTTGGCAGGAAAATTACCATGTTGTGACCCTTTTAACAACTAAAGCGTTGGTAACCGGTAACAGGAGTGGTGGAACCACTGTGCCATGACCCATGGAGAGCCTGGAGAGGTGTGACTAGGTACTACACCAAGACTGACCTCGGATGCACCGCATTTGACCCTCAATGGACAGGAGGATGGAAAAATCAAGAAGGTTAAGTTTAGCTGCTACAGGCAGGGACAGCAGGAACCCAGGAGCGGCAGGTGCTGGTGGACACGGCTGGTAGACAGGCAGGTGTTGGCTGGTATACAGGTTGGCACAGGTAGGTGGGTACAGCTGGTATACAGGTGGGCACAGGCGGGTACAGCTGGAAGGCACAAACAAGAACAGACAGGAACGAGACAAGAACAAGCGGGTACATGCAGATACAGACAGAAACCCGCGGCAACTAGCGGGTACTTAACAATCTGGGGACCTGACAACTAGCAAGCGTGCAGGGAGCAGACTAACAACATTGCTCAGGCACCTCCCAACAGGTGGAGGTGCCTTAAATAATAAGTGAAAACAAGGTACAAAAAGAAAGAGCAGCACTAACCATTCCTCTTCTGAAAAAATTAAAACATCCTTTATTCCATCAGTATTTTGGACATCTATGCGACAGTCAGAGGGATTAGAGGAGTGCTCATGGACTACGGCCGTTTCGTGCCTTTCCGGCACTTCTACGGGTCCAGGTGTCATTGTAGAAGCGTTGGAAGGACGCAAAAAGGCCGTAGTCCATGAACACTCCTCTTATCCCTCGTCCTGCTGCATAGATGTTCAAAAGACTGATTAAATAAAGGACGTTTTCATTTTTTCATAAAACGAATGGTGAGTGCTGCTCTTTCTTTTTTGTACCTTATTTTCATTTTTATGCTTGTTGTGCAACAGCACCACTACCATCCTGATTGCCGAAAGAGGCTCATAGCGGGGAAATATACAACACGTGTTATTGTGATAGAATGGTGCCACAGTCCTTGTATGAACTTAAATAATAAGTGTCTCCCAGCCATGGACGGCACGCTGTCCCTTTAACAGGGGAGGAGCGCGTGAACGCCTTAAGTGCCCAGGAATCTCCGAGCCATGCGCAGACCCTGGGCAGCAGCAGGAAGAGCCGGATGGAGGCCGCGGCGGTGAGTAGGTCGGCATCTCTGCCGAGGGAAAGAATGTGCAGAGGTGCCGGCGCTGCACAATCTCTGTAAACAGTCAAAAATCAATAGTTTTTTTAACAAGAAAATCACCATAATTAACCCATTTATCAACTTGACGTGTTTCTCCTTATCCAAGGTTCATCAGGAGTTGTAAATTAGGCAATTTTACAGAGAGGCTACTTCTCTGGCCCTGGTAGTCATCATGCCAACAAGACCTTGTTGGACTGGGCAATGTGATAAGATGTTTGTGGTTACACGAGGATGGTTCCTCCGGAATCAATGTGCTGATGTAGGCAGCTCCTAAACTATACCTCCCTCCTTTTATATGCCCCAACACACTTAGCGTGCAAGTCACTTGTAGAATCATGTGGCTGGAAATGTTACAGTGCGTTCCATCGCATATTTAGACACTCAATCACATGACCGGAAGTAGGCGTTAGCGTGTATGTGAAGGAAAAGAGGCCTCCGAAAGTTTACCATGCGTGTCGCCATGCGTTCCACTGACAGGAATACATGCATTTTGCCCGTAATAGCAGTGAAACGCTTAGTGAAACACAAACAATTATAGTCAATATGAGAAATTATTTTTCATATTTTATATATAATTAAAAAAAGTTTTTTTTTTTTTTTTTTAACATTAACACATAACACTTTTCAAAAAAATTTTTTGTTGACACATTTTCTCTAACAATCTTCCTAAATGCGATGATGAAACTTCCAGAGGTGAAGAATTGAATCCAGGATAATATTTGGGCCTCTCAAAACCTCATCTGAAATAAACCGGTCAGAAAAAAGACAGATGCATTATGGAAATTTCCTGCTAAACTTATAATCCTTCTAACGTCCTAAAACATAAGAGGACTTTAAAAATATAATACATATACCGTACACACGCGGCTCCGCATGCCTCGTACATGAGCTGCTCCGCACGCCTCGTACACGCGTGGCTCCGCTCCGTACGCCTT
Source organism: Phyllobates terribilis (assembly GCF_046119375.1). Classification (NCBI taxonomy): domain Eukaryota; kingdom Metazoa; phylum Chordata; class Amphibia; order Anura; family Dendrobatidae; genus Phyllobates; species Phyllobates terribilis. Next base: position 27,973,491 of record NW_027362765.1, read on the forward strand.
GTACACGCGCGGCTCCGCTCCTTACGCCTCGTACACACACATCTCTGCTCCGTACACCTCGTACACGCGCGGCTCCGCTCCGTACACCTCGTACACACACGGCTCCGCTCCGTACACCTCGTACACACACGGCTCCGCTCCGTACACCTCGTACACACGCGGCTCTGCTCCGTACACCTCGTACACACGCGGCTCCGCTCCGTACACCTCGTACACACACGGCTCCGCTCCGTACACCTCGTACACACACGGCTCTGCTCCGTACGCCTCGTACACACGCGGCTCCGCTCCGTACACCTCGTACACACACGGCTCCGCTCCGTACACCTCGTACACACACGGCTCCGCTCCGTACACCTCGTACACGCGCGGCTCCGCTCCGTACACCTCGTACACACGCGGCTCTGCGCTCCGTACGCCTCGTACACACGCGGCTCCGCTCCGTACACCTCGTACACACACGGCTCCGCTCCGTACACCTCGTACACACACGGCTCCGCTCCGTACACCTCGTACACACACGGCTCCGCTCCGTACACCTCGTACACACGCGGCTCCGCTCCGTACACCTCGTACACACACGGCTCTGCTACATCCACACTGTAAACCCCTCCTGACCCCACACATAACCTTCCCCTCATCCAGCACCATGACAACCAGCACAGCAGAGTCCTGCATCCACTGAGGCCCCTGATCATGTGACCCCTGACTCCTCCCCTCCTGTGACCTCATCACAGGTCCTGTGCGCACAGAACAGCCATATATGTGGTGGTGGCTCTGCAGGTGGAGGTATGTGGAGAGACCCCAGTACTGGGCGGGGGGGGGGCGTTAACCCCTTCAGCGCTGAGACTGTTTAGGTGTTTTTGTGTTGCCACTTTCTAGGTATAATACGTTTTTTTGTTCTTTTTCCTCTGGAATTCATACCAGATCCTTCTCTTCTCTGACATCATGTGGCTGTAGGCCAATTCCCCCTGAAAACAGCGGTTTCTGCCAACTTTAGTCTAATGTGTATGGGAGCCTTAGGCCATGTTCACACGTTCAGTATTTTACCTTGGTATTTTTTTATGCTAAAGCTAGGAGTGGGTGATAAATACAGAAGTGGTGACATATTTCTATGATATTTTTCCACTCCTGGATTTGGCTTACAAATACCATAGCTCCCAACCATCCCAGCTCAGCTGTTCTCCCGGCTTCTATATCTCCACTGTTTTCATCACTCTATAGCGCCTCCTTCTCCTCCGGGGGTGGGACTGCTGAATGTTCAGTAAATAAATGAAATTATATTACTGACCTCTTTTTTTCTTCAGTGATTGTATCGCCCCAACACTTGATCTCACATCATCTGGGATCTTAATGTCCAGAGGCTGTAGCTCTAACCACTGAGCTACAGCTCTCAATGATAAACATAGGAGAATTTGGTTAACTTGACTCTACATTGCAGGCACTGAATCCAGAAGCAGAGTATACATCTCCATAGATATACATTGTGTATAACAATGTATTTTTATGGTGCCTCTATACTGAGGTGAAGAAAATTATTTTTTTGGTCCTATAAAAGTAGTAAAACTAATGATCAATTACAAAAATGTATTTTTTCTTGTGAGTCCCTAATATTGAACCCACAACCTTAAAACGTTATTGACACAGACACTTAAGCTGCTGAACCACAAGCTCTAGGAATGTCACTAGGAGAATTCTGTGTATTTGATCTGTACTACAGGCTCTGACTATAGGCTGATAGTACTGCTAGAAATGCACTGCTGTATACAATATACAGGTGCATCTCACTTCAATACAAAAAGTGAAACTCAAATATTACATAGAGTCATTACAAACATCGGGATCTATTTCAAGTGTTTATTTCTGTTAATGTTGATGATATGGCTTACAGCCAATGAGAACACAAAAGTCATTATCTCAGTAAATTAGAATACTTTATAACAACCGCTTGAAAAATGTTTTTAAAGTCCAAATAGTTGGCCTACTGACATGTATGTTCAGTAAATGCACTCAATATTTGGTTTGGGCTCCTTCTGCATCAATTACTGCATCAATGTGGCGTGGCACGGGGGCGATCAGCCTGTGGCACTGCTAAGGTGTTATGGAAGCCCAGGTTGCTTTGATAGCAGCCTTCAGCTCGTCTGCATTGTTGGGTCTGGTGTCTCTCCTCTTCCTCTTGACTATACACCATAGATTCTCTATGGGGTTAAGGTCAGGTGAGTTTGCTGGCCAATCAAGCACAGTGATACTGTTGTTTTTAAACCAGGTATTGGTACTTTTGGCAGTGTGGACAGGTACCAAGTCCTGCTGGAGAATGAAATTTCCATCTCCAAAAAGCTTGTCGGCAGAGGGAAGCATGAAGTGCTCTAAAATTTCCTGGTAGACGGCTGCGCCAACTTTGGTCTTGATAGAACACAGTGGACCTACACCAGCAGATGACATGGCTCCCCAAACTGTCATTGAGTGTGGAAACTTCACACTAGACCTCAAGCAGCTTGGATTGTGTGCCTCTCCACTCTTCCTCCAGACTCTGGGACCTTAATTTCCAAATGAAAATTGGAACTCTGGAACCTTGTGGAGTGTGTCAATGACTGCCTTCTGGACATCTGTCAAGTCAGCAGTCTCCCCCATGATTGTGGAGCCTACTGAAACAGACCAAGGGACCTTCTTTTTAAAAGCTTAGGAAGCCTTTGCATGTGTTTTTGATAATTATTCTAATTTACTGAGATAATGACTTTTGTGTCTTCATTGGCTGTAAGCCATAATCCTCAACATTAACAGAAATAAACACTTGAAATAGATCACTCTGTTTGTAATGACTCTATATAATATAAGTTTCACTTTTTGTATTGAAGAACTGAAATAAATTAACTTTTTGATGATATTCTGATTTAATGAGATGCACCTGTATGTATTTTTATTCTACAGAGAGAATAAGAGATATTTTCAGCCTATAAAATTGCTAAATATAATAATAAAAAACATTTGATAATGAAAAAAATATTGTCATTTTAATGCATTTTATAAAAATTGTGTCCCTGGAATCATAATGACCCGCAGAACACAGCGATCAGATTATTTACGGTAAATGGCGTGATTGATATTTTTTCTTTATTAAACCCATAAAAAATGTAATAAAACTGTAATTCTGGGGCCGTGTTCACACATGGCGTAAATGCTGCGTTCTTTCTGCTCCTTTTTTCTACAGCTGTCCGCACCACATGGCACAATAACAATCTTCTCTGATTACTGTGTGTTTGCTGCGTTTTACTGCATTTTCCAGCTTACTTGATGCGATTTTGGGGCTGATATGAAACAAAGTTTTTAACGCTTTTTTATAGTACAGAAAAGCTTTGATTCTGCGCTTAAAAATGCAACAGTGTTTTTTTTCTTCATGCCTTTTTTTCAGAAGAAGCCTATAGAGAAAAAATGCACCAAAGCCCCAGAGTTCAGCAGAGTCTTCAGACCACAGGGGTGAAGATTTCATGGAATCACATCCACTTTGCTTCAAAATTTAGACGTGTTCACATGTAGCGTAAATAATGGCTGTTTTCTGCTGCTTTTTTTGCACAAAAATTCTGCTGTGTGTAACTGTCCAGTCAAAGTGGATGTGATTTCATGAGAACTGCGCCCGCTATTAGAATTCAACAAACAGTAATTTACATTATTTAGAAGTTAGTATTATCTATGTTCCTGTCTCTCCACCTGTTTTTACAGGTGCTCTTCCTTTCCTTGGCTTTCCCATTCCTTTTCTCCCCCTCCTACCTCTTAAATGTTTTATATATAAGGTATCTTATATGTGCATTGTAAACCCTTTCTCTTGGCTATCCTGTGCATACCAATCTTTTTTATTTTCCCTTTCATTTTTAATTTTTCTTTTTTGCCCATTTTTCCTTAATAAACCTTATTTTTCCCTCCTCCTACTCATCCTTAACCCTTTATTTTGCCTATATCTTTCATCCCTTTAAATTTAGCTTTTTTGCTTTTCTTTTGTTCTTGCTTGTTTCTATATTACTGTGTATTTATAATATGTCTCCCCCCTTTTTCTATATTACTGTGTATTGATAATGTCTCCCCCCCATTTACTTTACCCCATTAAGGCTGCGTGCACACTATGCGTTTTTGCTACCTAATTTCCGCAGTGAAAACTCTTAAAAAACGCTTGGTAACACGTGCCCCATGGTCCCCAATGATAATCCACATGTGCTGTGCACATGCTGCGGAAATTTCCGCTGTGGATTATCATTGCGGAAAAATACGCAGCATGTCCACTAATTTTGCGGACACGCAGCGTAATTGCCGCCATTGACTTGCATTGAATCTAATAATATCCGCATGACTACATGTGCACAAGCAGATATTAAGCGATTCAATGTGCGGATGGTACCCAGGTCTGGAGAAGAGGAGACTCTCCTCCAGACCCGGGTACCATAGTACCTGTTAAAAAAAAAAGAATTTAAAATAAAAATTATACTACTTACCTTCCGATGGCCCCCGGTCTCCTCAGTCTGGTGTGTTGGGCGGCTCGTGATGGTCTAAAAAGACCTTCCATGACGTCATTTAGTCATGTGACAGGTCACGCGACCGCCGACGTGACCTGTCACATGACTGAATGACGTCATGAAAGGTCCTTTTACACCATCGTGAGCAGCCCAACACACCGGACGCATCGCTGAGGAGACCGGGGGCCATCGGAAGGTAAGTATAATCTTTATTTTTTACCATTCTTATTTTTTTTTTTTTTAACTATTTTTTAACGGTTGCATGGATTTATATAGTGTGACCAAGTTGTCAAGCACTTTTCCAAGTGATGCTAAAATCGCTTGGAAAAGCGCTTGATAACCCACATGCAGAAATGCATGCAAAAACGCTTGACAAACGCTTCTACCTGGCGGGAAAAACGCATGTGAAATCCGCATGCGTCTTTCCTGCCAGGGAGAAGCGGAAAAAATATGCAGCATTTTTGCATTGTGGGCACTTAACCTTATGAAAAAAATCCTTAATAAAAACTACTTAACAAAAAAGGTGCCTGCTGTGTGCCCAAGGACGCTGCTGAACTGTGTGGTTTTGGTGCTTTTTTTCTCTAGATTATTCTATGTGGAGCCTAAAAAAATGCAGATACTTTAGTAAGTGCAGAATCAAAGCTTTTTTGTACTATAAAAAACGCATTAGAAATGTGGCTTCACATCTGCACCAGAAACGCATCAAATACGGGGGAGAAGATTGTTATTGTGTAGTTTGGTGCGGATATCTGCAGAAAACAAAAAGCACAGTATTTCTGCACCGTGTGAACACGGCCTTACAGACACAAAAAAGTCAGATGTGGTATAGTGAAGCTACATAAAGATGTGAAAGTTCTGGCGGCTGCTACTGTGAATGAGGGAACAAAAAATTAATAGACAGGACGCACAGATGATGTCGCGCTGCCCTGGGTGATCAAAAGCCTCTGGGGTTGCCGGAAGGTTAGAGATTTGTAGCCTCCTGTCCAGCCGCCAGGTAGCACTGATCTGGATGCTGGATCGGAGTCCCGTGAATCAATCCGCTCATCTCTGGTCCCAACTGTCCCGGATACAGCGGACAGTCCCGAATTTGGGTCTACACCCTGAGGTTTCAAGCGTCTGCTGAATGTCCCTTACTGCCAGTGCCCCTCTGACAACTCCTCCCGCCGGGGGAGAAAGATAATGGTATATGGGTGTAGATTGGGGTGTGGCCAAAATTTGCTGCAGTGCGCTATGCTCTCCGCATGATGTGTACATCTTTATTTTCTACAAAAGTTGGGAGGTATGCAAATACTGATGTAAAATACTGACCAAATCCTGATAGTGTGACCACAGCCTTAAAGGAGTTGTCCACTACTTTTTGATTGATGCCCTATCCAATGTATGATCGGCGGGGTCCAGCTTCAGGCACCCCCGCCAATCAGCTGCTATCGGTGCCGGCGGCTGCTGACCGGAAGTGCTTACCTGTGGAGTTGGCCGTCCAACTGTAGTGGCCGCCGCTGGGTACTGCACATCCACCTTCCACTGAATTGAATGGGAGGCGAATGTGCAGTACCCCGCGGTGGCCACTACAGATGGACGGCCAAGCTCCGCAGGTAAGCACTTCCGGCCGCTGCTGCCGGCACCGATAACAGCCGATTGACAGGTGTGCCGGCCGATCATACATTGATGCCCTATCCTATGGATCCTAGGGCATCAATCAAAAAGTAGTGGACAACTCCTTTAAGAGGCCTGTAGACCGGTCTCACAGACTTTTGTACATTGCAGACCCATTATTAGGCATTTAGGTGGCATAGAAACCCAGCAGCCCCCACAATTGAGCAGATGAGGAGGGAATTTGAGAGGTGCAAGGGAACCCTGTACCTATGTCTACCTTATTAGATGACATGGTTGCCTTTGACAAGTGACAGCCGCACCTATAACATCCCTGCAGTGTAGATGTATGATGTGCTGCAAAAAATAGTTGTTTTTTTTAATTTTTAAACAAATGTTTATAAGGTGCACCATGTGTCTGATACTTCTTGTATGGTGTTTTACAAGTGTTGTTGGCGCCAATATTATTGGGTATCATTTAATACTAATTTTTTCTGTTGTTTTTCATGAAATATAGGGAGACCTAAGGGGAAAATGCCTGAAAAATTAATCTAAAAAAAAAAAAACATAAAACACTGTACATGTAGATTTTTGTATCAAATAACTCCTGTCTGCGGTGTTCTTCTAAACAATATTTTACAAAAGTATCAAACTTCTGTGTGTGACTAGGACATTTCATAACTTTCCCAAATTCTTATGAATTAATTTACAGCACATCCTGCATTGTACTAATGAACCCAATTATTATATAATTTAGGAGTCAGTCCATTTTATACCGACTCCACCAAAACGCCACAGGCCTGGTTCAGTCTCACACAGACAGGCATATACAGAGCCTCGTGCTCTGCTGCTTGCAAACCAACACTGACACACCTAACCTGAAAGTTTAAATGGGAATCGTGCACATGGGCCACTTCCAAGGCTGGAGGGAAAAATCCGTCCCACTACCTTCCTACAGATCTCTCTAAAAATAAAACCCATGTCAGGTTTTCCTAAATTTGACTTGGACAAATAGCTTGACCAAGTCCACACTTTTATTTTGCCTTGTAACCACAGCTGTGGCCGTAATTACAACACTCTCCAGGGTTCAGTAAGTTTCTATGCACATCCTGGGGGACACATAACAACCCTCGTATATGATTCCCCTCACTGTCTCCCAATGGGTAAACAAAGGAAACCACATACTGCAGAAAAAGGCATGTAATGATAAAGCATGATAATATTTGCGAGCATTGCAGTGTCGTCGCCACATAATGTGGGACATTCTGAGACGTGCCTGTAACAAATTAAATTGTAAAAGCCAAGTTAGAACAAGAGTGAATCACACAAACACACACACACTTGTGAATCTTTGCAGAATTATTTACACTTATTTATTACATCATCGGTCTGTGTTTATATAGGTTTTCACTGGACATACATTGTAGCAATATAATTGGCTCATCTTCTCTCTACATATGTGCTGACATTAGCATATATATGTCTAATTGGCTAAAATTAATACTGTCTACAACCATCTTAAGGGTCTTAGTTGTCTTACAGCGGGTATGGAAAGTATTCAGACCCCTTTAAATGTTTCACTCTTTGTTTAATTGCTGCCATTTGGTAAATTCTAAAAAGTTATTTTTTTTTCTCATTAACCCCTTTACCCCCGAGGGTGGTTTGCACGTTAATGACCAGGCCAATTTTTACAATTCTGACCACTGTCACTTTATGAGGTAATTACTCTGGAACGCTTCAACGGATCCCCCTGATTCTGAGATTGTTTTTTCATGACATATTGTACTTCATGATGGTGGTAAAATTTCTTCGATATCACTTGCGTTTATTTGTGAAAAAAAACTTGCAATTTTCAACATTTTTATTTTTATGCCCTTAAATCAGAGAGATATGTCACACAAAATAGTTAATAAATAACATTTTCCACATGTCTACTTTTACATCAGCACAATTTTGGAACCAATTTTTTTCTTTTATTGGGGAGCTATAAGGGTTAAAAGCTGACCAGCGATTTCTCATTTATCCAACAAAATTTACAAAACCTTTTTTTAGGGACCACATCATATTTAAAGTCACTTTGAGGGGTCTTTATGACAGAAAATACCCAAAAGTGACACTATTTTAAAAACTGCACCCCTCAAGGTGCTCAAAACCACATTCAAGAACTTTATTAACCCTTCAGGTGCTTCACAGGAATTTTTGCAATGTGGAAGAAAAAAATTAACATTTAACTTTTTTCACAAAAATGTCACTTTAGACCCAATTTTTTTCATTTTCGCAGGGGTAACAGGAAAAAATGGCCCCCAAAATTTGTTGTGCAGTTTCTCCTGAGTAAGCAGATACCCCATATGTGGGGGAAAACCACTGTTTGGGCGCACGGCAGGGTTCGGAAGGGAAGGAGCGCCATTTGACTTTTTGAATGTAAAATTTGCTTGAATAATTAGCGGACGCCATGTTGCATTTGGGGAGCCCCTGATGTGCCTAAACAGTGGAAACCCCCCACAAGTGACACCATGTTGGAAACTAGACCCCTCAGGGAACTTATCTAGATGTGTGGTGAGCACCTTGAACCCCCAGGTGCTTCACAGAAGTTTATAACATTGAGCCATAAAAATAAAATTTTCACATTTTTCCCACAAAAATGTTTTTCAGTCCCCAATTTTGCATTTTCATAAGGGTAACAGGAGAAATTTCACCATGCAGTTTGTTGTGCAATTTCTCCTGAGTAAGCAGATACCCCATATGTGGGGGAAAAACCACTGTTTGGGCGCACGGCAGGGTTCGGAAGGGAAGGAGCGCCATTTGACTTTTTGAATGTAAAATTTGCTTGAATAATTAGCGGACACCATGTTGCATTTGGGGAGCCCCTGCTGTGCCTAAACAGTGGAAATCCCCCACAAGTGACACCATTTTGGAAACTAGACCCCTCAGGGAACTTATCTAGATGTGTGGTGAGCACCTTGAACCCCCAAGTCCTTTACAGAAGTTTATAACATGGAGCCGTGAAAATAAAAAAATCAAACTTTTTCCACAAAAATGATGTTTTAGCCCCAATTTTTTTATTTTCACAAGGGTAAGAGGAGAAAATGGACCCCAAAAACGTTTGTGCAATTTCTCCTGAGTACACCAATACCCCATATGTGGGGAAAATACAGTATTTGGGCGCACAGCAGAGTTCAGAAGGGAAGGAGCACTGTGTGACTTTTTGAACGCAAAATTGGCTGGAATCGAGAGCGGATGCCACGTCGCGTTTGGAGAGCCCCTGATGTGCCTAAATAGTTGAAACCCCCCACAAGTGACCCCATTTTGGAAACTACACCCCTCAAGGATTTTATCAAGGGGTATAGTGAACATTTTGAACCCAGAAGTACGACACAGAATTTGATGACATTAGGTCATCATATTGAATAAGTTGTCATTAGTCTTGAGCGCAAGTACTGGCTACTTGAGTTTTCATCAGGTACTCAGGTATGCACCATGTATCATAGGTGCTCAAGTGAAATGCTCGAGTCCGCGTCCGCATGTTTCACGGTTATTAGACTCCCCCTCCCCCCCCCCCCCAAAAAAAAAAAATGCGGGGATCACTAGTGCATGGCAGGCAATCCCCGCGAGGTTTTTTTGGCCGCGAAGCATATGGGGCGGAGACTCGAGCACCCGCGATACTCAATGCATACCCGAGCACCTGATGCAAACTCAAGTAGCGAGCACTTGCGTTCAACACTAGTTGCCATATCGTCATCTTTTTTTTTTTTTTTACTTTTGAAAAAAAAAACAACCCTAACCCCAACCCTAACATTAGCACAACCCCAACCCCAGCCCTAGCGTTTATTTTTTACGCCGTTCCTAGTGCGGTATAAGTGATTAGACGACCTTATTCTTCGGATCGGTGCGACTACAGAGATACCAGAATCATATCGGGTTTTTATGATTGACAGCTGTCACACACTAAAAGACACATATTTTGTAAAATCTAGTTATTGCATCGCCATATTTTGAGAGCTATAATTTTTCCATATTTTGGCCGACAGAGTCATGTGACGGCTTGTTTTTTGCGGGATGATTTGACGTTTTTATTGGTGCCATTTTCAGGCACGTGACATATTTTGATCGCTTTCTATTCCAGCTTTTGGGAGGCAGAATAACCAAAAACCAACAATTCAGGAATTGTTTTTTTTTACATTTTTTTATTCTACTCCGCGTGTGGTAAAATTGATAAGGCAGCTTTATTCTTCGGGTCAGTACGTTTACAGCGGTACCACATTTATATCGTTTTTCTATGTTTTCGCGCTTTTACACAATAAAAGCTATTTTATGAAAAAAATTATTTTTTTGCATCGCTTTATTCTGAGAGCTATAACTGTTTGATTTTTCGGATGATGGAGATGTATGGCAGCTTGTTTTTTGCGGGACAAGATGACATTTTCAGCGGTACCATTTTTATTTATATTCGTCATTTTGATCGCGTGTTATTCCATTTTTTTGTTTGGCGGTATGATGATAAAGAATTGTTTTTTGCTTCGTTTTTTTTTTTTTTTTTTTTTTTTACCGTGTTCACTGAAGAGGTTAACTAGTAGGACAGTTTTATAGGTCAGGTCGTTACGGATGCAGCGATACCAAATATGTGTACTTTCATTGTTTGTTGTTTTTTTTTTCAGAATAATATTTATTGATGGGTACATTATATTTTTATTTTTGGTGGATTATTTTTTTTTTTCACTTTCTGAAAGTTTTTTTACTTTTTTACTTTGTCCCGCTCTGGGACTTTCACTTTTTTTATTCTGATCGCCTGCATAGCATAGGGATGGAGCACCATCCTTGTGCCAATCAGGCAGTCAGCGATGCACAGTGAGAAGATTGTTTGGTCAAGCACTGCGCATGACCAAACAATCTTCCTGCTGTCTGGTGACCCGGATGTTGTCATGACGACATCGGGTCGTCATGGCTACACCCGGGAAGCCGCGGCAAACAGCGCTGGAGGCCGGAAGAGGAGGTGAGTATTGCGATCACCTCCCCTTAGCCACCGCAATGCTGCGATCGACTTTGATCGCAGCATTGCGGGGGTTAATGTGCCGGGAGCGGTGAGGGACCGCTCCCTGCACATAGTACCGGGTGTCAGCTGTGACAATCAGCTGACACCCGGCGGCGATCGCGCCCGCACAGCCTGTGTGCGCGAGTGATCTCGATGACGTACTAATACGGGTCAGGCTCTTAAGTCCCAGGGCACAGACGCGTATTAGTACATCATGGGCTTTAAAGGGGTTAAAGTACACTCTGCATCCCATCATGACTGAAAAAAAACAGAAATGTAGAAATTTTTGCAAATTTATTAAAAAAGAAAAACTGAAATATCACATGGTCATAAATATTCAGACCCCTTGCTCAGTATTGAGTTGAAAAACCCTTTTGAGCTTGTACAGCCATGAGTCTTCTTGGGAATGATGCAACAAGTTTTTCACACCTGGATTTGGGGATCCTCTGCCATTCTTCCTTGCAGATCCTCTCCAGTTCCGTCAGGTTGGATGGCGAACGTTGGTGGAGAGCCATTTTCAGGTCTCTCCAGAGATGCTCAATTGGGTTTAGGTCAGGGCTCTGGCTGGGCCAGTGAAGAATGGTCACAGAGTTGTTCTGAAGCCACTCCTTTGTTATTTTAGCTGTGTGCTTAGGATCATTGTCTTGTTGGAAGGTGAACTTTCGACCAAGTCTGAGGTCCAGAGCACTCTGGAAGAGGTTTTCATCCAGGATCTCTGTACTTGGCCGCATTCATGTTTCCTTCAAATGCAACCCTGTCCTTGCAGCTGAAAAACACCCCCATAGCATGATGCTGCCACCACCATGTTTCACTGTTGGGATTGTATTGGGCAGGTGATGAGCAGTGCCTGGTTTTCTCCACACATACCGCTTAGAATTATCACATAAAAAGTCCTATGTTCGTCTCATCAGATCAGAGAATCTTATTTCTCATAGTCTGGGAGTCCTTCATGTGTTTTTGAGCAAACTCTATTCGGGCTTTCATATGTCTTGCATTGAGGAGAAGCTTCCGTCGGGCCACTCTGCCATAAAGGCCCGACTGGTGGAGGGCTGCAGTGTTAGTTGACTTTGTGGAACTTTCTCCCATCTCCCTACTGCATCTCTGGAGCTCAGCCACAGTGATCTTGGGGTTCTTGTTTACCTCTCTCACCAAGGCTCTTCTCCCACTATTGTTCAGTTTGGCTGGACGGCCAGGTCTAGGAAGACTTCTGGTGGTCCCAAACTTCTTGCATTTAATTATTATGAAGGCCACTGTGCTCTTAGGAACCTTGAGTAATGCAGAAATTCTTTTGTAACCTTGGCCATATCTGTGCCTTGCCACAATTCTGTCTCTGAGCTCCTTGGGCAGTTCCTTTGAGCTCAAGGTTCTCATTTGGTCTGACATGCACTGTGAGCTCTGAGGTCTTATATAGACAGGTGTGTGCCTTTCCAAATCAAGTCCTATCAGTTTAATTAACCCTAGAACGCATGACCATAAAAATCTACTTTTTCACATACCTGGGGCCTTTTAGGCCCGTGTGCAAATAACATGGAATAACTCAAACAAAAATGACAAACAACTATATACCTGAGGAATACCTAGAGTTTCAAAATTCTAACTAAAGTAATCTTGCAGAAAATAGAAAACAATTAACAGGGCGGGCCTGCGAGGCCCCAGGTATGCGTTCTAGGGTTAAACACAACTGGACTCCAATGAAGGAGTAGAACCATCTCAAGTAAGATCACAAGGAAATGGACAGCATGTGACTTAAATATGAGTGTCTGAGCAAAGGGTCTGATTACTTATGACTATGTGATATTTCAGTTTTCCTTTTTTAATAAATTTGCAAAAATTTCTACATTTCTGTTTTTTTCAGTCAAGATAGGGTGCAGAGTGTACATTAATGAGAAAAATTATGAACCTTTTAGAATTTACCAAATGGCTGCAATGAAACAAAGAGTGAAAAAATTAAAGGGGCCTGAATACTTTCCATACCCACTGTAATTGATCTTATGTGTGGCTCTTCACTTACTTATGTTAGCTCTAAGGCTATGTGCCCACGATGCATAAATGCTCCGGATTTTTTCCTGAGCGTTTCTGCATCTCCCTGTCAGAAAAAACGCATGCGGATTGTACATGCTTTTTTCCTGCCAGGGACATGCGGATGTGAAGCGTTCTTCACTTGCATTTCCGCATGCGGGTTGACAAGCACTTTCCAAGTGATTTTAGCATCACTTGGAAAGTGTTTGACAACTTGGTCACACTATATAAATCCATGCAACTGGCATGGATTTATATAGTGTGACCATAAGAATGGTAAAAAATAAATCTATACTTACCTTCTGATGGCCCCCGCAGTCTTGCTTCACTCCGTCCTGGCTTGCCGGCAGCTCGCGTTACACTACACTGAAGGACCTGCCATCACATGACTATGACGTCAGCGCAGGTCCTTCAGTCCACAGCACGCTGCCAGCAAGTGAAGACGAGCGCACCGCGGGCCATCAGAAGGTAAATATAATATTTCTTTTTTATCTTATTCTTTTTTTTAACAGGTTCTATGGTACCCGGGTCCGGAGGAGAGTCTCCTCTCCTCTCCTCCACACCCTGGTACCATCCGCACATAGAAACGCATATTATCCGTGTGTGCAAATGTGCTGACACGTATAATATGCGGTCTAATGCAAGTCAATGGCGGCAATTACACTGCGTGTCCGCAAAATTAATGGACATGCTTCGTATTTTTCCGCAATGATAATTCGCAGAGGAAATTTCCGCAGCATGTGCACAGCACATGCGGATTATCATTTTACCATGCGTTTTTTAAGCGTTTCTGCAGTGTTTTTGCTGCTGCAGAAACACTTAAAAAACGCATCACGGGCACACAGCCTAAGTCTCTAAGACAAAGAAATTCCTGAGACTCCTTATCTCAAAACATACACAGACTGTATTTTGGAAAGCAAAGAGATGTATGTAGAATGACCAAAATTTAGTCAGGATCGATAAATAAATCCTGCAGTCACAGCTGCAAAACTCATTATAATTGTATAGCCTTCATGTTTCTTCTAACTAATTCAATTATGTCGTCATTACTGACATCCCTGATGTTTGATGGCGCCTCTACTCACATAACTCTTCAAACACTGACAAGTCTATTGACTACTTGGTTCCTCTACCAATTCAATATACCCCCTATTTACTAGCATAAATCACCACTTATCAGCTACCATGGTTTACTACTCCTATTCCAATTAGCCTTTATAGGCTTCTTCTATAGTTACCAATGACACTTATGTTATTTATGTCTCCACACCAGTGAGAACTTCAGAAACTGCATCTCATTAGCTGCAAAGTTAGTTTGTCCAAGATGGCTGCTAGGCACAACATGGCTGCTCGGGATATTATGGCTGACTATTCTCTTACAGAGCCAAAGTAGAAAATGAATACTACTATTCCAATTAGCCTTCTTAGATTTCCTCTATACTCACTAATGACACATACTTTATTTGTGTCTCCATACTGGGGAGAACTTCAGAAACCGCATCTCATTAGCTGCGAAGTTAGTTTGTCCAAGATGGCTGCTAGGCACAACATGGCTTCTCAGCATTTTAAGGCTGACCGTTCTCTTACAGACCGTAGTAGAAAATGAAGATGTTGTCTTCTCCATGAAGTAGTTATTTCTCATGTCACGTGTAATGAATATCTCCTGCAGTATAGCTAATGCCGATTCCAGTGTCGGTAAATGAGACGAGAATTAGTGTTATGGATGATGAGTCTATGAGAAACGTATTCAGCTGCAGACTCCGAGGAAGAAGCTGCTTGTGTGTGTGGCCTAAAATATATAGGATTTATTGGTAGATGTAAAGAAAAAAATATGAAATAATTTAAAATAATAAAAATACCACTGCTGCTAGGGTCCCCCACCAGTCTCTGCATTTCCTGGTCAGTCTCAAGGAACCTGTAATTCCTACAGCCAATCAGTTGACGAAGTAGTGGCCTTCATAGCCAGTGATTGGGAGCACAGAGGAAATGTCTTAGGAAACATTAAGGCTATGTTCACACATCTTGTTTTTTTCAGCATTTTTTGATGCATTTTTTTATGCAAATTTAAAGCTGCGTTTTACAGAACCAGCGAAGTCTGAGATTCCAGAAATCTCATGTACACATCTTGGGTTTTTTTTATCAGGATTTTGTACTTTGCATGTTTTTTTGCAAAATAAAGCATATCACTTCTTTCAGCGTTTTTTTCAGTGTTTTTCACCCATTGGAAGCAATGGGTAGTGAAAAAATGCAGAAAAAACGCATAGTGTGAACATAGGTATCAGGTTTTGCTGCATTTTTAGTGAAAATAAGCAAGTACAACAGAATGTGAAACTCGTTTATTTTTGTGATTTTACCATTTGTCTTGGTCACTGAGATGGTAGTTTGTATTAGGAGAGTTTAATTAAATTAGTGATTTGTATAGTGTAAACATTGGCGCTACATGTGAGATTGAACAATACCTGTGGCCCAGGGAGGTGTGAAATTGAACAATGCCTGTGCAACTGAATGGCAGACCATAGTGTGAAAGTAAATAGTATCATACAAATTCAATGCACTGCCAGTGTCTTAGGTAAACTATTCCTGAACAATTCACCTCCCCCATTGTTATATTTGAAATTCTGGTTAATATGGTTTCATATATGTCTTGCATTGGTTACCTGTGTTCATGCTTCTGTGGTGGAAGCAAAGCTGAACATTGGGATCCTGAAAAACGCACCAAAAATGCACCAAAATCTGTGTTTTTATGCAGCTTCTTTCCTGCCAAGAGATCAGGTTTTGCTGCAGAAAAAAAAGCTGAAAAAATGCAATGTGTGAACTTAGTCTAAGACTTTCAGTATTTGGTCAGTATTTTACCTCTGTATTTGTAAATCAAAACCAGGAGTGGGTGAAAAATGCAGAAGTGATGCATATGTTTCTATTAGGCTGTGTGCCCACTATGCATTTTTTAAGCATTTCCGCAGCTGCAATTCCGCTGGAGAAATGCTTAAAAAATGCTTGGTAGAAGGTCTGCCATGTTCCCCAATGATAATCCGCATGTGCTGTGCACATGCTGCAGAAATTTCCGGTGCGGATTATCATTGCGGAAAAATCCGCAGCACTACCAATTATTTTGCGGAATCGCGGCTTTTTCGCCGCCATTGACTTGCATTGGACTGCATGGAATCCGCATCACTGCATCTGCAGATGCGGATTCGATGCCTTTCAATGTGCGGATGGTATCCGGGTTTGGAGAAGAGGAGACTCTCCTCCGGACCCGGGTACCATAGTACCTGTAAAAAAAAGAATAAAATAAAAAATAAATATTATACTTACCTTCTGATGGCCCCCGATGTCCTTGTCTTGGCTTGCCGGCAGCTCGCCGTAGACTAAAGGACCTGCGGTGACGTCATTTAGTCATGTGACGGGTCACGAGACCACTGACATCGGCAGGTCCTTTAGTCTACCGCGAGCTTCTGGCAAGCCAAGACAAGGACACCGGGGGCCATCAGAAGGTAAGTATATATTTATTTTTTACCATTCTTTCGGTCACACTATATAAATCCATGCCAGTTGCATGGATTTATATAGTGTGACCAAGTTGTCAAGCACTTTCCAAGTGATGCTAAAATCGCTTGGAAAGCGCTTGACAACCTGCATGTGGAAATGCATGTGAAGAACGCCTCATTTCCGCTTGTCCTTGGCTGGAAAAATGCATGTAGAATCTGCATGCGTTTTTTCTGCCAGGGAGATGCAGAAACGCTCAGGAAAAAATCGTGAGCATTTCTGCATCGTATACTTTTCATCTGATTGTTCCACTCTTGATTTTGGCTTACAAATGCTGAGGTAAAAAACTCACCAAATACTGAACTTGTGAACGTGGCCTTAGTCAGCAATTCAACTTATGTTCCAGTCCATACAAGACAATAGAGAATACAACATCGTTGCACGCTACACTTTCCATCTGCTGATATGTTTTCCCTTATTATCTCCAGTAATTGTATTACTAAATTTCTTCCCCGCTGCATTACTTCCCCGCTACCTTCAAACATGCCACAATAACGCCCATCCTCCAAAAGCACTCCCTCGACCCAACAGCTTTGTCCAGCTACTGCCCCATATCGCTGCTCCCATTTGTCTGCAAACTACAACCTCTGGCAAAAATTATGGAATCACCGGGCTCGGAGGATGTTCATTTAGTTGTTTAATGTTGTTGAAAAAAAGCAGATCACAGACATGGCACAAAACTAAAGTCATTTCAAATGGCAACTTTAGGGCTTTAAGAAACACTAAAAGAAATCAAGAAAAAAAATGTGGTACTCAATAAGAGTAATTTTTTTCAGACCAAGCAGAGGGGAAAAAATTGTGGAATCACTCAATTCTGAGGAAAAAATTATGGAATCATGAAAAACAAACACACAAAAGAACACTTCAATACATCACTAGTATTTTGTTGCACCACCTCTGGCTTTAATAACAGCTTGCAGTCTCTGAGGCATGGACTTAATGAGTGACAAACAGTACTCTTCATCAATCTGGTCCAACTTTCTCTTGTCATGGACCATTTTCTTCAACTTCCACCAAAGATTTTCAATTGGATTGAGATCCGGACTATTTGCAGGCCATGACATTGACCTTATGTGTCTTCTTTCAAGGAATGTTTTCACCATTTTTGCTCTACGGCAGGATGCATTATCATCTTGAAAAATGATGTCATCATCCCCAAACATCCTTTCAATTGATGGGATAAGAAAACTGTCCAAAATATCCATTTAAACTTGGGCATTTATTGAAGATGTAATGACAGCCATCTCCCCAGTGCCTTTACCTGACATGCAGACCCATATCATCAATGACTGGAAATTTGCATGTTCTCTTCATGCAGTCATCTTTATAAATCTCACTGGAACTTCACCAAACAAAAGTTCCAGCATCATCACCTTGCCCAATGCAGATTCATCACGATTCATCACTGAATATGACTTTTATCCAGTCATCCACAGTCCACGATTGCTTTTCCTTAGCCCATTGTAACCTTGTTTTTTTCTGTTTAGGTGTTAATGATGGCTTATGTTTAGCTTTTCTGTATGTAAATCCCATTTCCTTAAGGCGGTTTCTTACAGTTCGGTCACAGACATTGACTCCAGTTTCCTCCCATTCGTTCCTCATTTGTTTTGTTGTGCATTTCCTGTTTTGGGGACATATTGCCTTAAGTTTCTGGTCTTGACGCTTTCATGTCTTCCTTGGTCTACCAGTATGTTTGCCTTTAACAACCTTCCCATGTTGTTTGTATTTGGTCCAGATTTTAGATACAGCTGGCTGTGAACAACTAACATCTTTTGCAACATTGCATGATGATTTACCTTCTTTTAAGAGTTTGATAATCCTCTCCTTTGTTTCAATTGACATCTCTCCTGTTGGAGCCATGATTCATGTCAGTCCACTTGGTGCAACAGCTCTCCAATGTGTGATCACTCCTTTTTAGATGCAGACTAACAAGCAGATCTAATTTGATGCAGGTATTAGTTTGGAAATGAAAATTAACAGGGTGATTCCATAATTTTTTCCTTAGAATTGAGTGATTCCATAATTTTTTCCCTCTGCTTGGTCTGAAAAAAATTACCCTTACTGAGTACAACATTTTAAATCTTGATTTCTTTTAGTGTTTCTTAAAGCCCTAAAGTTGCCATTTGAAATGACTTTAGTTTTGTGCCACGTCTGTGATCTGCTTTTTTTCAACAATATTAAACAGCTGAATGAACATCCTCTGAGCCCGGTGATTCCATAATTTTTGCCAGGGGTTGTACTTGAGCAAAACGTTCACGCTGAACTTTCGTCCCACTCCTCATCTAACTCTTTCTTTGACAACCCACAATCCGGTTTCCGCCCCCACCATTCCACCGAAACTGCCCTTACCAAAATCACCAATGACTTACTTACAGCCAAAGCTAACAGACAATTCTCTGTACTCCGTCTTCTTGATCTGTCCTCTGCTTTTGATACAGTTGACCACTGCCTCCTACTACAGATCCCTCTTCCTCCGGCTTCACCACCCCCTTTCTGTTGGAGTCCCTCAAGGCTCTGTCCTAGGACCCCTACTCTTCTCAATCTATACCTTTGGCCTGGGACAGCTCATAAAATCCCATGACTTCCAGTACCATCTGTATTCTGATGACAGCCAGATCTACCTCTCTGGCCCAAATGTCACCTCTATGCTGTCCAGAATCCCAGCATGTCTAGCAGCCATATCCTCCTTCTTCTCCTCCCACTTCCTCAAGCTCAATGTGGACAAAACTGAACTCATCATCTTTCCCATATCTCGCATATATTCCCCACCTGATCTTTCTATCACAATAAATTACATCACACTTTCCCCTGTACCGGCAATCCGCTGCCTCGGAGTAACCCTTGACTCTGCCCTGTCCTTCAAACCCCACATCCAAGCTCTCGCCACCTCCTGTCGCCTCCAGCTCAAAAATATTTCCAGAATCCGTCCTTTCCTCAACCCTCAATCTACTAAACTGCTTGTACATGCCCTCATCATCTCCCGCCTCGACTACTGCAACATCCTCCTCTGTGGCCTACTTGCTAACACTCTCGCACCCCTCCAGTCCATCCTTAACTCTGCTCTGGGACTAGTTAAACTCTCGCCTCTATACTCCTCTGCTACTCCCCTTTGCAAATCCCTTTACTGGCTCCCAATTGCCCAGCGTATCCAGTTCAAACTACTAACACTGACCTACACAGCCATCCATAACCTCTCTACTCCGTACATCTCTAAACTAATCTCCTGATACATTCCCTTACGTAATCTCCGGTCCTCCCAAGACCTCCTTCTCTCCTCCACACTTATTCGTTCCTCGCCCAATAACCTCCAAGATTTCTCCCGAATATCCCCCATCCTATGGAATTCTGTGCCTCAATACATCGATTATCCGCCACACTTGGATCCCTCAGACGGAACCTGAAAACCCATCTCTTCAAACAAGCTTACGGCCTGCCATGACCTTGCTTGCTGCCACCTCAACAACATCGGAGCTACTGCAACTCCCCCAACCTACTGTCTCCTTCACAGTTCCTGTAGAATGGTCCTCTTCCCTCTGTACCAATCTATCATTGTTAGTTTATTTACTGTAAGTGATATCTGTATTTGATATGGTACCCCTTCTTTATAATGCCACATTGGTTCATCTTCTTCGCCTTCAGGTCACTACAATATTGGATACTTTTAGTGGAGATCTTCTATCTAAGAGAATTTTTCAGATTTACCCATCAAGGATGGACAGGGACAAGATGGTGGAGAGGATATTACACCTCACCCTAGAGATCCTTTTCCGGCTTACTGGAGAGGTGAGAGATTCTGATGACGTCACATTACATCATTCTTATCTATGGGAATAACAGATGGATAGAACTGGAGAGGTGAGGACTCTGGAAATTCCTGTAGTGAGATTTACTAATGTGTCTCTCCATAACCAGGATTACATAGTAGTGAAGAAGACCTCTAGTGAGCGCTGTCAGGACCCTGTGTCTGAGGAATGGGGAACACCCCTGAGCCCAATCACAGGGCCTCCACCTCACGCCATGATACATGATGACATCAATGACCAGAAGATCCTAGAACTTACCTACAATATGATTGAGCTGCTGACTGGAGAGGTGACACTGCTGGGAATGCTGGGACATTATACAGTAACACTATACAGGGATCGGGAGGGATGACTGTATCATTGTATGTGTCAGGTTCCTATAAGGTGTCAGGACGTCACCGTCTATTTCTCCATGGAGGAGTGGGAGTATTTAGAAGGACACAAAGATCTGTACAAGGACGTCATGATGGAGGTTCTCCAGCCCCTCACATCACCAGGTAATAGACAGGACTAAATACACACAGCCTATAATTATCTGTATGTAAAGAATGAATTCAGTCCCTGCATGTGTTTCCTCTAGTTCTATCCAGTAAGAGGACAACACCAGAGAGATGTCCCCGTCCTCTTCTTCCACGGGACTGTAAACAAGGAAATCCCAATGTTCTTCAGGATCATAAGGTAGATGGAGAAAAGTTATGAAATCTCCACTATGATGTGTAGACGGCTGTGAAGGTCTTGTGCTCAGTCTTGTTTTATCCACCAGTATTATATGTTTTGTACTTGTGTAATGAGAACGGTGGAGATGGCAGGATTAGAGCTGATCATAGATGTGACTTCTCCATCTGTCTGTGACTTTTACAATATTTGTTTCAGGGTGAAGATCTGACCAACATTAATACTGCAGCGACATATGTGAGGGGTGATGAGCAGTGTAAAGAGGAGATTCCTACATATGACTATCCAGGTGAGTCATAACCACTAAATACAGAGTCACAGATTCTTTTCAATCACGCCTGTGGCTGCTTTATCCGTGTTGGAGACCGGACATATCACAATCATGTGATCACCATTTTCATACATGTTCCTTCATACAAAACTATTTACTTTAAGCACTGAAAGTCTTTCTTCTATAGAGCTTACAACCTGAAGGATCAGTATTGCTGATCAGAGTCTGTGCCATCGGACTTTTTATATATTTTTTTTAAGTAAAGAAGCGGATGTCGCAGTGTTAATGGCGTCCTTTTTTTTTTTTTTCGAAAAAATTAAATACTAGTTATTACCTAGTAGCTTTATAGGAAGGGCATTAGTGTAGTGAACTGTAATTTTTTTATTTGCATTTTTTTGCTTCTAATTTTTACTTTTCTTTTCTATATTTGTTATTTACTCCTCTTTTCTCCTTTTTTCTCTACTTTTTGTAGCAAATTTAATAATAAATAGTACTCTTTATAAATGCCTTACACAATAAACATGTAAAAGCACCACTTACATACACATTCCAAGTGTTTAGAAGAATAAAATAAAAATGGTTCTGTCGTTGAGAAGACACTATTCACCAGAGAAGGCATACTCTTTCCTTGCCTCCGAAATTGATTCAGGCAGTGAAACAGATGCCACATTTCTCTATTTCTCCTCCTTCTCATCTATTGAGGAGGTACCCAGCAAGGCGCCTTAGGACCCAGGCAACCTCTACAGCAATCGATCCCATATGGAATCCATCCCCCGAAAATTATCAGCCTGTTATTCTGGATTTCATGGGCAGCTCAGGAATCCAATTTAACGCCACAGGCCTCATTGAAATTCACTTTTTCAAAGTCCTCCAGAATGATATAATAAATCTTATGGTTGCCCAGACAAATTTTTATGTCCATCAAGTTTTCACTCAAAATCCAACTATTTTACACAAAACACAAGTTTTCCTTATGGCCATGGCAAGGACACAATTTGAAGCTATCCAAAAAAAATTTGCATTATAGTGATAATGCGCAGTGTCCTCCCTGAGACAACCCTAGCTTTGATTGTCGATATATTTTGACAAGTAATTGACCACTTCAGAAGAAAATTTCCTGAGGTGTACAACCCCCAAACAGACATCTGTATAGATGAATTTCTGGTTCATTTCAAAGGGAGGCTAAAATTCCAACAATAATTGCCCAGTAAGAGGGAAAAGTACGGAATTAACCCCTTTACGACCTCTGAAGCATCCATAAATTGTGGTTGGGAATGGGTTCACGAACTTGGACATATGGATACATCCTGGCGATCATGTGGGCCCAGGAGCTGTGCACGTGCCATCGCTGCCAGAAGTTCAACTAACATGACAGCTGACACCCAACTCTCACAGCCAAGAGCCCCCTTCTGTTTAACTCCCTAAATGCTGCAAGTGATATCGATCGCAAACTTTAGGAGGCTGAGAGGGGTTCAATTGTTTTGACCCGAGGTCGTCATGACAACATCTGGGTCACCAGACTATGAAAAGCCTGTTAGACCAAGCTCAGAGCATGGTCTAAGAGGCTTTTTACTAAGTAAAAAAATAAAAAAAATGTTTAAAAAATGTGTAAAAATATATTTTTTTAAATTACAAACTAATAAATATTATACCCATAGATAGGTATTTTTATGTAAAAAAAACAAACAAATAAAAAATAAAAGTGCATATATCTGGTGTCACCTCGTCCGGGGCGACCCGACCTATAAAGGTCACACTAGTTAACCCCTTCAGTGAACACCGTAAAAAAATAAAGAAAAAATAAAAACTATGCTTTTTCACCATACCACCGAACAAAAAGTGGCATAAAACGCAATCAAAAAGACGATTGTAAATAAAAATGATACCGCTGAAAAAGTGTCCCGCAAAAAACAAGCCGCCATACAGTTCAATCAGTAAAAAAGTTATAGGTTTCAGAATAAAGCGATGCAAAAATAATTATTTTTTCTATAAAACTGTTTTTATTGTGTAAAAGCGCTAAAAACTAAAATAATGGTATAAATGTGGTATCTGTGTAATCGTACTGACCCGAAGAATAAAGCTGCCTTATCAATTTTACCACACATGGAACGCCATAAAAAAAAATTACAATTCCTGAATTGTGGGTTTTTGGTCTTCTGCCTCCCAAAACTCGGAAGAGAAAGTGATGAAAAAATGTCATGTGCTCGAAAATAAAAACATCAACTCATCCCGCAAAAAATAAGCCCTGACATGACTCTGTCGGCAGAAATATGGAAAAATGATAGCTCTCAAAATATGGCAATGACAAAAAAAAAGCGTCTTTTAGTTTGTGACAGCAACCAAACATAAACCAACATAAATCTGGTATCGCTGTAATCGCACCGACCCGAAGAATAAAGTCATTTAATCACTTGTACCGCATGAGGAACGGTGTAAGAAATAAATAAATAAATTCTTCACCTGCTGTTGAATTGCTCATTCTGCCTCCCAAAGATCGCAGTAAAGTTCGGCTCACATTTATTCAGTGCTGAGCGCTTACACCGGGGTTTCCGTATAAATATCTGAAATACATGATTCAGATGTAACCCCCGGCGGAAGATTCCTTATAATGAGGCAGATGGAGACACTATGGAAGTCGTCTGGCTTATAATCCAGCGGTGTCCGTTTTTTTTTTTTAGACATGCATAAAAGTGCAATCGGCCACAGTTTTGTGCACTTCTGAAAAGAAGGACAGCACTGAATAGAGGCCAGATTCCAGAGTAACTCTGTTGCCTCATTCTAGTGAATGGATCCCTCGGGGGTTTCATCTGAATCACGTCATTCAGATATTCAGATGGAAACCCCCAGTGTGCTCAGCGTAGCGAACAGGATAAATGTGATCCAAAATGTTATGTAAAATGTTCCCAACAAAAGCTTCAAATCAGTCCACAAAAAAATCAAGTCCCCACTCAGGTCAATCATCTGGTAACGGAAATATAGGGGGCTTCCACATTACTGGTAGCACAAAGGCTCCGGAAAAGCAAAATGGCTCTTTGTCCCCCAAAAAGAAAAAGAAATTCAGCAAATTCTGCACTCCCAAATTAAAATGCCCCCCCTCTCTTCTGAGCCCCACAGTGTGCCTAAACCACATTTAGTGTCCACATGTTTGGCATTTCTGTAGCGATGAGAGCCCACCTAATTTAGGGGTGCGTGTCTCCAGAAGCATGAGCTGGGCATAACATACTGGTCACTACAACAGCAGATTTGTAATGTTCACTTAACAACATCCACTGCTGCTTGTTTCTGGAAAACACCCATGCAGTCAAATCATCATTATACCCTTTTGGGGATTTATCTACGGGTATAATTTCCAAAATTACAGTTCTCCAACTGACCTATCTACCAACGTCAATGGCTGTCAACTCTCCCCAGTCCTGCAAGCTCGCTCCCTTGGGGTAACCCTGTACTCTGAACTCTCCTTCAAACCACATATCCAAGCCCTTTCCACTTCCTGCCGACTCCAACTTAAAAATATCTTCTGGATCCGCACATTCCTCAACCATGAATTTGCAAAAACACTAGTGCATGCCCTCATCATCTCCCGCCTCGACTACTGCTACCTCCTGCTCTGTGGCCTCCCTTCCAACACTCTCACACCCCTCCAAATTATCCTAAACTGTGCTGCCCGACTAATCCACCTGTCCCCCCTCTATTCTCCGGCCTCTCCTCTCTATCAATCTCTTCACTGGCTTCCCATTACCCAGAGACTCCAGTTCAAAACCCTAACCATGGCATACAAAGCCATTCAGAACCTGTCTCCTCCATATATCTGTGACCTAGTCTCCCGGTACATACCCAAACGCAACCTCCGATCCTCACAAGATCTCCTTCTCTACTCCCCTCTTATCTACTCTTCCCAAAATCGCATACAAGATTTCTCCCGTGCATCCCCCCTACCCCAACATATCAGACTTTCTCCTACCGTGGAAAACTTCAAAAGGAACCTGAAGACCTCCCTCTTCAGACAAGTGTACAACCTGCAGTAACCACCGCTCCACCATACAGCTGCTCGACCAGCCCTACCCTCACCTACTGTATCCTCACCCATCCCTTGTAGACTGTAAGCCCTCGCGGGCAGGGTCCTCGCTCCTCCTGTACCAATCGCCATCACGTTTTGTTCAAGATTATTGTAATATTTTACGCTATGTATACCCCTTTCTCACATGTAAAGCTCCATAGAATAAATGACGCTATAATAATAAATAATAATAATAAAATGGGGTCATTTGAGGGGGGATTCTGCTCTTCTAGCACTTAGGGGCTCTGTATATGGAGTCCGCAAACTATTCTAGGAAAACCTGTGCTCCAGAGGTAATTATTGCTCCGTCCCTCCCGAGTCTCACCGTGTGGCTAAACAGTACTGTACAGCCACATATTGGGTATTTCTACATTCAGCAGAAATTATGGGACACATTTTGGTGCCATTTTTACCCATTTTCCCATGTGAAAATGTGAAATCTGGGGCTAAAACAACATTTTTGTGGTAAAAATGTAATTATTTATTTTTCACTGCCCAATGGTATAAAACTCTGTGACACACACCCGTGGTGTCAATATGATCACTACACCCCTAGATGAAATCATTGAGAGGTGTAGTTTTGAAAATTAAGTCATTTATGGGGGGTCTGCAGTTCTGGCACCTCAGGGGCTCTCCCAGTGAATCATGGCACCTGCAAACCATAAAAGTTAAATCTGCACTCTTATATGGTGCTTATTATAAAGCTTTGAACTGAGCCTCAAAAGGAGTTTTTGACCACATATGGGGTATCGGTGTACTCAGTAGAAATTGCACAACAAATTGTCATATTTCTCCTGTTACCCTTGTGAAAATGAAAAATTTGGGACAAACCAACATTTTTGCGGGAATAATGTATTTTTTCATTTTCACAGTTCAACGTTGTAAAATTCTGTGAAGCACCTGTGGGTTCAAGGTGCTCACTATTCATCTACGTAAATTCCTTGAGGGGTCTAGTTTCCAAAATGGGGTCACTTGTCGGGGATTTCTACTATTTAGGCACATTAGGGGCTCTACAAACACGACATGGCGCCACCTTTCCCAGACAATTTTGCGCTCCAAAGTTCAAATGGTTCTCCTTCCCTTTTGAGCCCTGCCGTGCCCCCAAACAAGTTTTCACCACATATGGAGTATTGGCGTACTCAGGAGAAATTGCAAAACAAATTTTATGGTGCATTTTATCCTTGTGAAAATGCGAAATTGTGGCTAAAGTAACTTTTTTGTTGGAAAAAGTTACATTTTCATTTTTTTTCTTCCACATTACTTTAGTTCATGTGAAGCACCTGAAGGGTTAATAAATTTCTTGATTGTGGTTTTGAGCAGTTTGAGGGGTGCAGTTATTAAAGTGGTGTCACTTTTGGGTATTTTCTGTCTAATTGGCCCGTCAAAGTCACTTCAAATGGAATGTGGTCCCTAAAAAAAATGATTTTGTAAATTTTGTTGGGAAAATTAGAAATTGCTGATAAATTTTTAACCCTTCTAATTTCCTAACGAAAAAAAAATTCTGTTTCAAAAATTGTGCTGATGTAAAGTATACGTGTGAGAAATTTTATTTATTAACTAATTTGTGTGATATAACTCTCTGGTTTAACCCCTTTATTATTATCTATTTAGCTGCTGTCTAGTGGTGATATGTATTGAGTCTAATTTATATCTGTCACAGATCATCTATATATATAATTGTCTTATCCCATCTGTCTGTCTGTCTGTCTTTCTGTCTGTCTGTCTGTCCAGGAAATCCCGCGTCGCTCATTGATCCGGCAGCGGCCAATCAGCGCCGCGGGATTTCTGAAAAAAGATGGCGGCCGTTAGCGGCTCATCTGCGGGACGGAGCTCAGCGGCGATGCAGCTGGGAGATGACTGGCGCGAGGTGCTCATCTCCCGGCCGGTACCAGCAGAAGGACCTCGACCGCCGGACCCATCTGCGGGACTGAGATGCAGCCGGGAGATGAGCGGCGCGAGGCGCTCATCTCCCAGCCGGTAGCAGCGGAAGGACCGCTGGGGTCGGGATACTTCTGCTGCGAGCGCCCGCTCATGTCCCGGGTTCTCGCAGCGGAACTATCCGCACAGGCAGCGCCGCTGACATCCAATTGGTCGCGGCCGCTATTTAAAAGTGCTGCACAGATCGGTGATTGGTCGCGGTCTTGGGCCGCGACCAATCACTGATCTTGCCGCAAAAGTTAAACACTACTGTGCTGATTGGTCGCGGTTACTGCCCGCGACCAATCGCCGATTTGGGCGCCACATTTCAATATCGTCCGCGACCAATCACCGATCTTGGCTACACATTTAAACACCGCTGTGCTGATTAGTCGCCAACGCTGGGCGCGACCAATCACTGATTTTGGCGCCACATTTAAATAGCGTCCGCGACCAATCAGCACAGCGGTGTTTGAATGTGGAGCCAAGATCCGTGATTGGTCGCGGCCGATATTTAAATGTGGCGCCCAAATCGGTGATTGGTCGCGGGCAGCGTCCGCGACCAATCAGCACAGTAGTGTTTAACTTTTGCGGCAAGATCAGTGATTGGTGGCGGCCCAAGACCGCGACCAATCACCGATTTGTGCGGCACTTTTAAATAGCGGCCGCGACCAATTGGATGTCAGCGCCGCTCCCCGGTCCTCCCTTCACACCCTAGCCGCATGGATGTCAGCGGCGCTGCCTGTGCGGATACTTCCGCTGCGAGAACCCGGGACATGAGCGGGCGCTCGCAGCAGAAGTATCCCGACCCGCAGCGCCGCTCCCCAGTCCTCCCTTCACACCCTAGCCGCTGATGTCCCCACAGTATCCACATGGTGTTACAAAGGTTCGGACATTTGTGTTAAAATCGCTGATTGGTCGCTGGCGCTGCCCGCGACCAATCACCAATTTGGGCGCCACATTTAAATATCGGCCGCGACCAATCACCGATCTTGGCGCCAAATTTAAACACCGCTGTGCTGATTGGTCGCGGACGCTATTTAAATTTGGCGCCAAGATCGGTGATTGGTCGCGGCCAGCGCCAGCGACCAATCAGCGATTTTTAACACAAATGTCCGGACCTTTGTAACACCATGCGGATACTGTGGGGACATCAGCGGCTAGGGTGTGAAGGGAGGACCGGGGAGCGGCGCTGCGGGTCGGGATACTTCTGCTGCGAGCGCCCGCTCATGTCCCTGGTTCTCGCAGCGGAAGTACCCGCACAGGCAGCGCCGCTGACATCCATGCGGCTAGGGTGTAAAGGGAGGACTGGGGAGCGGCGCTGACATCCAATTGGTCACGGCCGCTATTTAAAAGTGCTGCACAAATCGGTGATTGGTCGCGGTCTTGGGCCGCGACCAATCACTGATCTTGCCGCAAAAGTTAAACACTACTGTTCTGATTGGTCGCAGACGCTGCCCGCGACCAATCACCGATTTGGGCGCCACATTTAAATATCGGCCGCGACCAATCACGGATCTTAGCTCCACATTCAAACACCGCTGTGCTGATTGGTCACGGACGCTATTTAAATGTGGCGCCAAAATCGGTGATTGGTCGCCGACGCTGGCCGCGACCAATCAGCACAGCGGTGTTTAAATGTGGCGCCAAGATCGGTGATTGGTCGCGGCCGATATTTAAATGTGGCGCCCAAATCCGTGATTGGTCGCGGGCAGCGCCAGCGACCAATCAGCGATTTTGAACAAAAATGTCAGGACCTTTGGAACACCATGCGAATACTGTGGGGACATCAGCGGCTAGGGTGTGAAGGGAGGACCGGGGAGCGGCGCTGCGGGTCCGGATACTTCTGCTGCCAGCGCCCGCTCATGTCCAGGCTTCTCGGAGCGGAAGTATCCGCACAGGCAGCGCCGCTGACATCCATGCGGAAGGGAGGACCGGGGAGCGGCGCTGCGGGTCGGGATACTTCTGCTGCGAGCAGTCACTCATGCCCCGGCTTCTCGGAGCGGAAGTAGCCGCACAGGCAGCCGCTCCCCGGTCCTCACCAATACGATACGCTGATTGGTCGCGCCCTCCTGACGCGACCAATCAGAGATTTTAACGCTGAATTCAAACACACTGTCCGCTGCTTAGTAACACGGCACGCGAGATTTAAAACCTGCTTCTATGATTGGTCGCGGACGCCGCCCGCGACCAATCACAGATTTCCGCGCCAAATTTAAACACGCTCTCCAGCCAATTACCGCAACATTTCAAATATCTACGCCACCTTCGGGAGATGGCACGGCTAACTCCGCCCATGTTGTCATGTGACTCACAAAATGCTCATAACGTACTGAGCAGGTTTTCTCAGTCAGACTGTGCGAGGGACTTCAGTCAGACTGTGAGAGGGACTTCAGTCAGACTGTGCGAGGGACTTCTGTCACACTGTGCGAGGGACTTCTGTCACACTGTGCGAGGGACTTCTGTCACACTGTGCGAGGGACTTCACTCACACTGTGCGAGGGACTTCAGTCACACTGTGCGAGGGACTTCTGTCAGGTTTACTGAACACGTTCTGCCAGTGACAGCGCGCTGAAGAGATACTTCTTTACGTTTCCTGTTTTATAATGGGTCGTAAGCAAAAATACGCCATGGAGGAAGACCGAAAAGCAGCAAGAAAATGACAACGTCGAGAGCAACAGACACCACAACATACTGCCGCCAGACAAGCCCAGGATGCAGAAGCTCACAAAAAATGCCGGGAACAGGAGACACCGCAACACACTGCCGCCAGACAAGCCCAGGATGCTTAATCTCACCAAAAACGCCGGGAACAGGAGACACCGCAACACACTGCCGCCAGACAAGCCCAGGATGCGGAATCTCACCAAAAACGCCGGGAACAGGAGACACCGCAACAAACTGCCGCAAGACAAGCCCAGGATGCGGAAGCTCAACAAAAATGCCGGGAACAGGAGACACCGCAACAAACTGCCGCAAGACAAGCCCAGGATGCGGAATCTCACCAAAAACGCCGGAAACTGGAGACACCGCAACACACTGCCGCCTGACAAGCCCAGGATGCGGAATCTCACCAAAAACGCCGAAAACTGGAGACACCGCAACACACTGCCGCCAGACAAGCCCACGATGCAGAATCTCAACAAAAACGCCGGGAACAGGAGACACCGCAACACACTGCCGTCAGACAAGCCAAGGATGCAGAATATCGCAAGAAAGGACAGGAGCAGGAGACACCGCAACACACTGCCGCCAGACAAGCCCAGGATGCGGAATCTCACCTAAATTGCCGGGAACAGGAGACACCACAACACACTGCCAGCAGACAAGCCCAGGATGCGGAAGCTCACAGAAAAATTCAGAAGCAGGAGACAACACCACACACTGCCGCCAGACAAGCACAGGATGCGGAATCTCACCAAAAACGCCGGAAACTGGAGACACCGCAACACACTGCCGCCAGACAAGCCCACGATGCAGAATCTCAACAAAAATGCCGGGAACAGGAGACACCGCAACACACTGCCGCCAGACAAGCCCAGGATGCGGAATCTCACCAAAAACGCCGAGAACAGGAGACACCGCAACACACTGCCGCCTGACAAGCCCAGGATGCGGAATCTCACCAAAAACGCCGAGAACAGGAGACACCGCAACACACTGCCGCCAGACAAGCCCAGGATGCGGAATCTCACCAAAAACGCCGGAAACTGGAGACACCGCAACACACTGCCGCCTGACAAGCCCAGGATGCGGAATCTCGCCAAAAACGCCGGAAACTGGAGACACCGCAACACACTGCCGCCAGACAAGCCCACGATGCAGAATCTCAACAAAAACGCCGGGAACAGGAGACACCGCAACACACTGCCATCAGACAAGCCAAGGATGCAGAATATCGCAAGAAACGACGGGAGCAGGAGACACCGCAACACACTGCCGCCAGACAAGCCCAGGATGCGGAATCTCACCTAAAACGCCGGGAACAGGAGACACCACAACACACTGCCAGCAGACAAGCCCAGGATGCGGAAGCTCACAGAAAAATTCAGAAGCAGGAGACAACACCACACACTGCCGCCAGACAAGCACAGGATGCTTAAGCTCACAGAAAAATTCGGCAACAGGAGACACCACGACACACTGCCAGCAGACAAGCCCAGGATGCGGAAGCTCACAGAAAACTTCGGGACCAGGAGACACCAAAACACACTGCCGGCAGACAAGCCCAGGATGCGGAATCTCACAGAAAACGTCGGGAACAGGAGACACCACAACACACTGTCGCCAGACAAGCCCAGGATGCCGAATGTCACAGACAACGTCGGGAACAAGAGACATCACAACACACTGCCGCCAGACTAGCCCAGGATGCGGAATCTCAACAAAAACGCCGGGAACAAGAGACACCACAACACACTTTCGCCAGACAAGCCCAGGATGCGGAATCTCACAGACAACGTCGGAAACAGGAGACACCACAAGACACTGCCGCCAGACAAGCACAGGATGCGGAATCTCACAGACAACGTCGGGAACGGAAAACAACGCAACACACTGCGGCTAGACAGGAACACGATGCGGAATCCCATAGACAATGTCGTCTGAATGAATCTCCAGAATCCAGGACAAACCGAGAACAACACGATCGACAAATTTATCAAAAACGAATGCTCTACCAACTAAAGCAAACCCAGCAGAACATTCAACAACTTGCACATTACGTAACAGACAATGAAACTATCATTATTCAACACTACTGTGGGAAGATGAATGTAGTTTGTTCAAAATGCGAATCTATGAATTTTATTGCGGAAAAACCATCTGACAATCCGTTTACTCAATGCTGTCAAAAAGGAAAAGTGATGCTACCAAGATGTCGCTACTCAGATCTGTTTGAGCAGTTGATGAAAGGAACGCATGAACACAGTAGAAATTTTATGGAAAATATCAGAAGTATCAACAGTTCTCATGCGTTTGCTTCATTTGGTGCCAACATTGCACCGCCCCCTGGATTCGGACCGTATTGTTTTAAAATTCATGGCCAGATCTACCACCGTACTGGAACACTTCACCCAGAACTAGGACAACCACCAACATTTGCACAATTATACATCTTTGATCCAAATGAGGCTACAGAACAAAGGATGAACCGAAAAGAAAATGAAAAGTGTAATGCAGAACTGATGAACCTAATTGACGTACATTTACAAACAATCAGCCCATTTGCTGCCGCATATCGCATGCTAAAAGACGTTGAAGCTGAGGAGGAACAGAGAGCTATACAAAATGGGACGGAAATGCCTTCTATTATCATGGCCATTAAACAAGAACGTCAACAAGATCCCCGATGTTACAACAAACGACGTGTAAGTGAGGTCGCATTTGTTTTTCAAAACAATGATGGAGAGCCTCCTTTTCAAAGAGATATATTAGTCTATCTTAAGCCAGACCAAAACAACCCTTTCGTTCCTAAAACACAACGGATTAGCATTTTACACAGCAACCTTGATGCTCTTCTGTATCCGCTATTCTTTCCAAGCGGTGATCAAGGGTGGCATGAAAACCTACACCAGCAAGGAACTTCAAGAAGAATTACACAACTACAGTACTACAGTTTTCTTCTGTCTGTGCGAAATTACTTCAATCCTATTTTAAACGGTGGGAAACTGACACAACAGTACTTAGTAGACGCATACGTTAAAATTGAAGCAAATCGGCTCAATTTCATATGAAGGAACCAAAAACAACTTAAAGTTGAAGACTACTGCGTTCTTCAAGAACATTTGCAAAAACAATCCATTCAAAAAGGAATTCCAATTGGAAAAACAGTAATTCTCCCGTCGTCCTTTGAAGGTAGCCCCCGCAACATGCAACAGCGTTATCAAGATGCAATGGCAATAGTAACAAAGTATGGAAGACCTGACATTTTTTTTAACAATGACCTGTAATCCTAAATGGCCGGAAATTACAGAAAATCTACAACCCTGGCAGCAAGTTGAACACAGGCCGGACTTAGTTGCACGCTTATTTAGACTAAAACTCAGCAGCCTTTTTGAGGACATCAAAAAATGCCTTTTTGGAACAGTCGTAGCAATGGTACACGTCATAGAGTTTCAGAAACGAGGTCTCCCACATGCGCATATACTAATTATTTTAGATGCGGATTCCAAGTTTTGCACGGAGGACGAAATTGACAACATAGTGTGGGCTGAAATTCCTAACCAAGAAAAGTATCCTGAATTGTATAATATTGTAATCTGTAATATGGTTCATGGCCCATGCGGTGTAGCAAATCCAAAAAGTCCATGCATGGAAAACGGAAAGTGTACAAAAGGGTTTCCAAAGCAGTTGAAGAAGCACACTGTTAAAGATTTGGACGGCTACCCATCCTACCGGAGACAACTGATTGATAACATTGTACACAATAAAAAGATTATAAATAACTCATGGATAGTTCCATACAACCCGTACTTATTAAAACGCTACAATTGTCACATCAACGTTGAAATCTGCGCTTCAATAAAAAGTGTTAAATATCTTTTCAAGTACATCTACAAGGGGCATGACAAAGCTAACATCGAAATCCAACAAAAAACAGTCAATCACGATGAATCATCATGGTTTGTTGACTCAAGATATGTCAGTGCTCCAGAAGCTGCTTGGAGAATATTTGCATTTCCAATGCATTCACAGTCCCATGCCATTATACGTTTAGCTATTCATTTACCAAATCGACAGCAGCTTTATTTCTTTGAAAATGCTCAAGTCGAAGATGTCTCCAAAAATTTAAGCACAACGTCAACATTAATGGAATGGTTTTTGCTGAACCAACGTGCCGAAAACGCAAGGCATTACGTTTGGAATAAAACTTGGAAGCCAAGACAACGAGGACTTAGCAGAATAATTGGACGCATGTATACTGTTAGTGTCAAGGATCAAGAAAGATATTGCCTTCGGCTGTTACTACTGCATGTCAAAGGAGCTAGAAGTTACGAAGATTTGAAAACAGTTAATGGAGTATTGCACGATACATTTAAAGCTGCAGTTTTGGCTTTAGGACTTCTATTGGATGATACTATGTGGACACTTACTTTAGAAGACGCAGTTACCCTACATAAGCCTAAGAAACTTCGTGAATTGTTTGCCTACATTTGTGTCCTTGGACCGCCTACAAATCCGGCTCAACTTTGGACAAATTTCAAAGAACATATAATTGAAGATTACTGCTTACGTCTTCACAACAAAAGTGGAAATTGTCACAATTGCGAATCTTATGCCATGCAAGATGTCCAAAATATCCTACTACTGCATGGAAAAACGTTTTCAGACTTTAATTTGCCACAGCCTGCAAGTCAAGTTGCACAAATTCAAGAGTATGACGAAGCTTATGAATTATTGTTGGCAACAGAGAAGAAAAACTCCTTAAATCAAGAACAACGGATTGCATATGACACTATTGTGAGCGCTGTAGAAAACCAAGCCGATCCAACGGCAAAATGTTTCTTTATTGACGGTCCTGGAGACAGCGGTAAAACATACCTCTATGAAGTTTTAATGCATCACGTTAGAGGGTTAGGAAAAGTCGTATTGCCATCGGCTACAACAGGTATTGCAGCAAACCTTTTAAGAGGAGGTCGCACTATGCATTCACTCTTTGGGATACCAGTTCCGGTCAATGAAATCTCCGTTTCCAGAATCAAACAAGACACATTTGCAGGAAAACAGTGCAAATCTTTTGATACTTGATGAGTGCACCATGGCGCCCAAATATGCTTTGAGCTTAATTGACAGACTTCTGCGTCAAGTTATGACTACAAATATTGCTGAAAAAAATGAAATTCCTTTTGGAGGTAAAGTTTTTGTCCTTGGCGGAGATTTTAGGCAATGCCTTCCAGTTGTACCGAATGGAACAAGAACAAATATTATCGAGTCAACCTTAAAAATGTCAGACCTTTGGAAAGAGTTTAATAAACTACAGCTAATTAACAACATGCGATCTTCTGACCCAGAGTACAGCAACTGGCTTCTTAAACTTGGTAATGGTGAACTTAGCAATGAATATAACCTTGGAGAAGACATTATTGAAATACCAGAAGACATGTTGTGCACTGACTGCATCGTAAGTGATGTTTTTGGACAACGCGTTGAAATAGATGTAAACGACCAAAGCAGTGTTGAGAGAGCCTCTTCCTATGCAATTCTCTGTCCCAAGAACGATGACGTAGCTCTGCTAAATTCCCGTGTGATGGATAGAATGCCTGGAGAGTATAAATTATACAAAAGTGATGATTCGGTGGATGTCGACAATGAAGATGAACGAGAGCATTATCCAGTTGAATTTTTAAATAGTGTTACGCCATCAGGAATGCCATCCCACAGACTACAACTTAAAGTTGGAGCAATCATAATGTTGCTTCGGAATCTAAATACAAGAAATGGTCTATGTAATGGAACTCGCCTTATTGTTACTGGACTCCATTCCCACATAATTCAAGCAACAGTGATCACTGGATCTGCAAAAGGAGACGAAGTGTTCATTCCACGCATTGATTTATGTCCTTCAGACACCGGTCTTCCATTTAGGCTTTGACATCGACCGTTTCCAGTAAAACCAGCATTTGCCATGACAATAAATAAGTCACAAGGTCAAACTCTACAACGTGTTGGCATATATTTACCGGAGCCCGTTTTTGGACATGGACAACTCTATGTTGCATTTTCAAGAGTTGAAATGAGATCCAATGTGAAGGTGCAAGTTTTGGATACCCATTTACAAGGAAAGTTGCTTTCAGATAGTCCAAAAGTATTCACCAAAAATGTCGTGTACAAAAATATTTTAGGTTGATATTGTTAAGAAATAAATTCTAGGATCGTGCTTCTTTTGTCCGATGATTTATTGTAAAATATTGTTACATATTCATGGAATAGTTTATATATTTTGATCATCTGTTTAATCATTTTGTTCAGTTGTATTAAGTTCTATAACCAATAATAGTTAATAAAGTATTATTTTGTGTATTCATTGTATTATTGTTAAATCTTCATAGCGACATCTGCAGCATGTGCTACTAAAGTGAATGCAGATTTGTGCCTCTCCACGCACTTAGTCCCGGCGTGGAAAGCAGCGAATCTACAGACAGCAGCTAATCACAGCAGTATCTGAGAGCGCGTGCTGTGCCTCACATCCTGTGAGGAGCTGCTGAAAACAGGACAGACAGCGCTAGAGCAGAGAAAGGAAACAAGGGGAGGATTAGGGTTTAGTTTTTGAACTGTGCTGTAGAGATGGGGGAATGAGAAGGTCATACCAAACCAGGATAAGCAGGCCATACAAGCTAAGATGAGGAAGGCGTACAATCCAAAATAAGTCAGCCATACAAACCAGGATTAGAGGAATGACGCAGCCATACAAACCACATTGACAGACCGCGCTGAGGATGCTGGATGTGACACGATGAAGGATAACCCCGCCCAGAGCCCGGCATTCACTGTGGTGCGCGGAACAGCAGACCCCTGGCTGCAGCCACAAATAGTCGTGATGTAAACGGAAGCAAGATCCGGCTGCAGGCGGAAGAATTACGTGCTGGCGATGTTGTCACAAGCAGGACTGACAACATAACGTAATGACAAAATTCATTAGGGGCACCGAGGGGATACATTGTGAAGTTAATTAAAAGTAGTGCACGACCCATTTAAACACTGCTTCGCTGTTTAGTGGCACCCGGTCAGCCGCATGCATATTCTAGATTACCCGATGCATTAGAATCGGGCCACCATCTAGTTGTTTATAACTAGTGGTTGCTTACCACTTCTCCCCGTTTCATGATTTCATTTTAGTATCTCTTCCTCCCTTGACTCATAATTTTCATAAGGGTATTATAGGCATTATCAGGGAGAGCCGTTGTGGATTAGGGGCGCCATTTCCATTACAACAGGGTGCCCACCTCCACTGACAGGTAGGGACCAGGTTAGTGTTGATTGTAGGGTGATTGCCCCTTTGTCTTGAACTATTTTATTGCTGTGTTTTTTTTTTAAATACCGTATTTTTCGGACTATAAGAGGCACCGGACCATAAGACGCACCTAGGTTTTAAAGGAGGAAAATAGAAAAATAAATTTAAGCAAAAAATGTGGTCATGATGTACTGTTATGGGGGAGGGGGTCTGCTGCTGACACTGGTATTGGGGTAATGTCCTGCTGTCCCCCAATTCTGTTAATATCCTCCATCCTGGTATATATGGCCCCTCCTTCCTGGTATACGCGGCCCTCATCCCCATCCTGGTATGCATGGCACCCCAATCCCCCATCCTGGTATGGATGGCACCCCAACCCCCCATGCTGGTATGCATGGCACCCCTTGATCCCCCATCCTGGTATGCATGGCACCCCTTGACCCTGGTATGCATGACACCCCCTGTTCCTGATATGCATGGCACCCCTTGATCCTGGTATGCTTGGCACCCCTCCATCCTGGTATGCATGGCACCCCTTGATCTTGGTGTGCATGGCACCCCTGTTCCTGGTATGCATGGCACCCCTCCATCCTGGTATGCATGGCACCCCTCCATCTTGGTATGCATGGCACCTCTTGATCCTGTTATGCATGGCACCCCCTTGATCCTGGTATGCATGGTACCCCTCCATCCTGATATGCATGGCGCCCTTTGATCCTGGTATGCTTGACACCCCTCCATCCTGGTATGCATGGCACCCCTTGATCCTGGTATGCATGACAACCCTTTTCCTGGTATGCATGGCACCCCTCCATCCTGTTATGCTTGGCACCACACCATCCTGATATGTATGGCACCCTCTGATCCCCATCACGCTGCCCACAAAATAACAAACTCACCTCCTCTCTCCTCTAGCGCTGCGTCCCGCTCTGCTGCGGACACTCTAATCTGCGCCCCTGCCATGCGCCCTCACACAGTGAAGTGCTGTGCCGGAATGTTAACTGCTTCCCACACTGGGACTCTGTGTGGGGGGAGCAGTGACCATTCACTCTCTTCAGTAGCGCACACACTGTAGCCGCAGCGCGGCTCCTGCTGCGCTCGGCGGTCAGTGTGCCCGCTATTAAAGACCATAAATATTCACTACAACCCATGGAAGTGGGTTGTGGTGAATATTCATGAGCTTTAATAGCGGCCACAGCAGGAGCAGCGCTGCGGTACAGTGTGTTCGCTATTAAGGAAAATGAATATTTATTACTCTCCACGCCCATGGGCAAGGGGAGCAGTGAATATTCATTTTCTTTAGCAGCGGGCACAGCGTAGGCTGCTGCCTCCTGTGCCCCGCTCATCCCCCGCTGTCGCTCCCCACAGCCCCCCCATCCACAGTACATATGTATATATGTTCGGACTATAAGACGCGCCCCCCACTTTCCTCCTAAATTTTGGAGGAAAAAGTGCGTCTTATAGTCCGAAAAATCCGGTACATAATTTTTATTGCAAACATTTATAACAATAACTTCAACAAATCCAACATATTAGAATCATAAAACTTTCGTCCAGTACGCAGACTGGGTAAACAAAAGAGTTTGGTGTAGGACATATTTTCGGGATACTTATGGGAGATTATTTAGTCCATTTGTACCAAAAGTCTTAGTTGTAAGAACATAAGGAAAACATAAGTAGAAGTCAAAAAGGGTTAAGCAACAAAATAAATAATCATAAAAGCCATCTTAAAAAGAGAATTAAGAACATTAATTCCATCAATTGTCATCTAGCCATAGTTTCTCACATTCTCAGTCAGCTAATTGCTGTGGTTTTATAATTTCTTTGGATACGGTTTCAATGTTTGAGGGAATTTTAAGTGTATCATCTATGATTATAACCATGTTGCTTTTTAAGAGCCTTTGAGCCACTAATAATCTGGAAACCTCTGTTTTTTCCATTGACAGATGATGAACCTGAGTGGGGGCTTGTTTATGTGCAGGATGAGTAGAAATTTTTATTGGTATCATTTTCACCTGCATAACATTTTTGGTGTCTTTTTATTCCAATATTTGGGGAGAGAATGAACAAACAGTTGAACACCATGCTCCACTAGTTCATGTTATGAGGTATTCTATTAGACTGTGAACTGTCATTGTCTTAGTGAAAAATTCAGTTTTACTACATAACTTCCCATTTTTACAGACATTTTGAGTAGAAATGTTTAAAAAAATTAATTTCGAGGATATTCAAAAATAATTTGTTTTATTCTTGGCAGATGACTGTACCAGGAGATCAGAGGGACCGGTGACAGCTTCAATTTTTAAATCAGATGACCTTGAGATCACACAGGATACAGCTAAAGTGAATGCCATTAATCCATATATACTATCATCCCTTCACAGCAGAGATCTATCATCTGATCATGTGAAACAGGTCCTATCTTCTGATTCATTACAGACTACCAAGAAAAATAAAAGTCACAAAAGAGGCATTGAAAAACAAACTGCTCTTAAAGCACAGAAGACAAATTCACGTTCAGAATATGGAAATAGTTTTCCTCTCGAAACATCTTTTGTTAAACATCAAAATATTCCCAAAGAGGAAAATGGATTTTCTTGTTCCACATGTGGGAGATATTTTAAATGGAAATCAGAGCTTGTTAGACATGAGAGAATTCACACAGGGGAGAAGCCATATTCATGTTCAGAATGTGGGAAATGTTATAACCAGAAATCGATTCTTGTTACTCACCAGAGAACTCACACGGGGGAGAAGCCTTTTTCATGTTCAGAATGTGGGAAATGTTTTATACAGAAATCATATCTTGTTATACACCAGAGAATTCACACAGGGGAGAAGCCTTTTTCATGTTCTGAATGTGGGAAATATTTTAACCAGAAAT
This sequence comes from Phyllobates terribilis, assembly GCF_046119375.1. Lineage (NCBI taxonomy): Eukaryota > Metazoa > Chordata > Amphibia > Anura > Dendrobatidae > Phyllobates > Phyllobates terribilis. The sequence continues at coordinate 28,013,733 of NW_027362765.1, forward strand.
CATATCTAATTACACACCAGAGAACTCACACAGGGGAGAAGCCATTTTCATGTTCAGAATGTGGGAAAACTTTTAACCGAAAATGGTGCCTTCTTAATCATCAAAAATCCCACATAGGGAGAAGCCATTATCATACTTAGATCGTGTGAAATGATTTACTGTAAAATTATATTTTGTTGACCATCAAAAAGAACTCACAAGGAGATAAACAATATATTTTATGTAATTGTACAAAAACCATACGACAGACAGTCGTATAATCAAATAAGAAAGCGAAACTACTTTAGAACTTACCATATTTTTTTGACTATAAGACACGCTTTTAACAAGAAAAAATCTTGCTAAGTGCCTCTTATAGTTCGGAGGCAGCTTCCTGTGACGGAGAAGAACGGTGAGACAGTGTCCTTCCCAATCACTGAAAGAATTGCTCTCTCCTCCTGCCCAAAACTGATCTATGTACACATTTTGATTCACCTGTAGTAAATAACAAAAGAGATTCTCCTCTGATCAATTGTTAGTGCCCATGTGACATGAATTAGCCAAAAAAACACCTGGTATGCCCTGTTCCTTTGTCACAATGGTGAAGACAAAGGAGCTGTCTGAGGACATCAGAACTGCTATTATTAGCAAACACAAGACTCCCAAAGGGTATAAAGCCATCTCCAAAGATCTTGGTATCCCTGTTTCCACAGAGTGCAATGTTATTAAGAAGTTTGCCAAGCATGGAGCCGTCAAGAACCTCCCTGGACATGGGGGAAAGAGGAAAATTGACAAGAGATGTCCTCGAAGGTTGGTGCGAATGGTGAAAAAAAAACACATCAAACATCTAAAGATCCTCAGTCATCAAAGCAAAAGGTGGCTACTTTGAAGAACCTAGAATATAAGACATATTTTCAGTTTTTTCACACTTTTTTGTTAAGTATATAATTCCACATGTGTTAATTCATAGTTTTGATGCTTTCAGTGTGAATGTACAATTTCCATAGTAAAGAAAATACAGAAAAATCTTTAAATGAGAAGGTGTGTCCAAACTTTTGGTCTGTACTGTACATTGTATATTAAAAGTGTCTAGCATTTAAACGGCATTTTGCTTGGACATGTGATATATTATATGTATACACGGCTTAAGGATAGCAAAGTCAATGTTTTGGAGTGGCCATCACAAAGCCCTGATCTCAATCCTATTGAAAATTTATGGGTAAAGCTGAAAAGGCAGGTGCGAGCAAGGCGACCTACAAACCTGGATCAGTTACACCAGTTCTGTCAGGAGGAATGGGCCCAAATTCCGACCAACTATTGTGAGAAGCTTGTGGAAAGATATCCCAAACGTTTGACCAAAGTCATTCAGCTTAAGGGCAATGGTACCAAATACTAATGAAATGTATGTAAACTTTTGACTTGGCAGTAAGTAATAAAAATTACTTGAAACATTATCTCTCATTATTCTGGCATTTGGCAAATATTAAAAATTATGGTATTCCTAAATAACCTGAAACGGGAAAGGTTTACTCTGATTTCATGTCAGATATTGAGAAAAACATGCGTATGTATCTTTTTCTATAGTGTATGTAAACTTCTGGTTTCAACTGTATATATATGTGTGCTGTTTTTGTAAGTTTGCCCACTGACAAAGACATGAACAGTCTATAATTTTAAGGGTAGGTTAATTTTAACATTGTGAGATAGAATATCCCCCCCAAAAAATCAAGAAAATCACATTGTATAAATTAGATAAATTTATTTGCATTTTGCAGTGAGAAATAAGTATTTGATCCCCTACAAACCATTATGAGTTCTGGCTTCTACAGACCTACAGACAGTTAGATGCTCCTAATCAACTTGTTACCTGCATTAAAGACAGCTGTCTTACATAGTCACCTGTATAAAAGACTCCTGTCCACATCGATCTGGGGCACCATGCAAAATCTCACCTCGTGGGGTATCCTTGATCATGAGGAAGGTGAGAGATCAGCCTAAAACTACACGGGGGGAACTTGTTAATGATCTCAAGGCAGCTGGGACCACAGTCACTAAGAAAACCATTGGTAACACATTATGCCTTAAAGGTTTAAAAAGCTGCAGGTTCTGCTGCTCAAGAAGGCACATGTGCTGGCCCATCTGAAGTTTGCCAATGAACGCCTGGATGATTCTGTGAGTTATTGGGAGAAGGTGCTGTGGTCAGATGAGACAAAAATTGAGCTCTTTGATATTAACTCAACTTGCCGTGTTTGGAGTGTTACGCATACGCCCGGACTAACTGGCGTGAGCGTGGTTAGTGATCCCACTGGACCATGAACTGATGAGTGCCTGGAGGGGCGTGACTAATTATCAATTCGGTCCGACCAAGGTCGCACGGCAGCTCAGTCGACTCCGTGAATCAGGGAGGAACCGAGCTTAGGGACCAGGTGCTACTCCAGGTCAGACACCGGTCACAGCTGTTGACCCACACCGGGGAATGCAGGAACGGGCAGGCACAGCTGGTATGCAGACAGGTGGGTACTGGCAGGCACAGCTGGCATACAGACAGGCGGGTGCTGGCAGGCACGACTGGTATGCAGACAGGCGGGTGCTGGCAGGCACGGCTGGTATGCAGACTTGCAGATACTGGCTAGTAGGAACGCAGGCTGGATAGGGACCAGTACAGACTGGGATACAGGAACAGAGCCGCGTGTGCTGTGGACTAGCAGAGCAGAACTGCAGGCGCGGAGGACAAGTGGAGCAGAGCAGAGCGAAACCGCAGGTGCGGTGGACAAGCAGAGCAGAGCGAAACCACAGGTGCGGTGGACAAGCAGAGCGAAACCGCAGGTGCGGTGAGCAAGCAGAGCAGAGTGAAACCGCAGGTGCGGTGAACAAGCAGAGCGGAGCGAAACTGCAGGTGCGGTAGACAAGCAGAGCAGAGCGAAACCGCAGATGCGGTGGACAAGCAGAGCAGAGCGAAACCGCAGGTGCGGTGGACAAGCAGCAAAACCGCAGATGCGGTGGACAAGCAGAACAGAGCGAAACCGCAGGTGCGGTGGACAAGCAGAACAGAGCAGAAGGTGCAGGCAGACAGGACAGGGCTCTGTTCACATGGAACAGACTGGAAAATACAGGAAGACAGAATACAGGAGGTAGATACGGAGGCAGGGAAACAGGACAAGCAGAACCAGATACACACAAGGTACTTACAATGAAGTAGCGAGTGGACATAAAACTCACAAACAGAAGTACAGAGACAACGAGTTGGAGTTAGGTGCAGGTTCAGACACTGCAGGAAAAGGGCAGGTACGGACATAGAGACAAACAGGTAACTGGCTAGGACACAGTTCAGACAGGAACTGAACCCAGAACAAGATACAGGAACGAGCCTGGGAACTCAGCCCCCAGGGTGGCGGAAACAGACTAGAAGTCACAGATGCAGATAACGGGCCTGGGTATACAGCCTCCAGGATGGCGGAACAGACTAGAAGTCAGAGATACAGATAACGGGCCTGGGTATACAGCCCCCAGGGTGGCGGAACAGACTAGAAGTCACAGATACATGTAACAGGCCTGGGTATACAGCCCCCAGGGTGGCAGAAACAGACAAGATACAGGACAGGACCTGGCAACTCAGTTGCACAGAACACGCTGAAAGAGAGTGTTGCTCAGGCACCTCCTACTGGGTGGAGGGGGTTTAAGTATACAGTGACTCACAGCAATAGGCTGGGGACGCATTAGGAGTGCGCACACAGTAACTATAAGAATCAGGCAGTAACCGCGCTGCCGCCCTAAGCAATCAGACAAGAGACATGCACACAGCAGGTACTGGAGCAAAGTGTGCAGCCTGGACTGATAGGTAAGATGGGGGTCTTGCATGGTGGGAGGTGGTAAGCCATGCCAGCACGCCGCCAGGGATGTTAAATGGAGGAAGAGAAATGCAGCCTATGACCCAAATAACAGCGTCCTCACTGTCAAGCATGGAAGTGTAAACATGTTTTGGGGGCGTTTCTCTGCTAAGGGCACAGGACTGGATGGAGCCATGTACCGTAAAATCCTGAGTGACAACCTCCTTCCCTCCGCCAGGACATTAATGGGTTGTGGCTCGGTTTTTGAGCAACAAAGGAGTGGCTCAAAAAGAAGCACATTAAGGTCATGGAGTGGCCTAGCCAGTCTCCAGACCTTAATCCCATAGAAAATTTAAGGAGGGAGATGAAGCTCTGAGTTGCCAAGTGACAGACTCAAAATCTGAATGATTTAGAGATGATCTGCAGTGGACCAAAATTGCTCCTGACATGTGCGCAACCCTCATCATCAACTACAAAGAACGTCTTGCCACCAAGTATTAAGTGTTGCTTGCCAGAGGAAACAATCCAATTTATACAATGTGATTTTCTTGATTTTTTTGGGGATATTCTATTCTCAATGTTAAAATTAGAGAACCATAGACAGAAAAAATACCCAATAAAAATTAACTTTTAATAATTATCCTTAAAAGTGTACTCTATAGTACAAGTGAGAAAAAAACTACACATATATCTCAAAAACAGGATACCATGTAAGGAGAATATAATATGAAATTAGCAATTAATTCAGACAAACTTACCCTGGATAGCACCTAATAAGATTGCTCTCCCTACCTAACAGCGGAGTGTTTTTCACCCTAAGGTTCAGATGGTGTCCCCGCTCCTCGGAGGCTGTCCCTCTCCTTTCCCTAGGTATCCCTACACAGTCAAAAGATGCCACACACATACATATAAATGGACCAATTGTAGACTATTCATGTCATAATTGACATGCTCAATATAAAAAATTACAACAATACCATATCAGTGGGGAGTGGGCAAAAATAGATATAGTTGCACAAATAGAAGGTTTTTGATTTACAGTAGCCCACTAATATAAATAGATAGACATGTGTACCAGTCAGAGCAAGTCCGAAAAAAATATTAAGAATATTTTCATCCCCAATCAAACTAGGATTCAAGCAATGCCATAAATGATATCAATTAGTTGGCCTTTAGTACAATGACTAAATGTAGTCAATCCACAATACAAAATTTCCCAAAGCTATAATAGCAATATTCCAGACATCAATATTATAAGATTCCTCAGACTGGTGTAAAGTCATCCGCAAATAAGGTTATAATTAATCCCTTTGTCCCAACCCACTGGAATAGGTAAAAATGTGTACTAGTCAGACCAAATAAGAAATAGTAATACACTTATCTTAATCTCTAGTCCATCTGAGATTCACACAGTGCCTTGAGTGGTGTCCATTAGATGTCCTTTTTTATGTACATAACTGAATATAGTCAATCCATAATTCAGAACTCCCCAAAATAGTAACAGCACTCCAGGCATCAATTTTCAAGGTCCCTCAGACTGGTGTAAAATCATCAGCAGTAAAGTTATTCCTTAGGATTAGTCCCTTCGTCCCTACGCGTTTCACCCCCTCCTCAATGTGGGGCTCATCAGGGGACAAGAAATATTAGAGGAGATAAGCCATAATAGATGCCCGCATAATAGCTCCTTGTATACCGGAGTCCAACCGCATGTTCAATGGTGGGATTCATCCCTATATATCTGTGGAATGCCATGTGCCACGAGATTAATTTCACCTGTGATCAATCACAGCGTTACCCTGACTACGAGACGCAAGCTTTAAGAAACTAGCATACCACCGTGTTTAACATCACTTCCGGTCCCAACGTAATACGTAATTTCCGATTGCGTAGCCCAGGGTATTAGCTAAGGGATCGTACGAAGAATGCGTAAGCAAAGTACGTATCCTCCCGCTTTTTACGTCACTTCCTGGAACCACCAGGTGGAACGCAGACTGCATTTCACTATCTGCATGGAGGATACCGCTACTCTCAATTCAACGGGAACATGCAAGAGACAATCACTACCACAAAACAATAGACCCGGAAAATCACAAGATGAGCTGAATATTCCACCATAATTAAAAAGATGTGCATCCATCCCCAAAGAAAAGGGGGGGGGGGAATAGGTAGCATATTATCCACTTATGTGTGAGTAACTAAGCCAGTATTACAGTCCACCAGTATGGTGAATACACACACCGGGACTATCTGTAGATATATAAAAAAGGCTGATCAGGATTTTTATCCGTAAGGCTAATTGAAACAACAGTAAGGCTATACAAAGCTAGAAAAGCTTAACTGTTCATTAATACCCCCGGGATTCAGAGATTCGAGCCAGAAAATCCATCTGGACTCCCGCTGCAGAATTCTTTTATCCCAGTCCCCCTGTCGCACTGAGGGACTCACCACTTCAATAGAACGAAATGTAATAGAATTTAAATCACCTCCATGGTGTGTATTGACGTGTTTCGCTAGAGGAGTATCTCGCTTGTTTCGGATGTCACCTAAGTGTTCACCAATACGTACTTTAAATTGTCTTCTGGTTTTTCCCACATAGTCTTTTGGGCAAGTGCACGTACATACATAGACGACACCTATTGTTTTACAATTAGCAAAATGTTTGTTCCTATAGGTGCGTCCAGTTACAGAGCTCACAAATGTATCTGAGATGGAGACATAACGACAATAAGTGCACTGTCCACATCTAAAAGTACCAGTAGACCTCCTATCCAACCAGGTCCCCTCCTTCTTGGGGGGCACAAAGTGACTATGTACTAGGTGATCTTTGACAGATCTGCCTCTCCTAAAGGTGACAGAGGGATAGTCTGCAATCCATTTGGAAACATCTGGATCTGTCCTCAAGATGCCCCAATATTTTCTCAGGATTGTCATAATCCTAGGATGTTGATCATCATATTTTCCAATTAGCCTAGTAAGGGAGGTCTGTTCGGGCCTGGAGTGAGACACCAGTAATTTAGATCTATCCTGTTTAAAGGCATGATTAAATGCTCTATTGATCACCTTTGTTGGATAGTCCCGATCAGAAAAACGGTCCTTAAGGTCCCTAGCCTTATGAAAATAGTCAGAGGTAGAGGAGCAATTTCTCCTTAATCTTAAGAACTGGCCTTTAGGGATCCCTTGTTTCAAAGGAACCGGATGATAACTATCCCATTTTAATAGGCTATTTGCTGCTGATGGTTTTCTAAAGATAGATGATCTCAATGAGCCAGATTCATCAATTGATATTATAACATCCAAAAAGGCAATCTTTTTGCCTCCTATCTCATAAGTAAATTTAAGGCCCAAATCATTTTCATTGAGGCGCTGTATGAGCCCAATGAAGGACTCCTCATCTCCAGTCCAGAGGACGAGGATGTCGTCAATGTATCGGCCCCAAAATTGAATGTGGGGGCCCCCGACGACATCCTCGACCCCAAAGACTATGTTGTCCTCCCACCAGCCAAGGAGTAAATTAGCATAAGTGGGGGCACAGGGGCTCCCCATCGCTGTGCCCCTAAGCTGGTGGTAGAATCTCCCATGAAAAAGAAAAAAATTATGCGTAAGAACATAATCAAGCAACCGAAGAATGAATTCGTTGCATGGGATCAAGTGGTTTCCCCTTGTTTTCAAAAAGGACTCCACTGCCATCAGACCAGCCGTATGGTGGATACTAGAGTACAATGCCTCCACGTCTATGGAAACCAAAATAGTAGCAGGATCAACTGTAATGTCATCCAATTTTGTTAATAAATCTGTTGTGTCTCTCAGATAGGATGGGAGAGCTGTAACAAAAGATCTAAGCATCTGATCAAGATAGATGCTTGAGTTTTGACTCAATGCATCCACACCTGAAACTATTGGCCTCCCTTTCAATGGTGGATAGCCCTTATGAACCTTAGGAAGGGCATAAAAAGTTGCAATCACAGGAAATTTTGGAAGCAGAAAATTCAGTTCACTCAATGAAATCAGATTATTTTGTCTAGCTTGTTGCAGAATGTCAGATAAGGTCCTCATAAAAGCAGATGTAGGATCACCCTGTAATACCTGATATGTCATGGTATCTGAAAGAATATTCATACACATAGAAACATATTGATCACAATCTAGAAGCACTATGTTCCCTCCCTTATCGGAGGGTTTTATGATAAGGGAAGTGTCACCACTCAAATCCTGTAATGCTCTCCGTTCATCAAATGTAATATTGGGGTTCACCCTATGTGCCCTTGGATTTATTCTCCTGATTTCCTCCGTGACTAACGACGAAAAAATATCTATACTACCAATATCTCCTACAGGTGGCATTTTACTACTTTTAGGTTTTAAATCCGAGAAAGGGCCCTCTCCCAATCCACGAGTGCCCTCGTTTTCAAGTTCAGCTAAGAGATGAACATCCTGGAGATCCTCCATTGAGATGCCCAATTGTAAACATTTATTTTTGTCATTGAGTGCAAAAAACTTTCTCCATCTCAACTTCCTCAAGAATAGGTGAATATCTTTAACCCACGAAAAAGGGTCAAAGCGAGTCGTTGGTACAAAGGACAGTCCTGTCCCTAAGACCCTTCGTTCAGTCTCTGTAAGAGTGTGTGAGGACAAATTTTTACCTGCATGTAATCGATGTGGTATTATCTTATTGGCTAACGATTATAATTCACCATTCTTTCCCGCAAATGGTAGCGTGCTTCCCTGTTCTCTAAAAAAGAGGGAGTTGAAGTAGAGGATAATCCCGTAGATGGTGATGTGGAGAAAGATGGACCCTGGCCTGAATAACCTCGATTTTGCCATCTTCTACCAAACCCTCTCCTTCCTTGCCCCCTAGATCTACTAGACAGTCTGGGGGTTTCCTTCGGAGTGTGTTCAGTATCAGAGGACTCCAGATCAGAGGAGGAGATGTCCGTCGTTGGGCCACCCTTACTATTTAGGGCAGGATATGCTCGTTTTTCCCTAAAATCAGTCAAATCTCTAGTGAATCGTTTATGTTTTCTATCTTTCAGAACAAGTTGATATTTTTCTACTGACACCCTCAGTGCTTCTTCTCTTGTGGAGAAGTCCAATGCGAACTTAAAGTTAAGGGCCCTATCTATCTGCTCTTTAAGGGTGGCTGCAGACTTCTCAAAAGTGACCTTTTCTTCCTCTAGTAGGATTTGCATAAACCTCAAAGATGAGGCTGTAGATTCTTTCTCCCACTTAGATAAAAGTGAAACTGACCTGCTCCTATGTGCTGGTAACAAGTTAATCCTTAGGCCACGTGGCACTATCCCTTGTTTTATATAGTTGTCTAATGATTGGACCTCCCACCATGACTTGATGTTTTCTTTATAGACTTCTAATAAATCATCAAAGACATTCTTAATACTGGGCTCTGTTGAAATATTGACCCCACACTCAGTCCCTGAAAAAACTTCCTTAGCCTCGTCCAACCATCTGTTAGTGTTTAAAGGTCCCGACAAAAATCCAGCCATAAAGAAAAACCAGAAAAAAGTTTTTTGCACTCAATGACAAAAATAAATGTTTACAATTGGGCATCTCAATGGAGGATCTCCAGGATGTTCATCTCTTAGCTGAACTTGAAAACGAGGGCACTCGTGGATTGGGAGAGGGCCCTTTCTCGGATTTAAAACCTAAAAGTAGTAAAATGCCACCTGTAGGAGATATTGGTAATATAGATATTTTTTCGTCGTTAGTCACGGAGGAAATCAGGAGAATAAATCCAAGGGCACATAGGGTGAACCCCAATTTTACATTTGATGAACGGAGAGCATTACAGGATTTGAGTGGTGACACTTCCCTTATCATAAAACCCTCCAATAAGGGAGGGAACATAGTGCTTCTAGATTGTGATCAATATGTTTCTATGTGTATGAATATTCTTTCAGATACCATGACATATCAGGTATTACAGGGTGATCCTACATCTGCTTTTATGAGGACCTTATCTGACATTCTGCAACAAGCTAGACAAAATAACTGATTTCATTGAGTGAACTGAATTTTCTGCTTCCAAAATTTCCTGTGATTGCAACTTTTTATGCCCTTCCTAAGGTTCATAAGGGCTATCCACCATTGAAAGGGAGGCCAATAGTTTCAGGTGTGGATGCATTGAGTCAAAACTCAAGCATCTATCTTGATCAGATGCTTAGATCTTTTGTTACAGCTCTCCCATCCTATCTGAGAGACACAACAGATTTATTAACAAAATTGGATGACATTACAGTTGATCCTGGTACTATTTTGGTTTCCATAGACGTGGAGGCATTGTATTCTAGTATCCACCATACGGCTGGTCTGATGGCAGTGGAGTCCTTTTTGAAAACAAGGGGAAACCACTTGATCCCACACAACGAATTCATTCTTCGGTTGCTTGATTATGTTCTTACGCATAATTTTTTTCTTTTTCATGGGAGATTCTACCACCAGCTTAGGGGCACAGCGATGGGGAGCCCCTGTGCCCCCACTTATGCTAATTTACTCCTTGGCTGGTGGGAGGACAACATAGTCTTTGGGGACGAGGATGTCGTCGGGGGCCCCCACATTCAATTTTGGGGCCGATACATTGACGACATCCTCGTCCTCTGGACTGGAGATGAGGAGTCCTTCATTGGGTTCATACAGCGCCTCAATGAAAATGATTTGGGCCTTAAATTTACTTATGAGATAGGAGGTAAAAAGATTGCCTTTTTGGATGTTATAATATCAATTGATGAATCTGGCTCATTGAGATCATCTATCTTTAGAAAACCATCAGCAGCAAATAGCCTATTAAAATGGGATAGTTATCATCCGGTTCCTTTGAAACAAGGGATCCCTAAAGGCCAGTTCTTAAGATTAAGGAGAAATTGCTCCTCTACCTCTGACTATTTTCATAAGGCTAGGGACCTTAAGGACCGTTTTTCTGATCGGGACTATCCAACAAGGGTGATCAATAGAGCATTTAATCATGCCTTTAAACAGGATAGATCTAAATTACTGGTGTCTCACTCCAGGCCCGAACAGACCTCCCTTACTAGGCTAATTGGAACATATGATGATCAACATCCTAGGATTATGACAATCCTGAGAAAATATTGGGGCATCTTGAGGACAGATCCGGATGTTTCCAAATGGATTGCAGACTATCCCTCTGTCACCTTTAGGAGAGGCAGATCTGTCAAAGATCACCTAGTACATAGTCACTTTGTGCCCCCCAAGAAGGAGGGGACCTGGTTGGATAGGAGGTCTACTGGTACTTTTAGATGTGGACAGTGCACTTATTGTCGTTATGTCTCCATCTCAGATACATTTGTGAGCTCTGTAACTGGACGCACCTATAGGAACAAACATTTTGCTAATTGTAAAACAATAGGTGTCGTCTATGTATGTACGTGCACTTGCCCAAAAGACTATGTGGGAAAAACCAGAAGACAATTTAAAGTACGTATTGGTGAACACTTAGGTGACATCCGAAACAAGCGAGATACTCCTCTAGCGAAACACGTCAATACACACCATGGAGGTGATTTAAATTCTATTACATTTCGTTCTATTGAAGTGGTGAGTCCCTCAGTGCGACAGGGGGACTGGGATAAAAGAATTCTGCAGCGGGAGTCCAGATGGATTTTCTGGCTCGAATCTCTGAATCCCGGTGGTATTAATGAACAGTTAAGCTTTTCTAGCTTTGTATAGCCTTACTGTTGTTTCAATTAGCCTTACGGATAAAAATCCTGATCAGCCTTTTTTATATATCTACAGATAGTCCCGGTGTGTGTATTCACCATACTGGTGGACTGTAATACTGGCTTAGTTACTCACACATAAGTGGATAATATGCTACCTATTCCCCCCCCCCCCTTTTCTTTGGGGATGGATGCACATCTTTTTAATTATGGTGGAATATTCAGCTCATCTTGTGATTTTCCGGGTCTATTGTTTTGTGGTAGTGATTGTCTCTTGCATGTTCCCGTTGAATTGAGAGTAGCGGTATCCTCCATGCAGATAGTGAAACGCAGTCTGCGTTCCACCTGTTGGTTCCAGGAAGTGACGTAAAAAGCGGGAGGATACGTACTTTGCTTACGCATTCTTCGTACGATCCCTTAGCTAATACCCTGGGCTACGCAATCGGAAATTACGTATTACGTTGGGACCGGAAGTGATGTTAAACACGGTGGTACGCTAGTTTCTTAAAGCTTGCGTCTCGTAGTCAGGGTAACGCTGGGATTGATCACAGGTGAAATTAATCTCGTGGCACATGGCATTCCACAGATATATAGGGATGAATCCCACCATTGAACATGCGGTTGGACTCCGGTATACAAGGAGCTATTATGCGGGCATCTATTATGGCTTATCTCGTCTAATATTTCTTGTCCCCTGATGAGCCCCACATTGAGGAGGGGGTGAAACGCGTAGGGACGAAGGGACTAATCCTAAGGAATAACTTTACTGCTGATGATTTTACACCAGTCTGAGGGACCTTGAAAATTGATGCCTGGAGTGCTGTTACTATTTTGGGGAGTTCTGAATTATGGATTGACTATATTCAGTTATGTACATAAAAAAGGACATCTAATGGACACCACTCAAGGCACTGTGTGAATCTCAGATGGACTAGAGATTAAGATAAGTGTATTACTATTTCTTATTTGGTCTGACTAGTACACATTTTTACCTATTCCAGTGGGTTGGGACAAAGGGATTAATTATAACCTTATTTGCGGATGACTTTACACCAGTCTGAGGAATCTTATAATATTGATGTCTGGAATATTGCTATTATAGCTTTGGGAAATTTTGTATTGTGGATTGACTACATTTAGTCATTGTACTAAAGGCCAACTAATTGATATCATTTATGGCATTGCTTGAATCCTAGTTTGATTGGGGATGAAAATATTCTTAATATTTTTTTCGGACTTGCTCTGACTGGTACACATGTCTATCTATTTATATTAGTGGGCTACTGTAAATCAAAAACCTTCTATTTGTGCAACTATATCTATTTTTGCCCACTCCCCACTGATATGGTATTGTTGTAATTTTTTATATTGAGCATGTCAATTATGACATGAATAGTCTACAATTGGTCCATTTATATGTATGTGTGTGGCATCTTTTGACTGTGTAGGGATACCTAGGGAAAGGAGAGGGACAGCCTCCGAGGAGCGGGGACACCATCTGAACCTTAGGGTGAAAAACACTCCGCTGTTCGGTAGGGAGAGCAATCTTATTAGGTGCTATCCAGGGTAAGTTTGTCTGAATTAATTGCTAATTTCATATTATATTCTCCTTACATGGTATCCTGTTTTTGAGATATACAGTACAGACCAAAAGTTTGGACATACCTTCTCATTTAAAGATTTTTCTGTATTTTCATGACTTTGAAAATTGTACATTCACACTGAAGGCATCAAAACTATGAATTAACACATGTGGAATTATATACTTAACAAAAAAGTGTGAAACAACTGAAAATATGTCTTATATTCTAGGTTCTTCAAAGTAGCCACCTTTTGCTTTGATTACTCCTTTGCACACTCTTGGCATTCTCTTGATGAGCTTCAAGAGGTAGTCACCGGAAATGGTTTTCACTTCACAAGTGTGTCCTGTCAGGCTTATTAAGTGTGATTTCTTGCCTTATAAATGGGGTTGGGACCATCAGTTGTGTTGTGCAGAAGTCAGGTGGATACACAGCTGATAGTACTACTGAATAGACTGTTAGAATTTGTATCATGGCAAGAAAAAAGCAGCTAAGTAAAGAAAAACGAGTGGCCATCATTACTTTAAGAAATGAAGGTCAGTCAGTCCGAAAATTGGGCAAACTTTGAAAGTGTCCCCAAGTGCAGTTGCAAAAACCATCAAGCGCTACAAAGAAATTGGCTAACATGAGAACCGCCACAGAAAAGGAAGACAAAGAGTCACCTCTGCTTCTGAGGATAAGTTTATCCGAGTCACCAGCCTCAGAAATCGCAGGTTAACAGCAGCTCAGATTAGAGACCAGGTCAATGCCACACAGAGTTCTAGCAGCAGACACATCTCTACAACAACTGTTAAGAGGGGACTTTGTGCAGCAGGCCTTCATGGTAAAATAGCTGCTAGGAAACCACTGCTAAGGACAGGCAACAAGCAGAAGAGACTTGTTTGGGCTAAAGAACACAAGGAATGGACATTAGACCAGTGGAAATCTGTGCTTTGGTCTGATGAGTCCAAATTTGAGATCTTTGGTTCCAACCACCGTGTCTTTGTGCGACGCAGAAAAGGTGAACGGATGGACTCTACATGCCTGGTTCCCACCGTGAAGCATGGAGGAGGAGGTGTGATGGTGTGGGGGTGCTTTGCTGGTGACACTGTTGGAGATTTATTCAAAACTGAAGGCATAATGAACCAGCATGGCTACCACAGCATCTTGCAATGGCATGCTATTCCATCCAGTTTGCGTTTAGCTGGACCATCATTTATTTTTCAACAGGACAATGACCCCAAACACACCTCCAGGCTGTGTAAGGGCTATTTGACGAAGAAGGAGAGTAATGGGATGTTACGTCAGATGACATGGCCTCCACAGTCACCAGACCTGAACCCAATCGAGATGGTTTGGGGTGAGCTGGACCACAGAGTGAAGGCAAAAGGGCCAACAAGTGCTAAGCATCTCTGTGTACTCCATCAAGATTGTTGGAAGACCATTTCCGGTGACTACCTCTTGAAGCTCATCAAGAGAATGCCAAGAGTGTGCAAAGCAAAAGGTGGCTACTTTGAAGAACCTAGAATATAAGACATATTTTCAGATGTTTCACACTTTTTTGTTAAGTATATAATTCCACATGTGTTAATTCATAGTTTTGATGCCTTCAGTGTGAATGTACAATTTTCATGGTCATGAAAATACAGAAAAATCTTTAAATGAGAAGGTGTGTCCAAACTTTTGGTCTGTACTGTATGTGTAGTTTTTTTCTCACTTGTACTATAGAGTACACTTTTAAGGATAATTATTAAAAGTTAATTTTTATTGGGTATTTTTTCTGTCTATGGTTCTCTGGTAAATATATATACCCTATTACCAATTTAGTTTGGTGAATATTTTTCTGGTTTTTCTCAATGTTAAAATTAACCTACCCTTAAAATTATAGACAGTGGGCAAACTTACAAAAATAGCAAGGGATCAAATAATTATTTATTTCCCTGTATATACACTGCTCAAAAAAATAAAGGGAACACTTAAACAATAGAATATAACTCCAAGTAAATCAGACTTCTGTGAAATCAAACTCTCTACTTAGGAAGCAACACTGATTGACAATCAATTTCACATGCTGTTGTGCAAATGGAATAGACAATAGATGGAAATTATTGGCAATTATCAAGACACACTCAATAAAGGAGTGGTTCTGCAGATGGGGACCACAGACCACATCTCAGTACCAATGCTTTCTGGCTGATGTTTTGGTCACTTTTGAATGTTGGTTGTGCTTTCACACTCGTGGTAGCATGAGACAGACTCTACAACCCACAGAAGTTGCTCAGGTAGTGCATCTCATCCAGGATGGCACATCAATGCGAACTGTGGCAAGAAGGTTTGCTGTGTTTGTCAGCGTAGTGTTCAGAGGCTGGAGGCGCTACCAGGAGACAGGCCAGAACACCAGGAGACGTGGAGGGGGCCGTAGGAGGGCAACAACCCAGCAGCCAGACCACTACCTCCGCCTTTGTGCAAGGAGGAACAGGAGGACCACTGCCAGAGCCCTGCAAAATGACCTCCAACAGGCCACAAATGTGCATGTGTCTGCACAAATGGTTAGAAACCAACTCCATGAGGGTGGTATGAGGGCCCGACGTCCACAGATGGGGGTTGTGCTCACAGCCCAACACCGTGCAGGACGCTTGGCATTTGCCACAACACCAGGATTGGCAAAGTCGCCACTGGCACCCTGCGCTCTTCACAGATGAAAGCAGGTTCACACTGATAACATGTGACAGACGTGACAGAGTCTGGAGACACCGTGGAGAGCGATCTGCTGCCTGCAACATCCTTCAGCATGACCGGTTTGGCAGTGGGTCAGTAATGGTGTGGGGTGGCATTTCTTTGGAGGGAAGCACAGCCCTCCATGTGCTCGCCAGAGGTAGCCTGACTGCCATTAGGTACTGAGGTGAGATCCTTAGACCCCTTGTGAGACCATATGCTGGTGCGGTTGGCCCTGGGTTCCTCCTAATGCAGGACAATGCCAGACCTCATGTGGCTGGAGTGTGTCAGCAGTTCCTGCAAGATGAAGGCATTGAAGCTATGGACTAGCCCGCCCGTTATCCAGACCTGAATCCAATTGAGCACATCTGGGACATCATGTCTCGCTCCATCCACCAACGTAACGTTGCACCACAGACTGTCCAGGGGTAGGTGGATGCTTTAGTCATGGTCTGGGAGGAGATCCCACAGACCATCCGCAACCTCATCAGGAGCATGCCCAGGCATTGTAGGGAGGTCATACAGGCACGTGGAGGCCACACACAATACTGAGCCTCATTTTGACTTGTTTTAAGGACATTACATCAAAGTTGGATCAGCCTGTAGTGTGTTTTTTCCACTTTAATTTTGGGGGTGACTCCAAATCCAGGCCTCCATTGGTTAATAAATTTGATTTTCCTTGATGATTTTTGTGTGATTTTGTTGTCAGCACATTTAACTTTGTACAGAACAAAGTATTCAATGAGAACATTTCATTCATTCAGATCTAGGATGTGTTATTTGAGTGTTCCCTTTTATTTTTTTATTTTTTTGAGCAGTGTATATATATATATATATATATATATATATATATATATATATATATATATATATATATATATATATGTGTATATATATATAAATATATATATATATATATATATATATATATATATATATATATATATATATACAGTACCAAGTAAATCAAACTTCTGTGAAATCAAACTGTCCACTTAGGAAGCAACACTGATTGACAATCAATTTCACATGCTGTTGTGCAAATGGAATAGACAATAGATGGAAATTATTGGCAATTATCAAGACACACTCAATAAAGGAGTGTTTCTGCAGGTGGGGACCACAGACCACATCTCAGTACCAATGCTTTCTGGCTGATGTTTTGGTCACTTTTGAATGTTGGTTGTGCTTTCACACTCGTGGTAGCATGAGACAGACTCTACAACCCACAGAAGTTGTTCAGGTAGTGCAGCTCATCCAGGATGGCACATCAATGTGAGCTGTGGCAAGAAGGTTTGCTGTGTCTGTCAGCGTAGTGTCCAGAGGCTAGAGGAGCTACCAGGAGACAGGCCAGTACACCAGGAGACATGGAGGGGGCCGTAGGAGGGCAACAACCCAGCAGCAGAACCTCTACCTCTGCCTTTGTGCAAGGAGGAACAGGAGGAGCACTGCCAGAGCCCTGCAAAATGACCTCCAGCAGGCCACAAATGTGCATGTGTCTGCACAAACTGTTAGAAACCGACTCCCTGAGGGTGGTATGAGGGCCTGATGTCCACAGATGGGGGTTGTACTCACAGCCCAACACCATGCAGGAGGCTTGGCATTTGCCACAGAACACCAGGATTGGCAAAGTCACCACTGTTGCCCTGTGCTTTTCACAGATGAAAGCAAGTTCACACTGCGGTACAGTGTGCCTACTATTAATAAAAATGAATATTCCCTGCTCCCGTGGGCGTGGGGAGCAGGGAATATTCATTTTCTTTAGTAGCGGGCACAGCGCAGGCTGCAGCAGTCAGCTGCTGCCTCCTGTGCCCCGCTGATCCCCCGCTGCTGCTCCCCCAGACCTCCTACCACACAGAGCCACAGTATATACAGGGACATAGTATTTGGACTATAAGACGCACCCCCGACTTTCCTCTAAAATTTCGGAGGAAAAAAGTGCATCTTATAGTTCGAAAAATACAGTATATATATATATATATATATATATATATATATATATATATATATACACAATAGTGTTAAAAATAATTGCAGTGTGTTCAAAAACATGAGTTAAGCCCAAAATCTTTATAGTAGTTTTTATTTCCAATCATTGGGACCATTGAACACTGTTTTCTAATTCAAAACATGAAGAGAAATGTATATAATTTTTAACTACTTTACAGAAAATAAAAAATGAACATTGAGCTGTTCTAAAAAATAGCAGTGTCTGCATTTGTCTTTACAAACTCACAATATGTACTCCTTTTTGAGGATTTAGCATTCCTGCGAATCACTAACCTAATATTTACCTGTATAACCACAGTTTTTTAGAACTGCTTCACATCTTTGTTGCATAGAGTCAACCAACTTCTGCATCTGTCAACTGTTATACCAGCCCAGGATGCTTTGACTACATCCCACAATTTTGTGCCATTTATTGGCTTTGCCTCTGAAACTGCATTTTTGATGTCACCTCACAAGTGTTTTATCATATATTAAGGTTTGGGGATTGGGCTAGCCACTCCATAACCTCAATTTTGCTGAATTGGAACCAAGATTTTGTTCGTTTACTGATGTGTTTAGGGTTGTTGTATTATTGAAACACCCATTTCAAGGGCATATCCTCTTCAACGTAAGGTAACATGACCTATTCAAGTATTTTAATATATGCAAACTGATCCATGATCCCTGGTATGTGGTAAATAGGTCCGGCAACATAATAAGAGAAACATGCCCATATCATGATGCTTGCATGTTTCACTGTTTTCAGAGTGTACTGTGGCTTGAATGCAGAGTTTGGGGGTTGTTTGATGAACTGTCTGTGGCCCTTGGACCCAAAAAGAACAATTTTACTTTCATCAGTCCACTAAATGTTTCTCCATTCTCTTTAGACCAGCTGATGTGTTCTTTGGCAAATTGTATCTGCTTCAGTACATGTCTTGTTTTTAACAGTGGGACTTTGCGGGGACTTCCTGCTAAGAGAGTAGCTTCACACAGGCGTCTTCTAACTGTCACAGTACTCACAGGTAACTTGAAACTGTCTTTGATCATTCTGGAGCTGATCATTGGCTAAGCCTTTGCCATTCTGGGTATTCTTCGATTAATTTGAATGGTAGTCTTCTGTTTTCTTCCACATCTCTCAGGTTTTGCGTTCCATTTTAAAGCATTGGAGATCATTTTAGCTGAACAGTCTATCATTGGCTGCACTTCTTTATAGTTTTACCCTCTCCAATTTTTAATCAAAGTACGCTGTTCTTCTGAACAATGTCTCGAACGACCAATATTTCTCAGGCTTTCAAGGAGAAATTCATAAACAACATGTGCTGGCTTCACCCTTAAATAAGGGCCACCGGATTCACACCTGTTTCTTCACAGAATGACTGACCTCACGAACTCCACACTACTATTATTTTTTTTATCAACTAAATTTTTATTGAAGTTTTTATAATACTATAATACAACAATACAAAATATCATTAATACTACTACAGGGAGGCAGGAAAGTGGTGTGAGGAAGTAGGAAAGGATTATGAAGGGAAAGAACTGGGAACTACAAGGGAAATGGGGAAACTAACAACTAAGATCCTACTGGTAAATTTGCACTCTATAACAAATCTAATTTTAAACAGAAAATCAAGTACTGCATGTATCGTTAGGGATCATATGTCCAACCGGTATATTCAACTTACATTCTGAGAAAGTCCTTTAATAGTTGAGTTTGTCGAGGATGATGAAACTTGGCTTGTCTTGTCCTGTTCTAGGTTAATCAACATATATCTATACATCCAGCTAAAGGGAAGGAGGAAAAACATTATTCCAAAGTGGCCATCTCTTGGTATATGTTATAAATTTGTTCTCTCTTAAAGCAAGAGAGAGTTCAAAAAGTCTATGAGTAGAAATTCTCTCTATAATATCTGAAATTTTAGGAATATCCTTCTGTTTCCACTTTGAAATCAGTAAATTAGTTACTAATAAAATATGAATAATTATGTGTCTAAATTGAAAAGGAATATCTTGAATACCAAGAGATAACAATGCAAGATGCAGAGTAAGATTAACATTAAGTTTGGTGATTCTTGAAATGAGTTCAGATATTTCAGTCCATAGAGATCTTATTACCGGACATTCCCCAAAAATGTGACATAAATGTCCATGATGACCCCATTTCCTCCAGCAAAATCTTGATTATGTTGGAAAGTCTTTTTACTGGTGTGAAGTACCACCTAGATAATAATTTAAAATGTGCTTCATGTAGAAGAGCACAGAAAGTAGAGGAGTAAGTTATCTTAAATGCTTTGACCCAACTATCTGTCTCAAAATGCTTGTTAAAATCTTTTTCCCAATTCAAGATATGTGCTTTCCTTAAGAATTCAATATCCTCATTAAAGGTAGCGTAAAGCTCACTTGTCCTCCATGGATTATTGCTAGAAGGGTGATTAAAGAGATACAGCACTTCCTTAGGAAGCATGAGGGGAAACTTAAAATTTTTACAGTAATATTTCCGGACTTCCAAAAAGTTGAAAAATTCAGAGTCTGGTATATTAAATTTTTCTATGAGGTCCTGAAAAGTGATAAAAGAGTTTTTCTTATAGTCTGAAATAAGATTGGATAAACATAATTGTTATGGAGACCCTCTTTGTTTTAAGGAGAACTTTGGAATAGACAGCAAAGGGTCTTCACATTGCCAGTGAGATTCAAATTAAGATACTTCATCGATGAAGGGAGAGAGACGGAATACATGCGACATGCATTGTCAGCAGGTAGAGTCTTCCTGGTGTGGCAACAAAAACTTACCATATTTATTAGCTAGACAAAAAGGAAATGCAATTGTTACACACAACTGAACAGGAAACCGAAATTAGACTATCAGTAGTAAACACACTTCCCTTGGCCCAACGTAAAACCTTCTCAGGGAATTCACAGGAAACCAGTATCTTAGTCAGACATTCCACAATCTAAGTCTTACACTAAAACTTCAGACATAGGATAGTTTATATAAATTGATTTTCTAAATTAATAATGATATCTAGATATAAAAAATTAACCATAACAACTCCTGCTTTTTTATTATTTTACAAAACAATTTATTCATCAGCTACTTCCCCATGCTATAAAAGCCTGGAGGGGACGAATCCCGTTCTTGCTTGTAAATCTCATCATATATGTTTATAGGAGAAGTGGTATTATATTTTGCAGGCCTGTGATGCTTAATCTTACGTGTTTTCTTGCATAGTCTCTTAATAGCAAATAAGGCATAGTATTAGAGGATATTGGACTATGGGTGCAGATCCAACAGTTGTTAGGACGGTCATTAGAGTTCATGTCTTGGAGTAAGACTTGGTGATGCTTTATCAGTTTGTTATCCCAGTTCTCTTTAAGTACTTCATGGAGAGTTAGGGCAAGGGGTACGGTTGCTATCACCATAGTCCAAACATACAGGGTCATCATCTTTGCTGCTGCTGGGGTTCAAAATCTTTTTACAATGGCTGGCGTGGATCCAAGTGTCCTTGCCTTGAAGCTTGACCGAAGTGGCAGTGGTTAACAGCACTTGGAATGGTTCACTGTATCTGGGCTCCAGTGGTCTCCTCATATGTCTTTTTACTATGACCCAGTCTCCTGGTACCAAAGTGTGAGTGCCGCTGAGGCAATTGGGGTCTGGGATAGAGGAAAGAACACGATTATGAGTAACAGTCAAATGTTTATGCAACTCCAGAACATATTCAGTGAGAGAGCCATAGGAGGCCTGCAGCTGCTGTGGGAAATACAACTCTGTCTTAGGGACACTACCAAACAGTATTTCATATGGGGACAGCTTCTCCCTCCCCCTTGGGGCGGTCTTCACTGAATACAATGCTATGGGCAAACAATCTACCCAGGACAAGTGTGTTTCTTCCATGCACTTTTGAATTTTTAGTTTCAAGGTACCATTGAGGCGTTCCACCTTCCCACTACTTTGTGGATTATAGGGAACATGGAAAGCCTGTTCTATCCCAAGAGTGACCATGATTTGTTTCATTAGTTCCCCAGTAAAGTGGGTTCCTCTGTCACTTTCTATGCTTTCGGGCACCCCATATCTACAAACTACCTCACTGATCAATTTTTTAGCAGTAGTTTTTGTGTTTGCCTTAGTCACTGCCTAAGCTTCTGGCCACCCAGAGAAAAGGTCAATGCATACCAGGGCGTATTCATAATTACCCACCTTAGGTAGCTGTATGTAGTCCACCTGCAGTCTCTGAAATGGGTAATCTGGTTTTGGTGTGCATTTTCGTGGGACTTGAATAGGCCTACCAGGGTTATGTTTTGCACAAACTAGACATTCTTGAACATACTGCAGCCGTATTCGGGAACCCTGGGGCACACCAGTTTTGTAGCACCACTGCACACATAACACACTTTGAGTTATGCACCGGAGAATGTGCAAGGGCAGCCATCATGGGGACCAGGCAGCGTGGAAGGCAAATAATTTTGTTTACCTGCCATACACCTGACACTGACTGTACGGCGCCCGCTTTGCCCCATGCATTCTGCTCGTGTGGGGGAGCCTGGGTCTGGAAGACCTGCAGTAGTTCGAGGTCCACAGTCACTGGGACCGGTGCAGGGGATGTCTCCTTATTTGAAAGGGGGCTTCCTGCACTCCCTGACTCTGAGTCTCCTGGGGTTCCCGCACTTGCGGCCAAGGCATTCCCTACTGCAAGGGGAGTTTGTTCCCGCGTGTGTGCTGACACTTTGACTATGGCTGCCCTTCGGGAAAGGGTGAGTGCTGTGAGTAGCTGCTCTACCGCTTGCGCATTCCTTATAGGTTTGCCAGCAGAGGTCAAGAAATTACGGCTTCGCCAAATGGCGCCAAAGTCATTTGCAACACTATAAGCATATTGCGAGTCAGAAAATACATTCATTTCTTTACCTTTTCCCAGATTACACGCTGCAGCGAGTGCTTTAAGCTCTGCCTCTTGCGCAGAGCAGCTGGAGGGGAGTGGTTCTTGTATCACTGCCTTACCATTGTGGAATACCATCTACAAAATACTCAGTAGAGGGGTTAGTGGGTGGTACATCAGTAATATTTGCCAAGCTCTTTATTTCAGCTTCCATCAATGCCTGACAATCATGTTCATGTGCCATATCAAACTGAGCTTCCTCATCTGCTAATTTGAAAAACAGGGGCAAATCTTGGCTCATATCTTGGCTCATGGTAACTCCCTCTTCTCCATCCTGATACTTTCCTCCCTTTTCTAAATACACTGGAAGTAGTGTAGCTGGATTTAGAACATTACAGTGTTTGATAGTTATATGGGGAGGTGTAAGGAGTGAGACTTCATATTTTGTCAACCTTGATGCTGAGAGGTGACGGGTCTGAGCCTGTTGAAGTATTTCAGATAGAGCATGAGGAACATGAAGTGTGAGGGGGCTTCCTAACACTATTTCCTCTGTCTTTTTAACAAGTTCTGAAGCAGCTGCCACAGCTCTAACACAAGTAGGAGAACCCTTAATTACTGGATCTAGGGTTACAGAGTAATACCCTAGAGGGCGCTGCCTACCACCATGTTCTTGGGTAAGGACACCAGACGCATGTCCAGCCTGTTCGTGGCAGTATAAAGTAAAAAACTTGTCATAATTCGGTATGCCTAGAGCTGGTGAGGTAGAAAGAGTGAGCTTGAGGGTGTGAAATGCATCAATATCCTCAGAATTAATGGTGAAAGGCTCAGTTTTGAGGCATTGGAACAATGGGGCTATAATACTAGAGGCATTTCGTATCCAGACGGCAGTACTGGACTAGGCCCAAAAATGCCCGAAGGGACTTGGTAGATCTTGGAAGGGGTATTTTTAGTATAGCCTCAATCCTCCCTGCTTAATGCCTGGAGACAGGCAATGCCCAAGGAAAGTGACTGTGGACTTGCACAATTGGAGTTTATCTTTTGAAGCTTTGCACCCATTTTCTGCTAAGAATATCAGCAGAGATTGAGATTCATTGTGGCATATCTGGTCAGTGGTGCAGCAAAGGAGAAGATCATCCACATATTGTAAGAGTATGGTGGATGAATCAAAGGGGCACCAGTTATCGAGTACAGTCTTTAGGGATGTGGAAAATAAGGAAGGGGAGTTAGCAGCTCCCTGAGGAAGGACTGCCCATGCATACTGAGCACCTCTGTGGGTGAAGGCAAAATAAGAGGTACACTCCGTGGACAAGAAGACAGAGAAAAAAGCATTGGCCAGATCAATCACTGTGAAACAGGTGGCTGTGGAGGGGACCTGATTCAGGAGAGTATGGGGGTTGGGTACAAGTGGAGTATCCACTATAGTTACTGCATTAACTGCCCTAAGATCATGTACCATACGATAGGCTACTGGCTGTCCAGGTGGGGTTTTCTTTTTGACTGGATATAGGGGAGTGTTAAATGGGGAGGTTATAGGAATAACTAGACCTCTTAACAAGAGCTCCTGGACATTCTCATGTATTGCCGCATCCTGAACAGCACTTAAAGGATACTGCTTTATACAGGGGGGTTGGGTACCTGATTTAAGTTTTACAGTCACCGGAGGGATGGGTAGTTTTCCCACATCAAGTTTGCTACATGCCCACAATTGACTGGGTATATCCTCAAGCCAAACAGGATGGGAATGAGGTTTAGAGTCTGTAATCCCTGGGTGTGAAGACCCACCGGACCTGCAACAATTAACCCCAGGGGGATTTTGATGACCACAATGTCTGCAAGTCCATCCCATTGACCCAGCATAAGGCGGGGGTGCTGAAGGGGGTGCAGAATTTACATCAGGTAGAGACTACAGGGGTCTGAAAGTTTTTCAAACTATCATAGATTACATAGACTGTTCCATGCCTGGTTTCCTCTGATTTATGTTCACTCATTGAGAGACGTTTTGCTACTTCTAACCACATCCTAGCCTGCTCTTGTTTGTTTTTATCTTTCAACCATCCCTCCCAATTGCAGATATAGTTCTCCCATTCTTTCTCTTCCAGATTTCCCCACTTTCCCATACCAAATTTCCTCAATATTATTTCACATCCCTCTACTGCTTCTTTCCCTTTCAGTCTCTCCACTCACATGCTGGAACTGGGGCCACGCCCTTTAGGTTAGTCAATTCCTTACTGTTGCCAGTCCCCATGACTGCAACCACTGTGCCAGAGTTACTGCAGAACTCTCTTCAGCACACCTAGTGCCTCTCAGACTCTAAATTTGATCCCGTTCCAGTCTCCTCTGATCCTCAAAAGACAGATCTGATCCTGTCCCAGTCTCCTCCAAGCCTCGGAAGACAGATCTTTAAGGAAGTACTAACACCGATTTTCCAGCCCTGTGAGCTAGGGAGATTCTTACACACAACCAAACAAATAACAATACCAAGCCTACTGCCCCACTTACCATTCCAATTATTTCTGCATGATCATATAACATTTCCCAGTTCAAAGGTTTTCCTTCTACACCTTGTAAAGGCACTGCGTGACAATTATATCTGCAATAAGTGTTACTTTTTATACTATATGTTTCCCAGTCTGGGTATACAAGCTAAGCAAGAACTTCAGCTACTATGATTTTCCCTCTCTTGAGCTTACACAAAACAGAACACAGACACCGAGGACAACGATTCTGATTCATCAAAAATGACTTAACAATACGTCAATCATTCAATGCACACTGCACAATCGCTGATATTAATCCCCCTGCTGTATTTGGGCTAAAAACTGCATTCAGTTACCCCTTTCTTGAGGGTGCCCTTATCAATTTACAGGGGAATTCAATACCCTCAGAGTACTATCTTACCATGAAGGATTCCTCTGTTATAGGCAATCACACTTCCCTGATCGTCTTGTGGACCTATTTTCCTCTTCACCACATGTGAAGGAACACACCTAACGGGATCCCTTATCAAGCACAGACCATAGTCCCTTATTGGTCAATCAAAAATTATTCAGTCCCACATTCAAGGATCCTCATAGTTTACAATATCATACCAGACATTTATGACGTAGACAAAACAAACAACATAAAACAATCCTCCGACTCCTGAAATATACAGAAGAACTGCGGAGGTGCCTAATCCCGACACGCTGGGCAAGGTTGGTTACTCGTCACTTCATTCAATTATCATTCAACCGTCATTCAATCGTCAATCATACATCTACAAACCACATTGAAACATATAAGTGTCACGCTGTCTCTGTATACTGGAGGTAGGGGGCCTAAGCTGACCCTAAGCTGGGGCCCTGACTAGTCCCTCAACCTGGAGGTACTGTTAAAGGTACAGAGGTCCAGGCCGCCAGCGTAACCCCTACCTCCTGAGGATCCCTGCACCTAAGTAATCTAGTCCTGAGAAGGACCCCGATCACAACAAAAGGGGACAAGTAATAATATGCCCACACACAGTACTTAGACGAACGAGACAGTACAAGGGAAAAACCAAAACCACCTTGCATACAACAACTACACAGCTACAACAGAGGGAACACCAACGGGAAAGGAGATAAATGATAAAGCGAGGAAGGGAAAAAACACTCCAAATACACTTATCTCAGAAACTCCAAACACCACGATCCGCTCTGTTAGTCTGAATGAAATGCTTTCACCGACACTTCCCAAACAGACCAGCAGGCATTTGAAGGAGTCTCACTACAGCAGTATTGATTGCAGCTGGGCGAGGCTGGACCTCGTCTAGCACAGAGAGAGAGAGAATTAACTCCCTCACTGCCGAAAAACACAAAGCACCAACAAGTCAGCTGCGAGAAGTCAGGCTGTGTACTCGTGACGATCTTCGTGGCGACACACCCGTGACAATAAGACAACAAATTCAATCACTGGCAAGGGTTAAAATTAAAATGATTGTCTTGTTAGGACCGCCAATTACCCATCCTGGAACCCTCTAGATAGTACTGAATTATTAGTAATACAAGGGATTACATACCACGGATGATATTCAGTAATTCCCAGAGAGATCCTTGTTGACGGGTCCAGAGGAGGTCCGGTTATGACAATCCCAGGTTTCAGGCACCATGTACTGTTATGGAGACCCTCTTTCTTTTAAGGAGAACTTTGGAATAGACAGCAAAGGGTCTTCACATTGCCAGTGAGATTCAAATTAAGATACTTCATCGATGAAGGAAGAGAGACGGAATACATGCGACATGCATTGTCAGCAGGTAGAGTCTTCCTGGTGTGGCAACAAAGACTCACCATATTCATTAGCTAGATAAAAAGGAAATGTAATTGTTACACACAACTGAACAGGAAACCGAAATTAGACTATCAGTAGTAAACACACTTCCCTTGCCCCAACGTAAAACCTTCTCAGGGAATTCACAGGAAACCCGTATCTTAGTCAGACATTCCACAATCTAAGTCTTACACTAAAACTTCAGACATAGAATAGTTTATATAAATTGATTTTCTAAATTAATAAAGATATCTAGATATAAAAAAATTAACCATAACATAATATACCTTGTTTTCGCCAATTCTTTAACAATAGCCTTTGAATTGCGTTTTCAAATATTGATATAGGGATAGTCTCCAAAGATATACTGTATTTTGTATATTATGCTTAAAAGTGTTGGCTAGTTTTTTCCAGGTAAGAATTGTGTCTTTTAATATAGGTGTTTGAGGAGGACTTAGACTTGGAATTAAAAGATGTAATACTGTAGTATTAAAGAGGATAATGATATGTAATTATTTAGAGAAATTTCTATTTTTTTTCAGCTGCTTCTGTCTTGTTCTAGCCATTTCCTACTTTGCTTGAGAATGCAAGATAGTTGGTAGGCTTCAAGGTTCGGCAAACCTATTCCCGCTTTCCTTTTAAGCTTGTGTAATATTTGTTTTGCATTCCTAGGTTTTTTTATCCCATATAAAACTAGATAATTGTTCATCCAATTTTTGGAAATAATTAAGGGAATTGTATTAAACATACACAAGTGGTCAAAATTATTGGTACCCCTCGTTTAATGAAAGAAAAACCCACAATAGTCACAGAAATAACTTGAATCTGACAAAAGTAATAATAAATTAAAAATCTTTGAAAATGAACAAATGAAAGTCAGACATTGCTTTTCAACCCTGCTTCCACAGAATTTAAACAAAAATTAAATTCATGAAATAGGCCTGGACAGAAATGATGGTACTCTTAACTTAATATTTTGTTGAATAACCTTTTGAGGCAATCACTGCAATCAAACGATTCCTGTAACTGTCAATGAGACTTCTGCATCTCTCGACAGGTATTTTGGCCCACTCCTCATGGGCAAACTGCTCCAGTTGTCTCGTGTTTGAAGGTTGCCTCTTCCAGACGGCATGTTTCAGCTCTTTCCTAAGATGCTCAATAGGATTTAGGTCAGGGCTCATAGAAGGCCACTTCAGAATAGTCCAATGTTTTCCTCTTAGCCATTCTTGGGTGTTTTTAGCTGTGTGTTTTGGGTCATTATTCTGTTGCAAGACCCATGACCTACAACTGAGACCAAACTTTCTGACACTGGGCAGCACATTTCTCTCTAGAATCCCTTGATAGTCTTCAGATTTCATTGTACCCTGCACAGATTCAAGACACCCTGTGCCAGATGCAACAAAGCAGCCTCAGAAGATAACAGAGCCTCCTCCATGTTTCACAGTAGAGATAGTGTTCTTTTCTTGATATGCTTCATTTTTCCGTCTGTGAACATGAAGCTGATGTGCTTTGCCAAAAACTTCTATCTTTGTCTCATCTGTCCATAGGACATTCTCCCAGAAGCTTTGTGGCTTGTCAACATGTAGTTTGACAAATTCCAGTCTGGCTTTTTTATGATTTTTTTTCAACAATGGTGTTCTCCTTGGTCGTCTCCCATGAAGTCCACTTTTGATCAAACAACAATGAATGGTGCGATCTGACACTGATGTTCCTTGAGCTTGAAGTTCACCTTTAATCTCTTTAGAAGTTATCCTGGGCTCTTTTGCTACCATTTGTATTATCAGTCTCTTTGATTTCTCATCAATTTTCCTCCTGTGGCCACGTCCAGGGAGGTTGGCTAAAGTCCCATGGATCTTACATTTCTGAATAATATGTTTAACTGTAGTCACAGGAACATTAAGCTGCTTGGAGATGGTCTTATAACCTTTACCTGTAACATGCTTGTCTATAATTTTCTTTCTAATCTCCTGAGACAACTCTTTCCTTTGCTTCCTCTGGTCCATGTTGAGTGTGGTACACACCATGTCACCAAACAGCACAGTGAGTATCTGTAACCCTATATACAGGCCCACTGACTGATTACAAGATTGTAGACTCCTGTGATGCTAATTAGTGGACACAACTTGATTTAACATGTCCCTTTAGTCACATTATTTTTAGAGGTACCATCATTTCTTTCCAGGCCTATTTCATAGTTTAATTTTTTTTTTAAATTATGCGGAAGCAGTGTTGAAAAGCAATGTCTGACTTTCATATGTTTATTTTCATAGATTTTTAATTTATTATTACTTTTGTCAGATTCAAGTTATTTCTGTGACCATTGTGGGTTTTTCTTTCATTAAACGAGGGGTACCAACAATTTTGACCACGTGTGTATATTGACATTTGGGAAGAATAATCATTTTATATAAAATAATTTTCCCTAGCCAGGTGTTATTGGTTTTATCCAAAGAAGATTCTTTTCTATAATTAGACCACTTGGAGTTGTTAAAAGAATTCCCAGATAATTTAATTTTCAGTTGGCAGAGGATAAAGTATTTTTTATTTTGGTTCTGTAATTCTGCATCTAGAAAGAAACATAGTATCTTTGACTTATTTGTATTTATGTTGTAATATGAAATATGAGAGAAATTTTCTAATATTTTTTTGGTTTTGCGCAAGGAGCCAATTGGATCTGTTAATGTGACTAATAATGTAGCATAATGTAGGGCCCAGTGTGAGAAAGCTGGGTCTCCCTCAGAGGTCATGGGTCTTCCAGCAGGACAATGACCCAAAACACACTTCCAAAAGCACTATAAAATGGTTTGAGAGAAAGCACTGGAGACTTCTAAGATTTATTGGATATTTTGGACTTTGACAAATTAAAAACTGAAAAATGGGGCGTGCAATATTATTCGGCCCCCTTGAGTTAATACTTTGTAGTGCCACCTTTTGCTGCGATTACAGCTGCAAGTGGCTTGGGGTATGTCTCTATCAGTTTTGCACATTGAGAGGCTGAAATTTTGCCCATTCTTCCTTGCAAGACAGCTCGAGCTCATTGAGGTTGGATGGAGGGCGTTTGTGAACAGCAGTTTGCAGCTCTTTCCACAGATTCTTGATTGGATTCAGGTCTGGGCTTTGACTTGGCCAAACACCTTGATATGTTTATTTTTGAACCATTCCATTGTAGATTTTGCTTTATGTTTGGGATCATTGTCTTGTTGGAAGATAAATCTCCGTCCCAGTCTCAGGTCTGCTCTCTGCACTTGAAACAGAACCCTGAGGCTGAGTTCACACGATGCGTATTTAATGCGTTTCCGCGGCGTTTTTGCAGTTGTGGAAACGCATGAAAAACGCATGGTAGAAGGGCAGCAATGTTCCCCAATTGAAATCCGCATGAGCTGTGCCCATGATGCGGATTTTTCCACAGCGTAAACGCTGCGCTCAAAAATCCGCAGCATGTCAATTAATTTTGCATAAACGCGGCGTTTTCGCCGCCATTGACTTGCATTAGAATGCGCCAATTCCGCAAGACTGCATCTGTACTTGCGTTATTGGCGCGTTCTAATGTGCGGATGGTACCTGGGTGTGGAGGAGAGGAGAGTCTCCTCCACACCCATGTACCATTAAAAAAGCTGTAAAACAAGAATAAAATAACAAATATATATATACTTACCATCTGTCGGCCCGCGCACCGCTCCTGCTTGGTTCCCGGCACTTGCAGTGAGTTGAAGGACCTGCGCTGACGTCAGAGTCATGTGACGGGTCACGTGACGCTGACGTCGGCAGGTCTTTCAATTCAAAGTTGCCGGCAGCCGGGAGAACGGAGTGTAAAGCAGGACAGCGCGGGCCATCGGAGGTAAGTATATACACTCTCTCGGGTCACACTATATAAATCCATGCTGTTTGCATGGATTTATACAGTGTGACCTAGTTGTCAAGCACTTTCCAGGTGATGCTCAAATCGCCTGGAAAGCGCTTGTCAATCTGCATGCGGAAACGCATGTGAATCCGCATGTGGATCCGCATGTATTCTGCAGGAAAAATGCATGCACAATCTGCATGCGTTTTTTCTGCCAGGGAGATGCAGAAATGATGCAGAAATTTTCTGCTTCATTTCTGCATCGTGTGCACATACCCTTAGACTATCACAGAGCAGGTGCATTTATACGGAGACTTGATTACACACAGGTGGATTCTATTTATCATTACCAGTCATTTAGGACAACATTGGATCATTCAGAGATCCTCACTGAACTTCTGGAGTGAGTTTGCTGCACTGAAAGTAAAGGGGCCGAATAATATTGCACGCCCCACTTTTCAGTTTTTAATTTGTTAAAAAGGCTTAAAATATCCAATAAATTTTGTTCCACTTCACGATTGTGTCCCACTTCTTGTTGATTCTTCCCCCAAAAATTAGAATTTTATATATTTATGTTTGAAGCCAGAAATGTGGCAAAAGGTAGAAAAGTTCAAGGGGGCCAAATACTTTCACAATGCACTGAGATAATATACAGTACAGACCAAAAGTTTGGACACACCTTCTCATTTAAAGATTTTTCTGTATTTTCATGACTATGAAAATTGTACATTCACACTGAAGGCATCAAAACTATGAATTAACACATGTGGAATTATATACTTAACAAAAAAGTGTGAAACAACTGAAAATATGTCTTATATTCTAGGTTCTTCAAAGTAGCCACCTTTTGCTTTGATGACTGCTTTGCACACTCTTGGCATTCTCTTGATGAGCTTCAAGAGGTAGTCCTTTTTTCACATATAAAGCGCCATGGAATAAATGGCGCTATAATAATAAATAATAATATATAAAATGCTATTATTTTGGACACAACCACTTTCAATTTATTATTCAAATACAATTTTTTAGCCAAAATGTAATATTTGGGAGTACAAAATGGAGGGAAAATGAACTACTTTTTTTTTAAATCAATTATTTTTTATTATAATATTTTTAAGGGAAATTAGAATTAAATGTCCCAAATCCCCCTTTCCCTTCTCCTTATCCAAAAATCTGAGGTAAGATTATTTATACAGAGACCCCTGTACAGAAATATTAGGGCTACAGTAACATCACATATATTAGACAGAAGAATAGCGCTATCTCCATAGTTCTTTATACAAGGACATATAGATCAGACAAGGTCCTCATAATATAGACAGTTTCTATTCTCAAATTATTCGCAAATGAATACGGCGTACCCCTTCCCTCCCGTTTTTTAAATATTGACCCAGGCGCCGACTCTGCAACCCGCAACCCTAGGCAACGGAGCCTAGTGGCAAATACGGGCCTGTATACACGGCTCAACTCCATACACCTTGTACAAACAAGTCTCGCTCTTCACACCTCGTACACACACAGTTTCGCTCCGTACATACACTCCTCCTCTCCGTACACACGCGGCTCCGCTCTGTACACCTCGTACATACGAGGCTCCGCTCCGTACACCTCGTACACACACGGCTCTGCTCCGTACACCTCGTACCCGCGCAGCTCCACTCCGTACACCTCGTACACACGCGGCTCTGCTACGCCCGCCTCGTACGTGCGCCGCTCCGCACGCCTCGTACGTTCACGGCTCCGTTCCATTCGCCTCTGTAATTGCTCAATAATATGCATAGGAGAAGCTTGCCTCTATCGCCTCCACTATTTGTCTTTGCACCTTATCTATACCAATAACCTTAAGTGGAAAGATCACCACAGTGAAAATCAGCAAAATCTGGAGGAGATAGAGGCAAGCTGCTCTTAGCCCGAGATGCCTCATGGATTCTTAAACTTAACTCTCGCATTCCCAATGGTCTCAATTTTTGCAATGATCTAATGTACATTTTTTGATACTTTTTTCTAATGATGTACTTAATTTGCCAGCATACCATGTACATAAGTTTAATTTATGCATATTACTGAGCAATTATCCTCAGGAGGATTTTCATTCACTAATGAACTTCCTGTTCTTTGTTGTCTCCACTCTATTTTCTCTTTTGTTTTCAGTCCATATGTATATATATGTCTTTTAACTATAGCAATTTAACCTATGATTAAGAACCCTTGTTTGGTTCGAAACGCGTAAGGTCTGCCTTACATATGGCGCTTTTTTAATGCAACTAATAAAATGGACGTTTTAACTTTACATTTCATGTGATGACTATGGAGAAGGTGCTGGAGTTTTTCTTATTTACTTCCTTCGGCTCCGTACGCCTCGTACACACGCGGCTCTGCTCCGTACGCCTCGTACACACGCGGCTCCGCTCCGTACACCTCATACACACGCAGCTCTGCTCCGTACACCTCGTACACACGCAGCTCCGCTCCGTACACCTCGTACACACGTGGCTCCGCTCCGTACACCTCGTACACACACGTCTCCGCTCTGTACACCTCGTACACACGCGGCTCCTCTCCGTACACCTCGTACACGCGCGGCTCCTCTCCGTACACCTCGTACACACACGGCTCTGCTCCGTACACCTCATACACACGGCTCCGCTCCGTACACCTCGTACACACGCGGCTCTGCTCCGTACACCTCGCACACGCGCGGCTCCTCTCCGTACACCTCGTACACACGCGGCTCTGCTCCGTACACCTCGTACACACATGGCTCCGCTCCGTACACCTCGTACACACGCGGCTCTGCTCCGTACACCTCGCACACGCGCGGCTCTGCTCCTTACACCTCGTACACACGCGGCTCCGCTCCGCACGCCTCGTACACACGCGGCTCTGCTCCGTTGTATTATGAACATGAAAAATGGCTATTTTATATTTCAAATCCATATTGAAATATAAACCAGACATATCAGCATGTGCAGATGTCTTACCTCAAGTAGACTAGGGGTCATGTATCTCACTGATACATAGCTTCTTAACACAATATACTGTCTGGGAAGAAAACCTTGTTCTCATTTATAACCCTGTGTAGCATTTACTCTTATCATATGTAAACATTCTGACAAAAGTACAATGGTCCGTGAACAGGTCTTGTCCGGCATTGCTTATCTGTGATAGCTGGCCACTATCACGGGATTTGAATGTTGGACAACAACCTATGAACTTTCATGCTTACGTAATATTAGGTTGGGTAAGCCTTTTCTAAAAAGTATAAAGCTGTTGAAGAATTCAGTTATGGCAGAAGCATTATAGACCTTTGAAGAGGACGCTCTTAAAAGTGTAGGGGACCTAGGACGCATTCTCTGCCCATCGCTGAGCGCTTCTCCAGCTGAAGTTTCCGGACAGATAATGTATATGCTACTAGGGAAATCTTTTTCTTCTTCTATCCAATAGTAAGTATGTAACCTTTATAAGTATTTAACCTTAGTAACCTTTAATCTACAAAAGTGTACGCAATATCATAATATCATACAATTCCTTTGATTCTGTATTTTATCTTGCAAATTAACTATTATAAATAAAATTGTGTTATATTACAAGTGGTTGCCTTCTATAAAGCCGTATCCGAACCTTATTGCCAAAAACTTGGCAATACACAATTTGGCGTAGTCGGCAGGATAAGCAGAAGGCTCAGAGGTTCTTTTTATTGGAAAGTAGAAGGGACTCTGTGTGATAGTTTGATATTGCGTAAAACATGCCTCTCTTTAAGAAAAAAGAGGTTGTAAGTGTTTCTGTAGAAATTCCAGCGCTTATAGGAGGCAGCATGAGGAAAGGCTTCAATTGCTGCAAAGAATGCAAGTATTAGAACAGCAAAGGTGTGAAATGCAGAGCGCTTTGACAGTGGTGCAATGTCAGAATAGGCT
The DNA here is from genome assembly GCF_046119375.1 of Phyllobates terribilis. Taxonomy (NCBI): domain Eukaryota; kingdom Metazoa; phylum Chordata; class Amphibia; order Anura; family Dendrobatidae; genus Phyllobates; species Phyllobates terribilis. The sequence goes on from NW_027362765.1 coordinate 28,048,401, forward strand.
GCTAATGGATAAATGTGATGGGTATCAACATGTCGCAGAAAAGGCAGCTGTACGTGTAGCTCAGTACAAATATAAAAAGAGACGGGGTAAAGTGAATAAGAAAAAGGTGGCTTTAGCCATAGCCAAGGCTGGGGTTCAGTGGGATCTCGATCAATGGGATGGTGATGTGTGGGATTCCACTGACTCTGATTTTGAACAGGATGAGTACTTCAATGAGCAGAGGGAGATTGATCCTCCTGCTAACTCAGTGAAGGCGCATCCTATACATCGCAGACGGATCATAGACACCACTGCAGGTAGACAGCAGAGAGATGTGATGGAAGATTTCAGTCAACAAGAACTCAATGACCTTCATGATCGTTTTTCCCAAAAATCTAATGAATCCTTGATTACCTGGGCAGTTAGGTTATGGGAGACAGGAGCCCATGGGGTGCGGCTGGATATGGTAGATGGTCCAAAGTTTGTGCAGCTGAGTCATGAACCTGTAGTGAAGGAAGCATTCCGCACACTGCAGATTCGGCAGCCCCATGTAGTCTGCAGTATGCTGGATGTTGTGGCTGTGGCATTACAGCATAAATATCCATCTGAAGCAGATTGGCCCCCTAATGAGAAGCCATGGTTTACTTTAAAAGACTGTTCTCAGATGCTAAAGGAAGAAGTTATGAAAAATGCCATTTCTGCAAATACATATGACACTTACATGGATGTCCTTGTCAGTGTGTCCGTCAGAAATCGTATAATTAGGGCTGCTCCTCCATCTTATAAATATATAATGATGACCCTGATGGTGAATCAGACTGGGAAAACTATCTCTAACACCTTAGAGGCAATCCGACAGTTAGGAGATTTGGGAGATTGGGGTCCCAAGCACAGTGGTAACTCTAAATCTGGGGAGCAGCATAGAGAGTCCAAAGGCAATAATAGTGGTTTCCGCACCTCAAGTAAGGATATGTTTACTGCCTTACTGAAAGATGGGGTTCCAAAGGAGAAAATTGACGGGATCGGTACAGATGAAATGTGGAAATTATACCAAAAGCGAGGGCTTCATAAAAAATCAGGAAGTTCACAAAATAAAAAGGTGACAGTAAAAGATTCTGAATCTCCACAGCGTGGGCGTAGTAGGACACGAAGGGAGAGAGGGCCCACTCCCTCTTCGTTGCCAGTGAAACCCACTGCGCCGGGGTTTGAGGATCTTTATGCTGAGGTAAAGTCAGCATTATGACAGCAGCTTAAAACCTGGCGAGGGAAGTCAACTTCTTCTTCCCCAGGGGTTTCTCAGTCAAAAGGAGACACGAGTGATTGACTCTGTGGCCGAGCCCTCCATCTTGATAAGCGCCCTCATGTAAATTTGGTCATTAATTGGAAAAATAAAAATAGACAGTGTGTAAAAGCTTTAGTGGATACGGGGGCAGAGGCCAGCTTGATTTATGGCAATCCTAAACAATTTAAAGGAAGAAAAGTAATAATCACAGGATTAGGGGGCAAACAAATAGAGGCAGTGCAAACTAAAGTGTCATTAAAAATAGGGAACCTGCCTACAGCAATGTACAGTGTGATGGTTGTCCCTATTCCAGAATATATAATTGGCATTGATATACTGAAAGGAATGACATTGCAATTACCGGATGGTAAGTATCAATTCGGGGTGCCCCCCTCAGTGACCGCTAGACCTTCTCAGCTATCAGTGAGGCCTTTCATTAATGCGGCCCCAGTGATGGTTGGGAAAGTCAAAATGCCTCCAGTGGAAATCCCTCCCAGCTCAAAGGTAATTAGCATGAAACAGTACAGAATCCCAGGGGGGGGAAAGGAGATCAGCGGGACAGTTCAGGATTTGTTGGATGTGGGTGTGCTTGTACCTGTGACCACTGAATGGAACAATCCTGTGTGGCCAGTGAAAAAGAGTGATGGTTCATGGAGAATGACTGTGGATTATAGGGAGTTAAACAAACACACCCCTCCCCTCGCAGCCGCAGTACCTGACACTATCACTTTAATTGAACAAATACAGAGACACAAAGGGACTTGGTATGGGGTGATAGATTTGGCTAATGCTTTCTTCACCATACCAATTGATGAAAAATACTGGAATCAGTTTGCTTTCACATGGAAGGGAAGACAATATACTTTCACACGTCTTCCCCAAGGGTGGATACACAGTCCAACCATTTGTCACAGGGTAGTGGGAGAAGGCTTTGATGAGTTTATCCTTCCATCACACATGCAGATATCTCAATACATTGATGACATTATGGTGCAGGGAGAGACAGAAGAGGAAGTGGCCCAGCAGTTAAATGCTCTGATGGAACACATGAGGAGTAAGGGATGGGAGATTAATCGTAAAAAGGTGCAGGGACCTGCACAAACAGTGAAGTTCCTTGGTATCCAATGGAGCAAGGGACACAGGGAAATGACTCCACAGGCGGGGCAAAAGATTCTTGATTTTGCCATTCCCAGAGATAAAACACATACACAACAGTTTATAGGACTTTTTGGATTTTGGAGACAGCACATTCCACACCTCGGTCAAATACTCACACCCCTCTACAAGGTAACAAGGAAAAAATATCAGTTTGAATGGGGTAAGGAGCAACATGCAGCATTTGAACAAGCAAAGGAAGCAGTACAAAAGGCATTGGATCTGTGGCCGGTGTTGGATGATGAGCCTATGGAATTGAATGTGTCAGTACAGGGAAAGGTATGCTAATTGGAGTCTGTGGCAAAAACAGGGGAGAAACAAAGTACCCTTAGGGTTTCGGAATAGAAAATTACCTGAAGCGGCCCAGCGCTATACTCCTTTTGAATGCCAGTTATTGATGTGTTATTGGGCATTAATTGACACAGAACAGTTGACAATAGGACATGAGGTAACAATCAGACCAGAAATTCCAATCATGCAGTGGATACGTAGTACCCCAAAAACCCACCGCATAGGGCATGCCCAGGAATCATCAGTAATAAAATGGAAATGGTATATTCAGGATCGGGCAAAACCAGGAGTTAGTGGGATTGCAACATTGCATGAGAAAATAGGGAGGAGTAGTCAATATGCAGAAATTTATGCAATTTACAGTGTTTTGAGACAGGAGTCACTGAGTGAATGTTATTTGTAGACGGATTCATGGTCTGTGGCAAATGGATTGACTACATGGTTACCAACTTGGGCTCAGAATGATTGGAAAATATACAGCAAAGAAGTGTGGGGGAAAGAATTGTGGCAAGACATCTGGGCAATTGTGCAAAGAATTAAAGTGACTGTGTTTCATGTTGACGCTCATTGTGCTTCAGATACCCTGGAAAGACTTTTCAATACAATAGCAGATGAACATTCCAAAATATCAGTTGCTGATGCCAGTGAGGAACCGGACTCAGCTGAAAAATTACTTGGATTGGCTCAGTGGACACATCAGAAATACGGACATCTTGGAGAAAAAGCCACTTATCAGTGGGCACAAACCAGAGGGGTGCCCATCAGGTTAGATGTAATCAAGGAAACAATTATGAAATGTCCAGTATGCCAACATTCACAACAAAGGCCTGTCCCCCATGTTGTTAGGGGTCAAATAGCCCGAGGTAAACTACCTGGACAAATTTGGCAGGTAGATTACATCGGCCCCCTTCCACAAGATGGAGGGTGTGTGTATGTATGCACGGCCGTGGATACATACTCAGGGTATATGATGGCTTGTCCGTGTAAAACGGCCAATGCTAACAGTACCATTAAAACCATGGAAAACATAATATTATATTACGGTATTCCATTGCAAATTCAGAGTGACAATGGTAGTCACTTCAAGAACAGGAAGGTCGCAGAGTTCTGCTCAGAACATAATATTGAGTGGATCTTTCATATCCCATATTATCCTCAAGCCGCAGGATTGGTGGAGCGGATGAATGGGCTATTGAAAGAACAGTTGAAGAAATTGGGAAACGGAAACTACAAAGGGTGGAGAAAACATTTAAGTGAAGCCCTTAACATTCTTAATAACAGACCAGTTGGAGAACAGGAAACACCGTTAATGAGAATGATTACCCCCAATTTACAGATCATGCCTTTAAAAGCTACTACCACAGGACAGACAGTTCTCTATTGGGAGCTAGAGCCAGGGGCTCTGGGACCTTATAGGGCCACCCCACAGGCAGCAGGACTAGATTTACACTCTCATGAGGAAATTAGATTAGAAATAGGGGTGGTAAAGTCAATCAGAACTGCTATAGGATTACAAATGCCTCCTGAGCATTTTGGTTTTATAGCTCCAAGATCAGGTTTGGCCCTGAGAGGAATTCAAGTGATGGGAGGAGTGATAGATCAGGATTATCAAGGTGAAATCAAGGTACTCCTGTTGAATAGAGGGGATAGTGACTTGTTGATCCAAAAAGGAGACAGGATAGCTCAATTATTAATTTTGTCTATCCAGAAAATGAAAATAATCAAGGGAACAGCTCCTACAATAATAACAGTTGGAGGAGACAGAGGTTTTGGCTCCACTCATTTTCTGAATGATGGTGCAAAAATCTGGGTGAAGCAACCTGGAGATAAAGGTCCTCCAGAACCTGCAGAGGTGATCGCCCAAGGGGCAGACAATGTGTTAATAGTGATGAAGCCAGGACAAGAGAAGTGGGAACATTTTCCTGCAGACAGGTGTTATCTCAGAGACTAATGTATATATTTCCATTTTAGATTCAAAATTGGAGATGGTGGATGATCGGTGTTACAGGCATGGTCCTTTTGGTCTCTGTCACTACCCAACCATTAAACAGAAGGGGAAAAGAAACGCCGGACGAGGAGAATGAGGCTTTATGGAAAATTAAGCAGAATTTATGGAGTTATTTGGCGCAACTGCCATTTTTGTATGGCAAAGACTGCTACGGCTACAAATGTGTTAGAAACTTATCTGGTAGCTATACCAACCCCCTTACGACTGTGGACCAAATTGATAGGGGGATTTATCCAAGATGAGGAGGTGGAAGAAGGAGATGTGCTTCAGAATTATACATACAACCCGTATTACGCTTGTATAAACTGTACTGGAGAAGATTTTATTACTGAAGATATGATCACTATAAAGACTCAACACATTGCATCTGCTGAGTTATGTTATCAAATGACTTGCGACCAAAATAAAATAGGTAAATGCCAGCAAATGAAAATAGAAAGAAAAACAGGGAATAATGAGATTGATATTATTTGTAGTTCCCGTACAGGTAAAGATTGTAAGAAAATAAGGTCGGGGAAAAATATAAAGTGTAATAATACAGTAATTTCCCCCTCATACATACAACATGTAAAATTGCCCAAGGGGTGGATGTTTTCTTGTGGGAATATAACTTTTAATTATATTCCGGCCAATATAACAGGGGGGCCATGTGTTATCTCCAGATTAGGTTTAATGATGTATCCTTTATTCCCATCTCATAAAATTAAGCGTTCCAAAAGGGGATTTTCTCGCTTATCAGAAAATTGTAATTATAATGTAAATTTATTAACTGAATCAGAAATTCTAGGAATATATTTGACAATGGTAGGATTCCCTGTCATAACGGCATATGCTGCCCATACTGTAAGTAGATTATCTTGTCTTGTGGCTAGATCAATAAATATTACTAGTAGAGCCTTAGAGAATATATTATTGGATATACTAAGTTACCAAAAAGCAATTTTACAAAATAGGGCAACTATAGATTATTTGTTGTTAATTCATAATCATGGATGTCAGGAGTTTGAGGGGATGTGTTGTTTTAATCTGTCTGATCACAGCCAAGATTTGCAGTCTCAAATAGATCAGTTACAGGATGATGTTATTCACGTCACACGAAGTAATGGTAAATGGTGGGACTGGTTATTTTCCAAGCTGCCTGATTTTGGGTATTTACGCTATATTTTAGGAGTAATTTTTGTAATAATTTGTGCATGTATTACTTTATGTTGCTGTGTACAATGTATTCCTTCTTTGTTATCTCTATGTCGCTCATCTGTTGAAGTTATTCCGTTGGGATATGGTGTTGGATATAAATAATATATGGTTTCAGATAACCAAGGGTGGATTGTAGTATGAACATGAAAAATGGCTATTTTATATTTCAAATCCATATTAAAATATAAACCAGACATATCAGCATGTGTAGATGTCTTACCTCAGTAGACTCTAGGGGTCATTAGTTCAGACATACTAAAGCATTAGGTTAAGTTTGCTGAGGTTTAATCTTTATTACTGAAGGGAATTAGCCTTTTGTATACGCTGTGTTTGCTAGAACCAGAGACAGACGATTGCACAATATTGTAAATAAAACTACAGATATATGGCTTAAGATGGAGACGCTTATTGTAGTACCAAAAATATAAGTGGCTATCTGAAACCCCTTGTGATGTATCCAACCTTTAATCAATATTCTAATTATATATTCTGTGTTAAGGTATACTTTATCTGTGAATGTATCTCACTGATACATAGCTTCTTAACACAATATACTGTCTGGGAAGAAAACCTTGTTCTGATTTATAACCCTGTGTAGCATTTACTCTTATCATATGTAAACATTCTGACAAAAGGAGAATGGTCCGTGAACAGGTCTTGTCCGGCATTGTTTATCTGTGATAGCTGGCCACTATCACGGGATTTGAATGTTGGACAACAACCTATGAACTTTCATGCTTACGTAATATTAGGTTGGGTAAGCCTTTTCTAAAAAGTATAAAGCTGTTGAAGAATTCAGTTATGGCAGAAGCATTATAGACCTTTGAAGAGGACGCTCTTAAAAGTGTAGGGGGACCTAGGACGCATTCTCTGCCCATCGCTGAGCGCTTCTCCAGCTGAAGTTTCCGGACAGATGATGTATATGCTACTAGGGAAATCTTTTTCTTCTTCTATCTAATAGTAAGTATGTAACTTTTATAAATATTTAGCCTTGGTAACCTTTAATCTACAAAAGTGTACGCAATATCATAATATCATACTATTCCTTTGATTCTGTATATTATCTTGCAAATTAACTATTATAAATAAAATTGTGTTATATTACAAGTGGTTGCCTTCTTTAAAGCCGTATCCGAACCTTATTGCCAAAAACTTGGCAATACATTCGTACACCTCGTGCACACGCAGCTCCGCTCCGTACGCCTCGCACACACGCAGCTCCGCTCCGTACACCTCGTACACACGCGGCTCCGCTCCGTACACCTCGTACACACGCGGCTCCGCTCCGTACACCTCGTACACACGCGGCTCCGCTCCGTACACCTCGTACACACGCGGCTCCGCTCCGTACACCTCGTACACACGCGGCTCCTCTCCGTACACCTCGTACACACGCGGCTCCGCTCCGTACACCTCGTACACACGCGGCTCCTCTCCGTACACACGCGGCTCCTCTCCGTACACCTCGTACACACGCGGCTCCGCTCCGTACACCTCGTACACACGCGGCTCCGCTCCGTACACCTCGTACACACGCGGCTCCGCTCCGTACACCTCGTACACACGCGGCTCCGCTCCGTACACCTCGTACACACGCGGCTCCGCTCCGTACACCTCGTACACAAGCGGCTCCGCTCCGTACACCTCGTACACACGCGGCTCCTCTCCGTACACCTCGTACACACGCGGCTCCGCTCCGTACACCTCGTACACACGCGGCTCCTCTCCGTACACCTCGTACACACGCGGCTCCTCTCCGTACACCTCGTACACACGCGGCTCCTCTCCGTACACCTCGTACACGCGCCTCCGCTCCGTACACCTCGTACACGCGCGCCTCCGCTCCGTACACCTCGTACACATGCGCGGCTCCGCTCCGTACACCTCGTACACATGCGCGGCTCCGCTCCGTACACCTCGTACACATGCGCGGCTCCGCTCCGTACACCTCGTACACGCGCGGCTCCGCTCCGTACACCTCGTACACGCGCGGCTCCGCTCCGTACACCTCGTACACGCGCGGCTCCGCTCCGTACACCTCGTACACGCTCGGCTCCGCTCCGTACACCTCGTACACGCGCGGCTCCGCTCCGTACACCTCGTACACGCGCGGCTCCGCTCCGTACACCTCGTACACGCGCGGCTCCGCTCCGTACACCTCGTACACACACGGCTCCGCTCCGTACACCTCGTACACACACGGCTCCGCTCCGTACACCTCGTACACACGCGGCTCCGCTCCGTACACCTCGTACACACGCGGCTCCGCTCCGTACACCTCGTACACACACGGCTCAGCTCTGTACACCTCGTACACGCGCGGCTCTGCTCCGTACACCTCGTACACACCCGGCTCTGCTCCGTACACCTCGTACACGCGCGGCTCCGCTCCGTACACCTCGTACACGCCCGGCTCTGCTCCGTACACCTCGTACACACGCGGCTCTGCTCCGTACACCTCGTACACGCGCGGCTCCGCTCCGTACACCTCGTACACACGCGGTTCCGCTCCGTACACCTCGTACACGCGGCTCTGCTCCGTACACCTCGTACACACGTGGCTCCGCTCCGTACACCTCGTACACACGCGGCTCTGCTCCGTACACCTCGTACACGCGCGGATCCACTCCGTACACCTCGTACACACGCGGCTCCGCTACATCCACACTGTAAACCCCTCCTGACCCCACACATAACCTTCACCTCATCCAGCACCATGACAACCAGCACAGCAGAGTCCTGCATCCACTGAGGCCCCTGATCATGTGACCCCTGACTCCTCCCCTCCTGTGACCTCATCACAGGTCCTGTGCGCACAGAGCAGCCATATATGTGGTGGCGGCTCTGCAGGTGGAGGTATGTGGAGATCCCCCATTACTGGGTTCAGGCCGCATTAACCCCTTCAGCACTGAGTCTAGGTATCATAACTTTTTTTTTTTTGTTCTTTTTCCTCTGAAATTCGATATGTCAGATCCTTCTTGTCCCTGACATCATGTGGCTGGAGGCCAATTTCCTATGAAATCAGTGGTTTCTGCCATCTTTAGTCTAATATGTATGGGAGCCTTAGCATACCTCCCAACGTTTTCAGAACATGCATAGTGCGCCGTAGAAAATTTTGGCCACGCCCCGTTACCATGGATTCCCGGGTCTCTAGTCCAGTGTACAGATTAGTGTTACCTGGTGTCTGGACAGGAGGCCGTGAATCTCCAACCTTCCATTGTCCCCGGCGGCTTTTGATTACCTAGGGCCAGCGGAACGTCATCTGTGCGTCCTGCTCATCTCTAGTTGGGACCTATTTATTTATTTTTTGTTCCTTCATTCACAGTCAGATCCGCCAGAACTTTCTCATTTTCATGTGACATGAGCGCCCATGGGTGGGACTCAAGGCTGTGGAGTCGGTAAGCCAAACCTCCGACTGCTCAATTTCCATGACACCGACTCCACAACTCCCTCATACGTGGCTCATGTTTAAGTGATAAATTTACTGTAGCACAGATTCATCTCAGCTAAAAGTCTAGACCCTTAGATCAGGAATAGAACAGACATTTATAGGACATTTCATAACTTTCCCAAATTCTTATGAAAAAATGTTCTCCACAAAGTGCATTGATCTACTGTACCCAATTTATTATACACTGCTCAAAAAAATAAAGGGAACACTCAAATAACACATCCTAGATCTGAATGAATGAAATATTCTCATTGAATACTTTGTTCTGTACCAAAGCTGAATGTGCTGACAACAAAATCACACAAAAATCATCAATGGAAATCAAATTTATTAACCAATGGAGGCCTGGATTTGGAGTCACCCCCAAAATTAAAGTGGAAAAACACACTACAGGCTGATCCAACTTTGATGTAATGTCCTTAAAACAAGTCAAAATGAGGCTCAGTATTGTGTGTGGCCTCCACGTGCCTGTATGACCTCCCTACAACGCCTGGGCATGCTCCTGATGAGGTTGCGGATGGTCTCCTGTGGGATCTTCTCCCAGACCTGGACTAAAGCATCTGCCAACTCCTGGACAGTATGTGGTGCAACGTGACGGTGGATGGAGCGAGACATGATGGCCCAGTTGTGCTCAATTGGATTCAGGTCTGGGGAACGGGTGGGCCAGTCCATAGCTTCAATGCCTTCATCTTGCAGGAACGGCTGACACACTCCAGCCACATGAGGTCTGGCATTGTCCTGCATTAGGAGGAACCCAGGGCCAACCGCACCAGCATATGGTCTCACAAGGGGTCTGAGGATCTCATCTTGGTACCTAATGGCAGTCAGGCTACCTCTGGTGAGCACATGGAGGGCTGTGCGGCCCTCCAAAGAAATGTCACCCCACACCATTACTGACCTACTGCCAAACCGGTCATGCTGAAGGATGTTGCAGGCAGCAGATCGCTCTCCACAGCGTCTCCAGACTCTGTCACATCTATCACATGTGCTCAGTGTGAACCTGCTTTCATCTGTGAAAAGCACAGGGCACCAGAGGCGACTTTGCCAATCCTGGTGTTCTGTGGCAAATGCCAAGCGTCCTGCACTGTGTTGGGCTGTGAGCACAACCCTCATCTGTGGACGTCAGGCCCTCATACCACCCTCATGGAGTCGGTTTCTAATCGTTTGTGCAGACACATGCACATTTGTGGCCTGCTGGAGGTCATTTTGCAGGTCTCTGGCAGTGCTCCTCTTGTTCCTCCTTGCACAAAGGCGGAGGTAGCGGTCCTGCTGCTGGGTTGTTGCCCTCCTACGGCCCCCTTCACGTCTCCTGGTGTACTGGCCTGTCTCCTGGTAGCGCCTCCAGCCTCTGGACACTATGCTGACAGACACTGCAAACCTTCTTGCCACAGCTCGCATTGATCTGTCATCCTGGATCAGCTGCACTACCTGAGCAACTTCTGTGGGTTGTAGAGTCCGTCTCATACAACCACGAGTGTGAAAGCACAACCAACATTCAAAAGTGACCAAAACATTAGCCAGAAAGCATTGGTACTGAGATATGGTCTGTGGTCCCCACCTGCAGAACCACTCCTTTATTGAGGGTGTCTTGATAATTGCCAATAATTTCCATCTATTGTCTATTCCATTTGCACAACAGCATGTGAAATTGATTGTCAATCAGTGTTGCTTCCTAAGTGGACAGTTTGATTTCACAGAAGTTTTATTTACTTGGAGTTATATTCTGTTGTTTAAGTGTTCCCTTTATTTTTTTGAGCAGTGTATATTTTAGGAGTTGGGGTCAGTCCATTTTATACCGACTCCACCAAAATGGACACCAACTCCGACTCCACAGCCCTGGTGGGACTAGTGACGCTTTTCCGCTGCGGACATGTTAAATGCTGCTGTCAGAGTTTGACAGTGGCATTTAACATGTTAACAGCCACGGGTGAATCGCAATTCCACCTGTGTCTGTTAGGGGCACAATGGCAGCTAATCAGATCAGCTTTCATGTCCCCAGAAAGGTGTGGGCTTAGCGCCGGAGCCCACACCAAAGGAAGAGACCCGACATGTGCAGCACATGTATGGCGCATCTCATGAAGAGATTAATAAACTGAATTAAAATTATGGGGAAAAATATATATAGATGTACACACATACATTTTTCATAGGATTTGTCACCATATAGATCATGTGTGGTTTTGCACGTTTTCCACTGCGCCCTGTACCTGAGTCTCAATAGGAGCTGCAGTTAGAGAGAGAAGTTACTAGCAGAGATGAAAAGGGTGTGCTAGGATCCAGCGGCTCTACTCTGCCAGGCAGGCGACCATGTCACCCCCTAATCTCATTGAGCAAATGAAAACTATCACCCCCAGCAGCACCGCAGCAGCTCCTGCTTCCCGAGTCCCCATGTGGTCTGAGCAGACACAGGATTGTATCAGCATTCCTGTCCTCTCCTGCACTCAGGCACACACACAGCACTGACCAATTCCTAATTACCTCACAGGACACAGTCAGGCTGGAGGCCACTCTGCAGAATGGATCACTGCTCCTGTGAAGTTCATAGAAGGGGAGTGCGGGGGGAGGTGGCCCGAGGCTACAGGGGGCGTGGTGGCTACATTTCACTGCGTGCGGGACAAGTAGATCCCGGCCGTGACAGCGGGGCAGAATCTCAAAATCGTGACTATCCCACTGTATACGGGACGGTTGGGAGCTATGCCTTAGGCCACATTCAGTATTTTCCATCAGTATTTCTAAGCCAAAACCATGAGTGGGTGATAAATACAGAAGTGGTGACGTGTTTCTATTATACTTTTTCTCTTATTGGTCCACTCCTGGTTTTGGCTTTTTTGGCTTACAAATACTGATAGTGTGACCACAACCTTAAATAGGTTGTCCACTACTATATAAAATGCCTCAATGTATTTAAACTGTGGAGATAAGCTTTTTTTGTAAATACCTTCCTTGTTCTTTATTGTCCGTGAGCGGCACTATCGCTGACCGCTCACAGGCATCACGTGATCCCCGGCTGCAGCCGGCTCTGACATCCGCTGATGTCACGCCAAGTTCTGGCTGCAGTGACATGCACCCCCCTGACTGATAGGCTGTGGGTGGGGTTTCCTAATGAATGCAGGACAGGGAAAGCGCGTGGTGGATGCTGGGCTGTGACGGGCTGTGAGTGGGGTTTCCCAGCGCATCAATCAGGGGGGTGCATGTCACTGGGTCACGCCCGGCTGCAGCCGGAACTTGACGTGACATCAGCGGATGCTAGAGCCGGCTGCAGGCGGGGTTCATGTGATGCCTGTGAGCGGTCAGCAATAGTGCCGCTCACAGGCAATAAAGAACAGGCAAGGTATTTACAAAAAAGCTTATCTCCACAGTTTATATACATTGGGCCATTTTTTATATAGGCGCTGCCTCTAGACCGGCCTCACAGACTTTTGTACATTGCAGACCCATTATTGGGCATTTAGGTAGCATAGAAACCCAGCAGTGCCCCACAATTGAGCAGATGAGGAGGGAATATGAGCGGTACAAGGAAGGCCTATAACTCTGTCTACCTTATTAGATGCCATGGTTGCTTTTGACAAGTGATTAAACTGGCAACATTAGCATTACAGCCGCACCTATAACATATCAGCAACATGTATGACGTGCTGCAAAAAGAGTATTTTTTTTTTTCATTTTTAAACAAATGTCTAACATTTGGCATATAAGGTCGCACATTTCTTGTATGGTGTTTTACAAGTGTTGCTGGTGCCAGTTTTATTGTGTAACATTTTAGCACCATTTTTTTGTGGTATTTTTCATGAAATATAGGGAGGCCCAGGGCTGTGGAGTCGAAGTCGTGGATAAAATGGACCAACTCCGACTCCTAAAATATATAATAAATTGGGTACAGTTCAATGCAGTTTGTGGAGAATATTTTTTTATAAGAATTTGGGAAAGTTATGAAATGTCCTATTCCTGATCTAAGGGTCAAGACTTTTAGCTGAGATTAATCTGTGCTACAGTAAATTTATCACTTAAACATGAGCCACGTATGAATGAGTCGGAGTTGGAGTCGGTGTCATGGAAATTGAGGAGTCAGAGGTTTGGCTTACCAACTTCACAGCCCTGGGGAGGCCTAAGAGGAAAATACCAGAAAAATACATCTTCTCCAAAATAAAAAAAAAGAAAAACATAAAACACTGTACATGTAGATTTTGCTATTAAATAACTCCTGTCCGCTGTGTTCTTGTAAACAACCTTTTAGAAAAGCATCAAACTTCTGTGTGTGAATCAGACATTTATATGACATTTCATAACTTTCCTAAATTCTTATGAAAAGATTTACAGCACATACTGCACTGATCTACTATACCAAATTTATTATATATTTTAGGAATCGGTCCATTTTACCTGTTTTGTAGTAAGGGATCAGGGCCAGTTTTGAATGGCCTCGATATTGTTTATTTGGGGTTTGATGACCCCATGGCCAATCACGAACCCCAAGTAACGGACTTTCTTGAGACCTATTGGACATTTTTTTGGCTTCGCCGTCAAGCCCGCGGTGCTGAGCGAATCTACTACTGCTTGCACCTGGATAAGTGGGTATGCCTGTCGGTACTATAGATGATAATATCATCCAAGTACGCCGATGCATACTTCTGATGGGGCTCTACAACTATGTCCATCAGCCTCTGAAATGTGGTCAGGGCCCCATGTAACTTAAAAGGCAAGACGACATAGTGATAGAGACCCTCTGGTGTAATCAGGGCTATGGAGTCAGAGTCGTGGAGTTAATGTCGATTTTGGTGGAATCGGAGTCAGTATAAAATGGACTGATCCCGACTCCTAAATTATACAATAAATTGGGTACAGTAGTTCAATGCAGTATGTGTTGTAATTTTTTTAATAAAAATTTGGGAAAGTTATGAAATGTCCTATAAATGTCTGTTCTATTCCTTATCCAAGAATCTACGCTTTTAGTTGAGATGAATCTGTGCTGCACTTATGTACAGTAGCGACCAAAAGTTTTGCATTTTTTTTAAAATGTGATTACTTTTGTCTGGTTGTTGTAATGCCATTTTGCTGGTGATGAATTGAAAGTGCATGAGGTTGTCACATTCTAGACCTTAATTTTAACCAAAATGCTTTTGAATATAGGTGTGGTCATTTAATTAAAGAAAACTGACTGCCAAACGTTTTGCATATAATATTTATTGATCACAATATAGAAAGTAATTCATGCCTCCGGCATGCGGTACGGTTTCATTCGTACCCTTACCTTAGGCACTGTGACAATGTCATGATGGATCACAGCTGTACGGCCAGGCAGTTCCGAGAATACATCCGTATTCTGCTGCCCTAATTTCCAAGCCTCACATCATTGCTGTTTAGAGAGAGTGTTACTTATTTTTTCCTCGTTTTCAGCTTCCTCCTGGGCCAGTGTCAAGGGGTTCACAGTTGATACGACTGAAGTCGCATCTGTAACCATACATTCTCAGTCTTTCCACATTTTTTACAGATTTACATGATATTGTTGCTCGGGTTTCCTCTTCCCTGGCTGATATACCATGTAATTCACCTTCTCAACCTTTTCTCGGACTTCATATGGCCCTTGCCACTTGGCCATGAACTTACTTTCTGCTGTGGGTACCAAAATTAATACTCGATCCCCTTTGTTAAAGGACCTGACTGTGGCCTTTCTATTATACGCTCAGATTTGCACTGATTGGGCAACCATGATATGTTTCTTTACAGTAGGCATCACGGCCACGATCTGGTCCTGCATACTCGCAACATGTTCTATTACGTTCTTAAAGGAAGCAGGCTCCTGTTCCCACATCTCCCTGGCTATGTCCAGCAGACCCCTGGGATTTCTGCCGTGTAATAGCTCGAATGGAGAGAACCTCGTTGAAAACTGCAGTACCTCTCGGACGGCAAACATTAAATAGGACCGTAACATATCCCAATCCTTCCCATCTTTGGAGACCACTTTTTTTTTAGCATAGATTTAAGGGTTTTGTTAAATCTTTCCACAAGACCATCTATCTGTGGATATTCCCCCATCTTGTCCGTGGGTCGGAGTTGTAACGTTGCAGAGTAAAAAAAAATACTTATTTCTGTATAATTTTTTATCAAGGACTTCTTATCAGATGTGATCGAAGTATCAATATCACAATATTCTTATTAAAAATGCATCAATTTATTCTCGGATTGTCCATTAAAAAGAATGATTACATAAAATAGTTAAATAGTTACAGAGTGATTGTCCATTTGTCCATAATTAGCTTGATAATTGAGATTCACACATCTTTACCTGGGATCCTGGATGGTAGATTGTGTCTGTCTGTGTCCAGTACGTCTGTCAGGATGACACCATGTGTCCCTTGGGCCTACATCAGCAGCTGTTTCACACACAGATCCTCGTCCTGTGGAATGCCCCCCTGTCTCTAACATGGGCTTTTATAGCCCCCCCATAGCACCTGTTCTTCTGTATATGGCAGTGAACTAAAAATACACAAATAGCGCATGTCATCTAGGAACCCTAGCACGATGGCTGATGCAATCTTGTGCAATGTATGGTACAGAATTCAGAATTAAGAATAAAATGAATATCCATAATTAATATTTAACATGCCAGAATTATCACGGACATGCAGTTTTCTTTGGGGGTATGCCTTAGTTCACACTGCCCGCATTCCCCACCATATGGAAGGCATCGGCTTTCACATCAGTGCGGTGATGAGGCAATGACCAAAGGTAGTTCAACTCACATGTTTATTTTGGTAACTTACGACAATAAAGTCAGAAACGCGCTATCATCCGATTCGCAGCTGGATCGTTCTTATCAGCCTCGTTGCCGTGGGCGACTGCACCACCTTGCAACCCGTGGGTGCAGTAATGGCTTTGCTCTCTCTGGCTCTGTTCAGTTTCACACAGACAGGCATATACAGAGCCTCCTGCTCTGCTGATTGCAAACAAACACTGCCACACACCGAAAGATCCATCCCACTACCTTCCAACTAATCTCTCCAAAAATAAAAGTCCATGTCAGGTTTACCTAAATCTGACTTGGTCAAATAGCTTGACAAAGTCAACACTCACTTTTATTTTGCGTTGTAATTACAGCAACAGCGGTGGTTACAACGCTCTCCAGTGGGTTCAGTAAGTTTCTATGCACATCCTGGGGGGCACAAAATGACCCTCGTATATGATTCCCCTCACTGTCTCACAATGGGTAAACAAAGGAAACCACATACTGCAGAAAAAGGCGAATACATTGCAGAACCAAGAATGTAATGATACAACATGACAGTATTTATGAACATTGTGGTGTCCTTGCCATATAATGTGGGACGTTCTGAGACGTTGTACCTGTTCCAAATTAAATTGTAAAAGCCAAGTGCGCACAGGAGAGTCACACAAACACACACACTTGTGTATCTACGCAGAATTATTTACATTTATTTATTGCCTCATCGGTCAGTGTTTATATAGGTTTTCACTGGACATACATTGTAGCAATATAATTGGCTCATCTTATCTCTACATATATGCTGCCATTAGCATATATATGTATAATAGGCTAAAGATAATACTGTCTGCACCCACCTTAAGGCTGTGTGCCCACTATGTTTTTTTTAAGCGTTTCCGCAGCGGCAATTCCGCCATTGACTTGCATTTTCGCCGCCATTGACTTGCATTGGAACGCATGGAATCCGCATCACTGAATCTGTACATGCGGATTACATGCGTTTCAATGTACGGATGGTACCCGGGTTTGGAGAAGAGGAGACTCTCCTCCGGACCCGGGTACCATAGTACCTGTAAAAAAAAGAATAAAATAAAAAAATAAATGTTATATTTACCTTCTGATGGCCCCCACTGGCCTTGTCTCGGCTTGCCGGCAGCTCGCGGGTAGACTAAAAGACCTGCGGTGACGTCATTTAGTCATGTGACAGGTCATGCGACCGCTGACGCCGGCAGGTCTATTAGTCTACTGCGAGCTGCCGGCAAGCCAAGACAAGGACACCGAGGGCCATCAGAAGGTAAGTATAATATTTATTTTTTACCATTCTTTCGGTCACACTATATAAATCCATGCCGTTTGCGTTGATTTATATAGTGTGACCAAGTTGTCAAGGACTTTCCAAGTGATGCTAAAATCGCTTGGAAAGCGCTTGTCAACCCGCATGCGGAAATGCAAGTGAAGAACGCTTCACATCCGCATGTCCCTGGCAGGAAAAACGCATGTACAATCCGCATGTACAATCCGCATGCGTTTTTTTCTGCCAGGGAGATGCAGAAACGCTCAGGAAAAAATCCGGAGCATTTCTGCATCGTGGGCACATAGCCTAATGCATTTTTTAAGCGTTTCCGCAGCGGCAGAAACGCTTAAAAAACGCATGGTAGAGGGCCTGCCATGTTCCCCAATGATAATCCGCATGTGCTGTGCACATGCTGCGGAAATTTCCGCTGCGGATTATCATTGCGGAAAAATACGCTGCATGTGCATTAATTTTGCAGACACGCAGCGTAATTGCCGCCATTGACTTGCATTGAAACGCATATTATCCGTGTCAGCACATTTGCACACACGGATAATATGCGTTTCTATGTGCGGATGGTACTCGGGTCTGGAGGACAGGAGAGGAGACTCTCCTCCGGACTCGAGTACCATAGAACCTGTGAAAAAAAAGAATAAAATAAAAAATAAATATATTTACCTTCTGATGGCCTGCGGTCTCCTTGTCTCTGCTTGCTGGCAGCGCGCTGTGGACTGAATGACCTGCGCTGACGTCATAGTCATGTGACGGCAGGTCCTTCATTGTACCGCGAGCTGCTGGCAAGCCAGGACGGAGCGAATAAAGACTGCAGGGGCCATCGGAAGGTAAGTATAGATTTATTTTTTACCATTCTTTTACGGTCACACTATATAAATCCTTGCCGTTTGCATGGATTTATATAATGTGACCAAGTTGTCAAGCACTTTCCAAGTGATGCTAAAATCACTTGGAAAGCGCTTGAAAACCCGCATGCGGAAATGCATGTGAAGAATGCTTCACATCCGCTTGTCCCTGGCAGGAAAAACGCATGTACAATCCGCATGCGTTTTTTCTGCCAGGGAGATGCAGAAATGCTCAGGAAAAAATCCTGAGCATTTGTGCATCGTGGGCACATAGCCTAAAGGCCCTGTCACACATAACGAGATCGCTAGCGAGATCGCTGGCGAGATCGTTATTGCGTCACGGTTTTGGGATCGCTGGGGAGATGTCAAACATGCAGAACTTTCCAACGATCTCGGCCGCCCCAGCGATCTAACCAACGATCTCGGTGGTCGTTGGGACGCTTTCACACAGCAGCTATTTCAACGATCCACACCTTGATAGGGACTGTACTGTGTCAGAAAGGCGTGCATAAAATTGCTTTTCCGCGCCCCCCTCATCTCCAGTTGGTGGACGCTACTGCATTCAGATTGGGTGGCCTTGGTTTAACACTGCATCTCCGGTCAGATGGGATCTCTACTGCGTCTCCATTAAAAATGAAAACTCATTTGAGACCCCAAACAATACCTACCTCGCTAAAGATGCCTGATTTCTTCAAAGTGGAGTCACAGCCGGAGAACGCTGGTGGGATCTGAAAAAACAAGGACGCAGTAGTGACCACCAATCGGGGACGAGGAGCGCAGAAAAGTCCAATTTATGCACGCCTACATGTCTCAGTTCTGAATCGCTAACGAGGTCGTTGATAAGGTGTCAAATACAGCGATGCACACTGCCCAGCGGGAGCGCAACGACCCAGGAATGGTCCAGGAAGCTTTGTAACGATCAGCGATCTCACAGCAGGGGCCTGATTGTTGCTACCTGTCAGACATAATGAGATCGCTAGCGAGATCGCTATTGCGTCACCAAAAATCGTCACTCATTAGCGATCTCGCTAGCGATCTCGTTATGTGTGACGGGGTCTTAAGGGTCTTAGGTGTGGCTCTTTGCTTTTCTATGTTATTTCTTAGTCTCTAAGATAAAGATAAAGAGACTCCTTATCTCAACATACACAGACTGCAAGCAAGGAGATGTATGTTGAATAACCAAAATTCAGTCAGAATAGATATATAAATCCTGCTATCACAGGGGCAAAACTCATTATAATCCTATAGGCCTCCATGTTATTATTATTTATTATTATAGCGTCATTCATTCCATGGCACTTTACATGTGAAAGGGATATACATAGCACAAACAATTACAATAAATTTTGAACAATACAAGTCAGCGACTGGTACAGGAGGATTGAGGACCCTGCCTGCGAGGGTTCACAATCTACAGGGGATGGGTAAGGATACAGTAGGTGAGTGTAGAGCTGGTCATACAGCGAATGGTGGAGCGAGGGTTACTGCAGGTTGTAGGCTTGTCGGAAGAGGTGGGTCTTCAGGTTCCTTTTGAAGGTTTCCACGGTAGGCGAGAGTCTGATATGTTGGGGTAGAGAGATCCAGAGTAAGGGGGATGCACAGGAGAAAAATTGTATACGATTATGGGAAGAGGAGATAACAGAGGAGTAGAGAAGGAGATCTTGTGAGGATCGGAGGTTGCTTGTAGGTAAGTACCGTGAGACTAGGTCACAAATGTATGGGGGAGACAGGTTGTGGATGGCTTTGAATACTATGGTTAGGGTTTTGAACTGGAGTCTCTGGGCAATGGGGAGCCAGTAATGGGATTGACAGAGGAGAGGCTGGGGAATAGCGGGAGGACAGGTAGATTGGTCGGGCAGCAGAGTTTATGATAGATTGGAGGGGTGCGAGAGTGTTAGAAGGGATGCCACAGAGCAAGAGGTTGCAGTAGTCGAGGCGGGAGATGATGAGGGCGTGCACTAGTATTTTTGCAGATTCGTGGTTGACGAATGTGCGGATCAGGGAGATATTTTTCAGTTGGAGTCGGCAGGAAGTGGAAAGGGCTTGAATATGTGGTTTAAAGGAGAAGTTAGAGTCCAGGGTTACCCCGAAGCATCGGGCTTGCAGGACTGGGGAGAGTGGGCAGCCATTGACTTTGATGGATAGGTCAGTTGGGGGGGTTGAGTGAGACGGTGGAAAGATGATGAATTCAGTTTTGTCTGTGTTAAGTTTTAGAAATCTGTCAGAGAAGAAGGATGAGATAGCGGACAGACATTGTGGAATTTTTGTTAGTAGGGAAGAGATATCGGGTCCAGAGAGGTAGATCTGAGTGTCATCAGCATAGGGGTGATACTGAAAGCCATGGAACTCTATGAGCTGTCCCAGGCCGAAGGTGTACATCGAGAAGAGCAGGGGTCCTAGGACTGAACCTTGGGGGACACCGACAGATAGGGGGCGAGATGAGGAGGTGGTGTGTGAGTGGGAGACACTGAATTTCCTGTTTGTAGGAGGAGATCCAAGATCGGGCCAAGTCTTTGATGCCAAGAGAAGAGAGAGTCTGTAGTAAGAGGGAATGGTTCACTGTGTCAAAGGCAGATGACAGGTCCAGGAGGAGAAGGACAGAGTGATGTTGCTTGGATTTGGCAGTTAGTAGGTCGTTGGTTACTTTAGTCAGGGCAGTTTCAGTGGAGTGATGCGGTGGGAAGCCAGATTGGAGGCGGTCAAAGAGGGAGCAGGAGGAGAGGTGGGAAGACAGTTCAGAATGGACGTGTTGTTCCAGTAGTTTGGAGGCGTAAGGGAGAAGTGATATGGGGCGATAGCTAGACAGAGAGGATGGGTCAAGGGATGGGTGTGATCGAGGCATGTTTGAAGCATGCGGGGAAGACACCAATTGTTAGTGACAGGTTGAAAAGGTGGGTTAGGTTTGGGATGAAGACTGTGGTGAGGTTAGGGATGAGTGGGACGGGATTGGGTCAAGTTCCTTCTAATTCAATGATGTCTTCATTACTGACATCTCTTTTGTTTGAAGGTGCCTCTACTCACATAACTCTTCAAAGATTGACAGCTGTATTGACAATTTATTTCCTCTATCAATTCAATATACCACCTATTTACTACCATAAATCACCACTTATCAGCTACCACGGTTTACTACTCCTATTCCAATTAGCCTTTATAGACTTCTTCTATAGTTACCAATAACACTTACAGTATGTTATTTATGTCTCCACACCAGGGAGAACTTCAGAAACTGCATCTCATTAGCTGCAAAGTTAGTTAGTCCAAGCTTGTCCAAGATTGCTGCTAGGCACAACATGGCTGCTCAGGATATTATGGCTGACTATTCTCTTACAGAGCCAAAGTAGAAAATGAAGATGTCGTCCTCACCATGACGTAGTTATTTCTCATGTCACATGTAATGAATATCTCCTGCATTGCTGATGCCGATTCCAGTGTCGGTAAATTATACGAGAATTAGTGATTGGGAGCATGGAGGAAATGTCTTAGGAAACATTAAGGCTATGTTCACACATGGTCGGTTTTTCAGCGTTTATTGCTGCAGATTTTTATGCCAATTTTCAACTGCGTTTTGCAGTACCAGCAAAGTCTATGAGAAATCCGAATTCTCTGTTCACACATCTTGTTTTTTTTTTTGGTGTTGCGTATTTTGTGCCTTGGTTGGGTTTTTGGAAAATAGAGCATGTCACTTCTTTCAGTGTTTTTTCAGCTTTTTTCACCCATTGGAAGTAATGGGTAGTGAAAAAACCATGATGTGTGAACATAGCTATCAGGTTTTGCAGCATTTTTAGTGAAAAATAAGCAAATACAACAGTATGCGAAACGCATTTATTTTTGTGATTTTTACCATCTTGTCTTGGTCACTGAGATGGTATTAGAAGAGTTTAATTAAATTAGTGATCTGTCCAGTGTAAACATTAGCTGAGCTACCTGTGAGATTGAACAGTACCTATGACCCAATACCTATGGCCCAGAGAAATTGAACAATGCCTGTGCAACTGAATGGCAGACCCCATAGTGTGAACGTAAATAGTGTCCTACAAACGCAATGCATTGCCAGTGTCTAAACTATTCCTGAACAATTCACTCCCCCACTATGCCAAAACCCGAACGAGATTTATTTTTTCACAGAACATTATGTACATGCATGAATAGAGCCAGAAGGACAGTGAACAAAACGCACAAAACACATCAAAAAACGCAAAACCTGTGTTTTTGACACAGCAAATTTCCTGCCAGAGTTGGGTTTTGCTGCAGATTTGTGATGCTGAAAAAACCCAACATGTGTGAACATAGCCTAACATGTTCTGTATTTGGTCAGTATTTTACCTTTAGTATTTGTAAGTCAAAAGCAGGAGTGTGTGAAAAATACAGAAGTGGTGACGTGTTACTTTTCCTCTGATTGTTCCACTCCTGATTTTGGCTTGGCCTTAGTCAGCAATTCAACTTATGTTCCAGTCCGTACAAGACAATAGAGAATACAACATCGTTACACGCTACACTTTCCATCTCCTGATATGTTTCCCTTTATTATCTCCAGTAGTTGTATTATTACATCGGATTCTTTATAATGTCACATTGGTTCATCTTCTTCCCCTTCAGGTCTCTGCAATATTGGATATTCTTGGTGGAGATCTTTTATCTAAGAGAATTTCTGATTTACCTATCAAGGATGGATAGGGACAGGGGCAAGATGGTGGAGAGGATATTACACCTAACCCTAGAGATCCTTTTCCGGCTTACTGGAGAGGTGAGAGATTCTGATGATGTCACATTACATCATTCTTATCTATGGGAATAACAGATGGACAGAACTGGAGAGGTGAGGACTTTGGAAATGTCTGTAGTGAGATGTATTACTGTGTCTCTCCATAACCAGGATTACACAGTAGTGAAGAAGAGCTCTAGTAAGACCTATCAGGTTCTTGTGTCTGAGGGATGGAGAAGAACATTGAGCCCAATCACAGGGCCTCCACCTCACTCCTTGATACATGAGGACATCAATGACCAGAAGATCCTAGAACTCACCTACAAGATGATTGAGCTGCTAACTGGAGAGGTGACACTGCTGGGAATGCTGGGACATTATACAATAATGCTATGAAGGGATCTGGGGGATGACTGTATCATTGTATGTGTCAGGTTCCTATAAGATGTCAGGATGTCACCGTCTATTTCTCCATGGAGGAATGGGAGTATTTAGAAGGACACAAACATCTGTACAAGGATGTCATGATGGAGGTTCCCCAGCCCCTCACATCACCAGGTAATAGACACCACTAAATACACACGGCCTATAGTTATCTGTATGTAAAGAATGAATTCAGTCCCTGTATGTGTTTCCTCCAGTTCTGTCCAGTAAGATGACAACACCAGAGAGATGTCCCCGTCCTCTTCTTCCACAGGACTGTAAACAAGAAATTCCCAATGTTCCTCTGGATCATCAGGTAGATGGAGAGAAGGTGTCATGAGATCTCCCCGAAGGCCATGACCTCACTATCAGTATTCGGTCAGTATTTTTTCTCAGGAGTGGGAGCCAAAACCACGAGTGGGTTAAAAATGCAGAATTGGTGACTTGTTTTTATTATACCTTTTCTCTGATTGTTCCTCACCTGGTTTTGGCTCCCACTCCTGAGAAAAAATACTGACCAATACTGATAGACGGACTATGGCCTAAGATATGTAAACGGCTGTGAAGGTCTTGTGCTCAGTCTTGTTTTATCCACCAGTATTATATGTTTTATACTTGTGTAATGAGAACGGTGGAGATGACAGGATTAGAGCTGATCATAGATGTGACTTCTACATCTGTCTGTGACTTTTACAATATTTGTTTCAGGGTGAAGATCTGACCCATATTAATACTACAGAGACATATGTGAGGGGTGATGAGCGGTGTAAAGAGGAGATTCCTACATATGACTACCCAGGTGAGTAATAACCACTAAATACAGAGTCGCAGATTCTTCTCAGTCACCGGCTGTGGCCGCTTTATCGATCTGTGTTGGAGTCTGGACATATCACAGTCGTGTGGTCACCATTTTCCTGCATGTTCCTTCATAAAAAGCTGTTCAAATTACTTTAAGCACTGAAAGCCCTTCTTCTATAGAGACTACAACTTGGAGGATCAGTATTGCTGATCAGAGTCTGTGCCAAGAAACTTTTTTATATATATATATATAGATAGATAGATAGATAGATAGATAGATAGATAGAGAGAGAAGCAGATGTCGCAGTGTTAATGGCGTCCTTTCATGATCTTGAACGTATCCATAAATCGTAGTGGGGAAGGGGTTCCCAACCTTGGACGTATGGATACATCCTGGCGATCGTGCGGGTTCAGGAGCTGTGCACACACAATAGCCGCTGGGAGTTCAGCTAACACATAGCAGCTGACACCCGGATCTCACAGCCAAGCGCAGTGTTCGCACTGCCACCAGCTATTTAACCCCTTAAATGCTGCGATTGATATTGATCACATTTAGGAGACCCGAGATCGTCAGGACGAAATCCAGGTCACCATCCTATGGAAAGCCTGTTTGACCATGCTAAAAGAATGGTCTAAGGGGCTTCTGTCAGTGCAGCTCTGACAGGTATAAAGCATTGCAATGCATTATACCAGCGATCAAAGCCATGAAAGTCCCATAGAGGGACTAAGTAAAAAAAAGTTTTAAAAAATGTGTAAAAAATATTTAAAAAAAATAAACCACAAGAATAATAAATATTATACCCATAAATCTGTATTTTTGTCTTAAAAAAAAACAAAAAAAAACCAACCCAGAAACAATAATATTTGCTATCACCGCGTCCGGAACGAACCCGACCTATAAAACTCACATGAGTTAACCCCTTTAGTGAACACCATAAAATAATAAATAAAAAAAGAAAAACTATGCTGTCATCATACCATTGAACAAAAAGTGGGATAAAATGCGATCAAACAAGACAAATGTAAATAAAAATGGTATTGCTGAAAATGTAATTTTTCCCCTGCAAAAAAACAACCCACCATACAGCTCTATCAGTGAAAAAAATAAAAAGCTGTACCTCTCAGAATAAAGCGATGCAAAAATAATTTTTTCTATAAAAGTTTTTGTGTAAAAGCGACAAAACATAAAAAATGGTATAAATGTGATATCGCTGTAATCATACTGACCCGAAGAATAAAGCTACCTTATCAATTTTACCACACATGGAACGACATAAAAAAATTACAATTCCTGAATTGCTGTTTTTTGTTCTTCTACCTCTCAAAAATCAGAATAGAAAGTGATCAAAAATTGTTATATGCCTGAAAATGGTACCAATAAAAATGTAAACTTGTCTCACAAAAATCAAGCCCTCACATGACTGTCAGCAGAAATATGGAAAAATTATAGCTCTCAAAATATGACAATGCAAAAACTTTTTTTGCAAAAAAAGTCCATTAGTGTGATAGCAGCCAAACATAAAAACACAATATAAATCTGGTATCACTATAATCGCATCGACCAGAAGAATAAAGTCGTCTAATCACTTATACCACACAAGGAACAGCATAAAAAATAAATAAAGCCATTTCTTCACCTGCTGTTGACTTGTTCAATCTACCTCCCAAAGACCGCAGTAAGGCTCGGCTCATATTTATCCTGTGCTTTACGCTGAGCGCTTACATTGGGGTTTCTGTGTAAATCTCTGAAATATGTGATTCAGATGGAATCTCCGGTGTAAAATTCCTATAATGAGGCAGATGGAGGCACTGTTGACGCCGTCTGACCTGTGATCCGTTGATGTCCGTCTTTTTAGACGTGCATAAAAACGCAGTCCGCCACAGTTTTATGAACTTCTGAAAAGAAGTACAATGCTGAACAGAGGCCAGACGGAGTCTAGAGTAACTCTGCTGCCTCATCCTAGTGAATGGATCCTTCGGGGGTTTCATCTCAATCATGTCATTCCAAGATTTAGATGGAACCCCAATGTAAGTGCTCAGCGTAGAGCCAGGATAAATGTGATCCAAAATGTTATGTAAATGTTCCCAATAAAAACTTCAAATCAATCCATGTAAAAAAGCAAGTCCCCACTCAGGTACATCATCTGTCAATAGAAATATAAGGTCTTCCACGTTACTGGTAGCGCAAGGTGCTCACTACACATCTAGATAAATTCCTTAACGGGTCTAATTTCCAAAATGGGGTCACTTGTGGGGAGTTTCTACTGTTTAGGCACATTAGGGGCTCTCCAAACATGACATGGTGCCGCCTATCCCAGACAATTTTGCACTCCAAAGTTCAAATGGCACTCTTTCCCTTCCAAGCTGTACCATGCGAACAAACAATAATTTTCCGCTACATATTGGGTATCGACGTACTCAGGAGAAATTGCACAACAAATTTTATGGTGTATTTTCTCCTGTTACCCTTGTGAAAATGCAAAAGTTGGGGCTAAAGTAACATTTTTGTTGGAAAAAGTAACATTTTCATTGCTTTAGTTCCAGTGAAGCACCTGAAGGGTTAATAAACTTCTTGATTGTGGTTTTGAGCAGTTTGAGGGGTGCAGTTTTTAAAATGGTGTCACTTTTGGGTATTTTCTGTCATATATGCCCCTCAAAGTTACTTCAAATGTGATGTGGTCCCCAAAAAAATGGTTTTTAAAATTTTGTTGGAAAAATTAGAAATTGTTGAAAAACTCTTAACCCTTATAACCTCCTAACGAAAAAAACAAAACAAATGTAAAGTTGACATTTGGTAAATGTTATTTATTAACTATTTTGTGCGACATAACTCTTTGGTTTAACCCCTTTACGACCTTGAACATATAGGTACGTCCAAGGTCATCTACTCCCCTTTTATGCGGGCTCAGCGCTGAGCCCACATCTTTCCTGGCACAGGACAGCTGATTTGATCAGCTGTCATGTGCATCTAAGAGCCACGGGGAGAATTGCGATCCATCTGAGGTGGTTGACATGTTAAATTACGCTGTCAATCATTGACATCGGCATTTAACTCAAATGCATCTGAAGCACGGCGTCATAACACCCGCTCATCGGCACCCCTGTCACATGATCGTGGGGCGCCAATGGGTTAGCATGACAGCCAGAGGTCTGCAGAACACCCCCGTGCTTGTCATTGCAGATCTCCGATGGACGATGATGATTTCTGCTGCACAAGCAGAGCTGGAGCCCAGCTATGTGTAGCACAGGCGATCAGATGATAGCAGCTTCAAGTCTCCGAAGGGGACTATTGAAGCAAGTAAAAAAAAAATGTTTTTTTAAAAAAAAAAAAAACCTAAAAATATATACAAGTCCAAATTGCCCCCCCTTTTGCCACATTCAAAATTTAAAAAAATCAAACAAAAAACACATATATGGTATCGCTGCGTTCAGAAACGCCTGATCTATCAAATTATAAACTAAATTAATCAGATCAGTATATGGCGTAACGAGAAAAAAAATCAAAATGTCAGAATTCCAAAAATTTTGGGTCGCTGCAACATTGCAACAAGATGCAATAACAGGCGATCAAACATTGTATCTACCCCAAAATGGTATCAATAAAAACATCAGCTTGGCACGCAAAAAAATAAGCCCTCACTCAGCCCCAGATCACGAAAAATTGATATGCTACGGGTCTGGGAAAATGGCGCCATTTGGTTTTTACAAACTTTTGGATTTTTTTTTTCAACACTTAAAAAAGAACCTACTGTATATACATTTAATATCTACAAACTCGTAATGACCTGGAGAATCATAATGACAGGTCAGTTTTAGCATTTAGTGAACATGGGGGAAAAAACAAAACAATTGTGGAATTGCACTTTTTTTTGTTGCAATTTCACTGCACTTGGAATTTTTTTCCTGTATTACAGTATACTATATGGTAAAATCAATGGTGTCGTTCAAAAGCACAACTTGTCCCACAAAACACATGCCATGTTGATGTAGAAAAAAAAAAGTTATGGCTCTGGGCAGGGCTGTGGAGTCGGTGCTCATTTTGGTGGAGTCGGTATAAAATGGACCGACTCCGACTCCTAAAATATATAATAAATTGGGTGCAGTAGATCAATGCAGTTTGTGGGGAATATTTTTTCATAGGAATTTGGGAAAGTTATGAAATGTCCTATAAATGGCTGTTATATTCCTGATCTAAGGCTACATTCACACACAGCGTTTTTGCTGCATTTTTTGAGGATACGTTTTTCAGCTGCAAAAGCAGATCAGCTTTTTAAAAAACCGCATCACCTGAAAGGTTTTTGAGCTCATAGATAATGTTTTCAATAGCAAAAGCAGATTAGAAAAACGCCGAACAAACTGACATGCTTATTCTTTGTGAGGATCCGTTTTTGAGCCCAAAAAAGGATCCTCACAAAACGATGTGTCTGAATGTCATATCTTGAAACCCATTGACTTTGCTGGGATGCCCAAAGACACTGCATTTTACTGCAAAAAACGGATCCGCAAAAACGCTGTTTGTGAATCATGGCCGTAGCCAGCGAGGGGCAGGGGGGGCAGCTGCCCCCCCCTTAGAAGCAGGGGCATGCACCTATCAAAACTCACTTGTATGCTGCAGTGCTCCCGTCCTGCCCTGGCTCCAGACTGCAGGGGTCAATCTCCCCTCCTCTGTCCTGTCTTCTGCCGTCTTCACCAGAGAGAGGAGGGGGAGGGGTGCTTGCCCTGCACAGGATCCGATTCCTGGGCCCCGAGCTGGAGAAAGTGAAAGTACTACTGCTCATCTCTGTCACAGGAAGGTAACATGCTAATATTGTAGGTGATTATTATGTGCTCTCTGTACAATGTGTGTGAACTATATGTGCGATGTACTATTTGCTGTCTGTAGCTGTCATCTGTCTATCACACTCTATCCCTCCCTCTATCTATCCCTCCCTCTATCTCTATCCATTCATCTATCCCTCCAGCTATCCATCATTATATTCTATCTAAATATCTTGATTATTGTATCATAAAAATGATTAAATGTCTGATGTTCACATTGTACTACAATAAATTTTTCACTTAAATATAAGCAATATATGTGGGAGTCAGAGTCGTGGAGTCGGAGTCGGTGTAAGGGAAATTGAGGAGTCTGAGTCGGAGTCGCAGGTTTGGCTTACCGACTCCACAGCCCTGGCTCTGGGAAGAAGGGGAGCAAAAATGAAAACGCAAAAAAATGGAAAATCGAAAGGTTGTGAAGGGGTTAAGGCATAAAAATTTAAAATTAAAAAATTCGAAATTTTCACCAAATTTCTGATATTTTCACAAACACAAGTTACGTACAAATTTTACCACTATCATGAAGTACAACATGTACAGTGGATGTTGTGTATATGGACTTTTCAAAAGCTTTTGATACGGTTCCACACAAAAGGTTGATACATAAAATGAGAACAATGGGGATAGGGGAAAATATATGTATGTGGGTTAAGAATTGGCTCAGTGATAGGAAACAAAGGGTGGTTATTAATGGAAAACACTCAGACTGGGTCTCAGTTAACAGTGGGGTACCACAGGGGTCAGTATTGGGCCCCCTTCTTTTTAACATATTTATTAATGACCCTGTAGGGGGCATACAGAATAATATTTCAATATTTGCAAATGACACTAAACTCTGCAGGGTAATCAATACAGAGGAGGACAATTTTATATTACAGGAGGATCTATGTAAACTAGAAGCTTGGGCTGATAAATGGCAAATGAGCTTTAATGGGGATACATGTAAGGTAATGCACTTGGGCAGAGGAAATAAAATGTATAATTATATGCTTAATTGTAAAACACTGGGCAAAACTGTAACTGAAAAAGACCTGGGTGTATTGGTGGACGACAAGCTCACGTTTAGTGGCCAGTGTCTGGCAGCTGCTGCAAAGGCAAATAAAATAATGGGATGCATTAAAAGAGGCATAGATGCTCATGAGGAGAACATAATTTTACCTCTATACAAGTCACTAGTGCGACCACACTTAGAATACTGTGTACAGTTCTGGTCTCCGGTGTATAAGAAAGACATAGCTGAACTAGAGCGGGTGCAGAGAAGAGCGACCAAGGTTATTAGAGGACTGGGGGGTCTGCAATACCAAGACAGGTTATTACACTTGGGGTTATTTAGTGTGGAAAAAAGAAGGCTTAGGGGTGATCTTATTACTATGTACAAGTATATGAGGGGACAGTACAAAGACCTTTCTACTGATCTTTTTACTCTGAGGCCAGAGACGGGAACAAGGGGGCATCTTCTACGTCTGGAGGAAAGAAGGTTTAATCATAATCACAGACGGGGATTCTTTACTGTAAGAGCAGTGAGACTATGGAACTCTCTGCCACATGATGTTGTAATGAGTGATTCACTATTAAAATTTAAGAAGGGCATGGATGCCTTTCTTGAAAAGTATAATATTACAGGTTATATATACTAGATTCCTTGATAGGGCGTTGATCCAGGGAACTAGTCTGATTGTCGTATGGAGTCGGGAAGGAATTTTTTCCCCAATGTGGATCTTAGTGTTTGCCACATGGGTTTTTTTTTTGCCTTCCTCTGGATCAACATGTTAGGCTATGGGTTGAACTAGATGGACTTAGTTTTTAAGGTTGAAGGCAGACTATGTTACTATGTCATTAAAAAACAGTTTCAGAATCACTGGGATTGAAGAGTTCCAGAGTTATTACCTCATAAAGAGACATTGGTCAGAATTGAAAAACTTTACCTGATTGGGAAGGTGAAAACAGGCTGGGTAGTGAAGGGGTTAAACTGTACAAGCTGTGTGAGAGTACCTCAGGGTACACCCATACATTTAGGGTTTACGGTAGGGAGGAAGACCTGGATTGAACTTCCTTAATGCCCTACAGTCCTGGGAATGAGTGTGAATTGCTGCATCCACTGCTGGATCAGGGTTATCACCTTTATGTGGATAACTTGAACACCAGCACCTCCATTGTCCAAGTCCCTCTCTGACAGAGGTACTGTTGCATGTGACACCATTCAAATAAAATCAGAGAGGTCTCAGTAAGCGGCTAAATGGGCAACTGCTGAGAAAGGGTGAAAGCAGAGCCCAATGCAGCGACCACATGCTAGTGGTCAAGCCTA
This sequence comes from Phyllobates terribilis, assembly GCF_046119375.1. Lineage (NCBI taxonomy): Eukaryota > Metazoa > Chordata > Amphibia > Anura > Dendrobatidae > Phyllobates > Phyllobates terribilis. Next base: position 28,079,685 of record NW_027362765.1, read on the forward strand.
AGGACAAGAGGGATGTTCTTATCATGACCACTATTCACCGTGACAACAGCTCCCTTGTCACTGTCCTAGGTACTACAACAGAAGTCCCAAAGCCAGATTGTATCCTGGAATATAATAAGTACATAGGGGGGTGTAGATCTCTCAGATCAGGTCCTCAAACCATACAGTGCCATGCGAAAAGCAAATGTATGGTACAAAAAGCAAAAGTATTGTACATAAAGTTGGCCGAACACATCATACAGATGGCACTGTGCTGTTTCGATGGGCAGGCAGTACAGGGACTTCCAGCAGTTTCAAGAGGTAGTCATCAAGGCCCTAATGTGTCGCACTCAGGAAGGTGAGGGTCCCAGTACTTCTGAGACTGATGATGCCCATATCGTACCAGGGCAATATTTTCCCAGTGAGATCCTCCAAACTGCGAGGAGGGGAAGAGCACAGAAAAGGTGCAGAGTATGCTCCAAGGGGAAATATGAAAGGACATAATTTACCATAGTGAAACCTGGCCTTTGCATTAAGGATTGCTTCAAAGCGAGCCACTTGTCCATAAATTGATAAAATTAGGTTTTACCATGTACAAAACCATTTTATAGCCTGATATATTCTGCAAAACTTAATATCACTACATTATAAATTCATATACCAGTAATACCAAAAGCATTATTAATATAATTATGCCCTTAGATTAATTCCATGAGGGGTGTACTTTCCAAAATGGGGTCACTTGTGGGGGGTTTCCACTGTTTAGGCACATCAGGGGCTCTGCAAACGCAACATGACGTCCGCTATCTATTCCAGCCAATTGTGTGCTCCAAAAGTCAAATGTTGCTACTTCCGAGCCCTGCCGTGCACTAAAACAGTAGTTTTCCACCACATATGGGGTATCTGCTTACTCAGGAGGAATAGCACAACAAATTGGAGGGTAAACTTTCTCCTGTTAGCCTTGAGTAAATAAAAAATATTGGTGCTAAAGGAACATTTTTGTGGAATAAAATTTTAATTTTTTCCGTCCACATTGCTTTATTTCCTGTGAAGCCCCTAAGCGTAAATATATGTGATTTTGAGAGGTGCAGTTTTTTAAAATGGTGTCACTTTGGGGTATTTCCTGCCAAATAGGCCTCTCAGTCACTGCAAATATGATGTGGTCCCTAAAAAAAATAAAAAAAAATGGTTTTGTTGGAAAAATAAAAAATTGCTGATAAACTTTTAACCCTTCTAACTTCGTAACAGAAAAAAATTGTTTGAATAGAGATGCTGATGTAAAGTAGACATGAGGTAAATACTATTTATTTACATTTTGTAACATACCTGGCGGCGTCCTTGCATAGTGGTCCATCTCCCACTGTGCAAGAGCGCGCACTTGATCTCCAGTCCAGGGTGTCTCTCTGGCTTCCCTCCATGCTGTCTGTTTGCTTCTGTGTCTACTGCTTAAGGGCGGCGCCCGATCACTTCCTGCTTTTTGTACCTGCTGCAGGCAGACCCCTTGTGCGTCCTCAGCCTATTGCTGTCTATCACCTGGTATTTAAACCAGCTGCCCCAATTAACTGATGCCTGAGCATCTTGCCCTGTCAGTTGGCTTTTGTCGCTGACATGCCAGGTCCTGTCTATGTTACCTGTCTTGCAGTATCTGTTTCCATGTCTGTACTGTGTCCTATCTGTGTACCTTAACCTGCAGTCTGTACTTGTTCCTTGCCTGTTCATTCCGCCTTCCTGGAGGCTGTATTTCCAGGCCAGTCTGAACACGCTCCTTGCCTGTTCGTCCCGCCTCTCTGGGGGCCGTATTCCCAGACCCGCTCCTGTATCCCGCTGCTGTGTCGGTCTCTTCCGTACACTCAGTTCCAGTCTGAACTCTCTCCTATCTTTTACCTGTTTTTTCTCTATGTCCGTTCCTTTCCTTTTTCTGCAGAGTCTGTACTCGTACCTAACTCCTGCTCGTTGTCACTGTACTTCCGTTTGTGAGTTTGTGGTCCACTCGCTACTTCTCTGCAAGTACCCTGTGGGTATCTGGTTCTGCCTTTCCCTTCTAGTCTGTTCTGTGTGAACAGAGCCTTGTCCACCGCGTCTGCGGTTTTAGCTTTGCTCAGCTCTGTCCGCCGCGTCTGCGGTTTTAGCTTTGCTCAGCTCTGTCCGCCGCGTCTGCGGTTTTAGCTTTGCTCAGCTCTGTCCGCCGCGTCTGCGGTTTTAGCTTTGCTCAGCTCTGTCCGCCGCGTCTGCGGTTTTAGCTTTGCTCAGCTCTGTCCGCCGCGTCTGCGGTTTTAGCTTTGCTCAGCTCTGTCCGCCGCGTCTGCGGTTTTAGCTTTGCTCAGCTCTGTCCGCCGCGTCTGCGGTTTTAGCTTTGCTCAGCTCTGTCCGCCGCGTCTGCGGTTTTAGCTTTGCTCAGCTCTGTCCGCCGCGTCTGCGGTTTTAGCTTTGCTCAGCTCTGTCCGCCGCGTCTGCGGTTTTAGCTTTGCTCAGCTCTGTCCGCCGCGTCTGCGGTTTTAGCTTTGCTCAGCTCTGTCCGCCGCGTCTGCGGTTTTAGCTTTGCTCAGCTCTGTCCGCCGCGTCTGCGGTTTTTGCTTTGCTCAGCTCTGTCCGCCGCGTCTGCGGTTTTTGCTTTGCTCGGCTCTGTCCGCCGCGTCTGCGGTTTTTGCTTTGCTCGGCTCTGTCCGCCGCGTCTGCGGTTTTTGCTTTGCTCGGCTCTGTCCGCCGCGTCTGCGGTTTTTGCTTTGCTCGGCTCTGTCCGCCGCATCTGCGGTTTTCGCTTTGCTCGGCTCTGTCCGCCGCGTCTGCGGTTTTCGCTTTGCTCGGCTCTGTCCGCCGCGTCTGCGGTTTTCGCTTTGCTCGGCTCTGTCCGCCGCGTCTGCGGTTTTCGCTTTGCTCGGCTCTGTCCGCCGCGTCTGCGGTTTTCGCTTTGCTCGGCTCTATCCGCCGCGTCTGCGGTTTTCGCTTTGCTCGGCTCTGTCCGCCGCGTCTGCGGTTTTCGCTTTGCTCGGCTCTGTCCGCCGCGTCTGCGGTTTTCGCTTTGCTTGGCTCTGTCCGCCGCATTTGCGGTTTTCGCTTTGCTCGGCTCTGTCCGCCGCGTCTGCGGTTTTCGCTTTGCTCAGCTCTGTCCGCCGCGTCTGCGGTTTTCGCTTTGCTCAGCTCTGTCCGCCGCGTCTGCGGTTTTCGCTTTGCTCAGCTCTGTCCGCCGCGTCTGCGGTTTTCGCTTTGCTCAGCTCTGTCCGCCGCGTCTGCGGTTTCGAATTTGTCTCCCAGTCTGTACTGGACCCTACCCAGCCTGCGCTCTAGTCTGCCTGTCCCTGTATTCCCCTGTGTGGGTCATCAGCCGTGTCCGGAGTCTGACCTGGAGTAGACCCTGGTTCCTCTGCTCGGTTCCTCCCTGGTGCACTGGCGTCGTATGCCGTCGTGCGACCTTGGTCGGATCGGGCAGATACTTAGTTATGCCCCTCCAGGCACTCTCCGGTTCATGGCACAGTGGAATCACTACATAAACAAGCACACGCCAGTCAGTCCTGGCGTGTGCATTACACATTTTTGTCTGATATAACTGTTTTAAAACCCTTAACTCTCAATGATGAACATAGCACGTCATGAGTGGGTGTTAGTTCCCGCTCTTTGCCATGCTATGTCCATCATGCATTTAAACTGTCACTGCATGTAAACATGCAGTGACAGTTCCACACCGACAGCTGTCAGTGACAGCTGAGCAGCATGGGAAGAGGTGCGGGCACACGTGCTGTCGGTCCCGCACCCAGATCGCTGTGATTGCGCAGGAGATGCTGAAATATCAGCACCTCCTGCCCTATCACAGCAGGAGCTCAGCACTGCCAGTGGCTGAGCTCCTGCACTAAAGAGCCGGGAGCGGTGTCAGCACCGCCCCTGGCTGTTAGCTCCCTAAATGCTGCGATCAAATGCTATCCCGGGGGTCCGATTGTTGCCATGGTGACTACAGAAAGCTTCTGAGACCATGCTCCAAACATAGTCCTAGAAGCCTTCAGTACTGATACAATGCACTGCAATGCTAGTTCATTGCAATTCATTATAACTGTGAAAAAAGTGAAAGTCTCCTAGAGGGACTAAGTAAAAAAAATCTATAAAAAAATCTATATATATTTAAAAATAAAAAATCTTACAATAATAAATACAAATTTTTATATATTATATAAAAAGTACACATATTTGGTTGGTATCTCCAAGTCTGGAACAACCCGATCTATAAATATGTCATACTAGTTAACCCCTTAAGTGAACGCCGTAAAAAAAAAAAAGCATAGTTTGCAGCAATTTTTTTTTTTATCATCATACAGCTGGAAAAAAGTGGAATAAAACGCTATAAAAAAGACGAATATAATAAAAATGGTACCGTTGAAAACGTTATCTTGTTCCACAAAAAACAAGCCGCCATACAACTCCATCAGCCGAAAAATAAAAAATTTATAGCTCTTAGAGTAAAGCGATGCAAAAATAATTATTTTTTTAAAGTTTTTATTGTGGAAAAGCGCCAAAACATAAAAAACAATATAAATGTGGACTGAAAAAAAGTAATTAGCTCATATCACCTGATACTCACAGGAATCCCAGGCTCACGGATTAGTGTCCAGCATACACTTGTAAGGATATATAGAAAAAGTAAAATCCGGTGCCACAAGCGATAAATCCTTTATTCCAAAAATTAAAAATCACATGTCCCTAGGAGGGGAGCAACTGGACGCGTTTCGAGGACACAGCCCCTTATTCGTCAGTATACAAATAAATTAAAAAACAACACATTTATAATAAAAACAGTGACCACCCCTAAACATGTGTGATAGATTAGTATACACATTAGGATATTAACTCCTACTTAGACAAGATTTGCGTGCAACAAATTCTCATAGAATATACAGACATAGACTTTGGAAAAAGACAAAAAAAAAAAAACAAACAACTATTATGCAAATAATTTGCCATATGAATGCACAGAACAAAACATGCATATAAAATTATAAATGCAAGTATATATATATAATTCAATAAAAAAACATTAAATCTGATCTGTAATTCATACCTTGCGGTATACGTGCATTTAATTTCAATATCCACAATTTTTCTTTGTTATGGAGCATTTTCTCCCAATTACCGCCACGATGGGGACGTGGTACTCTCTCTATGCCTCTAATATTTAATGTACTTATATTGCCAGCATGTACCTCCCTGAAATGTTTGGAGAGACCTGATAACCTGATGGATTTTGAGGCAGGATTTGCTCCTGTAATATGTTCTGATATTCTTGCCTTAAGGGCTCTGATAGTACAGCCTATATAATATTTTGAACAGCTGGCACAAGTTGCCATATAGACAACATGGGAGGTGTTACAATTTATATAAGACTCTATGTCATATTTTCTACCTGTATGTAAATCAGAGAAACTTGGACCCACAGCGACATATTTGCACATACAGCTTCTATTTTCACCACATTTATACATACCGACATATTTCAGCCAGGTGGGACTTTGTACTTTATTATCCAAAAATAAGCTGGGTGACAACATATTGCATAAATCCTGACCTTTCCTTGAAACCACCCTACAACCTGCTTCCAATATATTAGACAATTTGTCATCCTGATATAATATGGGTAAATTCTTGAGAAAGCTTTGTTTAATGTTGTAAAAATGATCACTATATGGCATAGAGAAAGTTAATGAAGATTTCGCCTTATTGGAACTATGTTTTACTGATTGTGTCAACAAACCTTCTCTATCTTAGATGTAGCTATAGATACAGCCCTATCGATCATCCATTTTTTATATCCCCTAGATCTGTCTCGCTGACCTGGTTTTAGTTTTCTCCTCAAAACACTCTTGTTCACTGCAATTGCGTCTAGCTCTAATGAACTCACCCACTGGTAAATTTTTTCTAACATGTTTTGGGTGGCTGCTTTCAGCTCTCAAGAGAGAATTGCCGCTAAGGGGCTTGCGGTAAAGTTTAGAGGCAATTTTCCCTGTACTCACACAACCAGTCAATACGACATCCAAAAACGGAGTGGACTCCTTGTGAATCTCAATAGTGAATTTCAAATTGTAGTTGTTATTCTTCAGATAATTTAGAAATTCTGTAACAGGTGGTGCGGGAGACCCCGATGACAGACCCCATATAAGGATCATGTCATCAATGAATCTCCCGCACCACCGAATATTGTTCCTATATGGACAACATTCATTGAAAATATATTCTTCCTCCCATCTTTTCATATAAACATTGGCCAGTGAAGGGGAAAACTTAGAGCCCATCGGACAACCGCAAAGCTGTAAGTAAAATTTATCATTGAAGATGAAAAAATTACTCTTCAAAAGAAATTCCAAACTCAAAAGCAAAAATTCCTTGACACCATCAGTAAAAACGTCAGTTTGATTAAAAAAATATTGCACAACCCTCAATGCCTTATCGTGAGGTATTGAGGAATACAACTGGACAACAATATAAATGTGGTATCGCTGTAATCGTACTGACCAGAAGAATAAAGCTGCTTATCAATTTTACCACAGGCGAAACGGCAGAAAAAAAAAAAACATAAAAAGAAATCCTAAATAGTTGGTTATTGTTCATTCTGCCTCAAAAAAATCGGAATAGAAAGTGATCAAAAAATGTCATGTGCCCGAATATGGTACCAATAAAGAAGTACTCATATGACTGTGTCGGCAGAAATATAGAAAATTATAGCTCTCAAAATATGACAATGCAAAAACTTGTTTTTACAATAAAAAGCATCTTTTAATGTATGGCATCAGCTAAATATAAAAACCCGATATAAATCTGGTATTGCTGTAATCGCACTGACCCGAAGAATAGTCATCTAATCACCGCACGAGGAACGGCATAAAAAATAAATAAAACCAGTTCTTCACCTGCTGTTGATTTGTTCATTCTGGCTCCCAAAGATCGCAGTAAGGCTCAGCTCACATTTATCATTCACTCTATGCTGAGTGCTTACACCGGGGTTTCCATGTAAATCTCTGAAATACGTGATTCAGATGGAACCCCTGGCGGAAGATTCCCTATAATGAGGCAGATGGAGGCACTGTGGATGCTGTCTGACCTGTGATCCGGCGGTGTCCGTCTTTTTAGGCATGAATAAATGTGCTGTCAGTCACAGTTTTGTGCACCTCTGTAAACAAGGACACCGCTGAACAGAGGCCAAATGGAGTCCAAAGTAACTCTACTGTGTTGTTATAGTGAATGGATCCCTCAGGGGTTTAATCTGAATCACATCACTTGGAGATTTAGATGGAAACCCTGATATAATGGCTCAGCGTTGAGCGCCGGATTAGTGTGATCCAAAATGTTATGTAAAATGTTCCCAATAAAAGCTTCAACTCAATCCACAAAAAAAAATAAGTCCCCACTCAGGTCCGTCATTGGTTAATGAAAATATAGTGGGCTTCCACATTACTGGTAGTATAAGGCTATGTGCCCACGTTGCGGACCTGAAGCATATTTTTTACGCTTCTCCCTGGCGGGAAAATCGCATGCGGATATTACATGCGGTTTTCCCGGCAGGTAGAAGCGTTTGTGAGGCGTCTTTGCATGCATTTCCGCATGCGGGTTATCAAGCACTTCTCCAAGCATCACTTGGAAAAGTGCTTGACAACTTGTTCAGAATGGTAAAAATTAAAAAAATAAACTTTATACTCACCTTCCGATGCATTCTCTGCCCCGTCCGGAGTCTTGAGCGGCTCACGCTGTTGTGTGCAGGACCTGCGGTGACGTCATTGAGTCATGTGGTGGGTCACATGACTCAATGACGTGGCAGGTCCTTCAGACAACAGCGCGACGGAGGGAAAACATCAGAAGATAAGTATAAACTTTATTTTATTCTTTTTTTTTCCTTTTTCTTTGGTACCCAGGTCTGGATGAGAGTCTCCTCTCCTCCAGACCTGGGTACCATCCGCACATTGATTCCGCTGCGCTTCCGCAAAATTAATGAACATGCTGCGGATTTTTGACCGCAGCATATACGCTGCGGAAAAATCCGCAGCATGGGCATTGACATTGCGGAATGCCATTGGGGACCATGGGGTGCGGATATACATGCGTTTTTCAAGCGTTTACGCTGCGGAAATTCCGCAGCATATACGCTTGAAAAACGCTACGTGGGCACACAGCCTAAAGGCTCTGGAAAAGCAAAATGGCTCCTCGCCCTCCAAAATAAATTCAGCAAATTCTGCTCTCTTAAATCAAAATACCCTCCTTCTGAGCCCCAGTGTGCCTAAACCACATTTAGCTTCCACATGTTTGGCGGGGGTATAATTTTCAAAATGGGGTCATTTGAGGGGGGGGGAATCTGTTCTTCTAGCACTTCGGACTCTATATTCAGAGCCCCTAACACTATTCTAGGAAAATCTGCACTCCAGCAGGCAAATAGCACTCTTGAAACTTAAAGAAAATTTGTGTGGGATTTTTTTTTTTTTTTCTTGGCTTTACATTATAAACGTCTGTGAAGCACCTGGGGGGTTCAAGGTGCTCACCAAATATCTAGATACATTCCTTGAGGGGTCTAGTTTCCAAAATGGAGGCATTTGTGGGGGGTTTCTACTGGTTAGGCACATTAGGGGCTCTCCCAACGTGATATGGCGTCTGCTCTCGATTCCAGACAATTTTGCGTTCAAAAAGTCAAACGGTGCGCCTTCCCTTCCAAGCCCTGCCATGTGCCCAAACAGTGGTTTTCCTCTACACATGGGGTATCGACGTACGCTGGAGAAATTGCACAACAATTTTTGGGGTCCATTTTCTCCTGTTAACCTTGTGAAAATAAAAAATTTGGGGCTAAAAGATAATTTTTGTGAAAAAAAAATTTGATTTTTTATTTTCACGGCTCTGTTATAAACCTTCTGTGAAGCACATGGGGGTTCAAAGTGCTCACCACCTATCTAGATAAGTTTCTTAAGGGATCTAGTTTCCAAAATGGTGTCACTTGTGGGGCATTTCCACTGTATAGGCATGGCGTCCGCTCTCGATTCCAGCCAATTTTGTGTTCAAAAAGTCAAACGGTGCTCCTTCCCTTTCGAGCCCTGCCGTGCACCCCAACAGTGGTTTTCCTCCACACATGCGATATCTGCATCCTCAGGAGAAATTGACAACAAATATTGGGGTCCATTTCTACTCATACCCTTGTGAAAAAAAAATTGGGCCTAAAGTAAAATTTTTGTGAAAAAAAGTTAAATGTTAATTTTTTCCTTCCACATTCCTAGGGTTCCTGTGAAGCACCTGAAGGGTTAATAAACTTCTTGAATGTGGTTTTCAGCACCTTGAGGGGTGCAGTTTTTAGAATGCTGTCACTTTTGGGAATTTAATGTGATGTGGTCCCTAAATCCTAAGTCCTTTTTCATGTGGTCCCTAAAAAAATGGTTTTGTAAATTTTGTTAGAAAAATTAGAAATTACTGGTCAACTTTTAACCCTTGGCTTTCTAACAACAAAAAAAATTGTTTAAAAAATTGTGCTGATGTAAAGTCAACATGTGGGAAATGTTATTTATTAACTATTTTGTTATTAACTATTTTGTGTGACATCTCTTATTTAAGGACATAAGAATTCAAAGTTTGAAAATTGCTAAATTTTCAAAATTTTTGCCAAATTTCAGATTTTTTCACAAATAAACACAAGTTATATCCAAGAAATGTTACCACTATCCTGAAATACAATATGTCACAAAAAAAATCTCAGAATCAGTGGGATCCGTTGAAGCGTTCCAGAGTTATTATCTCATAAAGTGACACTGGTCAGATGTAAAAAATTAGGATTGGTCATTAACCTACAAAGTGGCTCGGCCCTTAAGGGGTTAAGGGCATAAAAATTCAAAGTTTCAAAATTCCGATTTTTATTTATTTATTGAGGGGGGGGGGGCAAATATGTGATATTTTCATAAATAAATGCAAATAATACTGACTTACATTTACCACTAACATAAAGTACGATTTGTCACAAAGCAAACATTCTCAGAATCACTGAGATACATTGAAGTATTACAGAGTTATTACCACATGAAGTGACACTGGTCAGAATTGAAAAATGTGGCCTGGTCATGAAGGTGAAAACAGGCTTGAGGGTGAAAGGGTTAATTGTCCCCTCTTTTCCGGAGGTGTAAGAGTGATTGTTCCTGCTGATCAAGAGCATTAAAAAAGGTTGAATCCATAGTTGTTTTAGGCTATCTTGTCTGAATGAATCAACTACTAAAGTCCATTGTCTGCATCCTAAAGTCATCAATTTGTGGACAATTTCGTCTAATGCCGAGATATAGTCCTTTAGGTAAACTTTTTTTTAGAGGAAAAGGAAAACTGACTTTGGGGTAAAGGGGTTAAATATCTAATATTTCTTCAAGAAACTCATCTGACTGGAAATATCGGCCCTTACAATAGTTTAGATTTCCAAGAGCTACCGAGCCATATACTCTAATTACTCCAGAGAGGTTTCATCACTAGTCACTCATTTTTTACTGATGAAGACTGCATAGTTTGACCATTTCAGTAGATGTGTTATTGTCTATAGTCACAGTTTTTGTCTACAGTAGTTAGTGCCCAAAATACTCTGATTTAACCACTTCCCGCAGCCAGTTTTTGTTCCTCACCAGGACCCATTTTTCAAATCTGACATGTGTCACTTTATGTGGTGATAATTTTGGATGCTTCTTCTGATCCCTTGATTCTGAAATATTTTTTTTCTGCCCACATTTTACGTTGCGTCTCTGGTAATTTTAGGTTTATATATTTTTTGTTTTATTTTTAAAATACCTGAAAATTGCCAAATAATTTAGAAACATTTGTAATTTTCAAACTTTAAATTTATTTGCTCCTTAATAAGATAGTAATATCATAGAAAATAGTTAACATTTACCGTATTTCTACTTTAGGTTTGCATTTTTCCAACATCCTTTTATTTGTTTGAATGATAGAAGGCTTACGAGTTTAACACGTTTTTATATATTCACTTAAATTTTCAAAACCTAGTTTTTGGGTAACCACTTTTGAAATTACTTTTGAAGGACCTTGATTTTAGAAATTTGCACTCTTCATAGTATGAAAAAAACACATTCAGCAATTAAAACAAAGTGGAATGCATACATTTTTTTTTTTTTGCAATAGTTTGCAGCCACAATTTATTGGGGGCACTGTTCGTGGTCACCTGGCAGCTCAAAAGATAGCTACCATGAACAGGTTTGGCACTGGTTAGTTTGTTTTTCAGATCCCAGTTATTGTCTTACAATTCACCCTTTAACCCCTCTACATGGATCTTGGCTTACACCCCTAGGCTTGGGCCACGGAGTTAGCTGCTGTTTGGTAATGTGAGTAGTCAAGAAGAACAGTCAGGTAGTCAGATCAGTACCAGGAGGGAAGAGAAGATATAAATCAGAAGACGTAAGAGTTATTAGAAAAGAGGCCGGGGTCACAACAGGATCAAATACACAAGCTGTGAGTTAAGCACAGAGGACTGAACCATAGAAGAACAAGGATGTATCTGGCGGCTTCCGGCAAAATGCTTTCAGCTTTAGTAGGGTGTGATGCTTTCCAATTACCTGAAGCAGGAAGCTGATTATTCCAGCTGGACAGCGCACACACCCATACTGCCACCCTTGGTGGCACTACTGGTCCCAGGCACACTAATCTTAGTGGCTGAACATGGCTTGTGCCGCCCAGAGCTTCTCGTTCTAATAGCTGCTCCATCACCAGCGCCATCTGCAGAATAAATAAGGCGGCAACTGGTGACAGATGAAGACGTTGCAGGAGCAGATCCCGGTGGAGATGTCACACACCATTTGCAGAAACCATAATTTGACACCATGGCAGAAAAACAGAATAGTACAAAACCCCATAAAGTGACTCAATTTTGGAAATTATAACCTTCTGTCAATTTCTCTATAGTTGTAGTTACTATTTTGACAGCAGAAGCATTTTCTAGAAATTACCACTCAAAGGAAGTTGCAAAGTGAAAATTGCAAATACGCCATTTTATTACCCAACACATAGTGCCCAGATTGTGCTCCAGAATACGCACACACACCATAAATTAAAAGGATTCTTCTCACTACAGCAATGTCCAATACATGGATGCTAAATGTGGTTTGGGCACACTACAAGGCTCAGAAGTGAGCGGGAAACTTGACTTTGGGAGAGTGGATTGTGCTGGATTGGTTTATGGAAGCCAGGTTGCTTTTCAAGAGCCTTTGAGCCACTAATAATGTGGAAACCTTTGTTTTTTCCATTGACAGGTGTTGGGCCTGAGTGGCTTATTTTTTTGGATGATGAGTAGAAGTATTTATTGATATCATTTTCGCCTACATCACATTTTTTGATGGCTTTTTATTCCAATATTTTGTAGGCAGAATGAACAAACAGTTGAACACCACGCTCTAATGGTTCATATTCAGGTCTTAGACTGTGAACTGTCATTGTCTAGGAGAATAATTCAATTTTGCTACATAACTTCCCATTTCTACAGACATTTTGAGAAAAAATGTTCAAAAATATCAATTTCAAGGATATTTTATTAAAAAATAATGATTGGTTTTATTTCTTGGCAGATGACTGTACCAGGAGATCAGAGGGACAAATGACATCTTCAATTTTTACATCCGATGACCTTGAGATCACACAGGATACGATTGAAGAGAATGTCATTACTTCAGATATACTAGCATCCCTTCACAGCAAAGATTTATCATCTGATCCTATGAAACAGGTCCTATGTTCTGATTCATTACCTACTACTAAGAAAAATAAAAGTCACAAAATAGGCATTGAAAAACGAATTGCTCTTAAAGTAAAGAAGCCAATTACACATTCAGAATATGGAAATAGTTTTCCCCTAAAAACATCTTTTGTTAAACATCAAAAAATTCACACAGACGAAAATGGATTTTCTTGTTCAACATGTGGGAAATATTTTAAACGGAAATCAGATCTTGTTAGGCATGAGCGAATTCACACAGGATTAAAACCATATTCATGTTCAGAATGTGGGAAATGTTATAGCCAGAAATCAGATCTTGTTAATCACCAGAGAAATCACACAGGGGAGAAGCCTTTTTCATGTTCAGAATGTGGGAAATGTTTTGTACAGAAACCATATCTTGTTAATCACCAGAGAATTCACACAGGGGAGAAGCCATTTTCATGTTCAGAATGTGGGAAACATTTTAACCAGAAATCATATCTTGCTACACACAAGAGAATTCACACAGGAGAGAAGCCATTTTCATGTTCAGAATGTGGGAAAAGTTTTAACCGAAAATGGTGCCTTCTTAGTCATCAAAAATCCCACACGGGGAGCAGCCATTATCATACCTAGATTGTGAGAAATGACTTACTGGAAAATTATATATTTTGTTGACCATCAAAAATAACTTGCACAGAAACTATATATTTTATTGACAAATTATACAAAAAAAATATAACAGACAGTCATAATTAAATAAGAAAGTGAAACTACTTTAGAACTTGCCATATTTTTTGACTATAAGACACACTTTTTTAAAAAGAAAAAATCTTGCTAATACAACCCCTGGCAAAAATTATGGAATCACCGGGCTCTGAGGATGTTCATTCAGTTGTTTAATGTTGTTGAAAAAAAGCAGATCACAGACCTGGTACAAAACTAAAGTCATTTCAAATGGCAACTTTATGGCTTTAAGAAACACTAAAAGAAATCAAGATTAAAAATGTGGTACTCGGTAAGGGTAATTTTTTTCAGACCAAGCAGAGGGAAAAAATTATGGAATCGCTCAATTCTGAGGAAAAAATTATGGAATCATGAAAAACAAACACACAAAAGAACACTCCAATACATCACTAGTATTTTGTTGCACCACCTCTGGCTTTAATAACAGCTTGTAGTCTCTGAGGCATGGACTTAATGAGTGACAAACAGTACTCTTCATCAATCTGGCTCCAACTTTCTCTGATTGCTGTTACCAGATCAGCTTTGCAGGTTGGAGCCTTGTCATGGACCATTTTCTTCAACTTCCACCAAAGATTTTCAAGTGGATTGAGATCCGGACTATTTGCAGGCCATTATCAAAAGAATCTAGTCGGCACTCCATACAGCTGGGGTGGTGCACGTGGAAAACAGTGTTTCTAGGAAAAGCAAATCCCCCCACTCACGTGTTAATGATTAATTTGTTTATTCTACAACTCACAAGACTTTTCAGCCTGTCCAAGGTTTTTTTCAATTGACATTGACCTTATGTGTCTTCTTTCAAGGAATGTTTTCACAGTTTTTGCTCTATGGCAGGATGCATTATCATCTTGAAAAATGATGTCATCATCCCCAAACATCCTTTCAATTGATGGGATAAGAAAACTGTCCAAAATATCAATGTAAACTTGGGCATTTATTAAAGATGTAATGACAGCCATCTCCCCAGTGCCTTTACCTGACATGCAGCCCCATATCATCAATGACTGTAGAAATTTGCTTGTTCCCTTCATGCAGTCATCTTTATAAATCTCATTGGAACTTCACCAAACAAAAGTTCCAGCATCATCACCTTGCCCAATGCAGATTCGCGATTCATCACTGAATATGACTTTCATCCAGTCATCCACAGTCCATGATTGCTTTTCCTTAGCCCATTGTAACCTTGTTTTTTTCTGTTTATGTGTTAATGATGCTTTTGTTTAGCTTTTCTGTATGTAAATCCCTTTTCCTTTAGGCGGTTTCTTACAGTTCGGTCACAGACATTGACTCCAGTTTCCTCCCATTCATTCCTCATTTGTTTTGTTGTGCATTTCCTGTTTTGGAGACATATTGCTTTAAGTTTCCAGTCTTGACGCTTTGATGTCTTCCTTGGTCTACCAGTATGTTTGCCTTTAACAACCTTCCCATGTTGTTTTATTTGGTCCAGATTTTAGACACAGCTGACTGTGAACAACCAACATCTTTTGCAACATTGCGTGATGATTTACCTTCTTTTAAGAGTTTGATAATCCTCTCCTTTGTTTCAATTGACATCTCTCGTGTTGGAGCCATGATTCATGTCAGTCCACTTGGTGCAACAGCTCTCCAAGGTGTGATCGCTCCTTTGTAGATGCAGACTAACAAGCAGATCTAATTTGATGCAGGTGTTAGTTTTGGAAATGAAAATTTTCAGATTGATGAAGAGTACTGTTTGTCACTCATTAAGTCCATGCCTCAGAGACTACAAGCTGTTATTAAAGCCAGAGGTGGTGCAACAAAATACTAGTGATGTATTGGAGTGTTCTTTTGTGTGTTTGTTTTTCATGATTCCATAATTTTTTCCTCAGAATTGAGCGATTCCATAATTTTTTTCCCTCTGCTTGGTCTGAAAAAAATTACCCTTACCGAGTACCACATTTTTAATCTTGATTTCTTTTAGTGTTTCTTAAAGCCATAAAGTTGCCATTTGAAATGACTTTAGTTTTGTGCCATGTCTGTGATCTGCTTTTTTTCAACAACATTAAACAACTGAATGAACATCCTCAGAGCCCGGTGATTCCATAATTTTTGCCAGGGGTTGTAAGTGAGTGTCTCTTATAGTTCGGAAACGGCTTCCTGTAACGGAGCAGAGACCGTCTCCTTCCCGATCACTGACAGAACTGCTCTCTCCTCCGGCCCCACACTGATCTGTGATAGGTGCAGAGTGGGAGAGGAAGATGCCTTGGACCTGCACACAGGCTGCTCGTCAGAGTAAGCAGCTGAAGAACCTTCCACCTGACTAGCTCAATAACCTTTCAGGTCATGTAATTACTGTAATCACATGACCTGGAAGGAACTGTAAAATGGGGTAATGTGTACAAAATGTATGTGCATGCAAATCTGCGTATGTAGCAGAGCTGTGTGTATATGCAAATGTGCATATATAGCAAAGCTGTGTGTATGTAAATGTGCAGATGTAGCAGAGCTGTGTGTGTATATGTAAATGTGCAGAGTATCCAGCAGTGTCTGTGTGTGTGTATATATGTATGCTGTAGAGTGCTCATTAATGTCCGTGCTGTGATACTATGTGTAAATGAAACATCAACAATAGATTTATTACTTCCCTATTCCACCCCAGTGCATTACAATTAATGATATTGAATTTTCCACTTTACACCAGAGAAGATTTATTTAGTAGAAGATCATCCTATAGTCCAAAAAAATATGGTATATTAAAATTAAAAATATCTGCAGTTACTAATATATTTCATCCAAAAGCAAATAAAAAGAAATATTCTATCTGCATTGAGTATTTTATATATATATATATATATATATATATATATATATATATATATATATATATATATATATATATATATATATAAATATATATATATAAATATATATATATATATATATACCCTTTCTACGCCTGGGTGTCGAGCATTTTTATTGGTATATGGTCTCCCATGCTGGTATTTGTGCTGCCCCCATCCTGTCCCCACCATCCTATCCTGGTATGCATGGCACCCCTCATCCCTATCCTGGTATGCATGGCATCCCTCATCCCTATCCTGGTATGCATGGCACCCCTCATCCCTATCCTGGAATGCTTGGCACCCCTCATCCCTATCCTGGAATGCTTGGCACCCCTCATCCCTATCCTGGAATGCTTGGCATCCCTCACCCCCAATCCTGGAATGCGTGGCATCCCTCACCCCCAATTCTGGTATGCGCGGCACCCCTCACCCCCAATCCTGGTATGCGTGGCACCCCTCACCCCCAATCCTGGTATGTGTGGCACCCCTCATCCCCAATCCAGGTATGTGTGGTACTCCTCATCCCAATCCTGGTATGCATGGTACCCCATCCCTCATCCCTATCCTGGTATGTGTGGTATCCCTCATCTTGGTATGCATGGCACCCCTCACCCCTATCCTGGTATGCATGGCCCCTCATCCAAATCCTGGTATGCATGGTACCCCTCATTCCTATCCTGGTATGCATGGCCCCTCATCCTGGTATGCATGCCCCCCCCACATCCCTATCCTGGTATGCATGGCACCCCTCACCCCCAATCCTGGAATGTGTGGCATCCCTCACCCCCAATCCTGGTATGCATGGCACCCCTCACCCCCAATCCTGGTATGCGTGGCACCCCTCACCCCCAATCCTGGAATGTGTGGCACCCCTCATCCCCAATCCAGGTATGTGTGGTACTCCTCATCCCAATCCTGGTATGCATGGTACCCCATCCCTCATCCCTATCCTGGTATGCATGGTACCCCTCATTCCTATCCTAGTATGCATGGCCCCTCATCCGAATCCTGGTATGCATGCCCCCCCCACATCCCTATCCTGGTATGCATGGCACCCCTCATCCCCAATCATGGTATGCATGGCACCCCTTATCCCCAATCCTGGTATGCATGGCACCCCTCATCCCCAATCCTGGTATGCATGGCACCCCTCATCCCCAATCCTGGTGTGCATGGCACCCCTCATCCCCAATCCTGGTATGCATGGCACCGCTCATCCTCAATCCTGGTATGTATGGCACCCCTCATCCCCCCAATCCTAGTATGTATGGTACCCATTCCCTCATCCTGGTATGCATGGCACCACTCATCCCCCCCCAATCCTGGTATGCATGGCACCCCATCCCTCATCCTGGTATGTATGGTACCCCTTATCCTGGTATGCATGGGCACCCCATCCCTCATCCTGTTATGCATGGTACCCCTCATCCCTATTATGGTATGTATGGCACCCCTCATCCCCCAATCCAGGTATGTATGGCCTCACCCCCCAATCCTGGTATGCATGGCACCACATCCCTCATCCTGGTATGCATGGTACCCCTCATCCCAATTCGAGTATGTATAGCACCCCTCATCCCCCAATCCTGGTATGTATGGTACCCAATCCCTCATCCTGGTATGCATGGCACCAGTCATCCCCTAATCCTGGTATGTATGGCACCCATCATCCCCCAATCCTGGTATGTATGGTACCCAATCCCTCATCCTGGTATGCATGGTACCACTCATCCCCCAATCCTGGTATGCATGGCACCCAATCCCTCATCTTGGTATGTATGATACCCCTCATCCCTATCCTGGTATGTATGGCACCCCTCATCCTGGTATTCATGGCACCCCATTCTCCCATTCCTCATCCTGGTATGCATGGCACCCCTCACCCCCAATCCTGGTATGCATGGTCCCCACACACCCCCAATCCTGGTATGCATGGTCCCCTCACCCCCCAATCCTGGTATGCATGGTCCCCTCACTCCCCAATCCTGGTATGTATGGCACCCCTCATCCCTTTCACGCTGCACACACATACAAAAAAATAAATGCTTATACTCACTTTTCTTCCCTGTGCTCCAGCGCTGCCGTGTCCTGTACTGCCGGAGGCGGAGTGTGGCACTGGAGTATGCGCGTGCCCATACCGCGCTGTCCGGCGCCATTTTGCTGAAGACACACTGCTAATGTGTCGTCAGTAAAATGGCGCATGCGCCGAATCCGACGCCTCCCTCCTGCCCTGGTCTCCGGCGAAGAGAGGCGCCGCAGAAACGCTCCTCCCGGTCAGGTAAGTATGGTGCCGGAGATGGCGGTATGCGTTCAGTGTCTATGCTTATCGTGATGTCCAGCGCCACACACACTCCTCTTACCTGTAACGGCTCCATGCGGTCTTCTGTCTGGAGGCAGACTGCGCAGGCATGTCTAAAGGCTTCAGACAGAGACACAATCATCTCCCGTTATATTATAGATACATACATACAGCTCTGGCAAAAATTAAGAGACCACTGCAAAATTTTCATTTTTCATATAATGTGGGACGTTCTGAGACGTTGTACCTGTTTCAAATTAAATTGTAAAAGCCAAGTGCGCACAGGAGAGTCCCACAAACACACACACTTGTGTATCTACGCAGAATTATTTACACTTATTTATTACATCATTGGTCAGTGTTTATATAGGTTATCACTGGACATACAGTACAGACCAAAAGTTTGGACACACCTTCTCATTTAAAGATTTTTCTGTATTTTCATGAGTTTTAAAATTGTACATTCACACTGAAGGCATCAAAACTATGAATTAACACATGTGGAATTATATACTTAACAAAAAAGTGTGAAACAACTGAAAATATGTCTTATATTCTAGGTTCTTCAAAGTAGCCACCTTTTGCTTTGATGACTGCTTTGCACACTCTTGGCATTCTCTTGATGAGCTTCAAGAGGTAGTCACCAGAAATGGTTTTCACTTCACAGGTGTGCCCTGTCAGGTTTAATAAGTGTCATTTCTTGCCTCATAAATGGGGTTGGGACCATCAGTTGTGTTGTGCAGAAGTCTGGTGGATACACAGCTGATAGTCCTACTGAATAGACTGTTAGAATTTGTATTATGGCAAGAAAAAAGCAGCTATGTAAAGAAAAACAAGTGGTCATCATTACTTTAAGAAATGAAGGTTAGTCAGTCTGAAAAAGTGGGAAAACTTTGAAAGTGTCCCCAAGTGCAGTTGCAAAAACCATCAAGCGCTACAAAGAAACTGGCTCACATGAGGACCGCCCCAGGAAAGGAAGACCAAGAGTCTCCTCTGCTTCTGAGGATAAGTTTATCCGAGTCACCAGCCTCAGAAATCACAGGTTAATAGCAGCTCAGATTAGAAACCAGGTCAATGCCACACAGAGTTCTAGCAGCAGACACATCTCTTCAACAACTGTTAAGAGGAGACTTTGTGCAGCAGGCCTTCATGGTAAAATAGCTGCTAGAAAACCACTGCTAAGGACAGGCAACAAGCAGAAGAGACTTGTTTGGGCTAAAGAACACAAGCAATGGACATTAGACCAGTGGAAATCTGTGCTTTGGTCTGATGAGTCCAAATTTGAGATCTTTGGTTCCAACCACCATGTCTTTGTGCGACGCAGAAAAGGTGAACGGATGGACTCTACATGCCTGGTTCCCACCGTGAAGCATGGAGGAGGAGGTGTGATGGTGTGGGGGTGCCTTGCTGGTGGCACTGTTGGGGATTTATTCAAAATTGAAGGCATACTGAACCAGCATAGCTACCACATGATCTTGCAGTGGCATGCTATTCCATCCGGTTTGCGTTTAATTGGACAATCATTTAGTTTTCAACAGGACAATGATCCCAAACACACCTCCAGGCTGTGTAAGGGCTATTTGACCAAGAAGGAGAATGATGGGGTGCTACGCCAGATGACCTGGCCTCCACAGTCACCAGACCTGAACCCAATCGAGATGGTTTGGGGTGAGCTGGACCGCAGAGTGAAGGCAAAAGGGCCAACAAGTGCTAAGCATCTCTGGGAACTCCTTCAAGATTGTTGGAAGACCATTTCCAGTGACTACCTCTTGAAGCTCATCAAGAGAATGCCAAGAATGTGCAAAGCAGTCATCAAAGCAAAAGATGGCTACTTTGAAGAACCTATAATATAAGACATTTTCAGCTGTTTCACACTTTTTTGTTAAGTATATAATTCCACATGTGTTAATTCATAGTTTTGATGCCTTCAGTGTGAATGTACAATTTTCATAGTCATGAAAATACAGAAAAATCTTTAAATGAGAAGGTGTGTCCAAACTTTTGGTCTGTACTGTACATTGTAGCAATATAATTGGCTCAGCTTCTCTCTACATATGTGCTGATATTAGCACATATACAGCTCTGGCAAAAATTAAGAGACCACTGCAAAATTTTCAGTTTCTCTGATTTTTCTCTTTATAGCTATATTTTTGAGTAAAATGTACATTGTTGTTTTATTCTATAAATCTTGTATATTGTGAGCCTTCGCGGGCAGGGACCTCGCTCCTCCTGTACCAGTCGCTGTCACATTGTGTTCAAGATTATTGTAATTGTTCTTGTATGTATATCCCTTTTTCACATGTAAAGTGCCATGGAATAAATGGCGCTATAATAATAAATAATAATAATAACTACTGACAACATGTCTCCGAAATTCAAAGCTAAAAATTTTGTATTTATTTGCAGCAAATGAGAAATTGTCAAAATAATAAAAAAGAAACAGTGCTTTCAGACCTCAAATAAGGCAAAGAAAACAAGTTCTTATTCATTTAGAAACAACAATACTCATGTTTTAACTCAGGAAGAGTTCAGAAATCAATATTTGGTGGAATAACCATGATTTTTAATCACAGCTTTCATGCGTCTTGGCCTGCTTTCCACCAGTCTTTCACACTGCTTTTGGGTGACCTTAGGCCACTCCTGGCACAAAAATGTAAGCAGTTCTTCTTTGTTTGATGGCTTGTGACTATATCCATCTTCCTCTTGATTATATTCCAGAGGTTTTCAATGGGGTTCAAGTCTGGATATTGGGCTGGCCATGACAGGGTCTTGATGTGGTGCTCCTTCATCCACACATTCATTGACCTAGCTGTGTGGCATGGGGCATTTTCCTGCTGGAAAAAAACAGTCCTCAGAGTTAAGGAACATTGCCTGAGCAGAAGGAAGCAAGTGTTTTTCAAGGATAACCTTGTATGCTGCTTGATTCAGACGTCCTTCGCAAAGATTAACCTGCCCAATTCCAGCCTTGCTGAAGCATCCCCAGATCATCACCGTTCCTCCACTAAATTTCACAGTGGGTGCAAGACACTGTGGCTTGTATGCCTTTCCAGGTCTCCTTCTAACCATTAGACGACCAGGTGTTGGGCAAAGCTGAAAATTAGACTCATCAGAGAAGATTACCTTACTCCAGTCCTCTATGGTCTAATCCTTATGGTCTTTGGCAAACTTCAGCTTGGCTCTCCTTTGCTTCTCATTGATGAAAGGCTATTTTCTAGCTTTACATGACTTGAGTCCTGCCTCTAGGAGCCTGTTACGAACTGTTCTTGCCGTGCACTTCACCCCAGCTGCCATTTGCCATTCCTTTTGTAGGTCACTTGATGTCATCCTGCGATTGATGAGTGACATTCGAATAAGATGACTGTCATCCCGGTCAGTGGAGAGTTGCTTTCGCCCTCTGCCGGTCTGTAGCTTTGTTGTCACCATTGTCTGCTGCTTGACCTTGTTGGACTGCCGTCTTCGAAATTTTAAGGATGGAGGCAACATGATGCTCACTGTATCCCTCTGCTAGCAAAGCCAGAATTGAGCCCTTCTTTTCCTCACTCAATACTTTTATTTTCAACTCCTTTGGCATGGTTAAAAGTTATTTTTTCATTCAAATTACTTTTGGGCTATTCCTAGCACTTGTTTTGCCATCCAGCTTGTCCTATTGCAAGAGAATTGTGAAGACCACAGCAGTGTTTTTTATACTTTCCCTCGTTGCATAAGATTTGGTTCAGGTGATCACCTAATCAGAAGCACATTAAGCAGAATGAGGTGGACTTTGGTTGGAATTCAACTGACACTGGAATGGAATGGCTGTTAGACATGTAGAGATGGTGATTTTTAGAAAACTATGCAGTGGTCTCTTAATTTTTGCCAGAGCTGTATATATCTCACATATACAGTACAGACCAAAAGTTTGGACACACCTTCTCATTTAAAGATTTTTCTGCATTTTCATGACTATGAAAATTGTACATTCACACTGAAGGCATCAAAACTATGAATTAACACGTGGAATTATATACTTAACAAAAAAGTGTGAAACAACTGAAAATATTCTAGGTTCTTCAAAGTAGCCACCTTTTGCTTTGATGACTGCTTTGCACACTCTTGGCATTCTCATTTGCCACAGAACACCAGGATTGGCAAAGTCGCCACTGGCGCCCTGTGCTCTTCACAGATGGAAGCAGGTTCACACTGAGCACATGTGACAGAGTCTGGAGACGCTGTGGAGATCAATCTGCCTCCAACATCCTTCAGCATGACCGGTTTGGCAGTGGGTCAGTAATGGTGTGGGGTGGCATTTCTTTGGAGGGCCGCACTGCCCTCCATGTGCTCGCCAGAGGTAGTCTGACTGCCATTAGGCACCGAGATGAGATCCTCAGAACCCTTGTGAGACCATATGCTGGTGCGGTTGGCCCTGGGTTCCTCCTAATGCAGGACAATGCCAGACCTCATGTGGCTGGAGTGTGTCAGCAGTTCCTGTAAGATGAAGGCATTGAAGCTATGGACTGGCCCGTCCGTTCCCCAGACCTGAATCCTATTGAGCACATCTGGGACATCGTGTCTCCCTCCATCCACCAACGTGCACCACAGACTGTCCAGGAGTTGGCGGATGCTTTAGTCCAGCTCTGGGAGAAGATCCCACAGGAGACCATCAGCAACCTCATCAGGAGCATGCCCAGGCGTTGTAGGTCATCCAAGCACGTGGAGGCCACACACAATACTGAGCCTCATTTTGACTTGTTTTAAGGACATTACATCAAAGTTGGATCAGCCTGTAGTGTGTTTTTCCACTTTAATTTTGGGGGTGACTCCAAATCCAGGCCTCCTTTGGTTAATAAATTTGATTTCCATTGATTATTTTTGTGTGATTTTGTTGTCAGCACATTCAACTTTGTACAGAACGAAGTATTCAATAAGAATATTTCATTCATTCAGATCTAGGTTGCGTTATTTGAGTGTTCCCTTTATTTTTTTGAGCAGTGTACAAGGACATATAGATCAGACAAGGTCCTCATATTTAGACAGTTTCTATTATTCTCAAACGCTCTTTATATGAACAAGATGACCTGGTGGAAAGGTACTAGGCAGTCGAGAGTTCCTTGGGGAAGCAAGGTGTCTTAACATCTCTGTACTTGGGTCCCCAAAGAGGGGGCTGATACCCAAAAGAGGGGAACTAGACCCACATCAGGGGGGCATCTAAGAGCCCAGGAGGTGTTTGAGTTGTTGCCAAAGGCCCCATGAACACCGAGCCAAAGGACGGCAACATAAGATTCCGCTGCTTGTATTTTGCATATCCTGTCTGTAGTGCTGTCCCACAACCAGGCAAGGGACCGCAGGCATGTCTCATGTCAGTGAACAGAGTGCAAATGACTTGTCTGTTGGACTCAGAGTTTGGTAAGCTTAGTAAGGGCCACAATTCCATACTGGCTGATTCTTGGGAGCATTCGCTGTATCCATGGGGACGCTAAAGACTACCCTGTGGCCTGAGAAGTCATAGACCCAAACTGTGGCACCAAGTCCCATAAGGTTGGAAGTCAAGAACCTATTACACCCTGTTATAATAGGGCAGGACTTTGCAATGTTTTGGAACATGTGGGGGAAAGGGAGGACGCCTGGTTGCCCGGACGACAGCCATGCTGCTCCTAAAGAAACCTTGTCACAGGCCGCAGCTGACTGGTTTCCTTTTTGTGTGCTTGTTGGCAATGAGGATGAAGTGGGCATCCTCTGTGAGCTGGAGGTGTCCTGGAGAACCGCCCAATTCAGGGACTTAACTCTAATAGGGGCATTTGATAATGTGTCTTTAATTAATAGTGTTGCTCAATAGCCAGGGGCTGACACCCGATATCCGTTTTTTGTTGAGAAGGAATATAATCGAGCAGTTACTGGTGCCTGGGCCGTACAGACGTGGAGTGTTAGGTATAGTCCATACACATGTGTTAGGTGGTCACCTGGGGGTAGAAAAAACCCAGGATCGGCTCCTGCAGAGGTTCTACTAGCCCCATTGTCACCAAGAAATCGTGAATTATTGTAGTTCCTGTCCCATCTGCCAGCTTACCTCCATAGCCATGAATCTAGCGGGACCCCTGGTCAAGTCCGCCCGAGGGCATCAGTATATCCTAGTGGTACTGGATTATGCTACATGGTATCTGGAGGCCGTACCACTGCAAAACTCCTCCACCAAGTGTATAGCCCGGGAGTCGGTCCATATATTTTACAGAACGGGGTTGCCTAAGAAGATCCTAACGGACCAAGGGACTCCATATCAAAGGTCATGAGGGAATTGCGCAAAACACTGCACATTTCACAGCTCAGAACCTCCGTGTACCATCCCCAGATGGACGGACTGGTGGAGAGGTTTAACAAAACTTTTGAAGGCTATGCTGAAGAAAGCGGTGGAGAAGGACGGCCGAGACTGGGACTGTCTGCTTCCCTATCTGTTAATCTCCATCAGGGAAGTTCCCCAAGCTTCCACAGGCTACTCCCTGTTTGAACTACTCTATGGCCGACAACCTTGAGGACTCCTGGATGTGACAAAAGAGTTCTGGGAAGCTGAGACCACACCTTATAGAAGCGTGGTAGAGCATATCGCCCAGATGCAAGAGAGGATTGCCAACGTGATGCCCATTTTGAAGGAGCAACTCCTCAAGGCACAGGAAGCTCAGTCCAGGGTGAGACAGTTCAACCAAGGGGATTGAGTATTTGTGCTGGTGCCCACGGTGAAGCGCAAGTTCCTGACCAAGTGGCAGGGCCCCTATGAGGTGGTAGAGAAAGTTGGTGAAGTTAACTATAAAATCCACCAACCAGGGAAGAGGAAACCCTACCAGGTTTACCATGTCAACCTGATTAAACCGTGGCAGCACAGAGAACTCATGGAAGCTCCTTGTCTGGTGGCCAAGTCTGAAGTCAGCGTGGAAGATGTTAAGGTGGCGGACTCCTTTTCTCGCTCACAGAAACAGCAATGTTGGAAGCTGTTGTAGCAGAATAAAGACCCGTTTTTTGAGTTGCTGGGTCTCACTCAGGTCATTGAGTATGAGATATTCAGAGCCTCATGTTCACAGTTCTATAATGACTACAGGAAGCTCAATGAAGTCTCAAAGTTCGACACCTACCCAATACACAGGGTAGATGAACTGATTGAAAGGCTAGGGTCGGCCAGGTACATTACCACCATTGACCTCACGAAAGGGTATTGGCAAATTTCCATGTCCCAAGATGTCAAGGAGAAGACAGCCTTCAACTTTAGACGGTTGTTTCCAGTACACCCGGATGCCGTTTGAGTTGCAAGGAGCTCCAGCTACATCCCAGAGAGCCATGCATCGGATCCTAGCTCCCCACAAGAAGTATGCAGCGGCCTAACTAGATGACATCATGATTTACAGCTAGGATTGGGGCAGCCTTCTGAACAAAGTCCAGGCGATACTTGATGCTATACGGAAGGCGGGTTTTCCATAAACGCTATGAAATGTGCAATGAGCATGGAGGGAGCTAAATACTTTGGCTATGTTGTAGGCAGGGGCGTAATAAAGCCCAAAATAAATATTGTTGACGCGATCCAGAGTTGGCCACAACCCCTCTCAGAGAATCAAGTCAGGGCATTCTTTGTCATTTTCGGCTACTACCGCAGGTTCATCCCTTACTTTGCCATGATAGCCGCCCATCTGATGGACCTCCTTAAAGGGACAATAATCTCCGCTATGGCTAAACGGTCTCCAGAAGCTGAGATGGCCTTTCAGGAGCTGAACCTAGCCTGTGTAAACAGCCAGTCCTGATGGCACCGGATTTCTCTAAGGAGTTTGTGGTCTGTGTTATCACAAGAAGTGAACGAGGAAGAGCACCCCATAAAGTATCGAAGTAGGAAGCTGTCATCCTGCTGATGTTTGGCCATCGAGTGGGCGTTGGACATTCTAAGATACTACCTCTTAGGGCAGGGACACACTGCGATATTTCTCTTGTGAGTATCGCATGGTAAGCCTCGTACTGGCTGGCACCTCTCCAGACTTGAGCTTGACAGCTGCATAGAAATCAATCATGCTGTCATGCTCAGGTCAGGAGAGGTGCCAGCCAGTCCGTTCAGTGCGATGCGATCATAGTACGAGTTATACGCCAGTGTGTCCCTGCCCTTAGGCCACGGCCCCACTATCAGTATTCGGTCAGTATTTTTTCTCAGGAGTGGGAGCCAAAACTAGGAGTGGGTGATAAATGCAGAATTTGTGACTTTTTCCCTTCCCCCATGACAGCACACCTGAGAGAGGATCCGCCCTTCAAGGACAGGAAACCATCTGAAATAAAAGGGCGGCACCTTTCCCTCGCTTCAGTTGGTTTCCTGTCCTTGATAGGAAGCCTCATGGAAGAACACTTACCCAGGTCTGTCCCGGCGCTGGAAGAGCGGGCTGTAGTCCGTGGCGCCGGCCATCAGGTGCTGGAAGAGCCGTCCGAAGGTTCCCCGGGGACCGGTCGCATGTGCTGGCGCAGGCGATGCAGAGGTCCTGGACTTCCGGACACCGCCACGCCACCCATGTGACCGGTCACGTGCCTCTGACGTCGCGGTGCGGGGCACGCTGGGTAGGGGCGTGCCCTGATGACGTTGGGGGCGGCGCCGTAAAAAAGATGGCGGCGCCCTGCATAATGCCGGCCGGCATCACGAAAGCGCTGGCGACGGTTGCAGGAGGTGGATGGCGGTTAGGGGGAGGGGTTTGGATACCGGATGGAGACCGCAGGGACCAGCAGGTGGTGACCTCATCCAGTCTCCCATAAAAGGGAGCACCTGAGGTCAGGAGGTTGCTCATCAACATGTCGGACATGGAGCAACAGCAGCTGTCGCCACAGCCACAGTCGCCACCGCCTGCATCGCCATCTTCATCTGCTCGCCGGTCCAGAGGGTCCAGTAGGAGGAGCAGTGGTGGTCCGAGTCAGAGGGGTAAAGCATCTCAGGACTCCTCGGTCTCCAGGAAGGATGCGTCGCGTATCCTGAAAAAAACTCCAATTCCGGTATCTGCAATGGCGGGGTGAGTGATCTTCGTGAATGTCACTATACATATTGCTAACGGACCCTACCGTGTGTTTAAATCACCAGGAGGAACCCAGGAAGGCAACCACCAAGAAGCGGAACAGAGAATGCGCTATTTGCAAGTGCCCTCTAGCGATAGACTGGCAGAAGGAGCTCTGCGCGGACTGCGTTCAAAAAACCATATGTGAGGGAACCCCGGATTTTGCAGCTAGCCTCAGATCGGTCATCAGATCGGAGGTAGAGGGCTCCCTTAAAGCACTCCTGAAGAAAAGGAAAAAAATAATTTCTGATCTTTCCCCTGACTCTGGTTCCTCCGTGTTGTCAAAGGGACAGGGCCATAGTGGGTCCTCATCCTCATCCTCCTCCTCTTCAGACAGCGATAGGGAGGGGAGACCGTGTTTTCCAGTAGAAGACACAGACAAATTGGTGAAGGCCGTCAGGACCACTATGGGGTTGAAAGAAGATAAGCCCATTAAGTCCCTAGAGGATATCATGTTTGCGGGGTTGGAGGAAAAGAAAAAACGTACCTTCCCAGTGAATGCTAGAGTCCAGGCTCTCATTAATAGAGAATGGAAGAAGCCTGAGAAAGTGGGGGCCTTGCCTTCATCTTCAAAGAGAAGGTATCCCTTTGATCTAAAAGACTCGGAGGTCTGGGACAAGGTGCCGAGAATCGACGCGGCAGTCTCTAGGTCTTCAAAAAGATCGGCACTTCGTCTTGAGGATTCGGGGGTGCTTAGAGACCCCTTAGACAAGAAGGCGGATTCCTTTTTAAAACATGCTTGGGAATCTGCAGCAGGGGGTCTTAAGCCGGCCATTGCTGGAACATGTACAGCTCGTTCCCTTATGGTATGGTTACGGCATCTGGAAGATCAGCTAAAAAATAATAAGACCTCAAGGGAGAAAATATTAAACAGTCTCCCCCTGCTACCTGGTGCAGCTGCCTTCCTAGCAGATACCTCCGCTGACTCAGTGAAACTGGCAGCTAGGTTGGCTGGGTTATCGAACACGGCTAGACGAGCTCTGTGGCTTAAAGGATGCCCTGGGGACTTGCCAGGAAAACCTATCTTCGGAGGGGAAAATTTAGTAGAGGTCGCCCCCCGGGAGAAAAAAGGAAATGGGACTTTAAGAACAGAAAAGAGTCTGGTTACATGTTCAGCGGTTCCTCCGCTGCCCCCAAGAAACCTCCACAATGACGCCAGGCCACAGGTGGGAAGAAGACTGTCCTTTTTTCTTCGTGCCTGGGAAAAAATTTCCTCCAGTCCCTGGGTCCTCGACATAGTGAGGGAAGGACTAAGGATTCAATTCCTTCAACGGCCAGGCTTTTCGTTTTTGATAACTCCTGTGAGAAAATCCCCAGAAGAACAGAGGGCCCTGGAATCGGAGATTTTGAGCCTAGTGGACAAGCAGGTACTATGCGAGGTACCGGACAGTCAAAAAGGAAGGGGATTTTATTCCCCTCTCTTTTTGATAAGAAAACTGGACGGGTCGTTCAGGACTATTATAGATTTAAAGGGCCTCAACCGGTTTGTCAGCAACAGTACGTTCAAAATGGAGTCAATAAACTCTACAATAAAGCTTCTTTCCCACAATTGTTTCATGGCAGTGATAGATCTCAAAGACGCATACTATCACGTCCCGATTTTCCCAGGTCATCAACAGTATCTGAGAGTTGCTCTTTACATTCAGGGGAGCCTCAGACACTTCCAGTTCCAAGCTCTTCCCTTCGGGTTGTCAATTGCTCCTAGGGTATTTACCAAGCTGATAGCAGAGGTAACAGCCTTTCTCCGCATCCAGAATACAGTCATAATACCCTATCTGGACGACTTCCTTATAGTGGGGGATTCAGAGGAACACTGCGTTTCACATCTGAATCAGGTCATAGCGGTCTTGCAGAGCTTGGGCTGGATGATCAATGGCAAGAAATCAAGACTAGAACCCGCAAGGATTCAGGCCTTTTTGGGGTTTACACTAAATTCAGAGTGTCAGACTTGTCTTCTACCCGACAGCAAGATAGACAAAGTCACGAATGTGGTGTTGGCAGCCATACACACTCCAGTTATGTCCCTAAGGGAGGCTATGTCCCTGTTGGGAACCCTAACGTCTTGCATTCCGGCGGTCAAGTGGGCCCAATTTCACACAAGAAAACTTCAGTGGGAAATCTTGTCAGCACAAAAGTTAAGAGGGCATTTAAACGGAAAGGTTCATCTCTCCTTGCAAACCAGGAACGCCCTCTTGTGGTGGACAAGCAGGTCAAATTTGTCTCAGGGGGGTCCAGTGGGACATGCCGGTACAAGATATCATCACGACCGATGCAAGCAACTCGGGGTGGGGCGCTCACCTGAAAGATCATATGATTCAAGGCCCTTGGTCGTTCTGGGAAAAAAAGGGGTCGTCAAATTTAAGAGAGCTATGGGCGATGAGGAATGCTTTAGAAGGCTTCCTCCCTTTACTCCAGGGTCGCCATGTCCGGGTTATGTCGGACAACAGAACCACTGTGGCCTACATAAACCACCAGGGGGGAACAAGATCTTATTCTCTTCTGGAGGCAGTAAGCCGGCTTTTTCAAGTAGCAGAAAAAAATATCTCTCACGGCGCTACATATACGGGGCATAGACAACGCGAAAGCAGACTTTCTAAGCCGCAACAAGTTGAGGCAAGGAGCCCTGAACCCCACTGTGTTCCATCAGATAGTACAGCTGTGGGGTCTACCAGAGATAGATCTGTTCGCCGACAAAGACAACAGGAAGGTGGAGAAATTCTGCTCTCTAGACACAAGGGGGAACCCTTGGGCAATAGATGCTCTCCAAATTTCCTGGAGCATCAAGCTGGCCTATGCATTGCCACCAATAGCCATGATACCTTTAGTGGTGAGAAAGATCAGGAAGGATCAAGCGAGAGTGATACTCATAGCCCCCTTCTGGCCAAAAAGACCATGGTTCTCCCTGTTGAGGATGATGTCACAGTCAGACCCATGGATCCTACCGGAAACCCCGGACCTTCTAGCTCAGGGACCAGTATTCCATTCTCAAGTGAAGGGTTTCCACTTAGCAGCATGGAATTTGAGAGGGCAATATTGAGGAGCAAAGGGTTTTCATCAGGGTTAGTGTCTACCCTGTTAAAAAGTAGGAAACCTATAACCACCAAGATCTATGGTAGAACGTGGAGGAAGTTTTTGCAGTTCCTAGGGAAACAGTTAAGCCAAAAACCACCAATTAATTCAATACTGGAGTTTTTACAGAAAGGATTTGAGTTTGGCCTAGCTACCAGTACACTTAAGGTCCAGGTTTCTGCCGTAGGTGCGTTATATAACCATAACCTGGCAGCAAATAAATGGGTTACAAGATTCATTAAATCTTGCGGTAGATCTAGGCCAGTCTCAATTCCCAAAGTTCCTCCATGGGACCTAAATTTAGTACTTGACGCACTAACCATGGAGCCCTTTGAACCAGTTCAGGGCTTGTCAGCAAAATATATAACGCTCAAAACTATTATTTTGGTAGCTCTAACATCAGCCCGTAGGGTAAGTGATCTACAGGCCCTGTCCATAAATCCTCCATATACGCAAATATTTGAGGATAGAATAGTTCTGAGACCTGATCCAGCCTACCTTCCTAAGGTTGCACTAAAATTTCATAGATCTCAGGAGATTGTACTGCCCTCCTTTTGTAACAGCCCAAAGAACTCAAGGGAACAAAAGTTTCATAATCTTGATGTCAGAAGGGCTATGTTGCAATACATGGAAGTCACTAGCCAGTGGAGGCGTAGTCAGTCCTTGTTCGTAGCCTTCCAGGGGAGTAGGAAGGGGTATGGGGTAACAAAAGCAACAATAGCCAGATGGATTAGGGAGGTCATTTGTTTAGCTTACTCTTCAAGTAACACCCCGATTCCTGACGGCATCAAGGCTCACTCCACCAGGGCTGTGGCTACCTCCTGGGCAGAGAAAGCAGAGGTATCGATAGATCATATCTGTAAGGCCGCTACATGGTCGTCACCATCTACCTTTTTCAAACACTACCGTTTGGATCTATCCTGCCTGTCTGACTTGACCTTTGGTAGAAGGGTGCTACAGGCGGTGGTCCTTCCCTAAGGTGTTTCTTTCTCCAAAATTATCTCAGGTGTGCTGTCATGGGGGAAGGGAAAACACCAAGGTTACTTACCGGTAGCCGGTTTTCCAGAGCCCATGACAGCACCCGTATATTCCCCTCCCTTTTCTCTCACCCTCGGGTGTGCACGTGTGTTGGGTGCTATTTGATATGGTGTTGGATTTTGTTTATAACTCCTGTTTTACGGAGGTCCTCTCAATGCTCTGTAACCAACTGAAGCGAGGGAGAGGTGCCGCCCTTTTATTTCAGATGGTTTCCTGTCCTTGAAGGGCGGATCCTCTCTCAGGTGTGCTGTCATGGGCTCTGGAAAAACCGGCTACTGGTAAGTAACCTTGGTGTTTTTCTATTATACCTTTTCTCTCATTCTTCCTCATCTGGTTTTGGCTTCCCACCCTGAGAAAAAATACTGACCAAATACTGATAGTGGGGCCGTGGCTTTAGGAAGTAAATTCAGGGTAGTGTCAGACCACACTCCACTGAGATGGATGAGGGAGAAGAAAGGGAACAATGCCCGAGTGACCAGGTGGTTTCTAGCACTTCAGGATTTTTGCTTCCATGTTGAGCATAGGCCTGGAAAACTGTATGGCAATGCTGATTCTCTGTCGAGGGTCCACTCTGTGCTGGCGAAAGCTGCCAAGCCCCCTGGTTTTGGGAGGGTGGTATGTAAGGTGGCAGTGGGACAGGTCATGGATGGGAGGTATGTGTCCCTGAGGTGCCAAGCCTCTGTGATGTAGGACCCAGAGAAGCAGGCTCCAACACGTTCAAAAATGTAAAATCGCCATAGTATAGGCGTGGCTCCGCTCCGTTCACGTTGTACACACGCGGCTCCTCTCCGTACATGTCATACATGCGCGGCTCTGCTCCGTACACCTCATACACACATGGCTCCGTACACCTTGTACACAAACTCCTCCATGTTGTACACGCGCAGCTCCGCTCCGTACACCTCGTACACACACGATTCCACTCATACGCCTCGTACACACGCGGCTCCGCCCCGTACACCTTGTACACACGCAGCTCCGCTCCGTACACCTTGTACACACGCGGCTCCGCTCTGTACACCTTGTACACACGCGGCTCCGCTCCGTACACCTTGTACTCACGCGGCTCCGCTCCGCACACCTCGTACACACGCGGTTCCGCTCCGCACACCTCGTACACACGCGGCTCCACACACCTCGTACACACGTGGCTCCGCACACCTCGTACACACGCGGCTCCGCTCCGCACACCTCGTACACGCGCGGCTCCGCTCCGTACACCTCGTACACGCGCGGTTCCGCTCCGCACACCTCGTACACACGCGGCTCCACACACCTCGTACACACGTGGCTCCGCACACCTCGTACACACGCGGCTCCGCTCCGCACACCTCGTACACGCGCGGCTCCGCTCCGTACACCTCGTACACGCGTGGCTCTGCTTCGTACACCTCGTACACGTGCGGCTCCGCTCCGTACACCTCGCACACATGCGGCTCCTCTCCGTACGCCTCGTACACGCGCGGCTCCTCTCCGTACACCTCGTACACGCGCGGCTCCTCTCCGTACACCTCGTACACGCGCGGCTCCGCTCCGTACACCTCGTACACGCGGCTCCGCTCCGTACACCTCGTACACACGCGGATCCGCTCCATACGCCTTGTACACACACGGCTCTGCTCCGTACGCCTCGTACACGCGCGGCTCCGCTCCGTACACCTCCGTACACACGGCTCTGCTCCGTACACCTCGTACACGCGCGGCTCCGCTCTGTACACCTCATACACACGCGGCTCTGCTCCGTACACCTCGTACACATGCGGCTCCGCTCCGTACACCTCGTACACACGCGGCTCTGCTCCGTACACCTCGTACACACGGCTCTGCTCCGTACACCTCGTACACACGGCTCTGCTCCGTACACCTCATACACACGCGGCTCTGCTCCGTACACCTCGTACACACGCGGCTCCGCTCCGTACACCTCGTACACACACGGCTCTGCTCCGTACACCTCGCACACACGGCTCTGCTCCGTACACCTCATACACACGCGGCTCTGCTCCGTACACCTCGTACACACGCGGCTCCGCTCCGTACACCTCGTACACACACGGCTCTGCTCCGTACACCTCGTACACACACGGCTCTGCTCCGTACACCTCGTACACGCGCGGCTCTGCTCCGTACACCTCGTACACGCGCGGCTCTGCTCCGTACACCTCGTACACACGCGGCTCTGCTCCGTACACCTCGTACACACGCGGCTCTGCTCCGTACACCTCGTACACACACGGCTCTGCTCCGTACACCTCGTACACACACGGCTCTGCTCCGTACACCTCGTACACGCGCGGCTCTGCTCCGTACACCTCGTACACACGCGGCTCTGCTCCGTACACCTCGTACACGCGCGGCTCTGCTCCGTACACCTCGTACACACACGGCTCTGCTCCGTACACCTCGTACACACACGGCTCTGCTCCGTACACCTCGTACACACGCGGCTCTGCTCCGTACACCTCGTACACGCGCGGCTCTGCTCCGTACACCTCGTACACGCGCGGCTCTGCTCCGTACACCTCGTACACACACGGCTCTGCTCCGTACACCTCGTACACACGCGGCTCCCCTCCGTACACCTCGTACACACGCGGCTCTGCTACATCCACACTGTAAACCCCTCCTGACCCCACACATAAACTTCACCTCATCCAGCACCATGACAACCAGCACAGCAGAGTCCTGCATCCACTGAGGCCCCTGATCATGTGACCCCTGACTCCTCCCCTCCTGTGACCTCATCACAGGTCCTGTAAGCACAGAACAGCGTATAAACTTTTTCCCCAAAAATAAGTCCTAGCAGGAATTTTCGGCCTTTTTGGAGTAGGCATGATGAAATTTAAGCCCTACAATTGCACTCGTCATCAGACCCTAAACCATTACAGCTGGCAAGTCCTGATGGTGGATGGGCTCTTGCACCGAGATCTGCGGTGCCGTCGGGTCCATTGCACACAGATCGGGTCCCAGTATCACTTGTCACTTGCTGTCCATAACTCCGCGCCAGTGATACTGCTTCTGGCCAGCAGGGGGAGCCAACTGCTGTGAATTGCAAGGAGACCTGACAGCCACGCAGATTTGTATGTGAGGGCCCATTCACTTGCCTATTGTTTAGGGTCTGGTAAGTGCGATTCTTTTTGGGGGTGTCTGCTTTCTATTAGGGGTAAACAGTAGATAGAGAATAATAAATTAAAAAATGGAAATTAAAATATAAATAAATATTGTATATATTTAGCCAGTAGATTGCACCGCATACAACGGAGAAAAAGGAATAAATACCCACCTCAAAATTCATAGGACCTCACAATGTCAAGTACAATGCAGCAAAACATAAAAGTTTATATTAAAACGTAACGTTTACTAGGTCACTAAAATAAAAAACAAGTGCTGCCTAAAAATGGGAAAAGGAGCTATATGACCTTTGGCATAAGGTGGAGGCCCAGGATCCTACAGGATTAGACAGAGACAGAAGGGACCCACGTTACTCTGCACTAATTACTATAGAGACCCTACTTGTGCTACAGGTCCCCTGAAGTCTCCATCGAGGGAAGCACATTGGGTGCACACAGGGAGAGTGCAGGGCCTCCTTATTAGGGATAGTTGTGGGCTGCCCATTGTTAGGGCAGGAGCTTTTGGGGATTCAGGCTATTGTAGTCCCTATAGGGATATATAGGGCCATACTGTATCCCATATCTCTTGGATGGATTTTTACCAGGATTGATATCGCTACGTGAATGAACATCAATTGGGTGAGGACGTTCCTATTTTTTTTCATTTCTTGGTTGTGTTACATGCCATAAACTGTTTATAGCATGCCTGCTGTGAGAGCCGGAGTTATTTATCTATTCTGACTCCATTTTGGTTGTTTTATGTGCATCCCATTGCTCGCCAAAATGGAGTCTATGTTTAGATATGTGGGTCTTGGGAATTTCTTTGTCTAGAGACTTAGAGATAATGGAGAAGTGAAACTAAAGAAGTAGAGCCACACCTAGCCCTTAAAGCTGGGTGTCGATAGTGTTAACTTTAGCCAATTAGATATTAAATATATCTAATGGCAGCACATATTTATAGATAAGCTGAGCCAATTATATTATTATTATTTATTATTATAGTGCCATTTATTCCATGGCGCTTTACATGTGATAGGGATATACATAGCAAAAACATTTACATAATCTTAACAAAACAAGTCAGCGACTGGTACAGGAGGAGCGAGGACCCTGCCCGAAAGGGCTCACAGTCAACAAGGGATGGGTGAGGATACAGTAGGTGATGGTAGGGCTGGTTGTGGCGCGGTATGGTGGAGTGATGGTTAATGCAGGTTGTAGGCTTGTCGGAAGAGGTAGGTCTTCAGGTTTCTTTTGAAAGCTTCCATGGTAGGCGAGAGTCTGATGTGTTGGGGTAGAGAGTTCCAGAGCAGGGGCGATGCACGGGAGAAATCTTGTATGCGATTGTGGGAAGAGGAGATAAGAGAGGAGTAGAGAAGGAGATCTTGTGAGGATTGGAGGTTTCGTGCAGGTAAGTATCGGGAGACTAGGTCACAGATGTATGGGGGAGACAGGTTGTGGATGGCTTTGTATGCCGTGGTTAGGGTTTTGAACTGGATTCTCTGGGCAATGGGGAGCCAGTGAAGGGATTGACAGAGGGGGGAGGCTGGGGAATAGCGGGGGGACAGGTGGATTAGTCGAGCAGCAGAGTTTAGGATAGATTGGAGGGGCGCAAGAGTGTTGAAAGGGAGGCCACAGAGCAGGAGGTTGCAGTAGTCGAGGCGGGAGATGATGAGGGCATGCACTAGTGTTTTTGCAGAGTCTTTGCTGAGGAATGCACGGATCCGGGAGATATTTTTGAGTTAGAGTCGGCAGGAAGTGGAAAGGGCTTGGATATGTGGTTTGAAGGAGAGGTCAGAATCCAGGGTTACCCCAAGGCAGCGAGCTTGTGGGACTGGGGAGAGTGAACAGCCATTGACGTTGATGGATAGGTCAGATGGGGGATATGAATGAGAGGGTGGAAAGATGATGAACTCTGTTTTACCCATGTTGAGTTTTAGAAATCTGGCAGAGAAGAAGGATGAGATGGCAGACAGACATTGTGGGATTTTGGTTAGTAGGGAGGAGATATCGGGTCCAGAGAGGTAGATCTGTGCTTCATCAGCATAGAAGTGATATTGAAAGCCGTGCGACTCTATGAGCTGTCCCAGGCCAAAGGTGTAGATGGAGAAGAGCAGGGGTCCTAGAACTGAACCTTGGGGGACACCGACAGATAGGGGGTGAGATGAGGAGGTGGTGCGTGAGTGGGAGACGCTGAATGTCCTGTCTGTTAAGTATGAGGAGATCCAAGATAGGGCCAAGTCCGTGATGCCAAGAGATGAGAGAATCTGTAGTAAGAGGGAATGGTCCACTGTGTCGAAGGCAGATGACAGGTCCAGAAGGAGGAGGATAGAGTAGTGTCGCTTGGATTTGGCAGTTAGTAGGTCGTTGGTGACTTTGGTCAGGGCAGTTTCAGTCGAGTGATGCGGTCGGAAGCCAGATTGCAGGCGGTCGAAGAGGGAACAGGAGGAGAGGTGGGAGGACAGTTCAAGGTGGACATGTTGTTCTAGTAGTTTTGAGGCAATGGGGAGAAGTGATATGGGGCGGTAGCTAGTCAGAGAGGATGGGTCAAGGGAGGGCTTTTTGAGGATGGGTGTGATTGCGGCATGTTTGAAACATGAGGGGAAGACACCGGTTGTTAGTGACAGGTTGAAGAGGTGGGTTAGGGTTGGGATGAAGACTGTGGTAAGGTTAGGGTTGAGGTGGGATGGGATTGGGTCAAGTTCGCAGGTGGTGAGGTGTGATTTGGAGAATAAAGAGGAGACTTGACCTTCTGTAATGGTGGAGAAGTGGGGTTTGGAGGAGGAAGGTTGAGTAGATATGAGGAGGGGTTGTGCGGGCTTTAGGCAAAAGCTTTGTCTGATAGTGTCAATCTTCTTCTTGAAGAATGAGGCAAAGTCTTCGGCTGAGATGAGAGAAGAGGGAGGAGGTGCTGGGGGACGAAGGAGAGAATTGAAAGTGTTAAATAGCTGTTTAGGGTTGTGAGAGAGGGAGGATATGAGAGATGAGAAGTAGGTTTGTTTTGCTGTAGTGAGCGCGGACTTGAAGATAGTGAAGGATTGTTTGAATGCGATGAAGTGCTCGATGGAGTGAGACCTTTTCCATCTCCTTTTCGCAACCCTGGAGGCCTGTGTAGTGCTAATAAAAATATGGATATCTTATAGCCTACATATTGTAACATATTGTTTATATGCTTTGATAAAGTGTGGTCATTAGACCGAGTGTGGAATATATTGCAATATACTGCAGTGTAATATCATTGATATACTCTGATACTGATAAAGTAGTTCTTTCACATGAACTGTCCTTGATGCATGCTATCCACAAAGTGTTTGCTAGGTGTCAATGCAGTAAGACAATGTTAATTGTTCTATGGTCTATGAAGTTGTGTGTTTCAAAGATTCATTATCCTGATTTGTACACAAGTGACCAGTGTTATATTTGCTTTGACAAATAGTGTTATTGTAACCAAAATACTGATTCAGATAATGTGTGTACACTTACCATTATGTTCCATAAGAAATACACAGATCTATTGTCTAAAACAATGTTTATAAGTAAACTTCTCGAGATTACAGAACCTGGTCAATTCTGTATTATTGACGACTCATACTTATAAACATTAACCAGTTTTATGCTTCCATTGTCTAAGCCTTATAAAAGTCACTGGAAACATCATGATACAGACAGAAGCCATAAGTTATACCTGCACTGATGTGTAGTGTTGTATGTACCTGCCCATGCAGTGTTGTGAAGACTTCCAGGGGTCTCTCTGTCTTGGTGAAATTGCTCCTCTGATGTTCCAGACGGATGATGTTTAAAAGCTCCTTGGTGACAAAGTGAGTATGTATATATATATATATGTACTTAACCTTTGTATTATAACATATACAAAAGTGTATGCAATATCATCATATCATACTATTCCTTTAATTATGTATTTTACCTTTTAAATCAACTATTATAAATAAAATTGCGTTATATCGCAAAGGGTTGCCTTCTTTAAAGCCGTATCCGAACCTTATTGCTAAAAACTTGGCATAACATTTGGCGTAGTCGGCAGGATACGCAGAAGGCTCAGAAGTTCTTTTTTGTTAAAAATTACAATCATCTTGAATTGATAAGGACTCTGTGTGATAAGGTGTGATAGAGTGATATTGTTATATTGCGTAAAACATGCCTTTCTTTAAGAGAAAGGTAGGTGTAAGTGAGTCTGTTGAGATTCCAGGTTGGGAACAGACTCCCTATTATATTTTGGCAACCAAATGGTCCCACAGTGCTGGTTTGAGTGAAGCGTGGGACAAATGTTTGAATGATGCTGAACCTGATGATGTGGTTTCATGCTTGCAGAAAGTGAAAGTAGAAAAAGGTAAAGAGTTGGGTGCTGTTGGCAGGCGTGGATGGATCCTGCTGTCTGCATATAGAAAACAGCATGAGGAAAGAATACGTATATTAACAAAAGTTCAGGAATTGGAAAGACAGTTGTGTGAGGCCCAGAATGCATTGGTTATAGCACAGTGTCAGAATAAGTTATTAATGGACAGATGTGATGGATATCAGCATGTTGCAGAAAAGGCTGCTGTATGTGTAGCGCAGTATAAATACAAAAGGAGGCGAGGGAAGGTTAGTAAAAAGAAAGTAGCTTTGGCCATAGCCAAAGCAGGGATAGAGTGGAGCCCTGATCAGTGGGATGGGGATGTATGGGATTCAACTGACTCCGAAAACATCACCGATCCAGAGACTGAAGATGAATATTTCAATGGAAAGAGAGAAATTGATCCTCCTCTTAACCCAGTGAAAGTTCATCCTATATATCGGAGATGGATGGTAGAGACTGCTGCAGGTAAACAGAATAAGAATGCAGTAGAGGATTACAGTCAGCAGGAGCTTAATGACCTTCATGATCGTTTTTCTCAAAAGCCAAATAAATCTTTGGTAGCTTGGGCTGTCAGATTATGGGAGATGGAGGCTCATGGAGTGCAGGTGGATGCAGTGGATGGCTCAAAATTTGTCCAACTCAGTCATGAACCTGTAGTGAAGGAGGCCTTCCTTACCTTGACAATTCAGCAGCCACATGTGGTGTGTAGTATGCTTGATGTTGTGGCCATGGCATTGCAGCATAAATACCCATCAGAGGGAGATTGGCCACCAAATGAAAAACCATGGTTTACATTGAAAGATTGTGCTCAGAGATTGAAGGAGGAGGTCATGAAAAATGCTATTTCAGCGAATACATATGACGATT
Organism: Phyllobates terribilis; assembly: GCF_046119375.1. NCBI lineage: Eukaryota > Metazoa > Chordata > Amphibia > Anura > Dendrobatidae > Phyllobates > Phyllobates terribilis. The sequence goes on from NW_027362765.1 coordinate 28,119,666, forward strand.
ACATGCAAGTTATTGTAAGTGTATCTATTAGAAATCGTATCATTAGAAATGCCCCTCCAGCCTATAAGCATATCATGATGACACTAATGATAAATCAGACTCTGAAAACTATCGCCAATACATTGGAGGCAATTAGACAGTTAGGGGATCTGGGAGATTGGGGTCCCAAACAAAAGGGTAATTTTCCCTCTGAAGAGCAGCGTGACAATGTCAAAAGTAACTACAATCCTAGATCCCGCATCACCCGGAAAGATATGTTTACGGCCCTGATAAAGGATGGTGTCCACAGGGATAAAATAGACGGGATTGGTACTGACGAGATGTGGAAATTATATCTAAAGAGAGGACTTAATAAAAAGTCAGGGGTTTCACATAATAGAAAGGTTACAGTAAAAGATTCTGAATCCCCACAGCAGGGGCCGGGCAGGACATGGGGAGAGAGATGACTCACTCCCTCCTCGTCGCCAGCAAAGCCCACAGCACCGGGGTTTGAGGATCTTTATGATGAAGTTAAATCCTTGATACAGGAATTCAAAGCCCAACAGAAGGGGGCATCATTTTCTCCTAATAAGATGTCTTCATCTGAAATGGAGGATCGATGGAGGGAGACAGATAAAAGTGATTGACATGCTGCCCACGCCCCACATATGTTGGTAGATACAGGGGCGGAGGCCAGTTTGATTAAGGGAACTCCAAAACAATTCAGTGAGTGCAAGGTTATAACTACAGAATTAGGAGGAAAGCAAATTGAGGCAATTCAGGACAGAGCAAAACCAGGAGTTAGTGGAATCTCCACATTGCATGAGAAGTTAAGCAAAGTCTCTGTGGGACTTCAGGAGCAGGAGATACCCTTTGAACAATTGATTCCTGAGCAGAGGAAACAAGCGTGGTTTACAGAAGGGTCAGCTAGTTACCAAGGCAACAACCATGTGTGGAACGCAGTGGGCTATCAGACTACAAGTATACATAGCAAAGAAGTATGGAGAAAAGAGTTGTGACAAGATATCTGTGCCCATCAGTTTAGATTTGATAAAGGAAACTGTCATGAAGTGTCAACATTCAAAACAGAGACCAATCCCTCATGTGGTGAGAGGCCAGAAAGCTGGAGGAAAACTTCCTGGGCAAATTTGGCAAATGGACTACATTGGCCCTCCTCTACATGATGGAGGATGCGTATGCATGGCTGTGGATGCACATTCTGGGTTTACGTTGATTTGTACCTGTAAAATGGCCAATGCTAACAATACTATTAAGACTTTGGAAACAATGGTATTGTACTGTATCCCAATACAGATTCAAAGTGACAATGAAAGTCACTTCAAAGAAGCTGTAAAGAAAATCAGGACTGCTATAGGCTTACAAATGCAACCTGAGCGTTTTGGTCTTAGTCTTATAACCTCAAGGTCAGGCTTGGCCTTAAAGGGTATTCAGGTAATGGGAGGAGTGATAGACCAGGATTATCAGGAAGAAATTAAGGTACTTTTAATGAATTATGAAGAAAAGGTCATGATAATACAGAAGAGAGATAAGATAACTATAAGTTACTGGTACTGTCTATTTCTAAAACGAAGGTGGTCAGAGTAAGGACCCCTGCAGTTGTGAAAGTCAGAGGAGGTGAAGGATTTGGATCCTCACATCCTATCAATGATGGTGCAAAAATCTGGGTGAAACAACTGGGTGACAAAGGTCCTCCAGAACCTGCTGAGGTAATTGTTCAAGGAGCAGACAATGTGTTGATAGTTATGAAACCCGGGCAAAAGAAAGGGGAACACGTCCCAACTGACCGGGATTTTGTGCAGAGAATAATATGTGTTTTCCCTTTAGATCAAAATCTGGAAATGATGACCCAAGCGATCTGCAGACCGAAAATCGAGAGGCCAACCATGGAAAATGTGGCGTCATGGAAAACCAAACAGAATCTATGGATTTACTTAGCTCAAATGATGAACACTAGCCATTTTTGCGTGACAAAGGTTACCACTGCTATCAATATATTTGAAACTTGGTGGCAGTACCGACCCCCTTTACAGTTATGGACAAAGCTTATAGGGGTAGATACTCAAGATGACGATACAAAAGGAGAAGTTGTGACCCAGAACTTCACATGCAATCCATGTTGTGCCTGTGTGAACTGCATTGGGGAAAGCTTTTTGGCAGAAGAGATGATTACCATGAAGACTTTGAGTATTAGGCCAGCTAATTTATTTTTTGCTATAATTTGTTCATGCATTGCTTTGTGTTGTTGTACACAGTGTACACTTCCATTATTATTTTATGTCAATCATTCGCTAAAACCATCCACTTTGGATAGGGTGCTTTGTATAAATAATGTGTGGCTATAAGATATCCAAGTGTGGATTGTATTGCTAATAAAAATATGGATATGTTATAGCCTACATATTGTAACATATATTGTTTATATGCTTTGATAAAGTGTGGTCATTAGACCAAGTGTGGAAAATATTGCAATATACTGCAGTGTAATATCATTGATATACTCTGATACTGATAAAGTAGTTCTTTCACATGAACTGTCCTTGATGCATGCTATCCACAAAGTGTTTGCTAGGTGTCAATACAGTAAGACAATGTTAATTGTTCTATGGTCTATGAAGTTGTGTGTTTCAAAGATTCATTATCCTGATTTGTACACAAGTGACCACTGTGATATTTGCTTTGACAAATAGTGTTATTGTAACCAAAATACTGATTCAGATAATGTGTGAACACTTACCATTACGTTCCATAATAAATACACAGATCTATTGTCTAAAACAATGTTTATAGGTAAACTTCTCGAGATTACAGAACCTGGCCAATTCTGTATTATCGACGACTCATACTTATAAACATTAACCAGTTTTATGCTTCCATTGTCTAAGCCTTATAAAAGTCACTGGAATACAGACAGAAGCTTTCTTGTGTAGACTTCTCAGGGGTTCTCTGTCAATTAGACAGATGATGTCATAAACTCCTAGATGAAGAAGCCATAAGTTATACCTGCACTGATGTGTAGTGTTGTATGTACCTGCCCATGCAGTGAAGACTTCCAGGGGTCTCTCTGTCTTGGTGAAATTGCTTCTCTGATGTTCCAGACGGATGATGTTTAAAAGCTCCTTTGTGACAAAGTGAGTGTATATATATATATATATATATATATATATATATATATATATATATGTGTACTTAACCTTTGTATTATAACATATACAAAAGTGTATGCAATATCATCATATCATACTATTCCTTTAATTATGTATTTTACCTTTTAAATCAACTATTATAAATAAAATTGCGTTATATCGCAAAGGGTTGCCTTCTTTAAAGCCGTATCCGAACCTTAGTGTTAAAAACTTGGCATAACAGCCCGTCGCAGTTCTTTAGTAAGTTTTTTGTGCCAGGGTTGCCTGTTGATTGTGCGAGATTTGGTATGTGTGAGAGAGGCGATCAAGTCGAGAGCTGCAGCTATTGTGGTGTTATATGAAGTGGCAGCAACATCTGCATTGTGTAAGGAATTTGTCTGTAAGAGGGAGAAGGGATTCAGAGAGTGAGTGTAGGACAAGGTGTTTGAGGTTTCTGCTAGCGTGTGTAAGTTTGTGGAGTGGGGAATGTGCACTTGGAGAGGAGAGGGTAGAGAATGTGAGGAGGTTATGGTCAGAGAGAGGGAGGGGTGAGTTAGAGAGGTTAGATAGGGAACAAGGCCGAAGGAGGAAGTGAGGGATAGGAGCTTAGAGACAGATGAGTGGGAAGTGTCAATGGGGATGTTGAAGTCACCCATTATGATATTGGGGATGTCAGTGGAAAGGAAGTGAAGCAGCCAGGTGGTGAAGTGGTCTAAGAAAGCGGTGGCTAGCCCTGGGGATCGGTAAATGACTGCCAGTTGGAGGTCAGAGGGGGAAAAGATGCGCATACAGTACACCTCAAAAGAGGGGAGTGTAACAGAGGGTGGCAGTGATATTTGGGTGAAAGCGCAGGTATCTGACAGGAGAAAACCTACGCCTCCGCCATGTTTGCCATTGAGGCGGGGGGTGTGGGAAAGGTGCAATCCGCCATATGAAAGTGCAGCTGGGGAGGCTGTGTCAGAGGGTGTGAGCCAGGTTTCGGTAATGGCGAGGAAGGAAAGTTTGTTAGTAATGAAAAGATCGTGGATGTAGGAAAGTTTGTTACAGACGGAGCGAGCGTTCCATAGAGCTCCTGTTAGAGCAACTAAGGAAGCTGGGATTAGTTGGATGGGTATGAGGTTAGAAGGGTTGTGACAGTTTGTGGAAGGTCGTGGATAGGAGGTAGAAGTAACTGTGGGGCTATGGCGGGGAGGACCAGGATTTGGAGAGATATCTCCAGCAGTGAGGAGGAGCAGAGAAAGTGTTAGCAGGTGGGAGCAAGAGAGAGCATGAGGTGGCTGTCTGAGTTTGGAGATCCAGGATTGAATGTTGAGGAATAATTCAGAGGAGGAGGTGAGATGAATGGGGAGGATGGAGGGAGAGATGAATAGTTTCTTACTAGGTGTAGGGATTTGAAGGGTTATTAGAAAGTGGAGGACTATAGAGGAAAAAGTGAGAGCTAACAGAAACATAGTTAAAAGAGAGTAAGTGGTCAAAGTGTTGGTTACCTGACTTCTGCCCTGACTAACTGCCTCTGAAATAACTGCCACTTATCTTCGAAGCTACTTTGCACAAGAAGACGCGTGCAGCCCTTAAAGAGCTTCTAAATATATAGGGCACACTAAACCATCAGGTGAGGGGCATTGTGGGAGCTGCTTGTGGCTAAATTAGCAGCTGGTCATCTCACCAGGAGATGGCTTGTTGATCAAAGACAGAGCTAGGACTCTGCAGGCTCTGCAGTTTAGCACCTCTAAACATCAGATAAAGTTTACAGTGGGGAAAGGACAGACATATGTGAGTATTGAGTGGAAAGGGACAGATAAAGCAGAAATATCAAGTAGAGAATTCTACCAGTGAGTTGAATCAGGAGAGCAGAGCATTAGATGGCGCCATATACAGCAAGCAGAGGAATTATGCAGGAGAAGAGCATGTACCAGTGAGTTGAATCAGGAGAGCAGAGCATTAGATGGCGCCATATACAGCAAGCAGAGGAATTATGCAGGAGAAGAGCATGTACCAGTGAGTTGAATCAGGAGAGCAGAGCATTAGATGGCGCCATATACAGCAAGCGGAAGAATTATGCAGGAGAAGAGCATGTACCAGTGAGTTGAATCAGGAGAGCAGAGCATTAGATGGCGCCATATACAGCAAGCAGAGGAATTATGCAGGAGAAGAGCATGTACCAGTGAGTTGAATCAGGAGAGTAGAGCATTAGATGGCGGCATATACAGCAAGCAGAGGAATTATGCAGGAGAAGAGCATGTACCTGTGTGAAAAGAGAAGAAGAAGACGGGTGTTAGTCCATGGCCTCTGAAATAACTACCACTTATCTCCAAAGCCACTTTGCACAAGAAGACGCGTGCACAACCCAGCACGCGTGCACCCCTTACAATATATGTCCACCACAAACCTATATAAAATGTGACCAAATTATGTAATAGAGGAGTTCTGTTCTGATACTACGCGTGTCAGTGTGGTTCTCCCTCTTAGTACATGCACTTGGATTTTACAATTTAATTTGGAGCAGACACAATGTCTCAATACGTGGTGACGACACCGCCCAAGCAGGTATTACTGTCATGTGTACGGTGTACTCACTTCTATCATTCACTTTGATCTAATAAGGGTATTCTGGCTTGTTTCACTATACCATATCTGACCACTGTCAGCTGATCTTTCATTATGACTTTTTAGAATCTGACCACTGTTGGCTTATATCCTGCCATAATTGGCCAGATAACCTTATGTCCAGCAACGATTTGTGATTGCCAGCTAGACATTTTCTTACCCAGATCAGAATTGAGATATCGAAGTGTGTGGTTAGATGTCTCACTGTTATCATACCCTGAGTATTTTTTTCTGATTCTGGATTTCACTAGTGGATAGTGGACCAGGATTTGAACTTTTTTTTTTTTTTTGGACTCTTGCATTTTATTATAAAAGGGTGGGCCTACACCTTATGTCAAAGGTCATACATCCTAGTTTGAGCCCCTTTTCCCTTTTTAGACAGCACTTCTTTTTCATTTTAGTGACCTAGTAAAAGTTATGTCTTAGTAAAAATAAACACATTTTCCTGTATTGCTCCACGTACCACAAATAAATAGGGAAAGGTATGAACATATAAATTACTGTAATAACCTTGAGTGGAGTATTCATCAAATGATGTATATCCATGAATAAATTATAAAAGGATATCTTTATTACTTGTATTAAATTTCACAAAAGGTTAAAAACAAGAAGAGCACTTTATAATTTATTCATGGCTATATCTCATTTGTGAATATCGTAGATATGTTTAACTTTTTTAAAAGTACGGTAACTGCCTGGTCTCAGATTAGAGACCAGGTCAATGCCACACAGAGTTCTAGCAGCAGACACATCTCTACAACTGTTAAGAGGAGACTTTGTGCAGCAGACCTTCATGGTAAAATAGCTGCTAGGAAACCACTGCTAAGGACAGGCAACAAGCAGAAGAGACTTGTTTGGGCTAAAGAACACAAGGAATGGGCATTAGACCAGTGGAAATCTGTGCTTTGGTCTGATGAGTCCAAATTTGAGATCTTTGGTTCCAACCGTGAAGCATGGAGGAGGAGGTGTGATGGTGTGGGGGGGCTTTGCTGGTGACACTGTTGGGGATTTATTCAAAATTGAAGGCATACTGAACCAGCATGGCTACCACAGCATCTTGCAGCGGCATGCTATTCCATCCGGTTTGCGTTTAGTTGGACCATCATTTATTTTTCAACAGGACAATGACCACAAACACACCTCCAGGCTGTGTAAGGGCTATTTGACCAAGAAGGAGAGTGATTGGGTGCTACGCCAGATGACCTGGCCTCCACAGTCACAAGACCTGAACCCAATCGAGATGGTTTGGGGTGAGCTGGACCGCAGAGTGAAGGCAAAAGGGCCAACAAGTGCTAAGCATCTCTGGGAACTCCTTCAAGATTGTTGGAAGACCATTTCCGGTGACTACCTCTTGAAGCTCATCAAGAGAATGCCAAGAGTGTGCAAAGCAGTCATCAAAGCAAAAGGTGGCTACTTTGAAGAACCTAGAATATAACGCATATTGTCAGTTGTTTCACACTTTTTTGTTAAGTATATAATTCCACATGTGTTAATTCATAGTTTTGATGCCTTCAGTGTGAATGTACAATTTTCATAGTCATGAAAATACAGAAAAATCTTTAAATGAGAAGGTGTGTCCAAACTTGTGGTCTGTACTGTAGTAAAATTTTTAATAAACCAACCAGAAGTTTTAAAGAGATAGCGTACCTTTGTCTACCTCCTTGTACAGCTGAGTGAGCGATCTACCACACCCTGTTCAATGCAATCCATTAATTTGCTTGTTTGGGGTATTGGATGAAGATGCTTGGGATCATTACATTAAGATCTTTCTGCGTGAGACCTTGTTTTTGGCCAGGAAACTACTAGCAATGCGCTGGATGGGTAATTCACAACCTACACTAAGATCTTGGATTGCTTTAGTTAATTCAATAATCCCATATGAGAAAATAGTCTATCAAAATAGAGATTGTCCTTTAAAGTTTTCTAGAATTTGGGACTTCTGGAATTCTTTGCATCTCACTGTCTCTGCACGTGATTAATGACATGTTTGGCTGAAATACCTAAAGTGTATAAGTGGACTGGATAGAGAATTTAATCACTTAAAATAGAATAAATTCATATATATATTTATATGGTTGCATACCTGTACCCTGAGTTAAAAGGTGATATAGTCATTGAGTTAACTCTGGTAGCTGAATTGAAGTTAAAGAAATGACAATGGTACAACAATGAGACAGATGAGCGCTTATATTTATTTTTATTATTATTGAAAAAAAGTGTCTAGATGAATAACAAATATTTTTGAGATATTCAACACAACATGTTGTAACCCTGATTGTCTAATTTGAAAAAATGTTAAATTTGGCGAAAATTTTGCAATTTTCAAAGTTTTAATTTTTATGCCCTTAAATCAGAGAGATATGTCACACAAAATAGTTAATAAATAACATTTTCCACATGTCTACTTTACATTAGCACAATTTTGGAACAAATTTTTTTTTTTAGTAGGAAGCTATAAGGGTTAAAAGTTGACCAGCGATTTCTCATTTTAACAACAAAATTTACAAAACCATTTTTTTAGAGACTACATCACATTTGACTTGACTTTGAGGGGCCTTTATGACAGAAATACCCAAAAGTGACACCATTCTAAAAACTGCACCCCTCAAGGTACTCAAAACCACATTCAAGAAGTTTATTAACTCTTCAGGTGCTTCACAGGAATTTTGACATGTGGAAGAAAAAAATGAACATTTAACTTTTTTCACAAAAATGTTACTTTAGACCCAATTTTTTTATTTTCGCAGGGGTAACAGGAAAAAATTGACCCCAAAATGTGTTGTGCAATTTCCCCTGAGCACGCAGATACCCCATATGTGAGGAAGAAACACTTTGGGCGCAAGGCAGGGTTGGGAAGGGAAGGAGCGCCATTTGACTTTTTGAATGTAAAATTTGCTTGAATAATTAGCGGACACCATGTTGTGTTTGGGGAGCCCCTGATGTGCCTGAACAGTGGAAACCCCCCACAAGTGACCCCATTTAGGAAACTAGACCCCCTAGGGAACTTATCTAGATGTGTGGTGAGCACCTTGAACCCCCAGGTGCTTCACAGTAGTTTATAACATTGAGCCGTAAAAATAAAATTTTCACATTTTTCTAACAAAAATGATTTTCAGCCCCCAATTTTGCATTTTCATAAGGGTAACAGGAGAAATTGCACCATGCAATTTGTTGTGCAATTTCTCCTGAGTAAGCTGATACCCCATATGTTGGGGAAAACCACTATTTGGGCGCACGGCAGGGTTCAGAACGGAAGGAGCGCCATTTGACTTTTTGAATGTGAAATTTGCTTGAATAATTAGCGGACGCCATGTTGCGTTTGGGGAGCCCCTGATGTGCCTAAACAGTGGAAACCCCCCACAAGTGACACCATTTTGGAAACTAGACCCCCTAGGGAACTTATCTAGATGTGTGGTGAGCACCCTGAACCCCCAGGTGCTTCACAGATGTTTATAACATTGAACCGTATAAATAACATTTTCACATTTTTTCAACAAAAATGTTTTTCAGCCCCCAATTTTGCATTTTCATAAGGGTAACAGGAGAAATTGCACCATGCAATTTGTTGTGCAATTTCTCCTGAGTAAGCTGATACCCCATATGTTGGGGAAAACCACTATTTGGGCGCACGGCAGGGTTCAGAAGGGAAGGAGCGCCATTTGACTTTTTGAATGTAAAATTTGCTTGAATAATTAGCGGACGCCATGTTGCGTTTGGGGAGCCCCTGATGTGCCTAAACAGTGGAAACCCCCCACAAGTGACACAATTTTGGAAACTAGACCCCCTAGGGAACTTATCTAGATGTGTGGTGAGCACCCTGAACCCCCAGGTGCTTCACAGATGTTTATAACATTGAACCGTATAAATAACATTTTCACATTTTTTCAACAAAAATGTTTTTCAGCCCCCAATTTTGCATTTTCACAAGGGTAACAGGTTGCGTTTTGGGAGTCCCTGATGTGCATGAATAGTGGAAACCACCCCACCCTCCCCCCAGTGACTCCATTTTAGAAGCTACACCCCTCGAGGATTTTATCAAGGGGTATAGTGAACATTTTGAACCCAGAGGTACGACACAGAATTTGATAACATTAGGTCATCATATTGAATAAGTTGTCATTAGTCTTGAGTGCAAGTGGTCGCTATTTGAGTTTGCATCAGGTACTAGGGTATGCACCAAGTATCGCGGGTGCTCAAGTGACATGCTCGAGTCCCTGCCCCGCATGCTTTTTTATTAAACACCCAAAAAAAACATGCGGGGATCACTCGTGCATGGCAGGCAATTCCCGCAAGGTTTTTTTGGCTGTATAACAGTTGCAAAACATTTGGGGAGGAGACTCAAGCTAGTCACTCGAGCACCTGCCATACTCTGTGCATACCCAAGCACTGATGCAAACTCAAGTAGCGAGTACTTGCCCTCACTAGTCACCATATCGTCATTTTTTTTTCTTTACTTCTGAAAAAATCCCAACCCCAACCCGAACCTTAGCCTAACCCTAGCCTAACCTTAGCCTAACCCTAGCCTAACCCTAGCCCAACCCTAACCCAACCCTAACCGCAGCCCTAGCCCAACCCTAACCCCAGCCCTAACTCCAACCCTAACCCTAGCCCAACGTTAACCTAAACCCTAGCACAACCCTAACCCTAACCCTAGCACAACCCTAACCCTAACCCTAGCACAACCCTAACCCTAAAGTTTATTTTTTACGCCGTTCCTCGTGTGGTATAAGTGATTAGACAATGTTATTCTTCGGTCGGTGCAATTACAGCGATGTCAGATTCGTATCGGGTTTTTATGATTGACAGCTGTTACACACTAAAAGACGCATTTTTTTGAAAAGACTAGTTTTTGAGAGCTATAATTTTTCCATATTTCGGCCGACAGACGATTTTATCGGTATAATTTTCGGGAAAATTACATTTTTTGATCGCTTTCTATTCCGATTTTTGGGAGGCAGAATAAACAAAAAGCCAACAATTAAGGAATTGGGGTTTTTTTGTTTTTTTTTATGCCGTTCTGTGTGTGGTAAAATTGATAAGACAACTTTATTCGTCGGGTCAGTATGTTTGCAGCGGTACCACATTTTTTTTTTTATATTTTGGCGCTTTTACACAATAAAAACTATTTTATCGAAAAAATTGTTTTTGCATCGCTTTATTCTGAGAGATATAACTTTTTTATTTTTCTGTTGTTGGAGCTGTATTGCAGCTTGTTTTTTGCGGTACAAGATGACGTTTTCAGCGGTACCATTTTTATTTACATTCGTCTTTTTGATCGCGTTTTATTCCATTTTTTTGTTTGGTGGTATGATGATAAAACATCATTTTATGTTTAGTTTTTTTTTTTTTTTTTACCGTGTTCACTAAAGGGGTTAACTAATGGAATAGTTTTATAGGTCAGGTCATTCCAGACGCGGCGATACCAAATATGTGTACTTTTACTGGTTTATTTTATTTTTTCATAAGATTATTTATTTATGGGTACAATATATATATATTTTTTATTATCACTTTTTTCGCGCTTACCTCCTCTTGCCCCCGGAATGCTGCGATCGATTTCAATCACAGCATTTCGGGGGTTAATGTGCCGGGAGCGGTGCGGGACCGCTCCCTGCACATAGCACAGGGTGTCAGCTGTAACAATCAGCTGACACCCGGCGGCGATCTCGCCTGCACCGCCAGGGCGTATTAATACGTATCAGGCCCATAAGGCCCAGGGCACAGATACATACTAATAAGCCCTGGGTCAGAAAGGGGTTAATATATTCAGAGATCTTCACTTTCAGCTTCCTTGTTGTGCATCCTATATATTGGAGATTGCATATTTTACACAAAGCTAAATAGATTTTATATGCAGAATTAGTTAATAAAAGATTTTATCACAAATGATGCTCCAGTAATACTTAATGTAAGTTTTTTTAGCTATATCTATATTCTGACAAAGACCACAGTGTGATGTTCCACATTTAGAACACCCCTTGAAGGGTAACCATGTATCTAGGGCAGTATTTACAACCTGATATGTACTTGGTGATATTATCCCAGATAACGACCTGGATTTCTTAGCCACAAATCTCACTCCTTAATCTAAGATAGTAGATAATTTATAACCATGGTGTAGTATTGGTAATTTTTTTTTCATTAATTTGACTATATTAGAATAGTCTGAAGAATAAGGTGTAGAAACAGTAACCGGCAAAATCTGATCCAGAATTGAATTCTAGGTTTATTGCTAAAAAGACGACTGTGCCTATACTCTTTAGATGCAATGGATAACGCCCTGTTTAAACATGAATGTGAATACCCCCTGCCTAAAAATTTCTTCCTAATTGTGTCCCATTCAAAATCAGGATCATCCAAACATGCCTGTTGCCCGCACGGATGAACTCTTCAACCGGAAGATGTTTAATAATATGCCGTGGATGACAGCTACTGGCAAGCAAGAGTTTTGCCAAAAATTGGATTTCTATGCAATTTGGTGTTATTTCATTGACTACATCAACTGTCAGTAATAAATCTAAGAAGGGTGAGAGGTCTCTTTTTTTCAATAACAAACTCGAGATTCATGTCATTATCATTTAGATATCTAAGAAAATTGTCCATATTACAATCATATCCTTGAAAAAAACAATAAAATCGTCTATATATCTACCAAATCTACCAAACCATTTTATATGGCACTCAAAAGGATGAGCTGCAGAATAAATATAGCGCTCCTCCCACCAGTACATATAGATGTTGGCCAGAGATGGAGAATATTTACTCCCAACTGGACAACCTTTAATCTGCAAATAATAAACCTGGTTAAACATAAAATACAGTAATTGTGAGCTAACAAAAAAGAAACAGCAGATAAGATATTGTTATTGAGCAATAGGGATTAACTGGTCACAAAATAAGATAATGCCGACATGGGGCATGCAGGAATAAAGAGCTGACACATTACTTGTAACACAATAGATATTATGTAACCCTTTTAAAGACTCAATAATACATAAGAGTTTTAGTATCCTGTATAAAATAGGTGTAATCTCCGTTAAAGGTTGAATAAATCCGTCAGTCCAGTCTGATAGACGTTCCAACACGAAACCATTTCCTGCAACAATTGAACGGAAGGTTGGTGGAAGCACTTCTTTGTGAACCTTTGGCAGTACGTGTAAAACCGGACAAATAGCATGGTCAATAAAAATTTATTCAGTCTCTTTTTTTGTCGCAATATTTAAAGAAATCGCTTCCTGCAGCAATGTATCCAATTCTTTATGAAACTGTTTAGTTGGATCATGAGACAGTTTACTATATGTGGAATATAACATTTTCAGAATCTCCCATATAAAGTGTTATCCAATACCACCACAGAGTCCTTGAGCCACCCTTATCCGACGGCCGAATACCGGTAATTATATTTTTATTTGTTTCCAATTGTTTGATAGTCTACAGTTCAGATCTGGATAAATTTGATTCCTATTGTGCTTGTTCAGAAAGTAAATTTTTCAAGTCCCGCTCAATAGCCTGTTGGAACGCATCTATAATATTGACTCTAGATTGAATTGGATAGAATATTGGATTAGGTGCATTAGATTTTCCAGGAGGAGATACCAATGGTGATGATTCGGTATGTAAATCTTTTAGAACACTAACAGAACATTATTCTTGAAAAGAATGGACATTGATATTAAATGTCTTTAATTCCACTCTCTCCGGCATTTCATCCACATCTGCCTCAATGAATTCTTGGACATTAACTTCACTATACGCAATAGAATCCATATGGAACTCAGAGTTTCGAATCTTCCAATTATTCTCAAAAAAATGTCTCTTAACAGTCAGCAACTTGACATATTTATTCATGTCCCGAATAGTATTGATGTAGTTGACGTGTCCTGTGGGTACAAAATTCAGTCCTCGTGATAAAACTTTTAATTATATATGGCACATATTGTTGAGCAAGTATGTTCTGTTCCGAGTATACTCGGGCGAGCTCCGAGTATTTACAGCTGCTCGGTGATATGTTTGAATCACTCCCATGTGCATGATTTGCGACTGTTTGACAGCTTTATTATATGTGAGGAATGTGTAAGAAATAGACATTCCTCCCATGTAATAAAGCTGTCAAACAGTTGCAAATCATGCACACGGGAGCGATTCAAACATATCACCGAGCAGCTGTAAATACTTGGAGCTCGGCCCGAGCATACTCGGCGAAAGGGTTAATAGAACATACTCGCTCAACACTAATGGCTCAGGATAATGGATGACAAGTTGATGATTGAAATACTGGAAGTATTGTTGTCGTGATATGGTATGTGGGGTATCATTCTTTCTATGTTCAGATTTTTACTGATTTTAGGAGTGTTGTCTTGTTGCTCTGTATCATTCTGTGTGTTCTCCGTATTGTCTAGAGTCTTAATTACCTTACAAAAGGTCAGATAATTGAATTAGCTCACTTATTATCTGCAACCTGAATTTGTCCATCCCTCATGATGAATCCCTGCTGACATTTCCCGCAAATCACCCCCTGTAGTGCATTCATCTCTTAAGCCCCCGTCTCACATAGCGAGATCGCTAGCGAGATCGCTGCTGTGTCACGGTTTTGGTGACGCAACAGCGACCTCACCAGCGATGTCGCTATGTGTGACACTTTGCAACGATCAGGCCCCTGCTGTGAGGTCGCTGATCGCTGCAAAGTGTTCTGGACCATTTTTTGGTCGTTGCTCTCCCGCTGGTCAGCACACATCGCTGTGTGTGACCAGCGGGAGCAGTGATCAGGCTGGTAAATGGTAAACATCAGGTTACTAGGGGCACACGCGCACCTAGTAACCTGTTGTTTATCATGGTTACGAGCCTGCTCAAGTGAGCGGTAACCTCCCGCTCACTGTAGCAGAGTGGTAACCATGATAAACAACAGGTTACTAGGCGCGCGTGTGCCCCTAGTAACCCGATGTTTACCATAGTTGCCAGCCTGCTCCTGCTTCAGCAGGCTCGTAACCAGGAGCAGGACATCGTGGAAAGATTCTTTCCACGATGTCGCTGCTCCCCTGATCGTTGGTGAGCCTGCCTGTTTGACAGCTCACCAGCGACCACATAGTGATGCAGCAACGATCCCTGACAGGTCGTATCGTTGTCGGGATCGTTGCAGCGTCGCTAAGTGTGACGGGGCCTTAAGGCACCATTCCCAGGTCTGGGGGGGCTGGAAACCAATCAACCTGTCTTCCTGGCCCTGGATATAAGGAGGGGGCCTGAGGAGGACAGAGAGAGGAGCAAGATAGATCCTTTGTGGGATGCTGTTGCTAAGGCCAGCACCCCAAGGAGACTTGGAGAAACCCGGATTGTCATGGAAAATACTGCTGAAAGAGCCTAAACGGAGAAGCATCTGGAGCTGCACTGCCATATTAGTCTCTAAGCGGAGGATTGGGCCTCTTATCTCCCGGGCATTTATCCCGCTACTGGAATGTATTCGTGATCTTGTTCTATTTCATCCTCTGTGTGGTTGATTGTTTTATGGACCTTTCGGTATACATATAGTAAAGGTTATTGGGACTGTTCACTCACCTCTTGCTCTGTTGATTGTGTGATACCAGAGTAAGACCCCGTGACTGTTGTCATGGACTGACATTGCAGTTTTACTACCACTCATTTGTAATTTCTTTTGGGATGCGATCTCATTGTATTTCCTTCTTTGTTTTCTGCCTCCTCTATCATCACTTCATTTTTTAACCCATATTAGTGGGTATATCAGATTTGAATTGAGAACTTTTCCTTATTTAATTATAATGTTTTTATATGCAAGGAATTCAATGTCTGAGCTCTCTTGTTCAGACAGGTCAGATACATGATCAACTTCAGATGAGCTGAAACTGATCTTAGATCTCCTCCATTCCTGTTTATGTGATTTTGTTGAGTCTTTAAAGGGGTTGTCCACTACTAGGACAACCTCTTCTTGAACTAAATGTTTGGGCGGATAAAATAAAAAAACGTATACTTACCTCAAGTGTCGGTGCTGTGTCAGCACTCGAGGTCCCGGAACTCTGGTGCAGTGGAATGACACGTGGTTCCTGACAAACAATCAGCGCTGGCGTCACTGTCCCCACCTACGTAGGGATTGAACATGAAGAGGAAGTCTGAGCTACAGCTGATCTTTGATTTCTTCTTCATGTTCAATCTATATGTAGGTGGGGACAGTGACGCCAGCGCTGATTGGGCACCGAGCACCACAAGTCATTCCACTGCACCAGAGCCCTGGGACAGAGGCAATCTGGAACTTCTGTGCCCATCGGGAGTGAAGTTTATTGCAGAAGTTGGGATTTCATAACCCACAACCCTGCCTACATGAGGTCATCATGGACGGTGTGTGGGTGGAACTCAGGGGCTGATAAAAGATCAAGCCAAATTATGATCTGGGTTCCTGTAGAGAGATACATTTTGGTGCATGAGTAATTCCCGTCCGCTGGATGTTCTACAAATGAAGAGCTCTCCTTCGCTAGGTCGAATCATATCTGTGATCTGTGCAGTAAGTTTCCTTTGTTTTATCACCTTTATTTTATGTAACTGTATTTGCTGTATTGTTTGGTCCCCTTTATAAAAATCTTCTGTATATTTTTCACAAACACTGCCTCCTTTTGGATTAAATATAAAATGTAATGATTCTGTTCCTTTTGTTCTGTAAACTGCACCCATACGCTAACAGAACCAGGCCTCCAGTCAGCCTGTAAAAATTAGGTATATACATACTGTATATTACATGTGTTGGAATCCAGAGGTGTATATACCGTATGATCACTGTTTGTTTTCCGTAAACCGGCCTGTTAGTGCAAACAGCCGGCGGCCTCCTCCATTAATCGTCGGCCAATCGTGTAATTATCTGGACGATAGAGTGCAGCAGAGAACTGTTCGCTCGAAAGATCACAGTGGGTGGTTCTGCGTGACCTTCCTGGGCTGTGATATTTGTGATAATATTGATACCGCCATATAGTACACACACGGCTACAGTCCGTACACACACGGCTCCGCTCCGTACACTTTCGGCTGTGCTCAATACACATCTTACGAGCACGCGGCTCCGCACATCGTCTCACCTGCACGGCTCCGCTCTGTAAACGTCGTACAGGCACAGCTCCGCTCACGTCATACACATACAGCCCCGCTCTGTACATATGTACACACACAGCTCCGCTCTGTACATGAAGTACACACACTGCTAAGCTCCATACACCTTGTTCACACACAGCTCCACTTTGTCTAGACATGGCTCCGCTCCGTACACCTCGTACAATCACCGCTCTGCTCCATACACGCACAGCTCCACTCTGTACACACGGTTCCGCACCGTACACGCGTGGCCCCGCTTCCTACACCTTGTACACATGCGGCCCCGCTCCGTACATGTGTGGCCCCGCTCCCTACACCTTGTACACGTGTGGCCCCGCTCCCTACACCTCGTACATTCGCGGCCCTGCTCCCTACACGTCGTACACGCGCGGCTCCACACGCCTCGTACACGCGTGGCTCTGCTCCGTAGAAGCGCGGCTTCTCTCCGTACACCTCGTACACGCGCGGCTCTGCTCCGCGCACCTCGTACACACGCGGCTACGCACGCCTCGTACATGCACGGCTCTGCTCCGTGCACCTCGTACACGCGTGGCTCTGCTCCGCGCACCTCGTACATGCATGGCTCTACTCCGCACACCTCGCACACGCACGGATCCGCTCCGTACACACTTGGCTCCTCTCTGCTCCGCACACCTCGTACACACGCGGCTTCGATCCGTACGCCTCGTACACGTGTGGCTCCGCTCCGTACGCCTCGTACACGCGCGGCTCCGCACAACTCGTACACGCGCGGCTCCGCTCCGTACACCTCGTACACGCGCGGCTCTGCTCCGCGCACCTCGTACACGCGCGGCTCTGCTCCGCGCACCTCGTACACACGCGGCTCTGCTCAGTACGCCTCGTACACGCGTGGCTCCGCACGCCTCGTACACGCACGGCTCTGCTCCGCGCACCTCGTACACGCGCGGCTCTGCTCCGTGCACCTAGAACACGCGTGGCTCTGCACCGCGCACCTCGCACACGCGTGGCTCTGCTCCGTGCACCTCATACACGCGCGGCTCTGCTCTGCGCACCTCGTACACGCACGGATCCGCTCCGTACACACTTGGCTCCTCTCTGCTCCGCACACCTCGTACACACGCGGCTCCGATCCGTACACCTCGTACACACACGGCTCCGCTCCGTAAACCTCGTACACACGCGGCTCCGCTCCGTACACCTCGTACACGCGCGGCTCGGCTCCGTACACATGCGGCTCGGCTTCGTACACCTCAAACAAGCGCGGCTCCGCTCCGTACGCCTCGTGCACACACGGCTCAGCTCCGTACACCTCGTACACACACGGCTCCGCACACCTAGTACACACGCGGCTCCGCTCCGTACACCTTGTACACACACGGCTCCGCTCTGTACACCTCGTACACACGCGGCTCTGCTCCGCGCGCCTCGTACTCACGCGGCTCCGTACACCTCGTACACACGCGGCTCCGTACACCTCGTACACACGCGCCTCAGTACACCTCGTACACACGCGGCTCCGTACACCTCGTACACACGCGGCTCCTCTCCGTACACCTCGTACACACGCGGCTCAGTACACCTCGTACACACGCGGCTCAGCTCCGCGCACCTCGTATACGCGCGGCTCCGCTCCGCACGCCTCGTACACGCGCAGCTCCTCTCCGCACACCTCGTACACGCACGTCTCCGCTCCGTACGCCTCGTACACATGCGGCTCCGCTCCGCACGCCTCGTACACGCGCGGCTCCGCTCCGTACGCCTCGTACACGCGCGGCTCCGCTCCGTACACCTCATACAAGTGCGGCTCCGCTCCGTACGCCTCACACACGCGCGGCTCCGCTCCGTACACCTCGTGCACACGCGGCTCCGGTCCGTACACCTCGTACACGCGCGGCTCCGCTCCGTACACCTCGTACACGCGCGGCTCCGCTCCGTACACCTCGTACACACGCGGCTCCGCTCCGTACACCTCGTACACGCGCGGCTCCGCTCCGTACACGTCGTACACGCGCGGCTCTGCAACGCCCACCTCGTACATGCACGGATCCGCTCCGTACACACTTGGCTCCTCTCTGCTCCGCACACCTCGTACACACGCGGCTCCGCTCTGTACGCCTCGTACACGCGCGGCTCCGCTCCGTACGCCTTGTACACGCGTGGCTCCGCTCCGTACACCTCGTACACGCGCAGCTTCTCTCCGTACACCTCGTACACGCGCGGCTCTGCTCCGCGCACCTCGTACACGCGCAGCTCTGCTCCGCGCACCTCGTACATGCGCGGCTCTGCTCCGCGCGCCTCGTACACGCGTGGCTCTGCTCAGTACGCCTCGTACACGCGCGGCTCTGCACGCGCACCTCGTACACGCGCGGCTCTGCTCCGCGCACCTCGTACACGCGCGACTCAGCTTCGCGCACCTCGTACACCCGCGGCTCCGCTCCGTACGCCTTGTACACGCGCGGCTCCGCTCCGTACACCTCGTACACGCGCAGCTTCTCTCCGTACACCTCGTACACGCGCGGCTCTGCTCCGCGCACCTCGTACACGCGCAGCTCTGCTCCGCGCACCTCGTACATGCGCGGCTCTGCTCCGCACGCCTCGTACACACGGCTCTGCTCCGTACGCCTCGTACACATGCGGCTCCGCTCCGTACGCCTCGTACACACGCGGCTCCACATGCCTCGTACACGCGCCTCTGTTATGCCAAGTTTTTAGCAATAAGGTTCGGATACGGCTTTAAAGAAGGCAACCCTTTGCGATATAACGCAATTTTATTTATAATAGTTGATTTAAAAGGTAAAATACATAATTAAAGGAATAGTATGATATGATGATATTGCATACACTTTTGTATACAGTCATATGAAAAAGTTTGGGCACCCCTATTAATCTTAAGCTTAATGTTTTATAAAAATTGGTGTTTTTGCAACAGCTATTTCAGTTTGATATATGTAATAACTGTTGGACACAGTAATGTTTCTGCCTTGAAATGAGGTTTATTGTGCTAACAGAAAATGTGCAATCTGCATTCAAACAAAATTTGACCTGTGCATAAGTATGGGCACCCTTATCATTTTCTTGTTTTAAATACTCCTACCTACTTTTTACTGACTTACTAAAGCACTTTTTTTGGTTTTGTAACCTCATTGAGCTTTGAACTTCATAGCCAGGTGTATGCAATCATGAGAAAAGCTACTTAAAGTGGCCACTTGCAAGTTGTTCTCCTGTTTGAATCTCCTCTGAAGAGTGGCATCATGGGCTCCTCAAAACAACTGTCAAATGATCTGAAAACAAAGATTATTCAACATAGTTGTTCAGGGGAAGGATACAAAAAGCTGTCTCAGAGATTTAACCTGTCAGTTTCCACTGTGAGGAACATAGTAAGGAAATGGAAGAACATAGGGACAGTTCTTGTTAAGGCCAGAAGTGGCAGGCCAAGAAAAACATCAGAAAGGCAGAGAAGAAGAATGGTGAGATCAGTCAAGGACAATCCTCAGACCACCTCCAGAGAGCTGCAGCATCAACTTGCTGCAGATGGTGTCACTGTGCATCGGTCAACTATACAACGCACTTTGCACAAGGAGAAGCTGTATGGGAGAGTGATGCGAAAGAAGCCGTTTCTGCAAGTACGCACAAACAGAGTCGGCTGAGGTATGCAAAAGCACATTTGAAGAAGCCTATTTCTTTTTGGAAGAAGGTCCTGTGGACTGATGAAACCAAGATTGAGTTGTTTGGTCATACAAAAAGGCGTTATGCATGGTGGCAAAAAAACACAGCATTCCAAGAAAAACACTTGCTACCCACAGTAAAATTTGGTGGAGGTTCCATCATGCTTTGGGGCTGTGTGGTCAATGCCGGCACTGGGAATCTTGTTAAAGTTGAGGGACGCATGGATTCCACTCAGTATCAGCAGATTCTTGACAATAATGTTCAAGAATCAGTGATAAAGTTGAAGTTACGCAGGGGATGGATCTTTCAGCAAGACAATGATCCAAAACACCGCTCCAAATCTACTCAGGCATTCATGCAGAGGAACAATTACAATGTTCTGGAATGGCCATCCCAGTCCCCAGACCTGAATATCATTGAACATCTGTGGGATCATTTGAAGAGGCTGTCCATGCTCAGCGACCATCAAACTTAACAGAACTGGAATTGTTTTGTAAAGAGGAATGGTCAAAAATACCTTCATCCAGGATCCAGGAACTCATTAAAAGCTACAGGAAGCGACTAGAGGCTGTTATTTTTGCAAAAGGAGGATCTACTAAATATTAATGTCACTTTTCTGGTGAGGTGCCCATACTTATGCACCTGTCAAATTTTGTTTGAATGCAGATTGCACATTTTCTGTTAGTACAATAAACCTCATTTCAAGGCAGAAACATTACTGTGTCCAACAGTTATTACATATATCAAACTGAAATAGCTGCTGCAAAAACACCAATTTTTATAAAACATTAAGCTTAAGATTAATAGGGGTGCCCAAACTTTTTCATATGACTGTATGTTATAATACAAAGGTTAAGTACATATATATATATATATATATATATATATATATATATATATATATATATATATACTCATTTCGTCACCAAGGAGCTTTTAAACATCATCTGTCTGGAACATCAGAGAAGCAATTTCACCAAGACAGAGAGACCCCTGGAAGTCTTCACAACACTGCATGGGCAGGTACATACAACACTACACATCAGTGCAGGTATAACTTATGGCTTCTCCCTGTATCATGATTCCAGTGACTTTTATAAGGCTTAGACAATGGAAGCATAAAGCTGGTTAATGTTTATAAGTATGAGTCGTCGATAATACAGAATTGGCCAGGTTCTGTAATCTCGAGAAGTTTACCTATAAACATTGTTTTAGACAATAGATCTGTGTATTTCTTCTGGAACATAATGGTAAGTGTACACACATTATCTGAATCAGTATTTTGGTTACAATAACACTATTTGTCAAAGCAAATATAACACTGGTCACTTGTGTACAAATCAGGATAATGAATCTTTGAAACACACAACTTCATAGACCATAGAACAATTAACATTGTCTTACTGCATTGACACCTAGCAAACACTTTGTGGATAGCATGCATCAAGGACAGTTCATGTGAAAGAACTACTTTATCAGTATCAGAGTATATCAATGATATTACACTGCAGTATATTGCAATATATTCCATACTTGGTCTAATGACCACACTTTATCAAAGCATATAAACAATATGTTACAATATGTAGGCTATAAGATATCCATATTTTTATTAGCAATACAATCCACACTTGGATATCTTATAGCCACACATTATTTATACAAAGCACCCTATCCAAAGTGGATGGTTTTAGCGGATGATTAACATAAAAATAATAATGGAAGTGTACACTGTGTACAACAACACAAAGCAATGCATGAACAAATTATAGCAAAAAATAAATCAGCTGGCCTAATACTCAAAGTCTTCATGGTAATCATCTCTTCTGCCAAAAAGCTTTCCCCAATGCAGTTCACACAGGCACAACATGGATTGCACGTGAAGTTCTGGGTCACAACTTCTCCTTCTGTATCGTCATCTTGAGTAGCTACCCCTATAAGCTTTGTCCATAACTGTAAAGGGGGTCGGTACTGCCACCAAGTCTCAAATATATTGATAGCAGTGGAATGGCTAGTGTTCATCATTTGAGCTAAGTAAATCAATAGATTCTGTTTGGTTTTCCATGACGCCACATTTTCCATGGTTGGCCTCTCGATTTTCGGTCTGAAGATCGCTTGGGTCATCATTTCCAGATTTTGATCTAAAGGGAAAACACATATTATTCTCTGCACAAAATCCCGGTCAGTTGGGACGTGTTCCCCTTTCTTTTGCCCGGGTTTCATAACTATCAACACATTGTCTGCTCCTTGAACAATTACCTCAGCAGGTTCTGGAGGACCTTTGTCACCCAGTTGTTTCACCCAGATTTTTGCACCATCATTGATAGGATGTGAGGATCCAAATCCTTCACCTCCTCTGACTTTCACAACTGCAGGGGTCCTTACTCTGACCACCTTCGTTTTAGAAATAGACAGTACCAGTAACTGAGTTATCTTATCTCTCTTCTGTATTATCATGACCTTTTCTTCATAATTCATTAAAAGTACCTTAATTTCTTCCTGATAATCCTGGTCTATCACTCCTCCCATTACATGAATACCCTTTAAGGCCAAGCCTGACCTTGAGGTTATAAGACTAAGACCAAAATGCTCAGGTTGCATTTGCAAGCCTATAGCAGTCCTGATTTTCTTTACAGCTTCTTTGAAGTGACTTTCATTGTCACTTTGAATCTGTATTGGGATACAGTACAATACCATTGTTTCCAAAGTCTTAATAGTATTGTTAGCATTGGCCATTTTACAGGTACAAATCAACGTAAACCCAGAATGTGCATCCACAGCCATGCATACGCATCCTCCATCATGTAGAGGGGGGCCAATGTAGTCCATTTGCCAAATTTGCCCAGGAAGTTTTCCTCCAGCTTTCTGGCCTCTCACCACATGAGGGATTGGTCTCTGTTTTGAATGTTGACACTTCATGACAGTTTCCTTTATGAAATCTAACCTGATGGGCACCCCTCTGGTCTGTGCCCATTGAGTCAGTCCAAGCAGCTCCTCAGTGGTGTCAGTCTTTTTATTGGATTCAGTGACTGATATTTTGGACTGTTCGTCTGCTACTGAGTTGAAGAGTCTTTCCAGGGTATCTGAAGCACAAATAGCATCAACATGAAACACAGTCACTTTAATCATTTGCACAATTGCCCAGATATCTTGCCACAACTCTTTTCTCCATACTTCTTTGCTATGTATACTTGTAGTCTGATAGCCCACTGCGTTCCACACATGGTTGTTGCCTTGGTAACTTGCTGACCCTTCTGTAAACCACGCTTGTTTCCTCTGCTCAGGAATCAATTGTTCAAAGGGTATCTCCTGCTCCTGAAGTCCCACAGAGACTTTGCTTAACTTCTCATGCAATGTGGAGATTCCACTAACTCCTGGTTTTGCTCTGTCCTGAATTGCCTCAATTTGCTTTCCTCCTAATTCTGTAGTTATAACCTTGCACTCACTGAATTGTTTTGGAGTTCCCTTAATCAAACTGGCCTCCGCCCCTGTATCTACCAACATATGTGGGGCGTGGGCAGCATGTCAATCACTTTTATCTGTCTCCCTCCATCGATCCCCCATTTCAGATGAAGACATCTTATTAGGAGAAAATGATGCCCCCTTCTGTTGGGCTTTGAATTCCTGTATCAAGGATTTAACTTCATCATAAAGATCATCAAACCCCGGTGCTGTGGGCTTTGCTGGTGACGAGGAGGGAGTGGGTCCTCTCTCTCCCCATGTCCTGCCCGGGCCCTGCTGTGGGGATTCAGAATCTTTTACTGTAACCTTTCTATTATGTGAAACCTCTGACTTTTTATTAAGTCCTCTCTTTAGATATAATTTCCACATCTCGTCAGTACCAATCCCGTCTATTTTATCCCTGTGGACACCATCCCTTATCAGGGCCATAAACATATCTTTCTAGGTAATGTGGCATCTAGGATTGTAGTTACTTTTGACATTGTCACGCTGCTCTTCAGAGGGAAAATTACCGTTTTGTTTGGGACCCCAATCTCCCAGATCCCCTAACTGTCTAATTGCCTCCAATGTATTGGCGATAGTTTTCCCAGTTTGATTTATCATTATTGTCATCATGATATGCTTATAGGCTGGAGGGGCCTTTCTAATGATACGATTTCTAATAGATACACTTACAATAACTTGCATGTAATCGTCATATGTATTTGCTGAAATAGCATTTTTCATGACCTCCTCCTTCAATCTCTGAGCACAATCTTTCAATGTAAACCATGGTTTTTCATTTGGTGGCCAATCTGCCTCTGATGGGTATTTATGCTGCAATGCCATGGCCACAACATCAAGCATACTACACACCACATGTGGCTGCTGAATTGTCAAGGTACGGAAGGCCTCCTTCACTACAGGTTCATGACTGAGTTGGACAAATTTTGAGCCATCCACTGCATCCACCTGCACTCCATGAGCCCCCATCTCCCATAATCTGACAGCCCAAGCTACCAAAGATTCATTTGGCTTTTGAGAAAAACGATCATGAAGGTCATTAAGCTCCTGCTGACTGTAATCCTCTACTGCATTCTTATTCTGTTTACCTGCAGCAGTCTCTACCATCCGTCTCCGATATATAGGATGAACTTTCACTGGGTTAAGAGGAGGATCAATTTCTCTCTTTCCATTGAAATATTCATCCTCAGTCTCTGGATCGGTGATGTTTTCGGAGTCAGTTGAATTCCATACATCCCCATCCCACTGATCAGGGCTCCACTCTATCCCTGCTTTGGCTATGGCCAAAGCTACTTTCTTTTTATTAACCTTCCCTCGCCTCCTTTTGTATTTATACTGTGCTACACATACAGCAGCCTTTTCTGCAACATGCTGATATCCATCACATCTGTCCATTAATAACTTATTCTGACACTGTGCTATAACCAATGCATTCTGGGCCTCACACAGCTGTCTTTCCAATTCCTGAACTTTTGTTAATATACGTATTCTTTCCTCATGCTGTTTTCTATATGCAGACAGCAGGATCCATCCACGCCTGCCAACAGCGCCCAACTCTTTACCTTTTTCTACTTTCACTTTCTGCAAGCATGAAACCACATCATCAGGTTCAGCATCATTCAAACATTTGTCCCACGCTTCACTCAAACCAGCACTGTGGGACCATTTTGTTGCCAAAATATAATAGGGAGTCTGTTCCCAACCTGGAATCTCAACAGACTCACACCTACCTTTCTCTTAAAGAAAGGCATGTTTTATGCAATATAACAATATCACTCTATCACTGTCATGGTACATCGTTTTCCCTGTCCTGCATTTCTGTATAAAATGTCATGATGTGATGTAAATACCCATGCTCTTTCCCAGATCTTTGTTCCTCAACCATAATTTAACTTGGGCTTGTGTCAACACTGCTAGAGGACTCCCCATTGTTCTCTTAAGCAGGGGGAGAACTCACAGTACACATCTTTATAGACACATCGGAGCCATGCCATGGACTAAACCATCGACTAGGAGGGGGGAAACCTCTCCTCCCCTACCCTTGGGCTGTTCCCGGTAGCCCAAGACAATGGACTTATGCGTGACCAGTGTTGTGTTGGGAGATCTCTGGAGGAAGAAGTGTGGGGGCTCTTAGCTGCCGCAAGACCTCACGCCCGTCGGTGATTGTGGACTTATTATGAACCTTAGGAATAACATGGATTTTTGATTTGGTATGCTGCCTGCCTTAATAAATCCCATTGGATCGTTCTTAGTCCGGTGGTCTCTTCTTGCTCTGCCGCATACCCCGTCACAAACTGGTTTGCAGCGGTGGGATCAGAGCAGAAGGAATGGAGGACAACGGCCCATCAACAGCTGGAACCAGAGCCTCAGAGTACAAGAACTGGACTGTGGTGAGTTTACAAACAAAGGCCCGTGAACTGGGGGTCAGCTACAAGTGACTCTCAAAGGAGCAGCTAACTGAGGCTTTGGAAGGAGTTCGCCTGCAAGAGTACACTGAGGAAGCACCTCCACGGCCAATGGAGGAAAGGCGACAAGCAGAGGTAAATACCCAAAAAAGTCAGTGGGCTGTGTGGTACGAGGAGGAGATGGCAATGATGGGAGAGGAGGTCTCCATAGACTATAAGATGGAGATCATGCGAGGAGCTAAGGAGATGGCATTGCTGGAGAGGCAGATAGCTTTGGAAGCAGCTAGAAGCGCCAGACAGACTGTAACCCCAGCACCCACCATGAGGGAACTCGCCAGAGTGTCCCACAAAGATTTCAAGCCGTTCCAGGACGCTGCAGGTGACATTGAGGGCTTCTTCCAGGACTTTGAGCTTCAGTGTCGATTAATAGAAGTCCCAGAAAGGGAGCGAGTCCGACATCTGGTGGGGCTCTTAGAGGGTGGAGCTGCCGCAGCCTATAGAGCTATGGACCCTCGGGGGGACTGTGAGTATGCAGACATTAAACGGACTATTCTGGAACACTACGCTGTGACCCCAGACACTTATAGGACCCAGTTGCGTACTTTGGCCTGTGATGAGGAGGTGTCCTTCAAGATGTATGCTCACAGACTCAAACAAATATGTCATCGCTGGATGGAGGGAGAGGAGGCCTTAACTTGGGGGGCCTTCCTCCAGGTCATCTTGAAAGAGCAGTTTTACTTCAAGTGTCCCGCTGAGATCCGAGAATGGGTGCGTGAAAGGAGACCAGCCACGGTGGAGGAAGCTGCAGCTCTAGCGGATGAGGCTCTCACCATCAAGCCTCAATGGAAAAAATTACTACTCAGTGAGAAAAGAACTACCAGCCCCCCGACGATGGCGGCCCCTGGTCCTTCAGCCTCCCATACTCACCATCCCAATAGACCATCCACTCATGGTGACCTTCGTGTGACTGTGCCTCGCATTACTCCTGCTCCGCCTTCGGGACTACGACGTGGAGGAAGAGTCCCAGAGCGCAGATGTTATAGATGTGGGCAGCCTGGGCATCTGCAATTCCAATGTCCAGGTGTTCGGAGGCAGGACAGCTACAGACCGCCAGTTCATTATCTACAGACACCCTCACCAGGAGAAGAGCTGGATTCAGTCCCTGACGACTTGCCAAGTGACTCCGATACCCTGGCTCCCATACCAGGAGTCTATGGGGTGCGAGCCCCAGCCACCTGTTCTTCTGACCGTCAGCACAAACATCTACAGGAGGTCGTGCTGGATGGCCAAAAGGTTGTCGGCTTCCGTGACACTGGGGCTTTTCTCACCATAGCCGATCCCCGCGTACTTCAGCCAGAAGCAATTCAAAAGGGACCAGGAATTGCCATTGAATTGGTTGGAGGCACCCAGAGATATATTCCAAGAGCGAGGGTGACCCTGGATTATGGCTTTGGGGCCAAACAATGCGTGGTCGGTGTGATGAGCGGCCTCCCCGCAGACGTTCTTTTAGGAAATGATGTGGGACATCTGCATTGCCACTTCGTCGGTGCGGTAACCAGAAGTCAAGCCAAGAGAGCAGCAGATGGGGACGCATACAACTCATCCATGGAAATGAGGCCACCAGAACCGCCGACACCGCCGGTGAGTGATTCTTCTTGTGGGGACAATGTGAGTGATACCTGGGATAGAGTTCAGTTTCGACAAGAGGTCGATACTGACCCCACCCTAGCTAGTTTTAGAGCACGAGCTGAGACAGGGCAGTTAGGGGAGAACAGGGAAAGGATTATCCGAGAAAATGGACTTTTGTATAGGGTTACCAATGCTGTCTCCCCAGATAAGCCCTGGACTTGTAACAAACCGATGATTGTTCCTCAGAAATACAGGATTCCCCTACTACACCTTGCTCGTGATATCCCTACTGCTGGCCATCAAGGCAAAACCCGCACCGAGAGACGATTGACTCAAACCTTCTATTGGCCAGGGATTTCTCATGCAGTGGCGCATTTCTGCCGAACTTGCAATATATGTCAGCGTAGAGGGCGACCCGGAGATCACCCAAAGGCCCCTCTGCAACCACTCCCTATCATAGAAGAGCCATTTCAAAGAGTAGCTGTCGATATCATTGGGCCTCTAGCTAAGCCAAGTAGATCAGGAAAGCAGTACATTCTCACTGTTGTGGACTACGCTACCCGATATCCGGAAGCTGTGGCCTTGTCCAGTATTTCTGCAGCCAAGGTGGCAGAGGCCCTGGTTACCATTTTCACCAGAGTAGGATTTCCCAGTGAGATCTTGTCAGACCAAGGCTCCCAGTTCATGTCAGAACTAGTCCAGTGTCTGTGGCGCACCTGTGGAGTACAAGCGATTCAAACGATACCGTATCATCCACAAACAAATGGACTTTGTGAACGATTTAACGGCACTCTGAAGAATATGCTGAGGGCCTTCACGGACAGAGATTCAGACTGGGAGAAGTACCTACCCCATCTCTTGTTTGCCTATCGGGAAGTTCCTCAGGAGTCCACCGGGTTTTCCCCCTTTGAACTCCTCTATGGAAGAAAGGTCCGAGGACCATTAACTCTGCTCTATGAATACTGGGCGGGGCAAGTTGAAGATACAGGAGCCCCTGTTGTCCCTTATGTCCTAAAGCTGCGAGAAACCCTGGCTCAACTTGCTAGTTTCGCCCAGAGTCATGTGCATATGGCTCAAACCCGACAGAAGACCTGGTATGACCGTAAAGCACGCTATCGGGAGTTTGTAGAAGGACAACCGGTCTTAATGATTATTCCCCATCCACAAAATAAACTGCAGACCACGTGGGAGGGTCCCTTCCGGGTTCTCAAGAAACTAAATGACACCAATTACCTTCTTGCTCTAGATGATCAGGGACTAAGACAAAAGACTGTCCATGTGAATATGATTAAGGAATACCACGACCGGAACCTTCCAATGATAGCAAGCTGTCGGCTAGCTTCAGAAGACGGTCCCGAGTAAGAGGACTCCCTACCGGATCTCGTGGAAGCCACGAGAGCCCCATCCACTGTGGAACAGGTTCCTCTGGGAGATCACCTGGACCCCTTACAGAAAGACCAGATGCTGGGAGTGCTTCAACAGAGACGGGCTGCTTTCTCATCTCAACCAGGTCGAACCACCATCACCCAACATCATGTAGACACTTAGGGTATCCGTCCCATACAACAGGCTCCTTACCGGGTACCTGAATCAGTTCGAAACACCATGCAGCACGAACTAGAGGAGATGTTACAGCTGGGGGTAATCCAGGCCTCTCATAGCCCTTGGGCCTCTCCTGTGGTGTTAGTACCAAAGAAGGATGGGAGTACTCAATTTTGTGTGGACTACAGACGAATTAATGACCATACTGTCAGTGATCCTTACCCAATGCCCCGTATTGACGAACTTCTAGACCGAATGGCTGGATCCCGATATGTCACTACCTTAGATCTCAGTAAGGGATACTGGCAAATTCCTCTGACGGAGGAAGGGAGAGGACGGTCCGCTTTTATAACCCCCTTTGGTCTGTATGAATTTCTAAGCATTCCTTTTGGAATGAAAAATGCCCCGGCAACCTTCCAGAGAATGGTAGATCAGATCCTCCGGGGATGTGGGGACTTTGCTTGTGCCTACTTAGATGATATCGCCGTCTTCAGCCAGACGTGGGAGGAACATCTGAATCAAGTAGCCGTTATTCTTGACCTGATTCTTGCAGCCGGCCTAACCATTCGACCCGATAAATGTCAATTGGGGATGGGTAAAGTCCAGTACCTAGGGCATAGAGTAGGGGGAGGGAAGCTCCGTCCAGAACCTGCAAAAATCCAGGCTATTAGAGACTGGCCTGTACCCCAAACTAAGAAACAAGTTATGACTTTTTTGGGCACTGCTAGCTACTACCGAAAATCTGTTTCTCATTTTAGCACTGTGGCCAAGCCTCTTACCGACCTGATCAAGAAAACGATGCCCAGGCTGGTAATCTGGACTCCACCCTGTGAGGAGGCTTTTAACCGGCTGAAGGACGCCCTGGTCTGTGACCCTGTTCTGGCTGCTCCGGACTACAAGAGGCGATTCATTGTGCAGACGGACGCCTCTGCTTATGGATTGGGAGCTGTACTTAGCCAGGTGAATGCAGCGGGGGACGAGCACCCCGTCACCTACCTCAGCAGGAAACTGCTGGACCGGGAAGTGGCCTATGCAACTGTGGAAAAAGAATGTCTGGCTATAGTGTGGGCCCTCAGGAAACTAAAGCCGTATCTGTATGGACGAGAATTCACTGTGGTTACTGATCACAATCCCCTCACTTGGCTGAACAGAGCCTCTGGGGACAATGGACGCTTACTACGATGGAGCCTGGCTCTGCAACCCTATAACTTTACAGTACAGTATAGAAGAGGCAGCCAACACCAAAATGCAGATGGACTGTCCAGGCAGGAGGAGCCCTGAGTCCGGTCAGCCCTGCCTGTGTGTACTTAACAAGCGACCGGTAGAGGTCCCTCGTACGTACACAAAATTGGAGGGGAAATAATTGTCATGGTACATCGTTTTCCCTGTCCTGCATTTCTGTATAAAATGTCATGATGTGATGTAAATACCCATGCTCTTTCCCAGATCTTTGTTCCTCAACCATAATTTAACTTGGGCTTGTGTCAACACCGCTAGAGGACTCCCCATTGTTCTCTTAAGCAGGGGGAGAACTCACAGTACACATCTTTATAGACACATCGGAGCCATGCCATGGACTAAACCATCGACTAGGAGGGGGAAACCTCTCCTCCCCTACCCTTGGGCTGTTCCCGGTAGCCTAAGACAATGGACTTATGCGTGACCAGTGTTGTGTTGGGAGATCTCTGGAGGAAGAAGTGTGGGGGCTCTTAGCTGCGGCAAGACCTCACGCCCGTCGGTGATTGTGGACTTATTATGAACCTTAGGAATAACATGGATTTTTGATTTGGTATGCTGCCTGCCTTAATAAATCCCATTGGGTTGTTCTTAGTCCGGTGGTATCTTCTTGCTCTGCCGCATACCCCGTCACAATCACACCTTATCACACAGAGTCCTTATCAATTCAAGATGATTGTAATTTTTAACAAAAAAGAACTTCTGAGCCTTCTGCGTATCCTGCCGACTACGCCAAATGTTATGCCAAGTTTTTAACACTAAGGTTCGGATATGGCTTTAAAGAAGGCAACCCTTTGCGATATAACGCAATTTTATTTATAATAGTTGATTTAAAAGGTAAAATACATAATTAAAGGAATAGTATGATATGATGATATTGCATACACTTTTGTATATGTTATAATACAAAGGTTAAGTACATATATATATATATATATATGCTCATTTCGTCACCAAGGAGCTTTTAAACATCATCCGTCTGGAACATCAGAGAAGCAATTTCACCAAGACAGAGAGACCCCTGGAAGTCTTCACAACACTGCATGGGCAGGTACATACAACACTACACATCAGTGCAGGTATAACTTATGGCTTCTCCCTGTATCATGATTCCAGTGACTTTTATAAGGCTTAGACAATGGAAGCATAAAACTGGTTAATGTTTTTAAGTATGAGTCGTCGATAATACAGAATTGGCCAGGTTCTGTAATCTCGAGAAGTTTACTTATAAACATTAATCAGTTTTATGCTTCCATTGTCTAAGCCTTATAAAAGTCACTGGAATCATGATACAGACAGAAGCCATAAGTTATACCTGCACTGATGTGTAGTGTTGTATGTACCTGCCCATGCAGTGTTGTGAAGACTTCCAGGGGTCTCTCTGTCTTGGTGAAATTGCTTCTCTGATGTTCCAGACGAATGATGTTTAAAAGCTCCTTGGTGACGAAATGAGTATATATATATATATATATATATATATATATATATATATATACAGTACAGACCAAAAGTTTGGACACACCTTCTCATTTAAAGATTTTTCTGTATTTTCTTGACTATGAAAATTGTACATTCACACTGAAGGCATCAAAACTATGAATTAACACATGTGCAATTATATACTTAACAAAAAAGTGTGAAACAACTGAAAATATGTCTTAAATTCTAGGTTCTTCAAAGTAGCCACCTTTTTCTTTGATGACTGCTTTGCAAACTCTTGGCATTCTCTTGATGAGCTTCAAGAGGTAGTCACCGGAAATGGTCTTCCAACAGTCTTGAAGGAGTTCCCAGAGATGATTAGCACTTGTTGGCCCTTTTGCCTTCACTCTGCGGTCCAGCTCACCCCAAACCATCTCGATTGGGTTCAGGGATGGTGATTGTGGAGGCCAGGTCATCTGGTGTAGCACCCCATCACTCTGCTTCTTGGTCAAATAGCCCTTACACAGCCTGGAGGTGTGTTTGGGGTCATTGTCCTGTTGAAAAATAAATGATGGTCCAACTAAACACAAACCGGATGGAATATCATGCCGCTGCAAGATGTTGTGGTAGCCATGCTAGTTCAGTATGCCTTCAATTTTGAATAAATCCCCAACAGTGTCACCAGCAAAGCACCCCCACACAATCACACCTCCTCCTCCATGCTTCACGGTGGGAACCAGGCATGTAGAGTCCATCCGTTCACCTTTTCTGCGTCGCACAAAGACACGGTGGTTGGAACCAAAGATCTCAAATTTGGACTCATCAGACCAAAGCACAGATTTCCACTGGTCTAATGTCCATTTCTTTTTTCTTTAGCCCAAACAAGTCTCTTCTGCTTGTTGCCTGTCCTTAGCAGTGGTTTCCTAGCAGCTATTTTACCATGAAGGCCTGCTGCACAAAGTCTCCTCTTAACAGTTGTTGAAAAGATGTGTCTGCTGCTAGAACTCTGTGTGGCATTGACCTGTTCACTAATCTGAGCTGCTGTTAACCTGCAATTTCTGAGGGTGGTGACTTGGATAAACTTATCCTCAGAAGCAGAGGTGACTCGTGGTCTTCCTTTCCTGGGGCGGTCCTCATGAAAGCCAGTTTCTTTGTAGCGCTTGATGGTTTTTGCAACTGCACTTGGGGACACTTTCAAAGTTTTCCCAATTTTTCGGACTGACTGACCTTCATTTCTTAAAGTAATGATGGCCACTCATTTTTCTTTACTTAGCTGATTTTTTCTTGCCATAATACAAATTCTAACAGTCTATTCAGTAGCACTATCAGCTGTGTATCCACAAGACTTCTGCACAACACAACTGATGGTCCCAACCCTATTTATAAGGCAAGAAATCCCACTTATTAAACCTGACAGGGCACACCTGTGAAGTGAAAACCATTTCTGGTGACTACCTCTTGAAGCTCATCAAAAGAATGTCAACAGTGTGCAAAGCAGTCATCAAAGCAAAAGGTGGCTACTTTGAAGAACCTAGAATATAAGACATATTTTCAGTTGTTTCCCACTTTTTTGTTAAGTATATAATTCCACATGTGTTAATTCATAGTTTTTATGCCTTCAGTGTGAATGTACAATTTTCAAAGTCATGAAAATACAGAAAAATCTTTAAATGAGAAGGTGTGTCCAAACTTTTGGTCTGTACTGTATATATATATATGTACTTAACCTTTGTATTATAACATATACAAAAGTGTATGCAATATCATCATATCATACTTTTCCTTTAATTATGTATTTTACCTTTTAAATCAACTATTATAAATAAAATTGCGTTATATCGCAAAGGGTCAGTTCATTATCTACAGACACCCTCACCAGGAGAAGAGCTGGATTCAGTCCCTGACGACTTGCCAAGTGACTCCGATACCCTGGCTCCCATACCAGGAGTCTATGGGGTGCGAGCCCCAGCCACCTGTTCTTCTGACCGTCAGCACAAACATCTACAGGAGGTCGTGCTGGATGGCCAAAAGGTTGTCGGCTTCCGTGACACTGGGGCTTTTCTCACCATAGCCGATCCCCGCGTACTTCAGCCAGAAGCAATTCAAAAGGGACCAGGAATTGCCATTGAATTGGCTGGAGGCACCCAGAGATATATTCCAAGAGCGAGGGTGACCCTGGATTATGGCTTTGAGGCCAAACAATGCGTGGTCGGTGTGATGAGCGGCCTCCCCGCAGACGTTCTTTTAGGAAATGATGTGGGACATCTGCATTGCCACTTCGTCGGTGCGGTAACCAGAAGTCAAGCCAAGAGAGCAGCAGATGGGGACGCATACAACTCATCCATGGAAATGAGGCCACCAGAACCGCCGACACCGCCGGTGAGTGATTCTTCTTGTGGGGACAATGTGAGTGATACCTGGGATAGAGTTCAGTTTCGACAAGAGGTCGATACTGACCCCACCCTAGCTAGTTTTAGAGCATGAGCTGAGACAGGGCAGTTAGGGGAGAACAGGGAAAGGATTATCTGAGAAAATGGACTTTTGTATAGGGTTACCAATGCTGCCTCCCCAGATAAGCCCTGGACTTGTAACAAACAGATGATTGTTCCTCAGAAATACAGGATTCCCCTGCTACACCTTGCTCGTGATATCCCTACTGCTGGCCATCAAGGCAAAACCCGCACCGAGAGACGATTGACTCAAACCTTCTATTGGCCAGGGATTTCTCATGCAGTGGCGCATTTCTGCCGAACTTGCAATATATGTCAGCGTAGAGGGCGACCCGGAAATCACCCAAAGGCCCCTCTGCAACCACTCCCTATCATAGAAGAGCCATTTCAAAGAGTAGCTGTCGATATAATTGGGCCTCTAGCTAAGCCAAGTAGATCAGGAAAGCAGTACATTCTCACTGTTGTGGACTACGCTACCCGATATCCGGAAGCTGTGGCCTTGTCCAGTATTTCTGCAGCCAAGGTGGCAGAGGCCCTGGTTACCATTTTCACCAGAGTAGGATTTCCCAGTGAGATCTTGTCAGACCAAGGCTCCCAGTTCATGTCAGAACTAGTCCAGTGTCTGTGGCGCACCTGTGGAGTACGAGCGATTCAAACGATACCGTATCATCCACAAACAAATGGACTTTGTGAACGATTTAACGGCACTCTGAAGAATATGCTGAGGGCCTTCACGGACAGAGATTCAGACTGGGAGAAGTACCTACCCCATCTCTTGTTTGCCTATCGGGAAGTTCCTCAGGAGTCCACCGGGTTTTCCCCCTTTGAACTCCTCTATGGAAGAAAGGTCCGAGGACCATTAACTCTGCTCTATGAATACTGGGCGGGGCAAGTTGAAGATACAGGAGCCCCTGATGTCCCTTATGTCCTAAAGCTGCGAGAAACCCTGGCTCAACTTGCTAGTTTCGCCCAGAGTCATGTGCATATGGCTCAAACCCGACAGAAGACCTGGTATGACCGTAAAGCACGCTATCGGGAGTTTGTAGAAGGACAACCGGTCTTAATGATTATTCCCCATCCACAAAATAAACTGCAGACCACGTGGGAGGGTCCCTTCCGGGTTCTCAAGAAACTAAATGACACCAATTACCTTCTTGCTCTAGATGATCAGGGACTAAGACAAAAGACTGTCCATGTGAATATGATTAAGGAATACCACGACCGGAACCTTCCAATGATAGCAAGCTGTCGGCTAGCTTCAGAAGACGGTCCCGAGGAAGAGGACTCCCTACCGGATCTCGTGGAAGCCACGAGAGCCCCATCCACTGTGGAACAGGTTCCTCTGGGAGATCACCTGGACCCCTTACAGAAAGACCAGATGCTGGGAGTGCTTCAACAGAGATGGGCTGCTTTCTCATCTCAACCAGGTCGAACCACCATCACCCAACATCATGTAGACACTCAGGGTATCCGTCCCATACAACAGGCTCCTTACCGGGTACCTGAATCAGTTCGAAACACGATGCAGCACGAACTAGAGGAGATGTTACAGCTGGGGGTAATCCAGGCCTCTCATAGCCCTTGGGCCTCTCCTGTGGTGTTAGTACCAAAGAAGGATGGGAGTACTCAATTTTGTGTGGACTACAGACGACTTAATGACCATACTGTCAGTGATCCTTACCCAATGCCCCGCATTGACGAACTTCTAGACCGAATGGCTGGAACCCGATATGTCACTACCTTAGATCTCAGTAAGGGATACTGGCAAATTCCTCTGACGGAGGAAGGGAGAGGACGGTCCGCTTTTATAACCCCCTTTGGTCTGTATGAATTTCTAAGCATGCCTTTTGGAATGAAAAATGCCCCGGCAACCTTCCAGAAAATGGTAGATCAGATCCTCCGGGGATGTGGGGACTTTGCTTGTGCCTACTTAGATGATATCGCCGTCTTCAGCCAGACGTGGGAGGAACATCTGAATCAAGTAGCCGTTATTCTTGACCTGATTCTTGCAGCCGGCCTAACCATTCGACCCGATAAATGTCAATTGGGGATGGGTAAAGTCCAGTACCTAGGGCATAGAGTAGGGGGAGGGAAGCTCCGTCCAGAACCTGCAAAAATCCAGGCTATTAGAGACTGGCCTGTACCCCAAACTAAGAAACAAGTTATGGCTTTTTTGGGCACTGCTAGCTACTACCGAAAATCTGTTTCTCATTTTAGCACTGTGGCCAAGCCTCTTACCGACCTGATCAAGAAAACGATGCCCAGGCTGGTAATTTGGACTCCAGCCTGTGAGGAGGCTTTTAACCGGCTGAAGGACGCCCTGGTCTGTGACCCTATTCTGGCTGCTCCGGACTACAAGAGGCGATTCATTGTGCAGACGGACGCCTCTGCTTATGGATTGGGAGCTGTACTCAGCCAGGTGAATGCAGCGGGGGACGAGCACCCCGTCACCTACCTCAGCAGGAAACTGCTGGACCGGGAAGTGGCCTATGCAACTGTGGAAAAAGAATGTCTGGCTATAGTGTGGGCCCTCAGGAAACTAAAGCCGTATCTGTATGGACGAGAATTCACTGTGGTTACTGATCACAATCCCCTCACTTGGCTGAACAGAGCCTCTGGGGACAATGGACGCTTACTACGATGGAGCCTTGCTCTGCAACCCTATAACTTTACAGTACAGTATAGAAGAGGGAGCCAACACCAAAATGCAGATGGACTGTCCAGGCAGGAGGAGCCCTGAGTCCGGTCAGCCCTGCCTGTGTGTACTTAACAAGCAACCGGTAGAGGTCCCTCGTACGTACACAAAATTGGAGGGGAAATAATTGTCATGGTACATCGTTTTCCCTGTCCTGCATTTCTATATAAAATGTCATGATGTGATGTAAATACCCATGCTCTTTCCCAAATCTTTGTTCCTCAACCATAATTTAACTTGGGCTTGTGTCAACACCGCTAGAGGACTCCCCATTGTTCTCTTAAGCAGGGGGAGAACTCACAGTACACATCTTTATAGACACATCGGAGCCATGCCATGGACTAAACCATCGACTAGGAGGGGGGAAACCTCTCCTCCCCTACCCTTGGGCTGTTCCCGGTAGCCTAAGACAATGGACTTATGCGTGACCAGTGTTGTGTTGGGAGATCTCTGGAGGAAGAAGTGTGGGGGCTCTTAGCTGCGGCAAGACCTCACGCCCGTCGGTGATTGTGGACTTATTATGAACCTTAGGAATAACATGGATTTTTGATTTGGTATGCTGCCTGCCTTAATAAATCCCATTGGATTGTTCTTAGTCCGGTGGTCTCTTCTTGCTCTGCCGCATACCCCGTCACAATCACACCTTATCACACAGAGTCCTTATCAATTCAAGATGATTGTAATTTTTAACAAAAAAGAACTTCTGAGCCTTCTGCGTATCCTGCCGACTACGCCAAATGTTATGCCAAGTTTTTAACACTAAGGTTCGGATACGGCTTTAAAGAAGGCAACCCTTTGCGATATAACGCAATTTTATTTATAATAGTTGATTTAAAAGGTAAAATACATAATTAAAGGAATAGTATGATATGATGATATTGCATACACTTTTGTATATGTTATAATACAAAGGTTAAGTACATATATATATATATATACTCATTTCGTCACCAAGGAGCTTTTAAACATCATCCGTCTGGAACATCAGAGAAGCAATTTCACCAAGACAGAGAGACCCCTGGAAGTCTTCACAACACTGCATGGGCAGGTACATACAACACTACACATCAGTGCAGGTATAACTTATGGCTTCTCCCTGTATCATGATTCCAGTGACTTTTATAAGGCTTAGACAATGGAAGCATAAAACTGGTTAATGTTTTTAAGTATGAGTCGTCGATAATACAGAATTGGCCAGGTTCTGTAATCTCGAGAAGTTTACTTATAAACATTAACCAGCTTTATGCTTCCATTGTCTAAGCCTTATAAAAGTCACTGGAATCATGATACAGACAGAAGCCATAAGTTATACCTGCACTGATGTGTAGTGTTGTATGTACCTGCCCATGCAGAGTTGTGAAGACTTCCAGGGGTCTCTCTGTCTTGGTAAAATTGCTTCTCTGATGTTCCAGACGGATGATGTTTAAAAGCTCCTTGGTGACGAAATGAGTATATATATATATATATATATATGTACTTAACCTTTGTATTATAACATATACAAAAGTGCATGCAATATCATCATATCATACTTTTCCTTTAATTATGTATTTTACCTTTTAAATCAACTATTATAAATAAAATTGCGTTATATCGCAAAGGGTTGCCTTCTTTAGAGCCGTATCCGAACCTTAGTGTTAAAAACTTGGCATAACAGGGGGTCGCCGATGGGCGGGGCTTAGGACGCGCTTCCAGGAAGCGCACGTTAAATGCCGCTGTCGGAGATTGACAGCGGCATTTAACATGTTAACAGCCGCGGGTGGATCGCGATTCCACCCGCGGCTGTTGCGGGCACATGTCAGCTGTAAGAATCAGCTGACATGTGCTCGGTTCAGTGCGGGCTCTGTGCAGCAGCCCTCACTGAACGGGGGAATTGCAACTTATGCGTACTAATACGGCATGGGTTGCAAAGGGGTTAATTATATATGGCTCATAGTGTTGAGCGAGTATGTTCTGTTCCGAGTATATTCGGGTGAGCTCCAAGTATTTACAGCTGCTCGGTGATATGTTTGAATCGCTCCCATGTGCATGATTTGCAACTGTTTGACAGCTTTATTACATGTGAGGAATGTGTAAGAAATAGACATTCCTCACATGTAATAAAGCTGTCAAACAGTTGCAAATCATGCACACGGGAGTGATTCAAACATATCACCGAGCAGCTGTAAATAATCGGAGCTCGGCCCGAGCATACTCGGCAAAAGGGTTAATAGAACATACTCGCTCAACACTAATGGCTCAGGACAATGGATGACAAGTTGATGATTGAAATACTGGAAGTATTGTTGTCGTGATATGGTATGTGGGGTATCATTCTTTCTATGTTCAGATTTTTACTGATTTTAGGAGTGTTGTCTTGTTGCTCTGTATCATTCTGTGTGTACTCCATATTGTCTAGAGTCTTAATTACCTTACAAAAGGTCAGATAATTGAATTAGCTCACTTATTATCTGCAACCTGAATTTGTCCATCCCTCATGATGAATCCCTGCTGACATTTCCCGCAAATCACCCCCTGTAGTGTATTCATCTCTTATAGGCACCATTCCCAGGTCTGGGGGGGCTGGAAACCAATCAACCTGTCTTCCTGGCCCTGGATATAAGGAGGGGGCCTGAGGAGGACAGAGAGAGGAGCAAG
The DNA here is from genome assembly GCF_046119375.1 of Phyllobates terribilis. Lineage (NCBI taxonomy): Eukaryota > Metazoa > Chordata > Amphibia > Anura > Dendrobatidae > Phyllobates > Phyllobates terribilis. The sequence continues at coordinate 28,159,606 of NW_027362765.1, forward strand.
ATAGATCCTTTGTGGGATGCTGTTGCTAAGGCCAGCACCCCAAGGAGACTTGGAGAAACCCGGATTGTCATGGAAAATACTGCTGAAAGAGCCTAAACGGAGAAGCATCTGGAGCTGCACTGCCATATTAGTCTCTAAGCGGAGGATTGGGCCTCTTATCTCCCGGGCATTTATCCCGTTACTGGTATGTATTCGTGATCTTGTTCTATTTCATCCTCTGTGTGGTTGATTGTTTTATGGACCTTTCGGTATACATATAGTAAAGATTATTGGGACTGTTCACTCACCTCTTGCTCTGTTGATTGTGTGATACCAGAGTAAGACCCCGTGACTGTTGTCATGGACTGACATTGCAGTTTTACTACCACTCATTTGTAATTTCTTTTGGGATGCGATTTCATTGTATTTCCTTCTTTGTTTTCTGCCTCCTCTATCATCACTTCATTTTTTAACCCATATTAGTGGGTATATCAGATTTGAATTGAGAACTTTTCCTTATTTAATTATAATGTTTTTATATGCAAGGAATTCAATGTCTGAGCTCTCTTGTTCAGACAGGTCAGATACATGATCAACTTCAGATGAGCTGAAACTGATCTTAGATCTCCTCCATTCCTGTTTATGTGATTTTGTTGAGTCTTTAAAGGGGTTGTCCACTACTAGGACAACCTCTTCTTGAACTAAATGTTTGGGCGGATAAAATAAAAAAACGTATACTTACCTCAAGTGTCGGTGCTGTGTCAGCACTCGAGGTCCCGGAACTCTGGTGCAGTGGAATGACACGTGGTTCCTGACAATCAGCGCTGGCGTCACTGTCCCCACCTACGTAGGGATTGAACATGAAGAGGAAGTCTGAGCTACAGCTGATCTTTGATTTCTTCTTCATGTTCAATCTATATGTAGGTGGGGACAGTGACGCCAGCGCTGATTGGGCACCGAGCACCACAAGTCATTCCACTGCACCAGAGCCCTGGGACAGAGGCAATCTGGAACTTCTGTGCCCATCGGGAGTGAAGTTTATCGCAGAAGTTGGGATTTCATAACCCACAACCCTGCCTACATGAGGTCATCATGGAGGGTGTGTGGGTGGAACTCAGGGGCTGAAAAAAGATCAAAAAAAGATCTGGGTTCCTGTAGAGAGATACATTTTGGTGCATGAGTAATTCCCGTCCGCTGGATTTTCTTCAAATGAAGAGCTCTCCTTCGCTAGGTCGAATCATATCTGTGATCTGTGCAGTAAGTTTCCTTTGTTTATCACTTTTATTTTATGTAACTGTATTTGCTGTATTGTTTGGTCCCCTTTATAAAAATCTTCTGTATATTTTTCATAAACACTGCCTCCTTTTGGATTAAATATAAAATGTAATGATTCTGTTCCTTTTGTTCTGTAAAATGCAGCCATACGCTAACAGAACCAGGCCTCCCATCAGCCTGTAAAAATGAGGTATATACATACTGTATATTCCATGTGTTGGAATCCAGAGGTGTATATACCGTATGATCACTGTTTGTTTTCCGTAAACCGGCCTGTTAGTGCAAACAGCCGGCGGCCTCCTCCATTAATCGTCGGCCAATTGTGTAATTATCTGGATGATAGAGGGCAGCAGATAGCTGTTCGCTCCAAAGAGCGTGACCTTCCTGGGCTGTGATATTTGTGATAATCTTGACACCGCCATATAGTACACACACGGCTACAGTCCGTACACACACGGCTCCGCTCCGTACACTTTCGGCTGTGCTCAATACACATCTTACGAGCACAAGGCTCCACACATCGTCTCACCTGCACGGCTCCGCTCTGCAAACGTCGTACAGGCACAGCTCCGCTCACGTCATACACATACAGCCCCGCTCTGTACATATGTACACACACAGCTCCGCTCTGTACATGAAGTACACACACTGCTCCACTTTGTCTAGACATAGCTCCGCTCCATACACCTCGTACAATCACCGCTCTGCTCCATACACGCACAGCTCCACTCCGTACACACTGTTCCGCACCGTACACGTGTGGCCCCGCTTCCTACACCTCGTACACGCGTGGCCCCGCTTCCTACACCTTGTACACATGCGGCCCCGCTCCATACACTTGTGGCCCCGCTCCCTACACCTCGTACATGCGCAGCCCCGCTCCCTACACCTCGTACACGTGCGGCTCCACACGCCTCGTACACGCGCGGCTCCGCTCCGTACACCTTTTACACGCGCTGCTCCACACGCCTCGTACACGCGCGGCTCCGCTCCGCACACCTCGTACACGCGCGGCTCCACACACCTCGTACACACGCAGCTCCGCACACCTCGTACATGCGCGGCTCCGCACACCTCGTACACGCTCGGCTCCGCTTCGTACACGCGCGGCTTCTCTCCGTACACCTCGTACACGCGCGGCTCTGCTCCGCGCACCTCGTACACACGTGGCTCAGCTCCGTATACCTCGTACACGCGCGGCTCTGCTCCGAGCACCTCGTACACACTCGGCTCCGTGCACCTCGTACACGTGCGGCTCTGCTCCGTGCACCTCGTACACGCGCGGCTCTGCTCCGCGCACCTCGTACATGCGCGGATCCGCTCCGTACACACTTGGCTCCTCTCTGCTCCATACACCTCGTACATGCGCGGCTCCGCTCCGTACACCTCGTATACACACGGCTCCGCTCCGTAAACCTCGTACATGCACGGCTCCGCTCCATACGCCTCGTACACGCGCGGCTCCGATCCGTACGCCTCATACACGTGCGGCTCCGCTCTGTACACATTGGCTCCTCTCTGCTCCGCACACCAAGTACACACGCGGCTCCGCTCCGTACACCTCGTACACACGTGGCTCCGCTCTGTACGCCTCGTGCACGCGCGGCTCCGCTCCGTACGCCTCGTACACGTTCGGCTCCGCTCCGTACGCCTCGTACACGCGCGGCTTATCTCTGTACACCTCGTACACGCACGGCTTCTCTCCGTACACCTCGTACACGCGCGGCTCTGCTCCGCGCAACTCGTACACACGCGGCTCAGCTCCGCACGCCTCGTACACGCGCGCTTCCGCTCCGCACTCCTCGTACATGCGCGGCTCTGCACGCCTCGTACACGCACGGCTCCGCTCCGTATGCCTCGTACACGCGCGACTCTGCTCCGCGCACCTCGTACACACGCGGCTCTACACACCTCGTACACGCGCGGCTTCTCTCTGTGCACCTCGTACACGCGCGGCTCTGCTCCGCGTACCTCGTACACGCGCGGCTCTGCTCCACGCACCTCGTACACGCGCGGATCCGCTCCGTACACACTTGGCTCCTCTCTGCTCCATACACCTCCGTACACACTTGGCTCCTCTCCGTACAGCTCATACACACGCGGCTCCGCGCGCCTCGTACACACATGGCTCTGCTCCGTACACCTCGTACACGCGCGGCTCCGTGCGCCTCGTACACACGCGGCTCTGCTCCGTACGCCTCGTACACGTGCGGCTCCGCTTCGTACACACGTGGCTCCGCGCGCCTCGTACACATGCGGCTCCGCTCCGTACGCCTCGTACACGCGCGGCTCCGCTCCGTACAACTCGTACACGCGCGGCTCTGCTCCGTACACCTCGTACACACGCGGCTCTGCTCCGTACACCTCGTACACGCGCGGCTCCGCTTCGTACACACGTGGCTCAGCGCGCCTCGTACACATGCGGCTCCGCTCAGTACGCCTCGTACACGCGCGGCTCCGCTCCGTACACCTCGTACACGCGCGGCTCCACTCTGTACGCCTCGTACACGCGCGGCTCCACTCTGTACGCCTCGTACACGCGCGGCTCCACTCTGTACGCCTCGTACACGCGCGGCTCCACTCTGTACGCCTCGTACACGCGCGGCTCCACTCTGTACGCCTCGTACACGCGCGGCTCCGCTCCGCACACCTCGTACATGCGCGGCTCCGCTCCGTACACCTCGTACACGCGCGGCTCCACTCTGTACGCCTCGTACACGCGCGGCTCCTCTCCGTACGCCTCGTACACGCGCGGCTCCGCTCCGTACGCCTCGTACACGCGCGGCTCCGCTCCGTACGCCCCGTACACATGCGGCTCCGCGCGCCTCATACACACGCAGCTCTGCTCTGTACACCTCGTACACGCGCGGCTCCGCTCCGTACGCCTCGTACAAGCGCCTCGTACACACACGGCTCTGCTCCGTACACCTCGTACAAGCGCGGCTCCGCTACCTACACCTCATACACGCGCGGCTCCACTCCGTACGCCTCGTACACGCGCGGCTCCGCTCCGTACGCCTCGTACACGTGCGGCTCTGCTCCGTACACCTCGTACACGCGCGGCTCCGCTCCGTGCACCTCATACACGTGCCTCGTACACACACGGCTCTGCTCCGTACACCTCGCACACGCGCGGCTCCGCTACCTACACCTCATACACGCGCGGCTCCGCTCCGTACACCTCGTACACGCACGGCTTCTCTCTGTACACCTCGTACACGCACGGCTTCTCTCCGTACACCTCGTACACACGCAGCTCTGCTCCGTACGCCTCGTACACGCACGGCTCCGCTTCGTACACACGTGGCTCCGCGCGCCTCGTACACATGCGGCTCCGCTCCGTACGCCTCGTACACGCGTGGCTCCGCACACCTCGTACACGCGCAGCTCCGCTCCGTACACCTCGTACACGCGCGGCTCCACTCCGTACGCCTCGTACACGCGCGGCTCCGCTCCGTACGCCTCGTACACGCGCGGCTCCGCTCCGTACGCCTCGTACACGTGCGGCTCCGCTCCATACACCTCGTACACACGCGGCTCCGCGCGCCTCGTACACACGCAGCTCTGCTCTGTACACCTCGTACACGCGCGGCTCCGCTCCGTACGCCTCGTACACACACGGCTCCACTCCGTACACCTCGTACACGCGCGGCTTCGCTCCGTGCACCTCATACACGCGCCTCGTACACACACGGCTCTGCTCCGTACACCTCGTACACGCGCGGCTCCGCTACCTACACCTCATACACGCGCGGCTCCGCTCCGTACACCTCGTACACGCACGGCTTCTCTCTGTACACCTCGTACATGCACGGCTTCTCTCCGTACACCTCGTACACGCGCGGCTCTGCTCCGCGCACCTCGTACACACGCGGCTCCGCTCCGCACGCCTCGTACTCGCGCGCCTCCACTCCGCACGCCTCGTACACGCGCGGCTCTGTACGCCTCGTACACGCACAGCTGCGCTCCGTATGCCTCGTACACGCGCGGCTCTGCTCCGCGCACCTTATACACACATGGCTCTACACACCTCGTACACGCGCGGCTTCTCTCTGTGCACCTCGTACACGCGCGGCTCTGCTCCGCGTACCTAGTACACGCGTGGCTCTGCTCTGTACACACTTGGGTCCTCTCTGCTCCATACACCTCGTACACACTTGGCTCCTCTCCGTACAGCTCATACACACGCGGCTCCGCGCGCCTCGTACACACACGGCTCTGCTCCGTACACCTCGTACACGCGCGGCTGCGCTCCGCTCACCTCGTACACGCGTGGCTCCGCTCACCTCGTACACACGCGGCTCCGCTTCGTACACGCGCGGCTTCTCTCCGTACGCCTCGTACACGCGCGGCTCTGCTCCGAGCACCTCGTACACACTCGGCTCCGTGCACCTCGTACACGTGCGGCTCTGCTCCGTGCACCTCGTACACGCGCGGATCCGCTCCGTACACACTTGGCTCCTCTCTGCTCCATACACCTCGTACACAAGCGGCTCCACTCCGTACACCTCGTATACACACGGCTCCGCTCCGTAAACCTCGTACACGCGCGGCTCCGCTCCATACGCCTCGTACACGCGCGGCTCCGATCCGTACGCCTCATACACGTGCGGCTCCGCTCCGTACACATTGGCTCCTCTCTGCTCCGCACACCAAGTACACACGCGGCTCCGCTCCGTACACCTCGTACACACGTGGCTCCGCTCCGTACGCCTCGTGCACGCGCGGCTCTGCTCCGTACGCCTCGTACACGTGCGGCTCCGCTCCGTACGCCTCGTACACATGCGGCTCCGCTCCGTACGCCTCATACACGCGCGGCTTCTCTCTGTACACCTCGTACACGCACGGCTTCTCTCCGTACACCTCGTACACGCGCGGCTCTGCTCCGCGCAACTCGTACACACGCGGCTCAGCTCCGCACGCCTCATACACGCGCGCTTCCACTCCGCACGCCTCGTACATGCGCGGCTCTGCACGCCTCGTACACGCACGGCTCCGCTCCGTATGTGTCGTACACGCGCGACTCTGCTCCGCGCACCTCGTACACACGCGGCTCTACACACCTCGTACACACGCGGCTCTACACACCTCGTACACGCGCGGCTTCTCTCTGTGCACCTCGTACACGCGCGGCTCTGCTCCACGTACCTCGTACACGCGCGGCTCTGCTCCACGCACCTCGTACACGCGCGGATCCGCTCCGTACACACTTGGCTCCTCTCTGCTCCATACACCTCGTACACACTTGGCTCCTCTCCGTACAGCTCATACACACACGGCTCTGCTCCGTACACCTCGTACACGCGCGGCTCCGTGCGCCTCGTACACACGCGGCTCTGCTCCGTACGCCTCGTACACGTGCGGCTTCGCTTCGTACACACGTGGCTCCGCGCGCCTCGTACACATGCGGCTCCGCTCCGTACGCCTCGTACACGCGCGGCTCCGCACACCTCGTACACGCGCGGCTCCGCTCCGTACACCTCGTACATGCGCGGCTCCACTCTGTACGCCTCGTACACGCGCGGCTCCGCTCCGTACGCCTCGTACACGCGCGGCTCCGCTCCGTACGCCTCGTACACGCGCGGCTCCGCTCCGTACGCCTCGTTCACACGCGGCTCCGCGCGCCTCGTACACACGCAGCTCTGCTCTGTACACCTCGTACACGCGCGGCTCAGGTCCGCACGCCTCGTACACGCGCGGCTCGTACACGCACGGCTCCGCTCCGTATGCCTCGTACATGCGCGGCTCTGCTCCGCGCACCTCGTACACACGCGGTTCTACACACCTCGTACACGCGCGGCTTCTCTCTGTGCAACTAGTACACGCGCGGCTCTGCTCCGCGCAATTCATACACGCGCGTATCCACTCTGTACACACTTGGCTCCTCTCTGCTCCGTAAACCTCGTACACTCGCGGCTCTGCTCCGTACGCCTCGTACACGCACGGCTCCGTTCCGTACGCCTCGTACACACGCGGCTCTGCCCCGTACACGCGCAGCTCTGCTCCGTACACCTCGTACACACGCGGCTCCGCTCCGTACATCTCGTACACACGCGGCTTTGCTCCGTACACCTCGTGTACACGCGGCTCTGCTCCGTACACCTCGTACACACGCGGCTTTGCTCCGTACACCTCGTACACACGCGGCTCCGCGCGCCTCTTACACACGTGGCTCTGCTCCGTACGCCTCGTACACGCGCGGCTGCGCTCCGTACACCTCGTACACACGCGGCTCCGCTCCGTACACCTCATACACACCCGGCTCCAAGCGCCTCATACACACGCGGCTCCTCTCCGTACACCTCGTACACACGCGGCTCCGCTCCGTACATCTCGTACACACGCGGCTTTGCTCCGTACACCTCGTGTACACGCGGCTTTGCTCCGTACACCTCGTACACGCGCGGCTCTGCTCCGTACACCTCGTACACACGCGGCTCCGCGCGCCTCTTACACACGTGGCTCTGCTCCGTACGCCTCGTACACGCGCGGCTGCGCTCCGTACACCTCGTACACACGCGGCTCCGCTCCGTACACCTCATACACACCCGGCTCCGCGCGCCTCATACACACATGGCTCTGCTCCGTACACCTCATACAAACGCAGCTCCGCGCGCCTCGTACACGCGCGGGTGCGCTCCGTACACCTCGTACACATGCGGCTCCGCTCCGTACGCCTCGTACACGCGCGGCTGTGCTCCGTATAAACTTGGCTCCTCTCTGCTCCGTACACCTCGTACAGGCGCGGCTCCGCTCCGTAAACCTCGTACACGCGTGGCTCCGCTCCGTAAACCTCGTACTCGCGCGGCTCCGCTCCGTACGCCACGTACATGCGCGTCTGCGCTCCGTACACCTCGTACACACGCGGCTCCGCGCGCCTCGTACACATGCATCTCCGCTCCGTACGCCTCGTACACGCGCGGCTCTGCTCCGTACAGACTTGGCTCCTCTCTGCTCCGTACACCTCGTACAGGCGCGGCTCCGCTCCGTAAGCCTCGTACACACGCGGCTCCGCTCCGTGCGCCTCCTACACGCGCGGCTCCGCTCCGTACGCCTCGTACATGCGCGGCTCTGCTCCGTAAACGTCGTACACGCGCGGCTCCGCTCCGCACGCCTCGTACACGCGCGGCTCCGCTCCGTACGCCTCGTACACGCCCGGCTCTGCTCCGTACGCCTCGTACACGCACAGCTCCGCTCCGTAAGCCTCGTACACACGCGGCTCTGCCCCGTACACGCGCAGCTCTGCTCCGTACACCTCGTACACATGCGGCTCCGTACATCTCGAACACACGCGGCTTTGCTCCGTACACCTCGTGTACACGCGGCTCTGCTCCGTACACCTCGTACACACGCGGCTTTGCTCCGTACACCTCGTACACGCGCGGCTCTGCTCCGTACACCTCGTACACACGCGGATTTGCTCCGTACACCTCGTACACACGCGGCTCCGCGCGCCTCGTACACATGCATCTCCGCTCCGTACGCCTCGTACACGCGCGGCTCTGCTCCGTACAGACTTGGCTCCTCTCTGCTCCGTACACCTCGTACAGGCGCGGCTCCGCTCCGTAAGCCTCGTACACACGCGGCTCCGCTCCGTGCGCCTCGTACACGCGCGGCTCCGCTCCGTACGCCTCGTACACGCGCGGCTCCGCTCCGTACGCCTCGTACATGCGCGGCTCTGCTCCGTAAACGTCGTACACGCGCGGCTCCGCTCCGTACGCCTCGTACACACGCGGCTCCGCTCCGTACGCCTCGTACACGCGCGGCTCCGCTCCGTACGCCTCGTACACGCCCGGCTCTGCTCCGTACGCCTCGTACACGCACGGCTCCGCTCCGTAAGCCTCGTACACACGCAGCTCTGCCCCGTACACGTGCAGCTCTGCTCCGTACACCTCGTACACATGCGGCTCCGTACATCTCGTACACACGCGGCTTTGCTCCGTACACCTCGTGTACACGCGGCTCTGCTCCGTACACCTCGTACACACGCGGCTTTGCTCCGTACACCTCGTACACGCGCGGCTCTGCTCCGTACACCTCGTACACACGCGGATTTACACCCGTACACCTCGTACACACGCGGCTCCGCTCCGTACACCTCGTACACACGCGGCTCCGCTCCGTACACCTCGTACACACGCGGCTCTGCTCCGTACGCCTCGTACACACGCGGCTCCGCTCCGTACGCCTCGTACACACGCGGCTCCGATCCTTACACCTCGTACACACGCGGCTCTGCTCCGTACACCTCGTACACATGCGGCTCTGCTCCGTACGCCTCGTACACACGCGGCTCTGTCCCGTACACGCGCGGCTCTGCTCCGTACACCTCGTACACACGCGGCTCCGCTCCGTACATCTCGTACACACGCGGCTTTGCTCCGTACACCTCGTGTACACGCGGCTCTGCTCCGTACACCTCGTACACACGCGGCTTTGCTCCGTACACATCGTACACGCGCGGCTCTGCTCCGTACACCTCGTACACACGCGGCTTTGCTCCGTACACCTCGTACACACGCGGCTCCGCTCCGTACGCCTCGTACACATACGGCTCCGCTCCGTACACCTCGTACACTCGCTGCTCCGCTCCGTACACCTCATACACATGCGGCTCCGCGCGCCTCATACACACACGGCTCTGCTCCGTACACCTCATACACACCCGGCTCCGCGCGCCTCATAACACACGGCTCTGCTCCGTACACCTCATACACACGCGGCTCTGCGCGCCTCGTACACGCGCGGCTCCGCTCCGTACGCCTCGTACACGCGCGGCTCCGCTCCATACGCCTCGTACACGCGCGGCTCCGCTCCATACGCCTCGTACATGCGCGGCTCTGCTCCGTAAACGTCGTACACGCGCGGCTCCGCTCCGTACGCCTCGTACACACGCGGCTCCGCTCCGTACGCCTCGTACACGCGCGGCTCCGTACGCCTCGTACACGCCCGGCTCCGTACGCCTCGTACACGCCCGGCTCCGCTCCGTACGCCTCGTACACGCACGGCTCCGCTCCGTACGCCTCGTACACACGCGGCTCTGCCCCGTACACGCGCGGCTCTGCTCCGTACACCTCGTACACACGCGGCTCCGCTCCGTACATCTCGTACACACGCGGCTTTGCTCCGTACACCTCGTGTACACGCGGCTCTGCTCCGTACACCTCGTACACACGCGGCTTTGCTCCGTACACCTCGTACACGCGCGGTTCTGCTCCGTACACCTCGTACACGCGCGGTTCTGCTCCGTACACCTCGTACACACGCGGCTTTGCTCCGTACACCTCGTACACACACGGCTCCGCTCCGTACACCTCGTACACACGCGGCTCCGCTCCGTATAACTCGTACACACGCGGCTTTGCTCCGCGCGCCTCATACACACACGGCTCTGCTCCGTACACCTCATACACACGCGGCTCCGCGCCTCGTACACACGTGGCTCTGCTCCGTACGCCTCGTACACGCCCGGCTGCGCTCCGTACACCTCGTACACACGCGGCTCCGCTCCGTACGCCTCGTACACATACGGCTCCGCTCCGTACACCTCATACACCTCATACACACCCGGCTCCGCGCGCCTCATACACACACGGCTCTGCTCCGTACACCTCATACACACGCGGCTCTGCGCTCCTCGTACACACGTGGCTCTGCTCCGTACGCCTCGTACACGCGCGGCTGCGCTCCGTACACCTCGTACACATGCGGCTCCGCTCCGTACGCCTCGTACACGCGCGGCTCTGCTCCGTACACACTTGGCTCCTCTCTGCTCCGTACACCTCGTACAGGCGCGGCTCCGCTCCGTAAACCTCGTACACGCGTGGCTCCGCTCCGTAAACCTCGTACACGCGCGGCTCCGCTCCGTACGCCACGTACACGCTCGGCTCCGCTCCGTACGCCTCGTACATGCGCGGCTGCGCTTCGTACACCGCGTACAAACGCGGCTCCGCGCGCCTCGTACACATGCGGCTCCGCTCCGTACGCCTCGTACACGCGCGGCTCTGCTCCGTACAGACTTGGCTCCTCTCTGCTCCGTACACCTCGTACAGGCGCGGCTCCGCTCCGTAAACGTCGTACACGTGCGGCTCCGCTCCGTACGCCTCGTACACGCGCGGCTCCGCTCCGTACGCCTCGTACACGCGCGGCTCCGCTCCGTACGCCTCGTACACGCGCGGCTCCGCTCCGTACGCCTCGTACACGCGCGGCTCCCCTCCGTACGCCTCGTACACGCGCGGCTCCGCTCCGTACGCCTCGTACATGCGCGGCTCTGCTCCGTAAACGTCGTACACGCGCGGCTCCGCTCCGTACGCCTCGTACACGCGCGGCTCCGCTCCGTACGCCTCGTACACGCCCGGCTCCGCTCCGTACGCCTCGTACACACGCGGCTCTTCCCCGTACTCGCGCAGCTCTGCTCCGTACGCCTCGTACACACGCGGCTCTTCCCCGTACTCGCGCAGCTCTGCTCCGTACACCTCGTACACACGCGGCTCCGCTCCATACATCTCGTACACACGTGGCTCTGCTCCGTACACCTCGTACACGCGCGGCTCTGCTCCGTACACCTCATACACACGCGGCTCCGCTCCATACACCTCCGCTCTGTACACCTCGTACACGCGCGGCTCCGCTCCGTACGCCTCGTACACGCGCGGCTACGCTCCGTACGCCTGGTACGCGCCCGTCTCCGCTCCGTATGCCTCGTACGCGCCCGGCTCCGCTCCGTACGCCTCGTACACGCCCGGCTCCGCTCCGTACGCCTCGTACACGCCCGGCTCCGCTCCCTACGCCTCGTACATGCCCGTCTCCGCTCCGTACACCTCGTACACACGCGGCTCTGCCCCGTACACGCGCGGCTCTGCTCCGTACACCTCGTACACACGCGGCTCCGCTCCGTACATCTCCTACACACGTGGCTCTGCTCCGTACACCTCGTACACGCGCGGCTCTGCTCCGTACACCGCGTACACACGCGGCTCCGCGCGCCTCATACACATGCGGCTCCGCTCCGTACGCCTCGTACACGCGCGGCTCTGCTCCGTACAGACTTGGCTCCTCTCTGCTCCGTACACCTCGTACAGGCGCGGCTCCGCTCCGTAAACGTCATACACGTGCGGCTCCGCTCCGTACGCCTCGTACACGCGCGGCTCCGCTCCGTACGCCTCGTACACGCGCGGCTCCGCTCCGTACGCCTCGTACACGCGCGGCTCCGCTCCGTACGCCTCGTACACGCGCGGCTCCGCTCCGTACGCCTCGTACACGCGCGGCTACGCTCCGTACGCCTGGTACGCGCCCGGCTCCGCTCCGTATGCCTCGTACGCGCCCGGCTCCGCTCCGTACGCCTCGTACACGCGCGGCTCCGCTCCGTACGCCTCGTACACGCGCGGCTCCACTCCGTCCGCCTCGTACACGCGCGGCTCCGCTCCGTACGCCTCGTACATGCGCGGCTCTGCTCCGTAAACGTCGTACACGCGCGGCTCCGCTCCGTACGCCTCGTACACGCGCGGCTCCGCTCCGTACGCCTCGTACACGCCCGGCTCCGCTCCGTACGCCTCGTACACGCCCGGCTCCGCTCCGTACGCCTCGTACACGCCCGGCTCCGCTCCGTACGCCTCGTACACGCCCGGCTCCGCTCCGTACGCCTCGTACACCTCGTACACGCGCGGCTCCGCTCCGTACGCCTCGTACACGCGCGGCTACGCTCCGTACGCCTGGTACGCGCCCGGCTCCGCTCCGTATGCCTCGTACGCGCCCGGCTCCGCTCCGTACGCCTCGTACACGCCCGGCTCCGCTCCGTACGCCTCGTACACGCCCGGCTCCGCTCCCTACGCCTCGTACATGCCCGGCTCCGCTCCGTACACCTTGTACACACGCGGCTCTGCCCCGTACACGCGCGGCTCTGCTCCGTACACCTCGTACACACGCGGCTCCGCTCCGTACATCTCCTACACACGTGGCTCTGCTCCGTACACCTCGTACACGCGCGGCTCTGCTCCGTACACCTCGTACACGCGCGGCTCCGCTCCATACACCTCCGCTCTGTACACCTCGTACACGCGCGGCTCTGCTCCATACTCCTCCACTCTGTACACCTCGTACACGCGCGGCTCCGCTCCGTACACCTCGTACACACGCGGCTCCGCTCCGTACACCTCGTACACGCGCGGCTCCGCTCCCTACGCCTCGTACACGCGCGGCTCCACTCCGTACGCCTCGTACACGCGCGGCTCCGCTCCGTACGCCGCGTACACGCGCGGCTCCGCTCCGTACGCCTCGTACACGCGCGGCTCCGCTCCGTACGCCTCGTACACGCGCGGCTCCGCTCCGTACGCCTCGTACACGCGCGGCTCCGCTCCGTACGCCTCGTAGACACACGGCTCTGCTCCGTACACCTCGTACACACACGGCTCCGCTCCGTACACCTCGTACACACACGACTCCGCTCCGTACGCCTCGTTCACGCGCGGCTCCGCTCCGTACGACTTGTACACGCGCGGCTCCGCTCCGTACGCCTCGTACACGCGCGGCTCTGCTCCGTAAACGTCGTACACGCGCGGCTCCGCTCCGTACGCCTCGTACACGCGCGGCTCCGCTCCGTACGCCTCGTACACGTCCGGCTCCGCTCCGTACGCCTCGTACACGCCCGGCTCCGCTCAGTACGCGTCGTACACGCCCGGCTCCGCTCCGTACGCCTCGTACACGCCCGGCTCCGCTCCGTACGCCTCGTACACGCCCGGCTCCGCTCCGTACGCCTCGTACACGCCCGGCTCCGCTCCGTACGCCTCGTACACGCCCGGCTCCGCTCCGTACGCCTCGTACACACGCGGCTCTTCCCCGTACTCGCGCAGCTCTGCTCCGTACACCTCGTACACACGCGGCTCCGCTCCATACATCTCGTACACACGTGGCTCTGCTCCGTACACTTCGTACACGCGCGGCTCTGCTCCGTACACCTCATACACACGCGGCTCCGCTCCATACACCTCCGCTCTGTACACCTCGTACACGCGCGGCTCCGCTCCGTACGCCTCGTACACGCGCGGCTCCGCTCCGTACGCCTGGTACGCGCCCGGCTCCGCTCCGTACGCCTCGTAGACGCCCGGCTCCGCTCCGTACGCCTCGTACACGCCCGGCTCCGCGCGCCTCATACACACACGGCTCTGCTCCGTACACCTCATACACACGCGGCTCTGCGCTCCTCGTACACACGTGGCTCTGCTCCGTACGCCTCGTACACGAGCGGCTGCGCTCCGTACACCTCGTACACATGCGGCTCCGCTCCGTACGCCTCGTACACGCGCGGCTCTGCTCCGTACACACTTGGCTCCTCTCTGCTCCGTACACCTCGTACAGGCGCGGCTCCGCTCCGTAAACCTCGTACACGCGTGGCTCCGCTCCGTAAACCTCGTACACGCGCGGCTCCGCTCCATACGCCACGTACACGCTCGGCTCCGCTCCGTACGCCTCGTACATGCGCGGCTGCGCTTCGTACACCGCGTACAAACGCGGCTCCGCGCGCCTCGTACACATGCGGCTCCGCTCCGTACGCCTCGTACACGCGCGGCTCTGCTCCGTACAGACTTGGCTCCTCTCTGCTCCGTACACCTCGTACAGGCGCGGCTCCGCTCCGTAAACGTCGTACACGTGCGGCTCCACTCCGCTCCATACGACTCGTACACGCGCAGCTCCACTCCGTACGCCTCGTACACGCGCGGCTCCGCTCCGTACGCCTCGTACATGCGCGGCTCCACTCCGTACACCTCGTACACGCGCGGCTCCGCTCCCTACGCCTCGTACACGCGCGGCTCCGCTCCGTACGCCGCGTACACGCGCGGCTCCGCTCCGTACGCCGCGGACACGCGCGGCTCCGCTCCGTACGCCTCGTACACGCGCGGCTCCGCTCCGTACGCCTCGTACACGCGCGGCTCCGCTCCGTACGCCTCGTAGACACGCGGCTCTGCTCCGTACGCCTCGTACACACACGGCTCCGCTCCGTACACCTCGTACACACACGACTCCGCTCCGTACGCCTCGTACACGCGCGGCTCCGCTCCGTACGCCTCGTACACGCTCGGCTCCGCTCCGTACGACTTGTACACGCGCGGCTCCGCTCCGTACGCCTCGTAAACGCGCGGCTCTGCTCCGTAAACGTCGTACACGCGCGGCTCCGCTCCGTACGCCTCGTACACGCGCGGCTCCGCTCCGTACGCCTCGTACACGCCCGGCTCCGCTCCGTACGCCTCGTACACGCCCGGCTCCGCTCAGTACGCCTCGTACACGCCCGGCTCCGCTCCGTACGCCTCGTACACGCCCGGCTCCGCTCCGTACGCCTCGTACACGCCCGGCTCCGCTCCGTACGCCTCGTACACGCCCGGCTCCGCTCCGTACGCCTCGTACACGCCCGGCTCCGCTCCGTACGCCTCGTACACACGCGGCTCTTCCCCGTACTCGCGCAGCTCTGCTCCGTACACCTCGTACACACGCGGCTCCGCTCCATACATCTCGTACACACGTGGCTCTGCTCCGTACACCTCGTACACGCGCGGCTCTGCTCCGTACACCTCATACACACGCGGCTCCGCTCCATACACCTCCGCTCTGTACACCTCGTACACGCGCGGCTCCGCTCCGTACTCCTCGTACACGCGCGGCTCCGCTCCGTACGCCTGGTACGCGCCCGGCTCCGCTCCGTACGCCTCGTACACGCCCGGCTCCGCTCCGTACGCCTCGTACACGCCCGGCTCCGCTCCGTACGCCTCGTACACGCCCGGCTCCGCTCCGTACGCCTCGTACACGCCCGGCTCCGCTCCGTACGCCTCGTACACGCCCGGCTCCGCTCCGTACGCCTCGTACACACGCGGCTCTTCCCCGTACTCGCGCAGCTCTGCTCCGTACACCTCGTACACACGCGGCTCCGCTCCATACATCTCGTACACACGTGGCTCTGCTCCGTACACTTCGTACACGCGCGGCTCTGCTCCGTACGCCTCGTACACGCCCGGCTCCGCTCCGTACGCCTCGTACACGCCCGGCTCCGCTCCGTACGCCTCGTACACGCCCGGCTCCGCTCCGTACGCCTCGTACACGCCCGGCTCCGCTCCGTACGCCTCGTACACACGCGGCTCTTCCCCGTACTCGCGCAGCTCTGCTCCGTACGCCTCGTACACACGCGGCTCTTCCCCGTACTCGCGCGGCTCCGCTCCGTACGCCTCGTACACGCGCGGCTCCGCTCCGTACGCCTCGTAGACACACGGCTCTGCTCCGTACACCTCGTACACACACGGCTCCGCTCCGTACACCTCGTACACACACGGCTCTGCTCCGTACACTTCGTACCCGCGCGGCTCTGCTCCATACTCCTCCGCTCTGTACACCTCGTACACGCGCGACTCCGCTCCGTACGCCTCGTACACGCGCGGCTCCGCTCCGTACGCCTCGTACACGCGCGGCTCCGCTCCGTACGCCTCGTACACGCGCGGCTCCGCTCCGTACGCCTCGTACACGTGCGGCTCCGCTCCGTACGCCTCGTACACGCGCGGCTCCGCTCCGTACGCCTCGTACACGCGCGGCTCCGCTCCGTACGCCTCGTACACACGCGGCTCCGCTCCGTACACCTCGTACACGAGCGGCTCCGCTCCGTACACCTCGTACACGCGCGGCTCCGCTCCGTACGCCTCGTACACGCCCGGCTCCGCTCCGTACGCCTCGTACACGCCCGGCTCCGCTCCGTACGCCTCGTACACACGCGGCTCTTCCCCGTACTCGCGCAGCTCTGCTCCGTACGCCTCGTACACACGCGGCTCTTCCCCGTACTCGCGCAGCTCTGCTCCGTACACCTCGTACACACGCGGCTCCGCTCCATACATCTCGTACACACGTGGCTCTGCTCCGTACACCTCGTACACGCGCGGCTCTGCTCCGTACACCTCATACACACGCGGCTCCGCTCCATACACCTCCGCTCTGTACACCTCGTACACGCGCGGCTCCGCTCCGTACGCCTCGTACACGCGCGGCTACGCTCCGTACGCCTGGTACGCGCCCGGCTCCGCTCCGTATGCCTCGTACGCGCCCGGCTCCGCTCCGTACGCCTCGTACACGCCCGGCTCCGCTCCGTACGCCTCGTACACGCCCGGCTCCGCTCCCTACGCCTCGTACATGCCCGGCTCCGCTCCGTACACCTCGTACACACGCGGCTCTGCCCCGTACACGCGCGGCTCTGCTCCGTACACCTCGTACACACGCGGCTCCGCTCCGTACATCTCCTACACACGTGGCTCTGCTCCGTACACCTCGTACACGCGCGGCTCTGCTCCGTACACCTCGTACACGCGCGGCTCCGCTCCATACACCTCCGCTCTGTACACCTCGTACACGCGCGGCTCTGCTCCATACTCCTCCACTCTGTACACCTCGTACACGCGCGGCTCCGCTCCGTACACCTCGTACACACGCGGCTCCGCTCCGTACACCTCGTACACGCGCGGCTCCGCTCCCTACGCCTCGTACACGCGCGGCTCCACTCCGTACGCCTCGTACACGCGCGGCTCCGCTCCGTACGCCGCGTACACGCGCGGCTCCGCTCCGTACGCCTCGTACACGCGCGGCTCCGCTCCGTACGCCTCGTACACGCGCGGCTCCGCTCCGTACGCCTCGTACACGCGCGGCTCCGCTCCGTACGCCTCGTAGACACACAGCTCTGCTCCGTACACCTCGTACACACACGACTCCGCTCCGTACGCCTCGTACACACACGACTCCGCTCCGTACGCCTCGTTCACGCGCGGCTCCGCTCCGTACGCCTCGTACACGCGCGGCTCCGCTCCGTACGACTTGTACACGCGCGGCTCCGCTCCGTACGCCTCGTACACGCGCGGCTCTGCTCCGTAAACGTCGTACACGCGCGGCTCCGCTCCGTACGCCTCGTACACGCGCGGCTCCGCTCCGTACGCCTCGTACACGTTCGGCTCCGCTCCGTACGCCTCGTACACGCCCGGCTCCGCTCAGTACGCCTCGTACACGCCCGGCTCCGCTCCGTACGCCTCGTACACGCCCGGCTCCGCTCCGTACGCCTCGTACACGCCCGGCTCCGCTCCGTACGCCTCGTACACGCCCGGCTCCGCTCCGTACGCCTCGTACACGCCCGGCTCCGCTCCGTACGCCTCGTACACACGCGGCTCTTCCCCGTACTCGCGCAGCTCTGCTCCGTACACCTCGTACACACGCGGCTCCGCTCCATACATCTCGTACACACGTGGCTCTGCTCCGTACACTTCGTACACGCGCGGCTCTGCTCCGTACACCTCATACACACGCGGCTCCGCTCCATACACCTCCGCTCTGTACACCTCGTACACGCGCGGCTCCGCTCCGTACGCCTCGTACACGCGCGGCTCCGCTCCGTACGCCTGGTACGCGCCCGGCTCCGCTCCGTACGCCTCGTAGACGCCCGGCTCCGCTCCGTACGCCTCGTACACGCCCGGCTCCGCGCGCCTCATACACACACGGCTCTGCTCCGTACACCTCATACACACGCGGCTCTGCGCTCCTCGTACACACGTGGCTCTGCTCCGTACGCCTCGTACACGCGCGGCTCTGCTCCGTACACACTTGGCTCCTCTCTGCTCCGTACACCTCGTACAGGCGCGGCTCCGCTCCGTAAACCTCGTACACGCGTGGCTCTGCTCCGTAAACCTCGTACACGCGCGGCTCCGCTCCGTACGCCACGTACACGCTCGGCTCCGCTCCGTACGCCTCGTACATGCGCGGCTGCGCTTCGTACACCGCGTACAAACGCGGCTCCGCGCGCCTCGTACACATGCGGCTCCGCTCCGTACGCCTCGTACACGCGCGGCTCTGCTCCGTACAGACTTGGCTCCTCTCTGCTCCGTACACCTCGTACAGGCGCGGCTCCGCTCCGTAAACGTCGTACACGTGCGGCTCCGCTCCGTACGCCTCGTACACGCGCGGCTCCGCTCCGTACGCCTCGTACACGCGCGGCTCCGCTCCGTACGCCTCGTACACGCGCGGCTCCGCTCCATACGACTCGTACACGCGCGGCTCCACTCCGTACGCCTCGTACACGCGCGGCTCCGCTCCGTACGCCTCGTACATGCGCGGCTCTGCTCCGTAAACGTCGTACACGCGCGGCTCCGCTCCGTACGCCTCGTACACGCGCGGCTCCGCTCCGTACGCCTCGTACACGCCCGGCTCCGCTCCGTACGCCTCGTACACGCCCGGCTCCGCTCCGTACGCCTCGTACACGCCCGGCTCCGCTCCGTACGCCTCGTACACGCCCGGCTCCGCTCCGTACGCCTCGTACACACGCGGCTCTTCCCCGTACTCGCACAGCTCTGCTCCGTACGCCTCGTACACACGCGGCTCTTCCCCGTACTCGCGCAGCTCTGCTCCGTACACCTCGTACACACGCGGCTCCGCTCCATACATCTCGTACACACGTGGCTCTGCTCCGTACACCTCGTACACGCGCGGCTCTGCTCCGTACACCTCATACACACGCGGCTCCGCTCCATACACCTCCGCTCTGTACACCTCGTACACGCGCGGCTCCGCTCCGTACGCCTCGTACACGCGCGGCTACGCTCCGTACGCCTGGTACGCGCCCGGCTCCGCTCCGTATGCCTCGTACGCGCCCGGCTCCGCTCCGTACGCCTCGTACACGCCCGGCTCCGCTCCGTACGCCTCGTACACGCCCGGCTCCGCTCCGTACGCCTCGTACATGCCCGGCTCCGCTCCGTACACCTCGTACACACGCGGCTCTGCCCCGTACACGCGCGGCTCTGCTCCGTACACCTCGTACACACGCGGCTCCGCTCCGTACATCTCCTACACACGTGGCTCTGCTCCGTACACCTCGTACACGCGCGGCTCTGCTCCGTACACCTCGTACACGCCCGGCTCCGCTCAGTACGCCTCGTACACGCCCGGCTCCGCTCCGTACGCCTCGTACACGCCCGGCTCCGCTCCGTACGCCTCGTACACGCCCGGCTCCGCTCCGTACGCCTCGTACACGCCCGGCTCCGCTCCGTACGCCTCGTACACGCCCGGCTCCGCTCCGTACGCCTCGTACACACGCGGCTCTTCCCCGTACTCGCGCAGCTCTGCTCCGTACACCTCGTACACACGCGGCTCCGCTCCATACATCTCGTACACACGTGGCTCTGCTCCGTACACTTCGTACACGCGCGGCTCTGCTCCGTACACCTCATACACACGCGGCTCCGCTCCATACACCTCCGCTCTGTACACCTCGTACACGCGCGGCTCCGCTCCGTACGCCTCGTACACGCGCGGCTCCGCTCCGTACGCCTGGTACGCGCCCGGCTCCGCTCCGTACGCCTCGTAGACGCCCGGCTCCGCTCCGTACGCCTCGTACACGCCCGGCTCCGCGCGCCTCATACACACACGGCTCTGCTCCGTACACCTCATACACACGCGGCTCTGCGCTCCTCGTACACACGTGGCTCTGCTCCGTACGCCTCGTACACGAGCGGCTGCGCTCCGTACACCTCGTACACATGCGGCTCCGCTCCGTACGCCTCGTACACGCGCGGCTCTGCTCCGTACACACTTGGCTCCTCTCTGCTCCGTACACCTCGTACAGGCGCGGCTCCGCTCCGTAAACCTCGTACACGCGTGGCTCCGCTCCGTAAACCTCGTACACGCGCGGCTCCGCTCCGTACGCCACGTACACGCTCGGCTCCGCTCCGTACGCCTCGTACATGCGCGGCTGCGCTTCGTACACCGCGTACAAACGCGGCTCCGCGCGCCTCGTACACATGCGGCTCCGCTCCGTACGCCTCGTACACGCGCGGCTCTGCTCCGTACAGACTTGGCTCCTCTCTGCTCCGTACACATCGTACAGGCGCGGCTCCGCTCCGTAAACGTCGTACACGTGCGGCTCCGCTCCGTACGCCTCGTACACGCGCGGCTCCGCTCCGTACGCCTCGTACACGCGCGGCTCCGCTCCGTACGCCTCGTACACGCGCGGCTCCGCTCCATACGACTCGTACACGCGCGGCTCCACTCCGTACGCCTCGTACACGCGCGGCTCCGCTCCGTACGCCTCGTACATGCGCGGCTCTGCTCCGTAAACGTCGTACACGCGCGGCTCCGCTCCGTACGCCTCGTACACGCGCGGCTCCGCTCCGTACGCCTCGTACACGCCCGGCTCCGCTCCGTACGCCTCGTACACGCCCGGCTCCGCTCCGTACGCCTCGTACACGCCCGGCTCCGCTCCGTACGCCTCGTACACGCCCGGCTCCGCTCCGTACGCCTCGTACACACGCGGCTCTTCCCCGTACTCGCACAGCTCTGGTCCGTACGCCTCGTACACACGCGGCTCTTCCCCGTACTCGCGCAGCTCTGCTCCGTACACCTCGTACACACGCGGCTCCGCTCCATACATCTCGTACACACGTGGCTCTGCTCCGTACACCTCGTACACGCGCGGCTCTGCTCCGTACACCTCATACACTTGCGGCTCCGCTCCATACACCTCCGCTCTGTACACCTCGTACACGCGCGGCTCCGCTCCGTACGCCTCGTACACGCGCGGCTCCGCTCCGTACGCCTCGTACACGCGCGGCTACGCTCCGTACGCCTGGTACGCGCCCGGCTCCGCTCCGTATGCCTCGTACGCGCCCGGCTCCGCTCCGTACGCCTCGTACACGCCCGGCTCCGCTCCGTACGCCTCGTACACGCCCGGCTCCGCTCCGTACGCCTCGTACATGCCCGGCTCCGCTCCGTACACCTCGTACACACGCGGCTCTGCCCCGTACACGCGCGGCTCTGCTCCGTACACCTCGTACACACGCGGCTCCGCTCCGTACATCTCCTACACACGTGGCTCTGCTCCGTACACCTCGTACACGCGCGGCTCTGCTCCGTACACCTCGTACACGCGCGGCTCCGCTCCATACACCTCCGCTCTGTACACCTCGTACACGCGCGGCTCTGCTCCATACTCCTCCGCTCTGTACACCTCGTACACGCGCGGCTCCGCTCCGTACACCTCGTACACACGCGGCTCCACTCCGTACACCTCGTACACGCGCGGCTCCGCTCCCTACGCCTCGTACACGCGCGGCTCCGCTCCGTACGCCGCGTACACGCGCGGCTCCGCTCCGTACGCCGCGTACACGCGCGGCTCCGCTCCGTACGCCTCGTACACGCGCGGCTCCGCTCCGTACGCCTCGTACACGCGCGGCTCCGCTCCGTACGCCTCGTAGACACGCGGCTCTGCTCCGTACGCCTCGTACACACACGGCTCCGCTCCGTACACCTCGTACACACACGACTCCGCTCCGTACGCCTCGTACACGCGCGGCTCCGCTCCGTACGCCTCGTACACGCTCGGCTCCGCTCCGTACGACTTGTACACGCGCGGCTCCGCTCCGTACGCCTCGTAAACGCGCGGCTCTGCTCCGTAAACGTCGTACACGCGCGGCTCCGCTCCGTACGCCTCGTACACGCGCGGCTCCGCTCCGTACGCCTCGTACACGCCCGGCTCCGCTCCGTACGCCTCGTACACGCCCGGCTCCGCTCAGTACGCCTCGTACACGCCCGGCTCCGCTCCGTACGCCTCGTACACGCCCGGCTCCGCTCCGTACGCCTCGTACACGCCCGGCTCCGCTCCGTACGCCTCGTACACGCCCGGCTCCGCTCCGTACGCCTCGTACACGCCCGGCTCCGCTCCGTACGCCTCGTACACACGCGGCTCTTCCCCGTACTCGCGCAGCTCTGCTCCGTACACCTCGTACACACGCGGCTCCGCTCCATACATCTCGTACACACGTGGCTCTGCTCCGTACACCTCGTACACGCGCGGCTCTGCTCCGTACACCTCATACACACGCGGCTCCGCTCCATACACCTCCGCTCCGTACACCTCGTACACGCGCGGCTCCGCTCCGTACGCCTGGTACGCGCCCGGCTCCGCTCCGTACGCCTCGTACACGCCCGGCTCCGCTCCGTACGCCTCGTACACGCCCGGCTCCGCTCCGTACGCCTCGTACACGCCCGGCTCCGCTCCGTACGCCTCGTACACGCCCGGCTCCGCTCCGTACGCCTCGTACACGCCCGGCTCCGCTCCGTACGCCTCGTACACGCCCGGCTCCGCTCCGTACACCTCGTACACACGCGGCTCTGCCCCGTACACGCGCGGCTCTGCTCCGTACACCTCGTACACACGCGGCTCCGCTCCGTACATCTCCTACACACGTGGCTCTGCTCCGTACACCTCGTACACGCGCGGCTCTGCTCCGTACACCTCGTACACGCGCGGCTCCGCTCCATACACCTCCGCTCTGTACACTTCGTACACGCGCGGCTCCGCTCCATACACCTCCGCTCCGTACGCCTCGTACACGCGCGGCTCCGCTCCGTACGCCTCGTAGACACACGGCTCTGCTCCGTACACCTCGTACACACACGGCTCCGCTCCGTACACCTCGTACACACACGGCTCTGCTCCGTACACTTCGTACCCGCGCGGCTCTGCTCCATACTCCTCCGCTCTGTACACCTCGTACACGCGCGACTCCGCTCCGTACGCCTCGTACACGCGCGGCTCCGCTCCGTACGCCTCGTACACGCGCGGCTCCGCTCCGTACGCCTCGTACACGCGCGGCTCCGCTCCGTACGCCTCGTACACGCGCGGCTCCGCTCCGTACGCCTCGTACACGCGCGGCTCCGCTCCGTACGCCTCGTACACGCGCGGCTCCGCTCCGTACGCCTCGTACACGAGCGGCTCCGCTCCGTACGCCTCGTACACGCGCGGCTCCGCTCCGTACGCCTCGTACACGCGCGGCTCCGCTCCGTACGCCTCGTACACGCGCGGCTCCGCTCCGTACGCCTCGTACACGCGCGGCTCCGCTCCGTACGCCTCGTACACGCGCGGCTCCGCTCCGTACGCCTCGTACACGCGCGGCTCCGCTCCGTACGCCTCGTACACGCGCGGCTCCGCTCCGTACGCCTCGTACACGCGCGGCTCCGCTCCGTACACCTCGTACACACACGGCTCCGCTCCGTACACCACGTACACACGCGGCTCCGCTCCGTACACCTCGTACACGCGCGGCTCTGCTCCGTACACCTCGTACACACGCGGCTCCGCTACATCCACACTGTAAACCCCTCATGACCCCACACATAAACTTCAGCTCATCCAGCACCATGACAACCAGCACAGCAGAGTCCTGCATCCACTGAGGCCCCTGATCATGTGACCCCTGACTCCTCCCCTCCTGTGACCTCATCACAGGTCCTGTGCGCACAGAACAGCCATATATGTGGTGGCGGCTCTGCAGGTGGAGGTATGTGGAGAGACCCCATTACTGGGCGCAGGGGGCATTAACCTCCTCAGTGCTGAGAGTATTTCGGTGTTTTCCTGTTGCTACTTTCTATGACTCCTGACGTGTTGCTCCTTTTCCTCTGATAGATACATACCCCCCATCCATGGGAGACGGGAAATATGGAAATCCGTATTCCTCCCATAGTACAGTGCAGCCACCCTCCCCCACACAATATGATACCACAAGATGCCCCCCACAATATAGTACCCCCCATCGCTGCCTCTAGCTAACGGCCTAATGGACTTTTGTACATTACAGACAAATAGACCATTATTCACATGTGAAGCGCAATGGAACAAATGGCGCTATAATAATAAATAATAACATTATTGGGCATCCGGGCACCACAGCTATCCAGCAGCCCACCACAATTGAGCAGATGAGGAGGGGATATGAGCGGTACAAGGGACCCCTATAACTCTGTCTACCTTATTAGATGCCATGTTTGCCTTTGACAAGTAAACTGTCAGCATTAGCATTACAGCCGCACCTGTAACATCCCTGCTCTGTACATGTATGATGTGCTGCAAAAAAGTTAGTTTTCGTTTTTAAACAAATATTTGGCATATACGGTGCCCCATGTGTCTCCCACTTCTTCCATGGTGTTTTACAAGTGTTGTTGGTGCCTATTTTATTTTGTAACATTTGAACACCTCTTATTTTCTGGTGTTTTTCGTGTAATATAGTGAAGCCTAAGGGGAAAATGACAAAAAACAAAACATGACTATGCGTCTGAGAACACGGCAGGCTCGATTCCGTCATTACATCGTGTGAGCTGTGCCTCAGTACACAGTGCTGACTGGAGCAGCGGGGAGCAAGGTGAGGTGAGTAGCTGTTTTTTTTTCTTTTTTCTAATGTGCAGTACATTGTGTGAAATTTCAGAGACATCATGTTGCATCCTAAGGGACATGGGTGGGGACATTAGGCTGTGTACTACAGGGCATGTTTGTTAGGGTGAACACTTTTTGATATGTTCACTAGTTACCTGCTCCTGGCTTAATGCGTATGATCAAGTGCATGCAAGAAAGAATAACATCAGACACACACAGTCGGATGTAAGCTCTCCTTGATCAGCTATGGAACAGCTTCAAGTCCCTTTATTCAACCCGAACATAGACTTATTTAAACTCTGTAAATGGGCTCAGTTAGCCCTAGAATGTGAGTAACCAGATGTATTCATTGGTTAATGGATTGGGCAATGGGCAAGTCCATGAAGTCATCAGGGTTGGTCAATGAGGTCATCAGGTGGCGTGGTCTCGATCGGGTGTCTCCAAGCGACGTGTCGCTCTGTGATTGGTTAGTCCTTCTATAGAATTCAGCTTCCTCCCAAACACCAATAAAGTCTCCACCTTTGCCACATGTACAGCAGGATGTAGTCATAGGTCCAGTCGCTATCTTGCATACCAGAGCATGGTGTGATGAAACAGGAAATGACAGCCATTTAAATAAGCTAATGTAAGGTAAAATAATACACTTTATGGGTCTTTTCTCTCAATCTCCTATGTCTTGAGGTTAATTAAGTATTTGATCCTATGTCTCTCATCAACATGTTTAGGGACATCATGCTGTTCCCTAAGGAGCATGTGCAGGGACATCATTCTGCATAAGGGGCTTTCTGAGGTCATTATAAAATCTAAGGGGGCTGTGTGAGAACATCATAATATGTGGGGGTAGGGATTCTGTGGTGAGATACTATGTGAGGGACATCGTACTGTGTGGAGACAACCAGTGTGAGGGGGATCTGTGGGGACATCATACTGTGTAGGGGAGAGTTACTGTGTGGGGGCTTTGTGTGGACAAACTATCATATTGTTTGGGCTTTGGGGGACATCATATTGTGTTGTAAGCTGTTGATTAAGATACAGAGGTTGAATAACAGGAGAAGAATAATTTAGTGCTTTATATAAACTTTACAAAAGCAGAAATTTATATATTTTTTTTTAGCTGCTACAGCACAGAACACTTTACATGTATTAACAGTAGCAGCGATTCATCAGACATAATTCTGCTCAAGATTAAGTGATTGATACAAAACAATATAAAGTAGCAGAATTAAATTCATTTGGTTCCATCGGACCTCCACAACAGTCTCAGTCTTTGATGTGGCCCCTTGGGAAAATTAATTGCCCACCCCTGTTACACAGGATTATTTATGATGTTACATTGGCTCATCTTCTCCCTATTCAGATCCTCTCAGTGGAGATCTTCTATATAATAGAATTTTCCTAATTAATCCGGCCATGATGGACAGGGACAAGATGGCGGAGAGGATGTTACACCTCACCCTAGAGATCCTCTTCCGGCTTACTGGAGAGGTGAGAGATTCTGATGACGTCACATTACATCATTCTTATGTATGGGAATAACAGATGGACAGAACTGGAGAGGTGAAGACTCTGAAAATGTCTGTAGTGAGATTTATTCATGTGTCTCTCCATAACCAGGATTACACAGTAGTGAAGAAGACCTCTAGTGAACGCTGTCAGGCCCCTGTGTCTGAGGGATGGGGAAGACCCCTGAGCCCAATCACGGGGCCTCCACCTCACCCCCTGATACATGAGGACATCAATGAGCAGAAGATCCTAGAACTCACCTACAAGATGATTGAGCTGCTGACTGGAGAGGTGACACTGCTGGGAATGCGGGGACATTATACAGTAACGCTATGAAGGGATCAGGGGTATGATGATTTCATTGTATGTGTTAGGTTCCTATAAGGTGTCAGGATGTCGCTGTCTATTTCTCCATGGAGGAGTGGGAGTATTTAGAAGGACACAAAGATTTGTACAAGGACATCATGATGGAGGTTCCCCAGCCCCTCACATCACCAGGTAATAGACAGGACTAAATACACACGGCCTATAATTATTTGTATGTAAAGAATGAATTCAGTCTCTGTATGTGTTTCCTCCAGTTCTATCCAGTAAGAGGACAACACCAGAGAGATGTCCCCGTCCTCTTCTTCCACAGGACTGTAAACAAGAAGATCCCAATGTTCCTCAGGATCATCAGGTAGATGGAGAGAAGGTGTCATGAGATCTCCCCTATGATGTGTAGACGGCTGTGAAGGTCTTGTGCTCAGTTTTGTTTTATCCACCAGTATTATATGTTTTATACTTGTGTAATAAGAACGGTGGAGATGGCAGGATTAGAGTTGATCATACATGTGATTTCTCCATCTATCTGACTTTTACAATATTTGTTTCAGGTTAAAGATCTGACCCATATTAATACTACAGAGACATATGTGAGGAGTGATGAGCTGTTTAAAGAGGAGATTCTTACAGATGACTACCCAGGTGAGTAACCACTAAATGCAGAGATGTCACAGATTCTTCTCAGTTGCCATCTGTGGCTGTTTTATCGGTAATATAGTCCAGCTGTATCCCAATCATGAGATCACCATTTTGCCGCTAGACCACAATATTGTCCTCCACCTGAAATTGTTCACATTTCATTGGACATTGAACACCCTTCTTCTATAAAGCTTACAACCTGGAGGATGCAACCAGGGCCGGCGTCAGCACCCGGCGTACCCGGGCAAGTGCCGGGGCCCTGAAAAATCAGAGGGGCCCACTCACTGTCGGGGCCCACCGCCCACTCACTGTCGGGGCCCACCACCCACTCACTGTCGGGGCCCACCGCCCACTCACTGTCATGGCCCTGGCTGCTTCCTCGGCACCTGTTCAGTGACGCAGGCGCTGCTTGATTGCCGGCACTCCCCCAGACATGGCCGCGCGCTGTGCGGCTGTGTCTGCTAGTAATGACACGGCAGGGTCGACGGCACTGCACCTATAATTGTGTTTGTGTGTCGCCCCTGCCGCGTCATTACTAGCAGACACAGCCGCACAGAGCACGGCCATGGCTGGGGAAGTGCCGACAATCAAACACCGTCGGAGGTCCTGCACAGATGGGGGGGAGCGGCCCGGACCCAACCGCAAGTGGGCCCCTCTGATGGTCCAGGGCCATGATGTCTGTGACACGACGGGGGCCCTGCACTGCCCCATACCTGAGGAGCTGCTGGACAGGACACTGGACCGGGGACAGGTGAGTGAGGCTTCCCCAATCCCCATATTAAAAATATTTGTAATGGGTCTGTGTGAGTGCATGTATGTGAATGTCAGTGTGTATGACTGTGTATATATATTTGTCTGTTTTATATATGTTTTTAAGAATTTGTGTAAAAATGTGTGTATGTCTGTATGTGTACATATCTGTGTACCATGTATGCGTGCGCATGTCTGCGTACCGTGTGTGTGTGCGCATGTCTGCAAATGTGAAGGATGAGGTGGCAGGCTGGGCCCTGTGTACTATATATATATTTCTCCGCCGTATCGGTGCATCATGAATCATGTATGTTTTAAAAGGGCCCACTGAGACTCTTTCGCCTGGGGCCCAGAAAAACCTGGAGCCGGCCCTGGATGCACCTACTCCATGAACTTAGAAAATGCTGACCCTTGTCTGCCCAGATCTGTAAACTACAAAGCCAAATGACAGCGAACGTAGAATGTGCTGACAAGTTAGAAAGTCACTTGAAGAAGAATATTATGATGGGCCTCTTAGAGAAAGCAGAGGGTAATGATGCTGTTGGCTTCCTAGAGTCCTGATATCTTAATGGTTGAACCTACCTTCTCTCCCTTCTGTGCTGCTGAATGTTCTCATATGGGAAAAGGGAGAGACCAAGGAGCAACATGGTAGAAAACAATCTTTATTAGATACATTAGCATAATAAATAGTTAAGTCACAGCACAGACAAATAGAGGTACATAGGATCAGGAAAGTACTGCACCATATAGCTTACAGCCCCACACCCACAACGTTAATTTGTAAACAGTGGGGTGGGGAAGCCCAGGTAAAGTGAGTAAATAAATGGGCCGTGGCTAGGGGCAAATTACAGTATACATTTATAGGACTCCTATCAGTCACAATATTAAGGTATGCCCGTAGTCAATGCATGAACAAAAAACCTTACCGGGAAATGGAAAGATAGCTAAAGGTGCTGGAAAAGGTGACCCGTGGCGGGGAAGCGCATTTATTTACTCATTTTACGTGGGCTTCCCCACCCCACTGTTTATAAATTAACGTTGTGGGTGTGGGGCTGTAAGCTATATGGTGCTGGACTTTCCTGATCCTATGTACCTCTGTTTGTCTGTGCTGTGACTTAACTATTTATTATGCTAATGTATCTAATAAAGATTAATCTACGTTATAAATTACATTGTGTTTTCGATCCTAAGGAATTCAGATTACTGCACAATCTCTCCTGTGATGGGAGCACTAATACTTTATCAACTTTTCTAGTCAGAACTCATAGTAGCTCCAATGGTCCACCATAAATGATTGCAGCTCCATTTTAGCGTTGTAGTTCTCCCCCTGATCATATGTTCTTATTGGGGATGTAACAAGTTTTTTTTGTTTTTTTTATTCTGCTCTATGTCTTTTTTTTACTGGTTCATTCTGTATGATATGTTTGATTGTGGTGGGATTGGTCTGCCTCACTTATTGGCCTATCTCACTTGGCCTGTAGTCCTGGTAGTCCTTACAAAAGGTCTCCATTGTCTCTGCTAAATGCCCAATATCTAAATTTAAGAAACCTCACCTTTGCACCATTTTAATAAGTTCTCTTTAAATGTCTAATATTGCTTCAAGAAACTAATCTGTCAGAAATTATTGACCCCTAAGATAATTTAGATTTCCAAGAGCCACCGAACCACATACTCCTACCTCCAAAGAGAAGTTTCACCACTAGTTAGTACATTTTTTACTGATGAAGACTGCATAGTTTGATCATTTCAGTAGATGTGTTATTGTCAATAGTCTCAGTTTTG
This sequence comes from Phyllobates terribilis, assembly GCF_046119375.1. Lineage (NCBI taxonomy): Eukaryota > Metazoa > Chordata > Amphibia > Anura > Dendrobatidae > Phyllobates > Phyllobates terribilis. The sequence goes on from NW_027362765.1 coordinate 28,190,063, forward strand.
AATTCAGTAGTTAGTGCCCAAAATACTCTGATTTAACCACTTCCCACAGCCAGTTTTTTGTTCCAAACCAGGCCCCATTTTTCAAATTTGACATGTGTCATTTTATGTGGTGATAACTTTGGACTCTTCTTCTGATTCCAGTGATTTGCGAAATATTTTTTCTCTGACACATTGTACTTTGTTTCTTGTAATTTTAGGTTGATATATTTTGCATTTACAGTCATGGCCAAAAGTGTTGACACCCTTGACATTGTTGCAGAAAATGAAGTATTTCTTCCAGAAAATGTTTGCAATTATGCACAACCCCAAAAATGGGCCGGACAAAATTGCTGGTACCCTCAACTTAGTATTTGGTTGCACACCCTTTGGAATAAATAATTGCAATAAATTGCTTCTTATAACCATGAACAAATTTCTTACACCTCTCAACTGGAATTTTGGACCACTCTTCTTTTGCAAACTGCTCTAGGTCTCTTATATTTGAAGGGTGCTTTCTCCCAACAGCAATTTTAAGATCTCTCCACAGGTGTACAATGGGATTTAGATCCGGACTCATTGCTGGCCACTTCACAACTCTCCAGCGCTTTGTTTCCATCCATTTCTGGGTGCTTGAAGTATGTTTGAGGCCATTGTCGTGCAGGAAGACCCATGACCTAGGATGCAAACCCAGCTTTCTGACACTGGGCACTATATTGCGACCCAAAATCCTTTGGTAATCTTCAGATTTCATGATGCCTTCCACACAGTCAAGGCACCCAGTGCCAGAGGCAGCAAAACAACCCCAAAACGTCTTTGAACCTCTACCGTATTTGACTTTAGGTACTGTATTCTATTCTCATTCCATTTTCGGTAACCAGTAGAATGATGTGCTTTACCAAAAACTCTATCTTAGTGTCATCTATCCACGAGACACTTTCCCAGAAGGATTTTGGCTTACACCCATTTTGGCAAACTGCAGTCTGTTTTTTTATTGTCTCTGTGTCAGCAGTGGGATCCTCCTGGGTCTCCTGCCGTAGTTTAATTTCATTTAAATGTCGACGGATAGTTCTCGCTGACACTGATGCACCCTGAGCCTGCAGGACAGCTTGAATTTCTTTGGAACTTGATTGGGGCTGCTTATCCACCAACTGGACTATCTTTCATTGCAATCCTTCATCAATTTTTCTCTGCCGTCCACGGCTAGGGAGATAAGCTATAGTGCCATGGGTTTTAAACTTCTTGATTTTGTTGTACATCGTGGACAAAGGATCAACCAGATCTCTGGAGATGGATTTGTTACCTTGAGATTGTTGATATTGTTCAACAATTTTTTGTTCTCAAGTCCTCAGACAGTTCTCCTCTTTCTGTTCTCCCTGCTTAGTGTGGCACACACAGACACACAATGGGTTTCAGGTGTGATTTTCATATTGCCCACACCTGTTATTTGCCACGGGGTAGTTTGAACGAGCATCACATGCTTGAAACAAAGATGTTTACCCAGGGCCGGCTCAAGGTTTTTCTGGGCCCCGGGCGAAAGAGTCTCAGTGGGCCCCTTTAACATATACCACGATTCATGATGCACAGATACCGCAGAGAAATATTTATATAGTACAATGCAAAGATTTCACTTCTTACATTACATGAGATATATCTATTATAAATTCCACAATAGCTCAGAAACAGGCGAATCGCTCCACACAGTAGACTGGCCCCCATAAAATGCTCCATACAGAATACTGGCCCCCATATAATGCTCCATACGGAATGCTGACCCCCATATAACGCTCTATACAGAATACTGGCCCCCATATTGTTAGAACCCTCCTGTTTGTTTTTCCATCTTGTGTTTTGCGGTCACATGACCATCTGCCTTTATACTCCAGCTCCGCCCTTTTGGCTTTGCTGGACTTCAGTGTTTGACTGTTTTGCTAGCCAGGTGCTTCTGTGGCTATCTCTGTCAGTTCGCTTGGTCCTTCTGGGACCTCTAATACCTTTTGTCAGTTTATCTTCTGTGTTCTACAACAATCTTCTCTGTTCAGGAGGTGTCCCATTTTTGTTCCTGTCCTTAGTTCTTTTAGGGACTGCTTCCTTTATGCTATAGGTCTTTGTTCAGACTAGCCGAGGACTAAGGCAGGTCTGTTAGCTAGGAACAGGCAGCCCGCTACATCATAGGGATTCAGCTTAGTCTTACTGTAGGGATAGCTTTCCCTTTTCTTTCCTTAGTACTTGTTGCAGATCATAACACATTTAATGCTCCGTACAGGACACTGTTCCCCCTTTTAATGCCCCATGCAGGCTGTCCCCCCTTCTTTTAATGCCCATGCAGGACGTCCCCCCCCCCCCCCTTTTAATGCCCCATGCAGGATGTCACCTCCCCCCATATAATGCCCCATGCAGGATATCACTTCTTCCCCCATATAATGCCCCATGCAAGATGTCCCTCCCCCCCCCCCCCCCATATAACGCCCCATGCAGGATATCATCCCCTCTCTTTAAAAAACCCATGCAGGATGTCATCCCCCCCTATATAATGCCCCATGCAGGATGCATCCCCCCTCTTTATAATGCCCCATACAGAATATCACCCCCCCCATATAATACCCCATGCAGGATGTCCCCCCCCCCCCCATATAATGCCCCATGCAGGATGTCACCCCTCCCCATATAATGCCCCATGCAGGATGTCACCCCTCCCCAATATAATGCCCCATGCCTCCATACATTAAAAAAAATATCAAATACTCACCTCACTCCTCCTCACCTGCTGCCGCTGCTCAGGTCCAGACTCCAGCGCCACCGGTGTCTTCCCGCTCTGCGCTGCCTGTGATGGCTCAGGTGAGGGCGCGGTGGAAAGACGTCACCGCACCCTCTGACCTGAGACGTCACCGGGAGCGCACAGCAGGAAGACAGCAAATCTGCGGAGACACGGGGAGAGGTGAGTATCCAGCGGCCGGGGCCCTGAGCAAGCGCGGGGTGGGGGCGGGCGCTGGCACCGCTCTCCTCCCCATAGCCCTGCGGGGTGCCCGACCGCGAGTGGGCCCCTCGTATTTTCAGGGCCCAGCACTTGCCCAGGTGCTGACACTGGCCCTGTGTTTACCTACGATTTTAGAAAGGTGCCAACAATTTTGTCCTACCCATCTTTGGGGTTTTGTGTGAAATGATGTCCATTTTGCCTTTTTTTTTCTCTTTTTTTTTTTTTTTTGTGTTCCAATACACACAAAGGAAATAAAAGTGTATAAGAAAACGTGAGTAATTGCAATAATTTTCTGGGAGAAATACTTAATTTTCGGGAACAATTTCAACACTTTTGGCCATGACTGTATTTTTGAAAATATCTGAAAATTGGCAAATTATTTAGAAAGATTTGTACTTTTCAAACGTTACATTTTTAATTCTCTTAAAATAGATAATTATATCAGACAAAATAGTTAGTAAATAACATTTACTGTATTTCTTCTTTAGGCCAGCAGCATTTTTCCAACATCGCATTTTATTTTTTCAACATCCTTTTATTTTTTTAGGATGATAGAAGGCCTACAAGTTTAGCAAAAAGTTTTTATGTAGAATGAAATTTACAAAATTAATTTTTTGGGGTAACAAATCACTTTGAAATTACATTGAAGGGCTTAGATTTTAGAAAATTGCACTCTACATAGTATCAAAAACCACATTAAGGAATTAACGCAAAATGGAGTGCAAAAATTATTATTTTTTCACTAAAATGTTGATGTGGACCAAATTTTTTCATAAAGGATAATAGGAAACAAATAGATCTTGCCAAGTATTTTCCAACTTCTCTTGAATCTGACAATACCTTATATACGGTTGTACACTGCTGTCTGGACACATGACAGGGTTCAAAATGTTAGAAGCGCCGTTTAGCTATTGCAACACAGATTTTGCTGGAATAGTTTGCCGGCACAATCTAACGGGGGCACTGTTCGTGGTCATCTGGCAGCTCAAAAAATTGCTACCATGAACAGGCTTGGCTCTTTCTAGTTTCGATTTTCATATCCCAGGGATTGCATAGATCTGGACTTACACAGGTACCCTTAAGCTGAGGCCACGGAGTTAACTACTGCTTGGTGGTGGAAGATTGCAAGGAGATAGCCGGGACAGAACCACAAGGGCAGAGAAAATGCAAAATTAGAAGTCAGTAAACAGGTCGGGGTCACAACAGGAAAGAAATGCACAAGCCGGCAGTTGAGCACAGAAGACTGAATCAGAGGAGAACAAGGCTGTATCTCGCTGTGTCCGGCAATATGCTTGAGCTTTAGTAGGATGTGGTGCTTTCCAATTGGCTGAAGCAGGGAGCTGATTACCGTATTTTTCGGATTATAAAACGCACTTTTCTTCTCTCCTAATTTGGGGGCAAAATGGGGGTGCACGTTATAATCCGAACTGTAGTGGAGCTTAACGGCGTTGGTGGTGCGGGGTCCCAGGGTCGCTGCTGCCGGAAGCTTCTGCCTTCCGACAGAGGCAGGAGTCGGGAGATGGCTGCAGGCCTCATGCTTGTAGTAGGAGGTTTTCGGTGGTATGAGGGCTCCGTCTACAGTTTGTAAAAACCGGAGCCCCGCACCTTCCATACTCTTCTATGCAATGGACTCCGGGAAAATGGCTGCTGGAGGCGTCGCATGCTCAGATTCAGATCTCAGCCCCCGAGATCTCAGTTGAGCATGCGCTGCCTCTGGCGGCCATTTTCCTGGTGTGCCCGCCGCATTAGAACTCCTGCCTCCGAACACCGAGTTATGTGTCAACGCTGCCACCTGGGACCCCGCTCCATCAACTATTCAGGCACCCAGGTAAACTGATAACACGCATAGGTTTATAAAAAAAAAAAAATTCTTTCCTATTTTGCTCCCTAAAATTTGGGGTGTGTCTTATAAATCGCAAAATACTATACTCCAGCTGGGCTTTATACATATCCATACTGCCAGACTGGATGGTACTACGCCACTAATCTTTGGGATCACATAGCTTGTGCCCCCCACAGCTTCTGCTTTTGACGGTTGCACCATCACCGTCTGCAGAATTAATAAGGCGGTTCCTGTTGACTGAAGCAGATGTTGCAGGAGCAGATCCCACAGGAGATGGGAGACACCATTTGCAGATGCCCTAATGTGACTGGCAGAAAACCATAGCAGTAGAAAACTCCATAAAGTGACTCCATTTTGGAAATTCTATCCCACAGTGAGTTAATCTATAGGAGTAGTGAATATTGTCACTCCACATGCACTTTACGGAAAATAGTATGCAGTGGATGTTGTAGAGTGAAAATTGCAAATGTGCCATTTTATTACCCAACACATACAGCACAATCTGGGCACTATGAGACACACTCCATAAATTTGTAAGTGGGTTCTTCTCACTACAGCAATGCCAAATATATGAATTTTAAATGTGGTTTGGGCACACTGCAAGACTCAGAAATGAGGGGGAGATTTGACTTTGGGAGAGCGGAATTTGCTGGATTGTTCTATGGCGCATTTGAGCCTCTAACAATGTGGAAACTTCTGATTTTCCATTAACAGATGATGGACCTGATTGGGTGCTTGTTATTTGGGGGAAGACGTTTTGTTTTTTATTGGTATCCGTCTTGCCTACTGTCAGGCAAAATGTATTTTTGTCCTAGTTTAAAAAAATGAGAGATGTCTAAAATATCCACCCCCCCCCCCCCGCTCATTTGGAAGAAGCTACATAGTACTCACTCGTACTTCCCCCCCCCCCCCCCCCCAAACCAGGAATTTTTATGAGCGCCATAAAGCCTCAGCCCAGAGCAAGCCTTCTGGTAAACTGGAAATTCCCTCCAAAAATCCTATTGTCTATCTGTACAAACGTTTAATGTCGATTTTAATAATGCACATGACGGTCACAAACACAGGGACCACATTTTTGAGATGTCCACCTTTTTCCAATTGTGATGGTGTGGTTTTCGTGGCTTGAAGACCACCGGGAGCCTGGGAAATGGATTCTGAGCGTCATAGAGATATCATATTTGATATCCATCTTCATGAATATTGGTGACGGCAAACATGATGTCTCCATCTTGGATGTGGGACCCCCCCCCACATCAAGATATGAAATCTGAAGGATTTCTATGTCTTATGCAGCTGGGTGGGTTCACAGAACCGAGCCCCCGTGTGAGGTAAATAACAGGGGTGTCTCCCAATGTTTTGGCCCCTTACTAAAAACCAGAGCGGCCATTTTAAGTCATTCTTGCCAGGGACGTCAGACGCATGCACACCTTGCTGCGTGGAAGAATCACCTCTAATTTCTGGGGAGCTGCCCCCCCACAGAATCTGAGACCATCACCTCGTGGCGCAGGTTTTGCTATTACTTATCCCTTTTATTTTAATAACTGTTTTATGCATATATGTAAATTGTCTCTTTTATAATATCTTGTATATCTTTTGTAAACACTGCCCACTTTCGGGAGTAAATCATTATTATTTACCAGCTTCGTTCTTCTTGTGCTATGTCGAGCAAAAACGTTCCTCACCCGCTAATTCACGTTACCTAACGGGTACCCGATCCACCTGTTAAGCGATCGGTGGTGGCAGTATACCAGTATTTATGTGATATTGTGGTTTGAGGGTGGCTGGACGGAGGTATATATACGTTCCTGAAAGGAACTGGTGGTATATATGCGTCCTGTCACATCACGTGCCACAATAGTCTACATAAATTAGAACAGCTGCGCCCTTGCTTATCCTCGGTCAATACCGTGTTTGACCAGCAGGATAAGGGGGCGCCAGAGGGCTGCAAGGTCTGACCAAGTGTTTTCCCTGACACCTACATAACATTTCTTGAAGGCTTTCTATTCCAATATTTGGGAGGCAGAATGAACAAACTGCTCCACTGGTTCATACCATGAAGTTTTCTATTTGACTTTGATCTGTCGTTATCTTAGTGAAAAATTCAATTTTGCTACTTAATTTTGTATTTCTATGGACATACTATGTAGAAATGTTCAGGAATATACATTTCAGGGATATTTTATTAAAAAATAATTGGTTTTCTTTTTGGCAGATCACTGTACCAGGAGATCAGAGGGACAAGTGACATCTTCCATTTTTAAATCAGATGACCTTGAGATCACACAGGATATAATTGAAGTGAATGTCCTTACTCCACATATACCATCATCCTTTCACAGCCAAGATCTATCATCTGATCCTTTGAAACAGGTCCTATCTTCTGATTCATTACAGAATAGTAAGAAAAATAAAAGTCACAAAAGAAGCATTAAGAAGCAAACTGCTCTTAAAAGAAAGAAGCCAATTTCACACTCAGAATATGGACATAGTTTTCCCCTCGAGACATCGTTTGTTAAACATAAAAAATTTCACACAGAGGAGAAGACATTTTATTGTTCCAAGTGTGGAAAATATTTTAACCGGAAATCAGAACTTGTTAGGCATGAGAGAATTCACACTGGGGAGAAGCCATATTCATGTTCAGAATGTGGGAAATGTTTTGCGTGGAAATCAGTTCTTGTTACACATCAGAAAACTCACACAGGGGAGAAGCCTTATTCATGTTCAGAATGTGGAAAATATTTTGTAGAGAAATCACACCTTGTTAGACATCAGAGAACTCACACAGGGGAAAAGCCTTTTTTATGTTCAGAATGTGGAAAATGTTTTGTACAGAAATCGGTTCTTGTTGCACATCAGAGAACTCACACAGGGGAGAAACCATATTCATGTTCAGATTGTGGGAAATATTTTGTACAAAAATCAAATCTTCTTACACACCAAAGAATTCACACAGGGGAGAAGCCTTTTTTATGTTCAGAATGTGGGAAATGTTTTTTGTGTAAATCAAATCTTGTTAGACATCAGGGAACTCATACTGGGAGAAGCCATTATCATACCTAGAATGTGAAAAATGAATTGCTGTAAAATCATTTTATTGTCTGTCATAAATGTAATGTTAAAATCTATAAAGCTATCTTTTCAGAAAGGACGTGTCGCCTTCATACTGAGTATTGAAGCATGGCTTAAGTATAACTTGGGAAAGGAATAAGAGCTAGCAGTCTAAGGCTATGTTCACATGTCCAGTAGTGATCCATTATAACAGATCCAGCAGCAATCCGTTGGAAAAAAGTGATGCAGACTTTTTAGTCCGTTTTTAAATAACTGATCTCTCCTGCATCCTTTTTTTTTTTTTTTTTTTTAACATTGAAGTCTATGGAAAACGGATCCGTTAATTAGCCATCTGTTTTTCTTTCATATGTGCTGACGCGCCCCCTGGGCCGAGTGTGCTCGTGCGTGGGTAACCCGGAGCCGGGTCTCTGGGGGTTGTAGTCTCCGTGGCGGCGACCCGGTCCCGTGGCCCAGGGCGGTCAAACCAGTGGCAGTCTTTTATAGGGTTTTTATGGGTTAATGTCCGACTTCGCCACCCGTGGATTGCGGTCAGTGCGAACCGCCGCTGAAAGGCAGACCGCTGGGGCTGATGGTGTATGCAGCTGAGGTAGTGTAACTCTCCACGGGAAGAGTGCAGCCCCAGGGCAGTGTAGTAGATGGTGGGGGTGATGGTGCACGGGCGTCCCAGCACTAGTAGTGCTGTATGCGGTGAGAAAGCACAGAGACAAGGTGTTGCAGTTCAGGTTCTTTACTCACAGTTCTCACCCAGGTCACTTGTGCGCAGGTAGGACCGCCCGAGCCATGCTGCGTTCACCAGGCTGGGGGCTCGACCAACCCCCAGGTGATTCCAGAGTGTGGCACAGGACTCCCTTCTGTCCCTTCGTCAGCCGTGCCCCACCAGTGATACTACTTCTGTCCAGCTGCCTCGGATCTCCTCCTGGGAGGGCTGGGTGCCCACTTCCCCGACCCTACGTGGTGTGCCTTTCTAGTAGGTGTAGTGAGGGGTCGCACCAGTGAATGGTCACGACCACCGGTTCTTGGTTAAGGATTAGTCGCCTCCACCAACTTGGGATCCGGTACCCTGTTCTGCCAACCCGTCACCCGCAATCTCCTGGGTCCTTAGGGTTCCTTCTGCCTTCGTGTCTCTGGGCCTCTCTTGGTGTTTTGTTCCTTCCTACTTTCCTTTCTGTTCCTGTTCTTTCTGCTGGCTCTGGCCTTCACTCCAGGCCTGCCTTGTGGAGCTGGGCCCAGCCTGAGCCACAGCTCCCTGTCAGCCCTCTCTGGCTGAACTCCTCTTCTCTTCTCCTCCTGACTGAACTTCTCCCAGAACTAAGATGGTGCCCACCTTATATACCTCCCTCTCTGTGTATGAGTGTTATGCCAAGTTTTTAACACTAAGGTTTGGATACGGCTTTAAAGAAGGCAACCCTTTGCGATATTTATAATAGTTGATTTAAAAGGTAAAATACATAATTAAAGGAATAGTATGATATGATGATATTGCATACAGTTTTGTATATGTTATAATACAAAGGTTAAGTATGTGTGTGTGTGTGTGTGTGTGTGTGTGTGTGTTTGTGTGTATATATATACACATATATATATATATATATATATATATATATATATATATATATATATATATATATATATATATATATATATATATATATATATATATATATATATATATATATAATATATATATACATGCTCACTTTGTCACCAAGGAGCTTTTAAACATCATCCGTCTGGAACATCAGAGGGGCAATTTCACCAAGACAGAGAGACCCCTGGAAGTCTTCACAACACTGCATGGGCAGGTACATACAACACTACACATCAGTGCAGGTATAACTTATGGCTTCTGTCTGTATCATGATGATTCCAGTGACTTTTATAAGGCTTAGACAATGGAAGCATAAAACTGGTTAATGTTTTTAAGTATGAGTCGTCGATAATACAGAATTGGCCAGGTTCTGTAATCTCGAGAAGTTTACCTATAAACATTGTTTTAGACAATAGATCTGTGTATTTCTTATGGAACATAATGGTAAGTGTACACACATTATCTGAATCAGTATTTTGGTTACAATAACACTATTTGTCAAAGCAAATATAACACTGGTCACTTGTGTACAAATCAGGATAATGAATCTTTGAAACACACAACTTCATAGACCATAGAACAATTAACATTGTCTTACTGCATTGACACCTAGCAAACACTTTGTGGATAGCATGCATCAAGGACAGTTCATGTGAAAGAACTACTTTATAAGTATCAGAGTATATCAATGATATTACACTGCAGTATATTGCAATATATTCCACACTTGGTCTAATGACCACACTTTATCAAAGCATATAAACAATATGTTACAATATGTTGGCTATAAGATATCTGGCAACCAATGGGCTCCCACCTATGCCCAGAAACCGTCCCCTCCTGCTCCTACATCACTGGGTTTTCCTCCCCCCTCCCCACTCCAGCCAGGGACAGGATCTGTCGTGCCTTCATTACTGTACTAATGGGAGCACCGTTGAACTGTCCCCCGGAAATGGGGTGTGTGTGATGCATGCAGCTTACCGAGCCCTGGTCCACACTCCATCCTCACCCGGGAGTGGAATATCACACCTCTGGTTGAGGTGCAATACCCCTGTAGCGGCCGAACCCTCGGGGCGCTACATTAACATATCTGCTTTTTGCTTATTGGATCCAGTAAGCAAGCAAATGCACAAGCTGTGAGCTGAGCAACAGGCTCAGTGCAAGAGTATAAGCTGAGACAGAGCACCAGCAGTCTACCCCACTGAGCCGTGAGTCCACTACTGTCAACACCTCTTAACCCCATCCCTAGCATTTTCTTGCTTTTTCTGAGCATTTGAAAAGGCCTACAGACAGTACCAGTTGCCAGATAACCAGTAGACTCAATAATTAACCCAAAGGCTATGAGGCAAAGCTCTGGAAGTGTTCACTGCTCTCCCTCAAGAACAAGATGGAGACTATGTGGCCATATAACATCTTCTGATAAGGAAATATCAGCTGATTCCAGAAGTGAACTGCAAAAGATTCAGGACCCTCCAACGTGGACTTTAACGACTGCTACAGTGATGTGGTGAACAGACTTAGAACCAACTTCAAACAGTGGGTCCAGGGACTATTGATTGCCACCTTCACGGAATTGATGGTCCTGATGGTGAAAGACTAATTTCTCCATCTTTTCCCTGTAGAGGTGCGACTGTTTGTGATGGACTGGGAGTCAAAGGAGACTGTCACAGCAGCACAGATCGCCGATATCTGTGAGGTCTACTGTACACTTGAGGTGTGGAATTCAGCCATTACTAGGTGGAAAAGGGGTACGCCGGCAACCACTACCCCTGCCAGTCGATTATCGGGGGGGTTTCGCTTCATCTTCCAGCACCCGGCCTGCTTCTGATAGCTGCTGGTGCCTTACTTGCAACCAGACTGGCCACATTAGTACCACCTGCCCAGAGAGGCAGAAGCGAAACATTACATCCAATGCCCAGGGGCCTAATGAAGTTGTTCTTTTTGTGGGTGGGGCTGTTGGGAGGGTCTGTGAAAACTTGCAACCGATTATGTGGGCGACACGTTACTGTGGGCTCAAGGACACCGGTGCAGAACAAACCCTCATCTGCCTTGAATTGGTGTTCCCTTAAGACCTTACCCTGGGAATACCTTGGCTGTCACCAGGATTGGAGGTGTTCACCAACCTTTGCCGCTCGACTGGGCTTCCCTAGACTGGGATGCCGGGAGGGGTTGAGTGAAGTGGGGGTGCCTAAGAACCTCCCCACAAATGTTTTAATGGTGACCGATCTGGGATGGTTGGTCGTTCAATATGTTTCGGCCACCCCTCCCAGATCGGATGTTTCAAGTAAAACGTTTATAATGTGAATGTCAATGTTGTGCATGATGATGTGTTTCCTTATACAGGAGAACTCAGCCATGTTCCGCTGCGGAGTGATGTTGCTGAGGTTACCGTCAAAGGAGTGAGAATCCGTGCTAAGGGCAATATGCACATGGGCCATGAGGAAGGTGACCACGTGCAGCTGGCCAGTGTCACGACAGGCGGTGACATGGTCGGTAGTAGCTGCCCCATGATTAGCACTGCTCCTGAGGTATTAGGGGAGGATGGGGAAGTGGTACAGCCTGGGAAGGTGATGAGACTGTTACCACAGCGTGTGAGGGTGATGGGTAAGTGTTACCAACAGCCTGTAAGAATGATGGAAAAGTTTTATCCCTAGCCTATCAGGGTGATGGGAAAGTGGTGCCCACAACCTGTTAGGATGGTGCGAAAGTGTTACCCACAGTCTGTCAGAATGACGGGAAAGTGTTATCCCTAGATACTGACCCAGAACAGGTCCAAGAGGGTTCCAGTGAGGTTGGGTCTCAACATCGCTTCTGAATACCTCTAGCCAGAAGTTTCAGGCGACAGTACACGCAGATGCCAGTCTAGAGGCATTGCGGGACCTCGCTGAGGAGTCCACCTTCTTGTCCAAGAAGGAGAGGATATTGTGGGGTACAGAGAGGTTGTGACCGGTGATGGGTTTTGGAGATGATCTGTAAATCGGTCTCCCATGCCATCTCTAAAAGGGGGAGGTGTCATAGATATAATGGTAAAATATATAAGCCATCTCTTTAGAAGGGACATGTGATCCCTCATATTGGACATTGAAGCATGGCTTATTTGTAACTTGGGAACAGAACAAGAGCTAGCACTCTAAGAACAGTACATTTGACACCTTTTCAGCTGTGACCTTCTGCTGGGAACTGGTAATTAAAGTTGGTTATCTGCTGAAGAGCAGAAATTAAATCTGGGCTCAGTGTATACAAGAGGATAAGTTTCCTCTCTTCAAAGCCATATTTGTTAGAACCCTCCTGTTAGTTTTTGCTATCTTGTGTTTTGCGGTCACGTGACCAGCTGCCTATATATTCCAGCTCCACCCTTCTGGCTTTGCTGGACTTCAGTGTTTTTTGCCTGTCTCTCTAGCCAGGTGCTTCGGTGCCTATCTCTGTCTAGTTTGCTTGGTCCTCTGGGACCTCTAGTACTTTTTGTCAGTTTGTCTTTTTGCTCTGCAAAAACTTCTGTTAGGAGGTGTCCCATTTTTGTCCCAGTCCTTAGTTCTTTTAGGGACCCCTCCCTTTATTCTATAGGTCTCCGTTCAGACTAGCCGAGGACGAAGGCGGGTCTGTTCACAAGGAACAGGCTGCCCGCTACATCGTAGGGATTCAGCTTAGTCCTACTGTAGGGACAGCTTTTCCCATTCTTTCCTTAGTTTATGTTGCAGATCATAACAGTAAGTCCAACCCAAAAAAAAACCTAAAAGGAAAGAAATTCGGGGATCAGTATGGTTTCCGTCCAGGAGTTGGCTCAACGCCTGCAGGGATTGTCTCTGAAGGTGGCTGAGTTTCAGCAACACGTGAGTAGCTGTCCTGGAGCGCATTTTGTGGAACCGAAGGTAGGACTGCCTGATATTTTTTATGGTAAACAGCAAGATTTTTTTTCCTTTAAAAATGCTTGTTTGTTATATTTTCGTTTGAGACCGAGGTCCTCTGGGAATGAATCACAGTGCATTGGTTTTATTATGTCACTTTTGCGCAAAGAACCACAGGTGTGGGCCTTTTCTCTCCAACCTAATGATCCGTGTTTAAGTTGTGTTGAGGAATTTTTTTCTGCTATGGGGCTATTATATGACGATCCTGATCGAATCTCATCTGCTGAATCAGAACTTAGACGTTTGAATCAGGGGTCAGATGATGAAATTTATTGCACACTGTTAAAGGACGAGGATTTCCCCAAAAATATCAGTTATTAATGGGGAACTCTCCTACACCTCTATTGATGTCCGATATTAACTATTAAACAAAAGATTGGGTTCTTCTGTTGTGGATTTTGTACTGTGTATCACTCAGGCTGAAGAGCTGCGTCCCTCATCCGAACTATCAGGGCACAGAATAGCACAACACTTCACCGTGTATCAATGCTATCTCTGTCCACATCCCTCCGGCCTGATCAGCTCACGGACACAGGTCTTCACAGCGTGAAACACGAAAACTAAATCAACAGTTGGGCCTGACTCGCCATTGTTAAAGGACGAGGATTTCCCCAAAAATATCAGTTATTAATGGGGAACTCTCCTACACCTCTATTGAGGTCCGATATTAACTATTAACATCAAACTTGACTATTAATAATTAATATCCACTAACGTTATCTGTGCCTTATACTATACACCAACTGAGACAAAACCGTGTGCTAATAAAAGGTATTTATTACACAAAAGTCTACAGTTAATATACTACTATTATCCCACTAACACAGTACACAATAATAATAACAATATACAATTCCCAATTACCTATTTTCCACCCATGTTTCCTAATCACTCATGCGGCCAACCCAACTATACTAACTCTCCCTATATATACTGTATATAGATACAAGGATATGAATAGCTAGGAGGGTTAGTACAGGGTATTGTAGGGCTAGGAAGTAAAGAGTTACAAGGGAAGAGAGATACTCAGCCATGTGTTATGTCCATCTCTCCAAGCGTCCAAAGAGACTAGCACATGAGTGCTCTGGGGTTTTAAGTCCAGCACAGGAAATGATGTATTATTCCCCGCCCACTGGCTAAGGTCTTTGTTCATGTCCAACCATACTCGCAAAACCTGTTTTAGTACATGGCTGGACATTTTGTTGATCCTGCCCCCAACAGCAGCAAACAGACTGAAACACATAAGGAGATGGGGGCCAATATATACATGTATACTTATCTGCAAACATGGCTAGCATGCAGATACATATATACATGTACAACCTAGGACACTTCCCTTTACACACACACTTCAGGAGATGGGCTTCAGAAGTTAAGTGGAATGATTCGGCACTGAAAAGTTTATTTCTTGCTGGTCTGAGTGAAAGGGTTAAGGATTTGCTGATTGCATTCCCTGCACCTGAGACTCTGCAAGAAGCTATGCAGTTAGCTGTTCTTGTGGACAGGAGAATAAGGTCCAGGGTCAATGATGTAAAAACTGCTGTAACTTCAGGTCCTAGGTTCCAGAAAATCTGCTCTGACAGCGGAGAACCAATGGAGGTTGGGGCGATGTCACTCCGCCCTCAAGAAAGAGATCGGAGATTCGTCGAAGGTTTGTGTCTTTATTGTGGTAAAGCTGATCATTTGATTAAGTATTGTGAGCGTCATTTAAGTAAAGGAAAAAAAAAAGGTCAGTTATGCCCGTATAGCTTGTTTACGCTCTGCAGGAGTGTTCCTTTCTGGGTGTACTACTCTGCAGGGAGATTTGATTGAATTTCAGGTATTTGTGGATTGTGGTTCAAGACTTAATGTGATTGATAAAGGGTTTTTGGAAAACATTAAATTGAAACCCAAGCCTTTGTCATCTCCTATTTCTGTGGTTGCAATTGATAACACTCCTTTGAAATGTATTACACACAAAACTGCTGCATTTCCTCTCACTATCAATGGTGTTCACCAAGAAATTTTGGATTTGGTTGTTTTGGATAATTTGCCCTCTCCAGTTGTTCTAGGATTGCCTTGGTTAAAAATGCACAATCCTTTGTTGGACTGGTCTACTAATGTGATTAAGTCTTGGAGTCCGAAGTGCTATGATAAATGTTGTAATGGTCGCATTGCGGCTGTGGAAAAAGGGGAATTACCAGTACCTATTCAAGATTTTTGGAGGAGGAGTCGCAAGTTTTACCTCCTCGTAGGGATTATGATTGCGCCATTGAGTTTGTTCCAGGTGCTACTCTTCCCAAAAGTCGCTTGTTTAATCTTACTATCCCTGAAAGAAAGGCCTTGGAGGAGTACATAGAGACTAGCCTGGCTGCTGGTCACATTAGACCTTCTAAGTCGCCTGTGGCAGTCGGATTCTTCTTTGTTAAAAAAAAGGACGGCGGTTTACGTCCATATCTGGATTTTCGTGAAATTAATAAAATTACCGTACGCAATTCCTACCCATTGCCGTTAAGTCCTGACTTGTTTAACCAGTTAGTGGGGGCCAAGTGGTTCTCAAAAATTGATCTCCGAGGGGCATACAATTTGTTACGTGTGAAGGAGGGTGATGAATGGAAAACTGCTTTTAACACTCCGGTAGGTCATTTTGAGAATCTGGTGATGCCCTTCGGTCTTACCAATGCACCTGCATTTTTTCAGAACCTTATTAATGACATCCTGAGACCTTTGATTGGTAAGAATGTAGTTGTGTATTTGGATGACATTTTGATTTATTCACCAGATTTAGAGTCCCATTGGCAGAGTGTACGTGAAGTTTTGCAGTTATTGAGTGATAATTCACTCTTTGCTAAGCTGGAGAAATGTGAGTTCGCTGTGCAGAAAATTAGTTTTTTGAGCTACATTGTCTCCAGCGAGGGCTTTGAGATGGACCCTGTGAAGGTTCAGGCTGTGCAGGAATGGCCTAGGCCTATTGGTTTGAAATCTATACAGAGGTTTTTGAGTTTTGCCAATTATTACAGGAAATTCATTAAGAATTTTACTGTAATTGTTAAACCTCTAACCGATCTCACCAGGAAAGGTGCAAATACGACCCAGTGGACTACTGAAGCCATTGAAGCGTTTGAGTATCTCAAAGAGAGGTTCAGTTCTGCCCCTATCCTTATACAGCCTGATGAGACCAAACCTTTTTTGGTCGAGGTCGATGCTTCATCGGTGGGGGTCGGAGCTGTTTTGTCTCAGGAGAACAAGGGTGGAGTACATCCTTGTGCCTTCTTTTCGAAAAAAAATTCGGAAACCGAACTAAATTATGATGTTGGAAATCGGGAGTTGCTGGCTATTAAACTTGCTTTTGAACACTGGCGTCATTTTTTGGAAGGCGCTAGATTTCCTATTCAGGTTTTCACAGATCATAAGAATTTGATCTATCTGAGATGCTGCCAAGCGCTTGAATGCCCGTCAAGCTAGATGGGCACTTTTTTTTTCTTGGTTTCATTTTTCTGTTACCTATATCCCTGGTACTAAGAATGTTAAAGCCAATGCTTTATCTCGCAGCTTCTCTCCTACGGTCGGTGCCGAGGAGGAGAGCATTTTGCATAAAGGAGTTGTGGTGGTGGCATTGGACTCCGATTTGGAGAATGGGATTCTGAATGCTCAAGATGATGCTTCATCTAACACTCCCCATGGGAGGTTGTTTGTGCCTAGAGCCTTTAGGAGGGATTTGTTTGTGGAGTGTCATGAGTCTCGGTTGGCAGGTCATCCAGGAATTTCGGAGACTAAGAGACTTATCAGTCGCAGTTTTTGGTGGCCTGGATGGCAGAAGGAAGTCATCAAGTGGGTGCGTCAGTGTACTGTGTGTGCCAGGTCAAAGGCTTCACATACTCCTGCTGCGGGGTTGCTTTGCCCTCTGGAGGTTCCTAGTGTGCCTTGAACGCATCTCTCTATGGATTTTATTACTGATCTTCCTGTGTCTGAGGATTTTACTGTCATCTGGGTGGTCGTAGACCGTTTTAGTAAGATGTGTCATTTGGTTCCATTCATTAAGCTGCCCTGCGCCAAGACACTCGCTAAGGCGTTTGTTAAAGAGATTGTCAAGCTCCATGGTGTTCACATGGATATTGTTTCTGATAGAGGACCTCAGTTTGTGGCTCGCTTTTGGCGTGCTTTTTGTGATAGGTTGGGAGTTCATTTGTCATTTTCGTCTGGTTATCATCCTGAGTCTAATGGACAGACTGAAAGAAAGAACCAGGATGTTGAACTGTTTTTGCGTTGTTTTGTGGCGGACAATCAAGAGGTGTGGTCTGAGTTTCTGGCTCTCGCAGAATTTGCTCTTAACAATCATACATACTCCTCTGCTGGGTGTTCTCCTTTTTTTGTTGCACTGGGAGACATCCGTCTTTTGGTTCGTTCTCCAAATTGGGGTCGGCGGTGCCAGAGGAGGAGAATTTTTCCGGTGATTTGGAGAGAGTTTGGACTAATGTACGTTGTAACCTGCAAGAGGCTAACAAGAAGTCCAAGAAGTATTTTAACAGGAAACGTAAAGAGGTTTTGTTTACTGTGGGTTACATGGTTTGGTTGTCCTCGAAGAACTTGCGGTTGAGGATTCCCTCTGAAAAACTGGGTCCTAAGTTTGTGGGTCCATTTAAAGTGCTTCAGGTTGTTAACCCATCTGCTGTCAGGTTGGATGTCCCTACTTCCTGGAAGATTAATTCTGTGTTTCATGTTTCCTTGTTGAAAAAGGCTGACGTTTCTAATAGGGACGCCACTGTCACAGTTCCTCCTGTGGTGGAAGACGGTGAATATGAAATTTCTTGTATTTTGAATTCAAGATGGCATAGAGGGATATTACAGTATATTGTCTCCTGGAAGGGTTTCGGTCCCGAAGACAACTCCTGGGTAAGGACGGATGATGTCTCTGCTCCTAGGCTTGTTAAAGCTTTCCACAGGAGGTTTCCTGATCGGCCTGGGCCTGGAGGATCCGGAGGATCCTCATAGAAGAGGGGGTACTGTTAGAACCCTCCTGGTAGTTTTTGCTATCTTGTGTTTTGCGGTCACGTGACCAGCTGCCTATATATTCCAGCTCCGCCCTTCTGACTTTGCTGGACTTCAGTGTTTTTTGCCTGTCTCTCTAGCCAGGTGCTTCGGTGCCTATCTCTGTCAGTTTGCTTGGTCCTCTGGGACCTCTAGTACTTTTTGTCAGTTTGTCTTTTTGCTCTGCAACAACTTCTGTTAGGAGGTGTCCCATTTTTGTCCCAGTCCTTAGTTCTTTTAGGGACCCCTCCCTTTATTCTATAGGTCTCCGTTCAGACTAGCCGAGGACGAAGGCGGGTCTGTTCACAAGGAACAGGCAGCCCGCTTCATCGTAGGGATTCAGCTTAGTCCTACTGTAGGGACAGCTTTTCCCATTCTTTCCTTAGTTTATGTTGCAGATCATAACAATATTTGGCCAAGAATATCAGACATTAGGGCACCGAAGTCTAGTTATGAATATTGTTTTTTGTGAACAGCATAGGTCCTCTTGTTATGGGAGACATATTTTTTACAAAGTGGCGAATGTAATGCATTTACTTACATCACTGGGCAGCCTGCACAACAACTCAAAATGAATTCCAGACAGATGGAGAATGATATATATGCCATGTTTCCTATCTATGGAAAGCTAAAATCATGGTAGGAAATAGGGAATTAATACCTTCCTGCCTGGGACCTCCAGGTGGGGAGATATTCTGAAAATTAGAAATCTCATTTTTTGGGACCTAGCCACATCCCATTGACCAGCCGCAGTCTGAGCTCACCCAGGTCAGATATGTGGGTGTGACTTTTATCTCATAGATTTTGAATTATAATCATTGTCAGTCCTGGAAGACACAGCTGTAGTTCTGTACCACTTTCCTAAAAGAAGAGCTTTCCTCCGCTAAGATCTGCACCATTTACGTGACAGGTTTAGATCTTTACTCGTTTTTATTTTAGGTAATTGTACAGTTGAAACCAGAAGTTTACATACACTATATAAAAAGACACACATGCATGTTTTTCTCAATATCTGTGATGAAATCAGAATAAACCTTTTTTAATATTTTCCAAATGCCAGAATGAGAGAGAGAGAATGTTTTAAGGCATTTTTATTACTTACTGCAAAGTCAAAAGTTTACATACACTAAGATTGCTATGCCTTTAAACAACTCTGGACTGCCCATATGATGTCATGTGTTTGGAAGCTTCTGAAAAAAAAAAAAGGTTTTTTTGGCAACATCCGTGTTAGAGACACACCTGTGGATGTATTTTAATGCACACCTGAAACACACTGCTTCTTTGTTTAGCATCAGGGGAAAGTCTAAAGAAATCAGCCAAGATATCAGGAAGAGAATTGTGGGCTTGCATCATCATCCTTGGGCACAATTTCAAGATACCTGAAGGTGCCTCGTTCATCTGTACAAACAATTACAGTACAGACCAAAAGTTTGGATACACCTTCTCATTTAAAGATTTTTCTGTATTTTCATCACTATGAAAACTGTACATTCACACTAAAGGCATCAAAACTATGAATTAACACATGTGGAATTATATACTTAACAAAAAAGTGTGAAACAACTGAAAATATGTCTTATATTCTATGTTCTTCAAAGTAGCCACCTTTTGCTTTGTTGACTGCTTTGCACACTCTTGGCATTCTCTTGATGAGCTTCAAGAGGTAGTCACCGGAAATGGTCTTCCAACAATGTTGAAGGAGTTCCCAGAGATGCTTAGCACTTGTTGGCCCTTTTGCATTCACTCTGCGGTCCAGCTCACCCCAAACCATCTCGATTGGGTTCAGGTCTGGTGACTGTGGAGGCCAGGTCATCTGGCGTATCACCCCATCACTCTCCTTCTTGGTCAAATAGCCCTTACATAGCCTGGAAGTGTGTTTGGGGTCATTGTCCTGTTGAAGAATAAATGATGGTCCAACTAAACGCAAACCGGATGGAATAGCATGCCACTGCAAGATGCTGTGGTAGCCATGCTGGTTCAGTATGCCTTCAATTTTGAATAAATCTCCAACAGTGTCACCAGCAAAGCACCCCCACACCATCACACCTCCTCCTCCATGCTTCACGGTGGGAACCAGGCATGTGGAGTCCATCCGTTCACCTTTTCTGCGTCGCACAAAGACACGGTGGTTGGAACCAAAGAACTCAAATTTGGACTCATCAGACCAAAGCACAGATTTCCACTGGTCTAATGTCCATTCCTTGTGTACTTTAGCCCAAACAAGTCTCTTCTGCTTGTTGCCTGTCCTTAGCAGTGGTTTCCTAGCAGCTATTTTACCATGAAGGCCTGCTGCACAAAGTCTCCTCTTAACAGTTGTTGTAGAGATGTGTCTGCTGCTAGAACTCTGTGTGACATTGACTTGGTCTCTAATATGAGCTGCTGTTAACCTGTGATTTCTGAGGCTGGTGACTCGGATAAACTTATCTTCAGAAGCAGAGGTGACTCTTGGTCTTCCTTTCCTGGGGCGGTCCTCATGTGAGCCAGTTTCTTTGTAGCGCTGATGGTTTTTGGGGACACTTTCAAAGTTTGCCCAATTTTTCGACTGACTGACCTTAATTTCTTAAAGTATTGATGGCCACTCGTTTTTCTTTACTTAGCTGCTTTTTTCTTGCCATAATACAAATTCTAACAGTCTATTCAGTAGGACTATCAGCTGTGTATCCACCTGACTTCTGCACAATACAACTGATGGTCCCAACCCCATTTATAAGGCAAGAAATCCAACTTTTTAAACCTGACAGGGCACACCTGTGAAGTGAAAACCATTTCCGGTGACTACCTCTTGAAGCTCATCAAGAGAATGCCAAGAGTGTGCAAAGCAGTCATCAAAGCAAAAGGTGGCTACTTTGAAGAACCTAGAATATAAGACCTATTTTCAGTTGTTTCACACTTTTTTGTTAAGTATATAATTCCACATGTGTTAATTCATAGTTTTGATGCCTTCAGTGTGAATGTACAATTTTCAAAGTCATGAAAATACAGAAAAATCTTTAAATGAGGTGTGTCCAAACTTTTGGTCTGTACTGTAAATGCAAGTACAAACAAGATGGGAATGTCCAGCCATCATACCGCTCAGGAAGGAGACAGGTTTTGTGTCCCAGAGATGTCGGACCAAAGCACATTCATGTGCATATCAACCAAAGGACAAAAGCAAATGACCTTGTGAAGATGATGGTGGAAGCTGGTAAGATTGTGTCAATGTCCACAGTGAAACGAGTACTTTATCAATATGGTCTGAAAGGCCACTCTGTCAGGAAGAAGCCAATACTCCAAAAGAAACATGAAAAAGCCAGATTAATGTTTGCAAATGCACACAGGAACAAAGAGCTTAATTGTTGGAGACATGTCCTTTGGTCTGATGAAACGAAAATTTAACTTTTTGGGCATAATGATCATCGTTACGTTTGGAGGAAAAAGGGAGAAGCTTGGAAGCCTAAAAGCACCATCCCAACTGTGAAACATGGGTGTCAGTTTTGCTGCAGGAGGGACTGGTGTACTTCACAAAATAGATGGCATCCTGAGAAAAGAAGATTGTAGCAATACTGAAGCAACATCTCAAGACATCAGCCAGGAAGTTTAAGCTTGGACGGAAATGGGTCTTCCAAATGGACAATGATCCGAAGCATACTGCCAAAATGGTAACAAAGTGGTTTAAGGATAACAAAGGCAATGTTTTGACATGGCCATCACAAAGCCCTAATCTCAATTCTATTGATAATTTATAGGCAAAGCTGAAAAGGCAGGTGCGAGAAAGGCGACCTACAAACCTGAACCAGTTACACCAGTTTTGTCAGGAGGAATGGGCCCAAATTCCAACAAACTATTGTGAGAAGCTTGTGGAAGGATATCCCAAACGTTTGACCCAAGGCATTCAGTTTAAGGGCAATTGTACCAAATACTAATGAAATGAATGTAACCGTTTCACTTTGCAGTAAGTAATAAAAATGCCTTAAAACATTTTCTCTCTCATTATTTTGGTATTTGTGAAATATTAAAAATTATGGTGTGAAAGATCCACACCTTGCCACCTGGCTGACGTCACAATTATGTCAGACGGATCACGTGATACAGATCTGCCCTTTACACCAACATGACGTTCTGCACCCCCTCGGGGACACGTAAGGTCAGATTGGTACTGTTCTACACAGACACCCCCTGTCCACACAAGTACAGGAAGATACCGGGAGTGAGAAGAGGTGGCCCACTGAGTCACTCACGTGGCACCACACTCCCTCACACCCCTGAAAGGCTGAGGAGGCCCCCTCTCACTGACTCCAGTGAAACAGAACCTTGTCAGCCTGGAGAGCTGCCACCAGTTCCTATTAGATATAAGCTGATATTAGGAGTCAGTTACCAGTCAGATGGAAGGCCTGGCTTGTGGTGGGAGGGCTGCCACATGGAAGGCTAATGGTCTGCCCTGTTGGGTGACTTCTCCCACACGATGTGTTGTCGTGACCTCCCAGAGAAAAAGCCCTAGGCCAAGAGCTGCAGGAGCTCATAACACCTCTGGGTCACCCCCTCCTGCCCGCTGGGCTGGACCTAATAGCCAGGGAAGGGGTCATGGATCCTGGTCCCCTCCAAGGCTAATAACATCAGCCTTCAGCAGACCCAGAAATGGCGCATCTATAAGATGCGCCAAATCTGCTGCTTAGCATAGCTCTTCCCACTGCCGTGTAGCGGTGGCGAGTGGGGTAATGGGGTGGAGTTCATGCCAGCCTTGTATTGGCGGCTGACATGAAGCCCAGGTTAGTAATGGAGAGACGTCTATAAGACGCCCCCATTACTAACCCCGTAGTAAGGTTTTTGACGTTTTTTCAATAAAGACACGGCCAGAATAGTCTTTTATTTAAAAAAAATTCCACACGGTTTTAATAATTTATTTAAAAATAAAAAACACTCTATATTCACCTAAAGCCCAGTCCCCGAATCTCTCGTCTCCTGTAAAAAAAACAAAAATAAAAACAACCATATCCCTCACCTGGCCGTCATCATGACGTAATCCCAGTGTCCCACAACGATCCAGGTCACTTCTACAGCAGTCATATCACTGCTGTAAAAGACGGCACTCTATACACTGAAAGGAGTGTAATCACTCTTGTCAGTGTACATCGCTGTGCTCCAGGAGTGAGGCACTTGAGTTCAAATAGCTGAAGATCAGCTGAGAGCTCCAGTGATCTCACTTATGGCATTAGTGCTGCGTGGGAAATTCTCACACAGCACCAATGCCCTAAGTGAGATCACTGGAACTCTCAGCTGATCTTCAGCTGTTTAAACTCTGGTGACCTCAGTGCCTGCAGCTTCTGGCGATACACTGCGAGAGCCATAGCGCTCCTGTCAGTGTATCGCCAGCTGCCTGATAGGATGGTCACATCTCCAGATGTGGTTGTGCTATCAGGGACATCAACGTGGGACACTCGGTATATGAACTATGGCGGATAGATGAGGATGAGGTTGGTTTATTATTTTACCTTTATTGCAGGGGACAATGGCTTAGGGAATTAGCTGTAGGGTGAGTATATGGTGTTTATTTTTTTACAGGGGATGAGAACATTGGGGTTAAGGTGTAGGTAAGGTGTAGGTGAGTATGTGTTTATTATTTTTGTTTAAATAATGATTTATTTATTTTAACTTTGTTTACTTTCACTTTCAGTGTGCATGTGCCGCCGATGAGAGATTACTTGCGTAGCGTGTGTAGAGTGACAGCCGGTGCCGGATTATGGGACTAGTAGTCCCATCAGCCGGCGCCTGTCACGCACAGTAAGCTTTTAACCGCAGGTGACTGACACAGCTGTGGGATCATCCTGACTCCTGTCAGCATGATCCCACATCGCTGTGACCAGAGATAGCAATCTTGCCCCTGATTTCCCCGCTGTCACACAGCTGAAACCAGGCATGTTCGTGTTCGGGGCCGATTATTGCGCAAAAAGCTCCTTAACCCGAACACGATTCTGAATGTGCCTTATTTGTGTAAAATTTGATATTGGCGATCATTTCCCAAACATATTCGCTCATCTCTACTCTTTGTCAACAAGATCAGTGAGTCTCATTATACCAAGTAGAGAAGCTTCAGGGACAAAAACCCCGTCTTATACTACCATGCTGGAGGACAGGCCTGAAGTATCCAGCCACGGTGCTCGGATTCTCTCATTTTGGGCTCTATAATTTATTTTACAATAAATCACTTTCTCATAAAGTCCTTGTGACGACACAGAGTTTATTCTTAATTATGCCAGACGTATTATTCAGTAGGTCATTGGACATGAGCAGCTGTTCATATGAGCTTGTATGTTGACTCGTATTGTATGTTATTTTGTGGAATGAGTGCTAAT
Source organism: Phyllobates terribilis (assembly GCF_046119375.1). NCBI lineage: Eukaryota > Metazoa > Chordata > Amphibia > Anura > Dendrobatidae > Phyllobates > Phyllobates terribilis. Next base: position 28,214,760 of record NW_027362765.1, read on the forward strand.
TAGGTATTGTATCAGCCCCTGCGGTTTACTAGTCTATAGTCCTTGGAGGACAAATACGCTGGTTAATTGAACAATCGATGTTTACTAATTTGTTAAATACCTGCTGATTACATATTGTATCAGCCCCTGTAATTTACTAGAGGACAAATATGCTGGTTAATTGAACAATACTACAAAAATGAGGGATTATCTTCCCCCAATCCTGTGGAAGAATGTTCAGAATGAAAGTTGTGAAAAATAAAAGGGGTCTACCTCTGTTTCCAGAGAGACTCTACAGGGCTGCAGCCAAGGAACCATAGCACCAACTGAGGGAACACAGATCTGCTCCACTGTAGCCACAAAGATGTTTAGAGAACCCAGGTTGGGACAATCAGATCACCTGGCTACATACCTCACTGTACTCGGTGAGCTGCCTAAGCTTGCTGCTACCTCCTCTCTGTGGGTGCCTTCCAAAAGCGGGGTGCTACTGGTTGGGGTAGTTGACCCTGGATGCCCTGTAGTCACAGATGTTCTAATCCCCTTTGAGCTAGCACAATGGTAAGACTGTCATTTGCACCATCTTGTGTATTTGCTAGGACGTACTATATTGTGACAGGTAGAAGTAGTGCTGTTGCTTCAAAAACATCCAGAAACTAGAAGAGTTAACACAATCGCAGGAGACAGGAAGTGGTTTGCTTCAGAAGCATGCAGCAACTAGAGTGGTTAACACAATCACAGGAGACAGGGAGTGTTTAGCGGAGTTGCTTACTATTCTGGCAGCAACCAAAGGGATGAGTGGTGTGTGATCTGTCTCTCACAGAAGTTCAGACAAGTGAACCATTCCAGTAAAGAGTGAAGCTGGGCAAAGGTCAGAGCCCCCCCCCCCCCTTGTACTGCTAGTTAAAAAGTCTATCATCAGGCAAGAAGATAAGGACTGGAAGGAATTGTGTCACAGGATTCATCTCCCTCAGCAAACCCTCCCCCCTCCTTCATCTCACTGTGCTATAAGGAATGCTGTGTACTGCTGTGCTTTGATAAAGAAGCTGTTGCTGTTTATGAAGCCTGTTCATTTAAGAGACTTTATCTGTACTGGATGTACTATAATATTAAATTCTACTGTTCACCTGTTCATGAGGACTCTGTCACGTGTGTCTGTGTCTGGGAGTCAATACCCCCTTATGACTGAGAAGGCTGCAACTTATGGTCACCCTGAGCAACGGTTCCCCCAAGATTCCAAGAATTCGTGAAACTTGTCTCGTCCCTAACTAAACCTAGCGGCATGCACTTCGCATTGTTGGCCCGTACGGAGAGTTCTGAGTGGGAATTAGATTGTAGCGGGAGAAGAAGCAAAGTGACTGGAAAACAGCAGCACAGCACCTCAGCTCAACTCTGCTACACCAGTTAAAGGGGACCAGCCCTAAAGAAAACTCACTAGCAACAATGGATGTGGAAAAACAAATGGACAGAATCAGTGAGCTGCTTCTTCAGTTAACCTGTGAAGAATTGAGAGCAGTAGCAAAGTATATAGAGATGTCAGGAGAACAGATCTCTAAAACACACACCCACAGACAGCTTTTAGCCGCCATTAATGCACAGATGGATTAGCTGGAGGAGAAAGAAGCTGAAGACGTCATGTGGATGTTCCTCCAGGAGCTAACACAGTTTCTAACCAGGTTGAAGCTGGAAAATGGAGGGGAGGCGCCAATTACCAAGAGCGGGAATCTCCTTCCGCAGACAGAACTACAGGAATTGAAAGAACATTTCAAAGCCTTAACAGCCCTGCAGAAATCTACCAAAATCTCTGAAAGTGTGACAGACTCTTTGGATTAGATAAATCAGGAAGACAGTGCTCTCTAACACCACAAATCACCATAAGGAAAGAGTTCAAGATCCTGGTACAGATTGGAGAGTGTGAGCAGAAAGAGAAACTGTCTTACTGTATATGAACTTGTTGCACCAGATTGAGGCAGGATTACAGAAAGGCTACCAGCAGGGGCATACATAGAAGTCATGGAGCCCCATAGCAGAAGCTCTAATTGCCCCCCCCCCCCACAAAAAATAAATATTAGTCTGTGTCACCGAAGAGCAGATCTCATAACTTTCCAGCCTTTACACAGTAATTTACCTCCTTCTGAAGTCGTAGATTCCTCCTTCATTGCCCCCATAAAGTATGATGCCAACAAAAGTGCCCCCCAAACAGTATGATACCCCTATGGTGCATTCCTCCACATGCACAGTATAATGACCCTATTGTACCCCACTTCAACTCCCACGGCAAAGTATGGTGACCCTAACACAGTATAATCCCCCAACTGTGAACCCCACAGAGCCCTCCATACACTCTCATGGCCCCACACAAACATTCACACTGTATAATTGCTTTCATACAGTATAATGGCCCCCCACATAGCCCTCAAAATATTATAATGGCCCCACATAGCCTTCCATATAGTATAATGCACCACCAATAATCTTCCATATAGTATAATGCGCCCCCATAAACCTCCATATAGTATAATGCACTCCCCATAGTCCTCCATATAGTATAATGAACTTCCCATGGTCCTCCATAGACTATAATGCACTCCCCATAGTCCTCCATACAGTATATTACACACCCCATAGGGTAAAATGCAGCCCCCATATAGTATAATGCACGCCACAGTCCTGCAGTATTATGGGCACCACGTACTCACTGATTTTAAAATACCGTATATTTTAAATAAGCCGACCCGAATATAAGCCGAGGCCCCTAATTTTACCACAAAAAAATGGGAAAACCTATTTACTTGAATCATAGAATCATAGAATCATAGAATGGTAGAGTTGGAAGGGACCTCCTGGGTCATCTGGTCCAACCCCCTGCTCAAAGCAGGATTCACTAGATCATCTCAGACAGATGTCTGTCCAGCCTCTGTTTGAAGACGTCCATTGAAGGGGAACGCACCACCTCTCGTGGCAGCCTGTTCCACTCATTAATCACCCTAACTGTCAAAAAGTTTTTTCTAATATCTAATCTGTATAAGCCTAGGGTGGGAAATGCAGCAGCTACTGGCAAATTTCCCCATCCTCGTATGTGTGGCCCCCACAATCTCTGGTATGTGTAGCCTCCTCAATCCCCCATTCCTGGTATGTGTGGCCTCCTCAATCCAAGTATCCTGGTATGTGTGGCCTCCTCAATCCCCCATTCCTGGTATGTGTGGCCTCCTCAATCCTCCATTCCTGGTATGTGTGGCCTCCTCAATCCCCCATTCCTGGTATGTGTGGCCTCCTCAATCCCCCATTCCTGGTATGTGTGGCCTCCTCAATCCCCCATTCCTGGTATGTGTGGCCTCCTCATTCCCCCATTCCTGGTATGTGTGGCCTCCTCAATCCAAGTATCCTGGTATGTGTGGCCTCCTCAATCCCCCATTCCTGGTATGTGTGGCCTCCTCAATCCCCCATTCCTGGTATGTGTGGCCTCCTCAATCCCCCATTCCTGGTATGTGTGGCCTCCTCAATCCCCCATTCCTGGTATGTGTGGCCTCCTCAATCCCCCATTCCTGGTATGTGTGGCCTCCTCAATCCCCCATTCCTGGTATGTGTGGCCTCCTAAATCCAAGTATCCTGGTAAGTGTGGCCTCCTCAATCCCTCATTCCTGGTATGTGTAGCCTCCTCAATCCCCCATTCCTGGTATGTGTGGCCTCCTCAATCCCCCATTCCTGGTATGTGTGGCCTCCTCAATCCCCCATTCCTGGTATGTGTTGCCTCCTCAATCCCCCATTCCTGGTATGTGTGGCCTCCTCAGTCCAAGTATCCTGGTATTTGTGGCCCCCTCATCCCCCAATCACTGCACATAAAACAATAAACACTTATACTCACCTTCCTTCCTCACCTCTGCTCCAGCGCTGCGTCCTGTCTGCAGCAGCTCATGTCGGCATCTGAGCTGCGCGTGCTCTCAGAAGCCGAGGTGAGCAGCTGCTGGCACATTCACTCTTCTCCACGCCGGGACTATGGGCGTGGAGAAGAGTGAATATGCTTTCTCATCAGCAGCGGGCACTGACAGGAGCCGCGGCTCAGCGCTCCTCCGTGCCCGCTGCTGAAGAGAATGAATACTCCGTCTTCTCCACGCCCATGGGAGTGGAGAAGAGGGAATATTCATGTCTCTTTAGCAGCAGGGTCACGTGATAGCTGCAGCAGTAGCTACCACGTGTGCTCCGCTCCTCTGCCGCCGCAACCTCCTACTCACCTATCCTCCTCGTTCCCACGCTGCATGGGGCCCTCACGGGCCACCTCCGGCCACGGGCCCCATAGCAGTGGCGTGGTCTGCCGCCATTGGCGATACGCCACTGGCTACCAGCAAGATGAGATCTTTAAGGGGGTGGTGAAAGCGATCAGCCCAGGACTGAACCTCTGTAGTATGCTAGAAATGAAAAGTCAATTTAGCCTACCACAGCTGAAGATGATTTTAAAAGGGCACTATAAAGAAGAGAGTACTTCAGAATTGTTTCACCGACTCATTAACATCTCATAGAACAATAATGAATCACCCCAAAGTTTCTTGTTCAGAGCGATTGAACTTAGGATAGACTGTTGTTTGCATCCAGAGATGTAGAGGCGGAGAAGTTTAATGTTGGGTTAGTCCAGAAGTTCTTGAGGTCATTGGGAACAGGTTAATCAGCAAAGATATCAAGCTACAGCTGAAACATTACCTAGAAGACCCTGGCATTCTGGATGAAGTCCTAATTGAAAAAATCAATGAGGCAGCTAGTTTGGAGTCAGAGAGCGAAAGGCTCTGCTCCTAAAACCCACAAAATGAGTCAGCTGAAGTTGGAGACCTCTGGTTGCCAGTCTGAAGATCATCATGGAGACCCTCCAGTACCACCACCGAAAGTGAACCTAAAACCACCAACAAAAGGGAAGACAGCCAGCGCTGACTGGGAAGAAGTAATAGGAGAACTGAGAGCTAAGTTGATTGAGGTGAAAAAGTTGATTCTTTCCAGGCTAGAATCTGTATCTCTCAAATCCAGGAGTGGGTTCCAAAACAGAAGATACCCAACTTGTGAGGCGTGCCGTTCATCAAATCAGAGTGCGGTATATGTCCACTGTTTAAGATGAGGAAGGACATTTTGCCAAGGAATGCCAATTATCACGGTCCTTTGGGTTAAAAGACAGGAGCTTGCCAGTGTGGGGCGACTGGTAACCGCGACACGGAGGAGGCCCCAGAAGCAAATCCAAATCCCACCAAACCCCAGAACGGCGCATGAGGTAAAACAGCAGCACTATCCCCAAGTGTGTTCACATCTACAACAGCTGCAAGAGAAACAGGGGCATCAGTTACTTAATGCCCAGTGCGGAGGTCAAACGATGCACTCCTGGGAGGAGAATTCCTTGGTCAATAAAGATAGCCTCATCAATCTAATCGGTGAAATGTGTTTTATACCGTGCCAGCTAGATATACTCCTGGTAAAACCATTGTGGGATGCAGGGACCCAAGCGAGCCATTTAAATGAAGAATGGAGAAGGTGCTACCTGCCACATACCTGTCTCTGGTTGATAAAAGAACTCTTAGTGGAACTCCACAGCAAAGCCGTCAACCAGACAGATTCCTTTCATAGGCTGGGTAGAAGTGATTTTCCAACTCAGGGCCACGAAGAACAGCAACACCATCGAGCTTTTGGTACCTTTTCTCGTGACCAGTGATCAGAACGTGGCAAAGGATCCTATCCTTGGTTATAATGTCATCAGTGAGGTCATCATGAAACACAAGTCAGGGACGCTGGTGGTGGATGCAATCACCATATCGCTCGCCATACCCAACGCCGTGGCAGAAAACGTGATTCATAGAGTAAAGAAAGCACAGAATACAATGGACCTAAAAGAAGTCAAGGTAGGCCTATGCTCAATCATCATCCCTGCAAACCAAATGGTGGGGGTAAAGTGCGAAGTCCGGGTAGAACTGGGAAGAAAATTCAAGAAGAGACTCTTCATGCCAAAAGACTCCTCAGAACTTCCGGAAGGCTTGGTTCTAAGTGAGATGGTGGTTATGATTACGACTGGTGGTTTTGCTCGAGTGACCATACCGGTGATGAATACCACGAAACATGAAATTAGACTGGATACAAAGACTGTGTTAGGTAACATCGAAACCATTAAAGTGGTATATCCAGCCAGTGTGAGACCAGCCTCTGGGTCTACTGTGAATTCAGTCTCCCCACCAAGGAACAGGAGTTGCCCAGGGGAGGAAATTGTGTGACCCAACCTGGGGTCCCTCAGTACCCCTGGAACACTTGTGTGCTGAAGATCTAGCGGTAGCAAAGCAGATGCTGAGAGAAGAGTGTCATGCATTCTCCAAAGATGACCGATATGGGCTGTATCCCGTCGTTGCATTTGAAAATCAACCAAAAGTTACATGTCTGTGCCGAAACCATTACACCCTGAAGTGAAAGAGTATTTACAAGATGTAATCAACTGAGGTTGGGTCCAAAAGTCAAATTCATCTTATTCCTCTCCTATTGTCTGTGTTAGGAAGAAGGACGGTACGTTGAGACTCTGTTGTGATTACCGGGAACTAAACTGAAAGTCAGTACCTGATCGACACCCGATACGAAAGATCCAAGATATGCTGGATAGCCTATCAGGAAGTACCTGGTTCTCTGTCCTCAATCAGGGTAAGGTATACCATCAAGGGTTTGTCGAAGAGTCCAGTACACCCTTTAACAGCATTTATCACACCGTGGGGATTATATGAGTGGATCCGCATACCGTTTTGGCTCAGTACAGCTCCAGCAGAATTACAGAGGAGCATGGAGACTTGTTTAGAAGGATTGAGGGAATATATCTGCCAGTCGTACTTGGATGACAATGTGGTACACCACAAAACCTTCCGGGAGCATGTTGAACACTTGAGGACCTTACTCCAGCGGTATCAACAACACGGAGTTAAGTTGACCCCAAAGAAGTGTGAACTGTTCAAAAGGCAAGTCCAATTCCTAGGGAAAATTGTGTTCGGAGAAGAATATACCATGGACCCAGCAGAAATCGCTCCGGTACTGGCCTTAAAAGTCAAGAGGTCCTCTACTGTCGTCGAGTTGAGGTAGATCTTTGGATTCCTCCCTTACTATCGTACTTACGTCTGGAATTTCTCCAGGATTGCCACCCCACTATACGTCCTCTTGGGGGGAACGACATAGTCAACAACAACCTTGGAGAACAAAAAGAACACGGGCAGGACCGGGCCTTAAAGAAACAACGCCGTTTCGTCCCCGCAGTCCATTCTCTGGACATCAGACCACCAGGAGGTATTGGAAGATCTTGTGGATTACCTGGTAAAACCACCCATATTGGGATATCCTGATTTCAACTTACCAATTGTTCTTCATTGTGACGCTTCTCAAGTTGGACTGGGAGCTGCCCTGCATCAGCATCAAGATGGAAAATTGAGTCATCAGTTATGGTTCCAGAACATTGACAGACACCGAGAAGAATTACCATCTACATTCTGGAAAATTGGAGTTCCTGGCATTGAAATGGGCTATCTGTGAATGATTTAGAGATTATCTCTATTACAGCAAAAAGTTTGAGATATACACTGGCAGCAACCCTTTGACCTATTTTGTCACTACAGCCAAACTGAATGCGATGGGTCGGAGATGGGTTGCTGAACTAGCTGACTTTAATTTCACTATCAAGTACAGGCCAGGAAAATGCAACGCGGATACTGACGGATTGTCGAAAATGCCATTAGAACCTGAGGAGTTCATGCAAGAATGCTTGGAGGAAGTCAGTCTGGAAGCAATTGAGAGCGCTACCCATGCAGTGCAAGCTCATCAAAAGGAAGACACACCATTGTGGTGTCCATTGACGTTGGAAACCACCGTAAAAGCGAAAGAACAAGGTCACCCCCTGTCCATTCAACAACTACCAAAAGGAACAATCTGTAGAGCACAGTAGGAGGATCAATAATTGGCAGGAAACTACCTTATGTGGACCAAAATCGGTTTCCAAGTAAACGGGAGAGAGATAATGAATCATCAGCAGTATCTATTTTAGTTAAAGAATGGACGAAGCTCTACCTCAGTAGAGACGGTATCCTGTATCGTGAAGGAGGACAAAACCGGCAGTTGGTATTACCCAGAGTATTCTGTAGGTTGATCTTCAAAGAGCTCCATGAAAACATGGGACACCTGACAGTGGAAAGGACAACCAATTTGATCCGTGAACGTTTCTTCTGGCCGTACATGCAGAGAGATATTGAGAGGTACTTGACCAGGGAGTGTGGGTGTCTGAAAGATAAACATCCCAACACATCAACCCGGGCACCAATGGGCAACATCCAAACTACATATCCATTTGAGATGGTCGCAACAGACTTTCTACATCTCGAGACGTGCAAGGGTAGTTCCGAATACATATTGGTGGTGATGGACCATTTTACTTGATTTCGCCAAGCATATGCCACCACCAATAAAGCTGGTCGAATACCCGGCAGAGAAGATCTTCTATGATTTTGCTTTGAGGTTTGGGTTCCCTACAAAGTTACGCCACGACCAAGGAAGATAATTAGAGAACCAGCTCTTTGCCAAGATAGGAAAGTACTGTAGAATTGGGAGATCCCACACAACGCCTTATCACCCAGAGGGTAATGGACAAGTGGAACGTTTTAACCAGACATTATTGTCAATGTTGCGCACTTTAACAGCTGACGAGAAGAAAGACTGGAAAAGTTCTCTGTCAAAAGTGGTACATGCCTATAGCTGTACAATGAGTGATGCAATGGGTTTCTCACCCTTCTTCCTATTGTATGGATGATCGCCAAGACTGCCAATTGACATCATGTTCGATACTCCGGTGTCAGAGACTTACAGAGCGTATCCGGGTACGTTCGGAAATGGAAGGAACGGATGGCAGAGGCATACAACATAGCATCCAAAGTGGTTACGCAAGGATAGAGCAAGAGTAAGGAGTACTATGATCGAAAATGTTATGGAGCAGAATTGGCACCGGGAAGCCGGGTGCTAGTCAAGAACGTACGTGAGAAAGGTGATCCAGGAAAACTTTGTTCATACTGCGAAGACAAGGTGTATGTGGTTGTAAAGAGGAAAGCCGATGACAGTCCAGTGTATGAAATCTGATTGGAAAGAGGGGACAAGAAAACCAGAATAGTCCATCGGAATTTATTACTACCCTGTGATTATCTCATACCACAACAAGACTTCCCAGAAGCAGACCGACATCGACAGAGATCGACTAAGGGACCACCGCAGACTGAAGCTCCGAAGGTGGATACTGACCTTGAAAGTTCCGATGAGGAAGAGCACACTGTTGTATTTCTAGGACCAGCAAGGAGAGGGACGTACCATCCTCAAGAGAGTGAACTAAGTCCCGAGACTCCAGAGTTTGTACCAAGGAGTAGTGATAAAGTGTAGCGCCGGCGTCCCTGCCCTCTGCTAGGCAGGGACGCTGTTCCCCTCACCCCTCTGCTCCGAGCCCGGCGTCCTCCTCCCGCTCTGCTGGCAGCGTGCGCTCCTTCCCGGCCACTGTGCTTAGGGCGCGCGCGCGCGCGCTCCCTCCCTCTTAAAAGGGCCGCGCGCGCCGTCCTAAGGAGTCCCCGGCCAATGGCCGGAGGACTTCACCATATATAAGGCACCTCCTCCAAAATGGAGGTGCCCGAGCAATGTTGTTGCACTGTTCACTACTCTGCTTCAGCCCTCAGGTCCCGTTGCCAGTTACCTGCCAGATTCCTGCCAGTTTGCTGTCTGATTCCTGCCTGATATTCTGCTTACCTGCCTGCTAGCCTGAGGTCCGACGGTCTGCCTACCGACTCCTGTCAGTCTGTCTAAGGACCAGCTTGCCCGCTCACCTGGGAGCGCTCCTCTGCTACCTGCCTGCTAGCCTGAGGTCCGACGGTCTGCCCTCCAACTCCCGTCAGTCTGTCTATGGACCAGCTTGCCCGCTCACCTGGGAGCGCACATCCGCTACCTGCCTGCTAGCCTACCTGGAGGCTCCGCCGTCACGTGCTGTGACCACCTGCCATTCCAGAGACTCCTGCCCGCTCACCTGGGAGTGCACACCTGCTACCTGCCTGCTAGCCTACCTGGAGGCTCCGCCGTCACGTGCTGTGACCACCTGCCATTCCAGAGACTCCTGCCCGCTCACCTGGGAGCGCACACCTGTTACCTGCCTGCTAGCCTACCTGGAGGCTCCGCCGTAACATGCTGTGACCACCTGCCATTCCAGAGACTCTCGCTTGCTCACCTGGGAGCACACATCTACCATCTGCCTGCTAGCCTACCTGGAGGCTCTGCCATCACAGGTCGTACCTACCCTTTACCCAGAAACTGCCCCGGTCACTTGCCGTGACCTCCTGCCCGTTCATCCAGAGACTGCCCCGGTCACTTGCCGTGACCTCCTGCCCGTTCATCCAGAGACTGCCCCGGTCACTTGCCGTGACCTCCTGCCCGTTCATCCAGAGACTGCCCCGGTCACTTGCCGTGACCTCCAGCCCGTTCACTCAGAGACTGTCCCGGTCACCTGCTGTGACTGCCTGCCCGTCTTCCCTCGTCGCCACCCGCTCCCTTACAAGGACCGCCCCCTTGTATAGTAGCTCAGAGGTTCCGCCTCCCAGACCCGTTACAGTTTGCTCGGGCCATGGAACCCGGTGGCACCCAAGCTCCCTCACTCCCGGACCTGTGTCATGAACTGTCCCGTCAGAGGTCCCAACAGGAGTCCATCCTGGGTCACCTGCGGAATGTCAATACTCGCCTGGACACTCTGACTGCTCCACCAGCAACCACCGCCAGTGCCATGACTCGCAATCCGGCAGCTCCGCTGCCCACCAATACTATGGTATCCTACCCCGGACCCCGGCTTTCTGCACCTCCTCGCTTTGGAGGCGACTCCGCTCAGGCTCGGGGCTTTATAAATCAGTGCACCCTGCACTTTGAACTCCTGTCCCACCAGTTTAACTCCGACCGGGCCAAAATTGCCTTCATCATGTCCCATCTCACCGGGGAGGCCCTGGCCTGGCTAAATCCTCTATGGGAGAGAGGAGACCCCCTGGTGTCCGACTTGCCTGCCTTTCTCATGGCTTTCCGGAAAGTCTTCGACGAACCTGGACGGAAGACCTCATCCGCATCATCTCTGCTACGCCTCCGTCAGGGAAGTCTCACCGTGGGCCAATATGCCATACGGTTCCGTACTCTTGCCTCGGAGCTGGCCTGGGATAACGACGCTCTGGTATCTGTCTTCTGGGAGGGTCTGTCCGGCCGTATTAAAGATGAACTTGCCGGTCGAGACATTCCTACCACTCTCGATGACCTAATAACTCTTGCCACCCGGATTGACCTACGGTTCCAGGAGCGTGCCAAAGAAGTCACCCGTGAGAGGAGGTTTCCACGTCTAGCTCCTACTTTTCAGAAATCCGTCACTCCCTCCGTTTCTCCCCAGGTACACTCTCCTGAGCCTATGCAGGTCGACCAGACCAAGATGGTCAAAACCCGTCAGGACTTACGCCGTGCCGAGGGGAGCTGCTTCTACTGTGGCAGTAAGGAGCACCGGTACCGTACCTGCCCGGAGAGGTCGGGAAACGCCTGTGTCTAGGTTCGCTCAGAGAGGTCGACCTAGACAAGAATAAATCCTCTCCATCTCTGCTGCTGTCAGTCTCAATTATCTGCGGGGAGAATCGTTATTTCGAACTAGCCCAACTTGACTCTGGAGCGGCCGGGAATCTTATTTCACAGGCCCTGGTAGAAAAATACCGCATTCCCACCAAACCTCTGGCTATACCATTATCTGTCGCTGCTGTGGATGGGGGCCTCTTACCACGTCCCATCCAACTCATCACCGAATCCGTAACTCTGCAGGTGGGAATGCTGCATTCTGAGAGCATCTCTTTTCATGTTCTGCCTGGACTCTCTCACGCCCTCTTACTAGGTCTACCTTGGCTCCAGAGACATGCACCCGTGCTTGACTGGCAGACCGGAGAAGTCCTTCGCTGGGGACAGGACTGTCATAAGACTTGTTTGGTTCCTGTTCATCCCGCCCGTCCTTCTCCTACCCCAACTAATCTACCTGGACTTCCGATTCCCTATTGGTCATTTGCTGATGTCTTTAATAAAAGGGAGGCAGAGACATTACCCCCTCATAGACCATACGACTGTCCTATCGACCTGTTACCCGGTACTACGCCTCCCCGTGGGCGTATTTACCCATTGTCCGCTGCTGAGACCCGGTCGATGTCCGAATATATTGAGGAGAATTTGGCCAGGGGATTCATCCGGAAATCTACCTCCCCGGCGGGAGCAGGCTTCTTTTTCGTAAAAAAGAAGGACGGCTCTCTCCGTCCCTGTATAGACTATAGAGGCCTTAACCAGATCACGGTGAAGAATAAGTACCCCCTTCCGCTCATTCCAGAATTATTTGATCGTCTGAGGGGGGCTAGAATCTTCACCAAACTGGACCTCCGTGGGGCGTACAACCTGGTCCGTATCCGTCAAGGGGATGAATGGAAGACTGCATTCAACACCCGGGATGGCCACTATGAATATCTGGTAATGCCCTTTGGTCTCTGTAATGCTCCTGCCGTCTTTCAAGAGTTGGTCAATGACATCTTCCGGGACCTTCTCTACTCCTGCGTAGTGGTGTACCTGGACGACATCTTGGTCTTCTCTCCGGATCTCCAGACTCACCGGAGAGACGTTCGTCAGGTCCTGCTCAGGCTCAGGCAGAATCACCTCTTCGCTAAATATGAGAAGTGCCTCTTTGAGCAGACCTCGCTTCCGTTTTTGGGCTACATTATTTCTCAGACCGGCCTTCAAATGGATCCAGAGAAACTGTCTGCCATCGAGAAATGGCCCCGACCGGAGGGGTTGAAGGCCATTCAGCGGTTCCTGGGCTTCGCCAACTACTACCGCCTCTTCATACCGCACTTCTCTTCCCGGACTGCCCCAATTTCCGCGCTCACCCGTAAGGGCACTAATCCCAGAGAGTGGCCGCCCGAAGCAGAGGGGGCCTTTCTTTCCTTAAAACAGGCCTTCTCTTCCGCCCCGGTGCTGCATCGCCCAGATGGCAACAAGCAGTTCTTCCTGGAGGTTGACGCCTCCTCCTCTGGAGCCGGAGCGGTACTTACCCAAAAATCATCTTCCGGGAGAATGGTAACTTGTGGCTTCTTCTCCAAACTCTTCTCCTCTTCTGAGCGCAACTATTCCATAGGAGATCGAGAGTTATTGGCCATCAAGCTGGCATTGGAGGAGTGGCGTTACCTGCTCGAAGGGGCTCTTCACCCGGTAATAATTTACACTGACCACAAGAACTTGGCTTACCTCCAGCATGCCCAGAGACTTAACCCGCGCCAAGCTCGGTGGTCCTTGTTTTTTGCTCGCTTTGATTTTATTCTTCATTTTCGCCCGGCTGACAAAAACATCAAGGCGGACGCCTTGTCCCGATCCTTTCTGGTGTCTGATCTTGAGGAGGAACCGAAACACATCATCGATCCCGCCAGAGTAATGCAGGTGGCTCCCGTGAGTCTAAATCGTCTCCCTCCCGGTAAGACGTTCGTATCAGTACCTGATCAGGAGAAGATCCTACACTGGGGTCACTCGTCTAAACTAGCTGGCCACGCCGGTCAGAAAAAGACCCTCCAGCTTATTACCCGGCACTACTAGTGGCCTACCCTGCACAAGGACGTAATAGACTTTGTTTCTGCCTGTGTGTCCTGCGCCCGCAACAAGGTTCCGAGACATCTGCCAGCCGGTCGCCTCCTTCTGCTTTCTGTACCTGCTGCCCCCTGGCAGCATATAGCAATGGACTTTATAACTGATCTCCCCGTCTCTGCCGGTTGTACGGTCATTTGGGTGGTCGCTGACCGCTTTTCCAAGATGGCTCATTTCGTTCCCCTGCCAGTCCTCCCGTCTGCACCCGAGCTGGCTAAAGACTTTATCCGCCACATCTTCCGTCTTCATGGCCTGCCCCTCCACATCGTGTCGGATCGTGGGGTACAGTTCACCTCACGCTTCTGGAGAGCCACTTGTAAACTGCTAGACGTCACCCTGGACTTCTCCTCCGCTTACCACCCACAGTCTAATGGTCAAGTGGAGCGGATCAATCAGAACCTGACCAGTTACCTCCGGCACTTCGTTAATGCCCACCATTCAGACTGGGTGGATCTCCTGCCATGGGCCGAATTTTCTTACAACAATCACGAGAGCGAATCTTCCTCCAAATCCCCGTTTTTGTTGTCTTCGGTCAGCATCCTCAGATCCCATTTCCCGTCTCCACCTCGGTGGACAATCCGGCTGCGGAATCTCTTGTTAACAAATTTTCCTCCATATGGGAGAGTACCCGATCCGCACTCCTTCTGTCATCCGAGCGTATGAAAAGACATGCTGACAAAAAACGTCTGGATCCTCCTCAATTTCGTCCAGGGGATAAGGTCTGGCTCTCATCCAAGTATGTCCGGCTCAAGATTCCTTCCTATAAGTTAGGGCCTCGGTTCATCGGTCCTCTGGAGGTCATCAGTCAGATCAACCCGGTGGCCTATAAATTGAAACTCCCGGCCAACTTGCGGATCCCTAACTCCTTCCATCTATCTCTCCTCAAACCTGTGGTACTTAACTCTTTTTCCAAGTCTACAGGTACGCCTCCTGCTCCGGTTTCGGCTGAAAACGAATTTGAGGTAGAGAACATTCTGGCCACCAAAAGGGTAAGAGGGAAGACCTTTTTTTCTAGTAGATTGGAAGGGGTTTGGTCCTGAAGAGAGAATGTGGGAACCCCGGGAGAACATCCATGCCCCTCTCATCCTAGCTAAATTTCTCTCTGGCCTAAAAAAGGGGGGGCCTAAAAGGGGGGGGGGGTACTGTAGCGCCGGCGTCCCTGCCCTCTGCTAGGCAGGGACGCTGTTCCCCTCACCCCTCTGCTCTGAGCCCGGCGTCCTCCTCCCTCTCTGCTGGCAGCGCGCGCTCCTTCCCGGCCACTGTGCTTAGGGCGCGCGCGCGCGCTCCCTCCCTCCCTCTTAAAGGGGCCGCGCGCGCCGTTCTAAGGAGTCCTCGGCCAATGGCCGGAGGACTTCACCATATATAAGGCACCTCCTCCAAAATGGAGGTGCCCGAGCAATGTTGTTGCACTGTTCACTACTCTGCTTCAGCCCTCAGGTCCCGTTGCCAGTTACCTGCCAGATTCCTGCCAGTTTGCTGTCTGATTCCTGCCTGATATTCTGCTTACCTGCCTGCTAGCCTGAGGTCCGACGGTCTGCCTACCGACTCCTGTCAGTCTGTCTAAGGACCAGCTTGCCCGCTCACCTGGGAGCGCTCCTCTGCTACCTGCCTGCTAGCCTGAGGTCCGACGGTCTGCCCTCCAACTCCCGTCAGTCTGTCTATGGACCAGCTTGCCCGCTCACCTGGGAGCGCACATCCGCTACCTGCCTGCTAGCCTACCTGGAGGCTCCGCCGTCACGTGCTGTGACCACCTGCCATTCCAGAGACTCCTGCCCGCTCAACTGGGAGCGCACACCTGCTACCTGCCTGCTAGCCTACCTGGAGGCTCCGCCGTCACGTGCTGTGACCACCTGCCATTCCAGAGACTCCTGCCCGCTCACCTGGGAGCGCACACCTGTTACCTGCCTGCTAGCCTACCTGGAGGCTCCGCCGTAACGTGCTGTGACCACCTGCCATTCCAGAGACTCTCGCTTGCTCACCTGGGAGCACACATCTACCATCTGCCTGCTAGCCTACCTGGAGGCTCTGCCATCACAGGTCGTACCTACCCTTTACCCAGAGACTGCCCCGGTCACTTGCCGTGACCTCCTGCCCGTTCATCCAGAGACTGCCCCGGTCACTTGCCGTGACCTCCTGCCCGTTCATCCAGAGACTGCCCCGGTCACTTGCCGTGACCTCCAGCCCGTTCACTCAGAGACTGTCCCGGTCACCTGCTGTGACTGCCTGCCCGTCTTCCCTGGTCGCCACCCGCTCCCTTACAAGGACCGCCCCCTTGTATAGTAGCTCAGAGGTTCCGCCTCCCAGACCCGTTACAGTTTGCTCGGGCCATGGAACCCGGTGGCACCCAAGCTCCCTCACTCTCGGACCTGTGTCATGAACTGTCCCGTCAGAGGTCCCAACAGGAGTCCATCCTGGGTCACCTGCGGAATGTCAATACTCGCCTGGACACTCTGACTGCTCCACCAGCAACCACCGCCAGTGCCATGACTCGCAATCCGGCAGCTCCGCTGCCCACCAATACTATGGTATCCTACCCCGGACCCCGGCTTTCTGCACCTCCTCGCTTTGGAGGCGACTCCGCTCAGGCTCGGGGCTTTATAAATCAGTGCACCCTGCACTTTGAACTCCTGTCCCACCAGTTTAACTCCGACCGGGCCAAAATTGCCTTCATCATGTCCCATCTCACCGGGGAGGCCCTGGCCTGGCTAAATCCTCTATGGGAGAGAGGAGACCCCCTGGTGTCCGACTTGCCTGCCTTTCTCATGGCTTTCCGGAAAGTCTTCGACGAACCTGGACGGAAGACCTCATCCGCATCATCTCTGCTACGCCTCCGTCAGGGAAGTCTCACCGTGGGCCAATATGCCATACGGTTCCGTACCCTTGCCTCGGAGCTGGCCTGGGATAACGACGCTCTGGTATCTGTCTTCTGGGAGGGTCTGTCCGGCCGTATTAAAGATGAACTTGCCGGTCGAGACATTCCTACCACTCTTGATGACCTAATAACTCTTGCCACCCGGATTGACCTACGGTTCCAGGAGCGTGCCAAAGAAGTCACCCGTGAGAGGAGGTTTCCACGTCTAGCTCCTACTTTTCAGAAATCCGTCACTCCCTCCGTTTCTCCCCAGGTACACTCTCCTGAGCCTATGCAGGTCGACCAGACCAAGATGGTCAAAACCCGTCAGGACTTACGCCGTGCCGAGGGGAGCTGCTTCTACTGTGGCAGTAAGGAGCACCGGTACCGTACCTGCCCGGAGAGGTCGGGAAACGCCTGTGTCTAGGTTCGCTCAGAGAGGTCGACCTAGACAAGAATAAATCCTCTCCATCTCTGCTGCTGTCAGTCTCAATTATCTGCGGGGAGAATCGTTATTTCGAACTAGCCCAACTTGACTCTGGAGCGGCCGGGAATCTTATTTCACAGGCCCTGGTAGAAAAATACCGCATTCCCACCAAACCTCTGGCTATACCATTATCTGTCGCTGCTGTGGATGGGGGCCTCTTACCACGTCCCATCCAACTCATCACCGAATCCGTAACTCTGCAGGTGGGAATGCTGCATTCTGAGAGCATCTCTTTTCATGTTCTGCCTGGACTCTCTCACGCCCTCTTACTAGGTCTACCTTGGCTCCAGAGACATGCACCCGTGCTTGACTGGCAGACCGGAGAAGTCCTTCGCTGGGGACAGGACTGTCATAAGACTTGTTTGGTTCCTGTTCATCCCGCCCGTCCTTCTCCTACCCCAACTAATCTACCTGGACTTCCGATTCCCTATTGGTCATTTGCTGATGTCTTTAATAAAGGGGAGGCAGAGACATTACCCCCTCATAGACCATACGACTGTCCTATCGACCTGTTACCCGGTACTACGCCTCCCCGTGGGCGTATTTACCCATTGTCCGCTGCTGAGACCCGGTCGATGTCCGAATATATTGAGGAGAATTTGGCCAGGGGATTCATCCGGAAATCTACCTCCCCGGCGGGAGCAGGCTTCTTTTTCGTAAAAAAGAAGGACGGCTCTCTCCGTCCCTGTATAGACTATAGAGGCCTTAACCAGATCACGGTGAAGAATAAGTACCCCCTTCCGCTCATTCCAGAATTATTTGATCGTCTGAGGGGGGCTAGAATCTTCACCAAACTGGACCTCCGTGGGGCGTACAACCTGGTCCGTATCCGTCAAGGGGATGAATGGAAGACTGCATTCAACACCCGGGATGGCCACTATGAATATCTGGTAATGCCCTTTGGTCTCTGTAATGCTCCTGCCGTCTTTCAAGAGTTGGTCAATGACATCTTCCGGGACCTTCTCTACTCCTGCGTAGTGGTGTACCTGGACGACATCTTGGTCTTCTCTCCGGATCTCCAGACTCACCGGAGAGACGTTCGTCAGGTCCTGCTCAGGCTCAGGCAGAATCACCTCTTCGCTAAATATGAGAAGTGCCTCTTTGAGCAGACCTCGCTTCCGTTTTTGGGCTACATTATTTCTCAGACCGGCCTTCGAATGGATCCAGAGAAACTGTCTGCCATCGAGAAATGGCCCCGACCGGAGGGGTTGAAGGCCATTCAGCGGTTCCTGGGCTTCGCCAACTACTACCGCCTCTTCATACCGCACTTCTCTTCCCGGACTGCCCCAATTTCCGCGCTCACCCGTAAGGGCACTAATCCCAGAGAGTGGCCGCCCGAAGCAGAGGGGGCCTTTCTTTCCTTAAAACAGGCCTTCTCTTCCGCCCCGGTGCTGCATCGCCCAGATGGCAACAAGCAGTTCTTCCTGGAGGTTGACGCCTCCTCCTCTGGAGCCGGAGCGGTACTTACCCAAAAATCATCTTCCGGGAGAATGGTAACTTGTGGCTTCTTCTCCAAACTCTTCTCCTCTTCTGAGCGCAACTATTCCATAGGAGATCGAGAGTTATTGGCCATCAAGCTGGCATTGGAGGAGTGGCGTTACCTGCTCGAAGGGGCTCTTCACCCGGTAATAATTTACACTGACCACAAGAACTTGGCTTACCTCCAGCATGCCCAGAGACTTAACCCGCGCCAAGCTCGGTGGTCCTTGTTTTTTGCTCGCTTTGATTTTATTCTTCATTTTCGCCCGGCTGACAAAAACATCAAGGCGGACGCCTTGTCCCGATCCTTTCTGGTGTCTGATCTTGAGGAGGAACCGAAACACATCATCGATCCCGCCAGAGTAATGCAGGTGGCTCCCGTGAGTCTAAATCGTCTCCCTCCCGGTAAGACGTTCGTATCAGTACCTGATCAGGAGAAGATCCTACACTGGGGTCACTCGTCTAAACTAGCTGGCCACGCCGGTCAGAAAAAGACCCTCCAGCTTATTACCCGGCACTACTAGTGGCCTACCCTGCACAAGGACGTAATAGACTTTGTTTCTGCCTGTGTGTCCTGCGCCCGCAACAAGGTTCCGAGACATCTGCCAGCCGGTCGCCTCCTTCTGCTTTCTGTACCTGCTGCCCCCTGGCAGCATATAGCAATGGACTTTATAACTGATCTCCCCGTCTCTGCCGGTTGTACGGTCATTTGGGTGGTCGCTGACCGCTTTTCCAAGATGGCTCATTTCGTTCCCCTGCCAGTCCTCCCGTCTGCACCCGAGCTGGCTAAAGACTTTATCCGCCACATCTTCCGTCTTCATGGCCTGCCCCTCCACATCGTGTCGGATCGTGGGGTACAGTTCACCTCACGCTTCTGGAGAGCCACTTGTAAACTGCTAGACGTCACCCTGGACTTCTCCTCCGCTTACCACCCACAGTCTAATGGTCAAGTGGAGCGGATCAATCAGAACCTGACCAGTTACCTCCGGCACTTCGTTAATGCCCACCATTCAGACTGGGTGGATCTCCTGCCATGGGCCGAATTTTCTTACAACAATCACGAGAGCGAATCTTCCTCCAAATCCCCGTTTTTGTTGTCTTCGGTCAGCATCCTCAGATCCCATTTCCCGTCTCCACCTCGGTGGACAATCCGGCTGCGGAATCTCTTGTTAACAAATTTTCCTCCATATGGGAGAGTACCCGATCCGCACTCCTTCTGTCATCCGAGCGTATGAAAAGACATGCTGACAAAAAACGTCTGGATCCTCCTCAATTTCGTCCAGGGGATAAGGTCTGGCTCTCATCCAAGTATGTCCGGCTCAAGATTCCTTCCTATAAGTTAGGGCCTCGGTTCATCGGTCCTCTGGAGGTCATCAGTCAGATCAACCCGGTGGCCTATAAATTGAAACTCCCGGCCAACTTGCGGATCCCTAACTCCTTCCATCTATCTCTCCTCAAACCTGTGGTACTTAACTCTTTTTCCAAGTCTACAGGTACGCCTCCTGCTCCGGTTTCGGCTGAAAACGAATTTGAGGTAGAGAACATTCTGGCCACCAAAAGGGTAAGAGGGAAGACCTTTTTTTCTAGTAGATTGGAAGGGGTTTGGTCCTGAAGAGAGAATGTGGGAACCCCGGGAGAACATCCATGCCCCTCTCATCCTAGCTAAATTTCTCTCTGGCCTAAAAAAGGGGGGGCCTAAAAGGGGGGGGGGGTACTGTAGCGCCGGCGTCCCTGCCCTCTGCTAGGCAGGGACGCTGTTCCCCTCACCCCTCTGCTCTGAGCCCGGCGTCCTCCTCCCTCTCTGCTGGCAGCGCGCGCTCCTTCCCGGCCACTGTGCTTAGGGCGCGCGCGCGCGCTCCCTCCCTCCCTCTTAAAGGGGCCGCGCGCGCCGTTCTAAGGAGTCCTCGGCCAATGGCCGGAGGACTTCACCATATATAAGGCACCTCCTCCAAAATGGAGGTGCCCGAGCAATGTTGTTGCACTGTTCACTACTCTGCTTCAGCCCTCAGGTCCCGTTGCCAGTTACCTGCCAGATTCCTGCCAGTTTGCTGTCTGATTCCTGCCTGATATTCTGCTTACCTGCCTGCTAGCCTGAGGTCCGACGGTCTGCCTACCGACTCCTGTCAGTCTGTCTAAGGACCAGCTTGCCCGCTCACCTGGGAGCGCTCCTCTGCTACCTGCCTGCTAGCCTGAGGTCCGACGGTCTGCCCTCCAACTCCCGTCAGTCTGTCTATGGACCAGCTTGCCCGCTCACCTGGGAGCGCACATCCGCTACCTGCCTGCTAGCCTACCTGGAGGCTCCGCCGTCACGTGCTGTGACCACCTGCCATTCCAGAGACTCCTGCCCGCTCAACTGGGAGCGCACACCTGCTACCTGCCTGCTAGCCTACCTGGAGGCTCCGCCGTCACGTGCTGTGACCACCTGCCATTCCAGAGACTCCTGCCCGCTCACCTGGGAGCGCACACCTGTTACCTGCCTGCTAGCCTACCTGGAGGCTCCGCCGTAACATGCTGTGACCACCTGCCATTCCAGAGACTCTCGCTTGCTCACCTGGGAGCACACATCTACCATCTGCCTGCTAGCCTACCTGGAGGCTCTGCCATCACAGGTCGTACCTACCCTTTACCCAGAGACTGCCCCGGTCACTTGCCGTGACCTCCTGCCCGTTCATCCAGAGACTGCCCCGGTCACTTGCCGTGACCTCCTGCCCGTTCATCCAGAGACTGCCCCGGTCACTTGCCGTGACCTCCAGCCCGTTCACTCAGAGACTGTCCCGGTCACCTGCTGTGACTGCCTGCCCGTCTTCCCTGGTCGCCACCCGCTCCCTTACAAGGACCGCCCCCTTGTATAGTAGCTCAGAGGTTCCGCCTCCCAGACCCGTTACAGTTTGCTCGGGCCATGGAACCCGGTGGCACCCAAGCTCCCTCACTCTCGGACCTGTGTCATGAACTGTCCCGTCAGAGGTCCCAACAGGAGTCCATCCTGGGTCACCTGCGGAATGTCAATACTCGCCTGGACACTCTGACTGCTCCACCAGCAACCACCGCCAGTGCCATGACTCGCAATCCGGCAGCTCCGCTGCCCACCAATACTATGGTATCCTACCCCGGACCCCGGCTTTCTGCACCTCCTCGCTTTGGAGGCGACTCCGCTCAGGCTCGGGGCTTTATAAATCAGTGCACCCTGCACTTTGAACTCCTGTCCCACCAGTTTAACTCCGACCGGGCCAAAATTGCCTTCATCATGTCCCATCTCACCGGGGAGGCCCTGGCCTGGCTAAATCCTCTATGGGAGAGAGGAGACCCCCTGGTGTCCGACTTGCCTGCCTTTCTCATGGCTTTCCGGAAAGTCTTCGACGAACCTGGACGGAAGACCTCATCCGCATCATCTCTGCTACGCCTCCGTCAGGGAAGTCTCACCGTGGGCCAATATGCCATACGGTTCCGTACCCTTGCCTCGGAGCTGGCCTGGGATAACGACGCTCTGGTATCTGTCTTCTGGGAGGGTCTGTCCGGCCGTATTAAAGATGAACTTGCCGGTCGAGACATTCCTACCACTCTCGATGACCTAATAACTCTTGCCACCCGGATTGACCTACGGTTCCAGGAGCGTGCCAAAGAAGTCACCCGTGAGAGGAGGTTTCCACGTCTAGCTCCTACTTTTCAGAAATCCGTCACTCCCTCCGTTTCTCCCCAGGTACACTCTCCTGAGCCTATGCAGGTCGACCAGACCAAGATGGTCAAAACCCGTCAGGACTTACGCCGTGCCGAGGGGAGCTGCTTCTACTGTGGCAGTAAGGAGCACCGGTACCATACCTGCCCGGAGAGGTCGGGAAACGCCTGTGTCTAGGTTCGCTCAGAGAGGTCGACCTAGACAAGAATAAATCCTCTCCATCTCTGCTGCTGTCAGTCTCAATTATCTGCGGGGAGAATCGTTATTTCGAACTAGCCCAACTTGACTCTGGAGCGGCCGGGAATCTTATTTCACAGGCCCTGGTAGAAAAATACCGCATTCCCACCAAACCTCTGGCTATACCATTATCTGTCGCTGCTGTGGATGGGGGCCTCTTACCACGTCCCATCCAACTCATCACCGAATCCGTAACTCTGCAGGTGGGAATGCTGCATTCTGAGAGCATCTCTTTTCATGTTCTGCCTGGACTCTCTCACGCCCTCTTACTAGGTCTACCTTGGCTCCAGAGACATGCACCCGTGCTTGACTGGCAGACCGGAGAAGTCCTTCGCTGGGGACAGGACTGTCATAAGACTTGTTTGGTTCCTGTTCATCCCGCCCGTCCTTCTCCTACCCCAACTAATCTACCTGGACTTCCGATTCCCTATTGGTCATTTGCTGATGTCTTTAATAAAAGGGAGGCAGAGACATTACCCCCTCATAGACCATACGACTGTCCTATCGACCTGTTACCCGGTACTACGCCTCCCCGTGGGCGTATTTACCCATTGTCCGCTGCTGAGACCCGGTCGATGTCCGAATATATTGAGGAGAATTTGGCCAGGGGATTCATCCGGAAATCTACCTCCCCGGCGGGAGCAGGCTTCTTTTTCGTAAAAAAGAAGGACGGCTCTCTCCGTCCCTGTATAGACTATAGAGGCCTTAACCAGATCACGGTGAAGAATAAGTACCCCCTTCCGCTCATTCCAGAATTATTTGATCGTCTGAGGGGGGCTAGAATCTTCACCAAACTGGACCTCCGTGGGGCGTACAACCTGGTCCGTATCCGTCAAGGGGATGAATGGAAGACTGCATTCAACACCCGGGATGGCCACTATGAATATCTGGTAATGCCCTTTGGTCTCTGTAATGCTCCTGCCGTCTTTCAAGAGTTGGTCAATGACATCTTCCGGGACCTTCTCTACTCCTGCGTAGTGGTGTACCTGGACGACATCTTGGTCTTCTCTCCGGATCTCCAGACTCACCGGAGAGACGTTCGTCAGGTCCTGCTCAGGCTCAGGCAGAATCACCTCTTCGCTAAATATGAGAAGTGCCTCTTTGAGCAGACCTCGCTTCCGTTTTTGGGCTACATTATTTCTCAGACCGGCCTTCGAATGGATCCAGAGAAACTGTCTGCCATCGAGAAATGGCCCCGACC
This sequence comes from Phyllobates terribilis, assembly GCF_046119375.1. Lineage (NCBI taxonomy): Eukaryota > Metazoa > Chordata > Amphibia > Anura > Dendrobatidae > Phyllobates > Phyllobates terribilis. The sequence goes on from NW_027362765.1 coordinate 28,238,359, forward strand.
GGAGGGGTTGAAGGCCATTCAGCGGTTCCTGGGCTTCGCCAACTACTACCGCCTCTTCATACCGCACTTCTCTTCCCGGACTGCCCCAATTTCCGCGCTCACCCGTAAGGGCACTAATCCCAGAGAGTGGCCGCCCGAAGCAGAGGGGGCCTTTCTTTCCTTAAAACAGGCCTTCTCTTCCGCCCCGGTGCTGCATCGCCCAGATGGCAACAAGCAGTTCTTCCTGGAGGTTGACGCCTCCTCCTCTGGAGCCGGAGCGGTACTTACCCAAAAATCATCTTCCGGGAGAATGGTAACTTGTGGCTTCTTCTCCAAACTCTTCTCCTCTTCTGAGCGCAACTATTCCATAGGAGATCGAGAGTTATTGGCCATCAAGCTGGCATTGGAGGAGTGGCGTTACCTGCTCGAAGGGGCTCTTCACCCGGTAATAATTTACACTGACCACAAGAACTTGGCTTACCTCCAGCATGCCCAGAGACTTAACCCGCGCCAAGCTCGGTGGTCCTTGTTTTTTGCTCGCTTTGATTTTATTCTTCATTTTCGCCCGGCTGACAAAAACATCAAGGCGGACGCCTTGTCCCGATCCTTTCTGGTGTCTGATCTTGAGGAGGAACCGAAACACATCATCGATCCCGCCAGAGTAATGCAGGTGGCTCCCGTGAGTCTAAATCGTCTCCCTCCCGGTAAGACGTTCGTATCAGTACCTGATCGGGAGAAGATCCTACACTGGGGTCACTCGTCTAAACTAGCTGGCCACGCCGGTCAGAAAAAGACCCTCCAGCTTATTACCCGGCACTACTAGTGGCCTACCCTGCACAAGGACGTAATAGACTTTGTTTCTGCCTGTGTGTCCTGCGCCCGCAACAAGGTTCCGAGACATCTGCCAGCCGGTCGCCTCCTTCTGCTTTCTGTACCTGCTGCCCCCTGGCAGCATATAGCAATGGACTTTATAACTGATCTCCCCGTCTCTGCCGGTTGTATGGTCATTTGGGTGGTCGCTGACCGCTTTTCCAAGATGGCTCATTTCGTTCCCCTGCCAGTCCTCCCGTCTGCACCCGAGCTGGCTAAAGACTTTATCCGCCACATCTTCCGTCTTCATGGCCTGCCCCTCCACATCGTGTCGGATCGTGGGGTACAGTTCACCTCACGCTTTTGCAGAGCCACTTGTAAACTGCTAGACGTCACCCTGGACTTCTCCTCCGCTTACCACCCACAGTCTAATGGTCAAGTGGAGCGGATCAATCAGAACCTGACCAGTTACCTCCGGCACTTCGTTAATGCCCACCATTCAGACTGGGTGGATCTCCTGCCATGGGCCGAATTTTCTTACAACAATCACGAGAGCGAATCTTCCTCCAAATCCCCGTTTTTGTTGTCTTCGGTCAGCATCCTCGGATCCCATTTCCCGTCTCCACCTCGGTGGACAATCCGGCTGCGGAATCTCTTGTTAACAAATTTTCCTCCATATGGGAGAGTACCCGATCCGCACTCCTTCTGTCATCCGAGCGTATGAAAAGACATGCTGACAAAAAACGTCTGGATCCTCCTCAATTTCGTCCAGGGGATAAGGTCTGGCTCTCGTCCAAGTATGTCCGGCTCAAGATTCCTTCCTATAAGTTAGGGCCTCGGTTCATCGGTCCTCTGGAGGTCATCAGTCAGATCAACCCGGTGGCCTATAAATTGAAACTCCCGGCCAACTTGCGGATCCCTAACTCCTTCCATCTATCTCTCCTCAAACCTGTGGTACTTAACTCTTTTTCCAAGTCTACAGGTACGCCTCCTGCTCCGGTTTCGGCTGAAAACGAATTTGAGGTAGAGAACATTCTGGCCACCAAAAGGGTAAGAGGGAAGACCTTTTTTTCTAGTAGATTGGAAGGGGTTTGGTCCTGAAGAGAGAATGTGGGAACCCCGGGAGAACATCCATGCCCCTCTCATCCTAGCTAAATTTCTCTCTGGCCTAAAAAAGGGGGGGCCTAAAAGGGGGGGGGGGGTACTGTAGCGCCGGCGTCCCTGCCCTCTGCTAGGCAGGGACGCTGTTCCCCTCACCCCTCTGCTCTGAGCCCGGCGTCCTCCTCCCTCTCTGCTGGCAGCGCGCGCTCCTTCCCGGCCACTGTGCTTAGGGCGCGCGCGCGCGCTCCCTCCCTCCCTCTTAAAGGGGCCGCGCGCGCCGTTCTAAGGAGTCCTCGGCCAATGGCCGGAGGACTTCACCATATATAAGGCACCTCCTCCAAAATGGAGGTGCCCGAGCAATGTTGTTGCACTGTTCACTACTCTGCTTCAGCCCTCAGGTCCCGTTGCCAGTTACCTGCCAGATTCCTGCCAGTTTGCTGTCTGATTCCTGCCTGATATTCTGCTTACCTGCCTGCTAGCCTGAGGTCCGACGGTCTGCCTACCGACTCCTGTCAGTCTGTCTAAGGACCAGCTTGCCCGCTCACCTGGGAGCGCTCCTCTGCTACCTGCCTGCTAGCCTGAGGTCCGACGGTCTGCCCTCCAACTCCCGTCAGTCTGTCTATGGACCAGCTTGCCCGCTCACCTGGGAGCGCACATCCGCTACCTGCCTGCTAGCCTACCTGGAGGCTCCGCCGTCACGTGCTGTGACCACCTGCCATTCCAGAGACTCCTGCCCGCTCACCTGGGAGCGCACACCTGCTACCTGCCTGCTAGCCTACCTGGAGGCTCCGCCGTCACGTGCTGTGACCACCTGCCATTCCAGAGACTCCTGCCCGCTCACCTGGGAGCGCACACCTGTTACCTGCCTGCTAGCCTACCTGGAGGCTCCGCCGTAACGTGCTGTGACCACCTGCCATTCCAGAGACTCTCGCTTGCTCACCTGGGAGCACACATCTACCATCTGCCTGCTAGCCTACCTGGAGGCTCTGCCATCACAGGTCGTACCTACCCTTTACCCAGAGACTGCCCCGGTCACTTGCCGTGACCTCCTGCCCGTTCATCCAGAGACTGCCCCGGTCACTTGCCGTGACCTCCTGCCCGTTCATCCAGAGACTGCCCCGGTCACTTGCCGTGACCTCCTGCCCGTTCATCCAGAGACTGCCCCGGTCACTTGCCGTGACCTCCTGCCCGTTCATCCAGAGACTGCCCCGGTCACTTGCCATGACCTCCAGCCCGTTCACTCAGAGACTGTCCCGGTCACCTGCTGTGACTGCCTGCCCGTCTTCCCTGGTCGCCACCCGCTCCCTTACAAGGACCGCCCCCTTGTATAGTAGCTCAGAGGTTCCGCCTCCCAGACCCGTTACATAAAGTCCAATACATATCTGATGATTGAATACTGGTCACTGAAGAGACCGATTGACACTTAGGAGTAGCAGGATTACCAGACCAGGTGGAAATGGACGACTCAAGAGAAGTACAGGAACTTACAGAGGCAGTTCCAAGATCATCTGAGGGAGTACGAAAAATGAGTGCGGCAGAAGAAACTCCTGTAACCGAAGAACCTGTGGTATGTGAAAAACAACCCGTCGGTAGGATGTCGACTCGAGAAGTGAGGAGGCCCGTGATGCTGACGAGAAACTTGGAGAGCCGAGTCAAGTGCAAGGACTGTCGACTGGAAACAGGTATTTCTACCTGCGGATCAGGTAAGCCCACTTGAGTGGTATTTACCACCGAGAGACCGTATGAACAATGTTACCTGGTGGAAAGATTTGTTTTAGCCTAGTGAGAGACAGAGATGGTTGAAGATGTACGAAAAGCTCCAGCGGAAAACATGCTGATTGTTTTGTGTTTATTGTTTATTTCTTCTAGGAGTCCTACAAGAAAAAGGTTGTAAGAATAGGTTGTCATCAATGTTTATAAATGTTATACCAATTTGACAATGGCAAATTTATATATATATATATATATATATATATATATATATATATAGTTACTAAGCTTTCACCACTGTCTCAGAATTGGTCAAATTGACCAAGTAAGACGAATGCCGAGAACGACATTCAAAAAGGAGGGAAGAGTGTGACATTGAGAAGTACAGAAGTAATGCTATTGCTTCCAAAGCATTCTGCAACTGTTACAAATAACACAAGCACAGGAGACAGGAAGTGTTGTGCTTCAGAAGCATCCAGCAACTAGAGGAGTTAACACAGTCACAGGACACAGAGAATGTTTTAGCAGAGCCCCAGGGGGATTGTGGGAAACTTGATATTGAAGTCTGGCTGAAGCCGAAGAGAAAGGTGGTGGGTTGTCTGGATCTGACACAAAGCAACTGAACAGGATTCAGATCAGGAGAGAAACTAAACACAGGTCAGATAAACTCCCTGAACTAACAGTGCAGAGTATTATTGGGCAGGAAGATAAGGACTGGAAGGAATTGTGTCACAGGGATCATCTCCCTCATCAAACCCTCCCCCCTCCATCTCCATGCAAGATAAAGAATGTTGTGTACTATTGTGTCATTGTGAAGGATAAGCCTGTGGTTGTGTATGCATAGAAGTGTGCTGCTAAGAGATCTAATCTATGCTGAATTATGCTACTGAAGATACTGTAATGCTGTGCCTTGTAAAGAAACTACTGTATTGTTACTGGAGCCGGTTGCTCAAGAGACTCAGACTGTACTGTAATGAAGATTGTTGCTGTAATATCCATGAATTGCACTGGCCGTGTTTCAGATTAAATTCCACTGTTAAACTGTTGAAAAAGACTCTTGTCAGATGTGTCTGGTCAGCAATAGACTCTATCGTGTGCCTGAGAGAAGCTGCAGCCTATGGTGGCCCTGAGTAACGGTTCCCCCAGGATTCCGAAGAATTCCTGAAATCCGTCTCGCCGTATCTGATCCTAGCGGCATACGTGTAACAGACCCACACACCCCAACCATAAAGATGTTTATAAATGGCGGATAAAATAGCTCCATTGTCAGCTACCATGTCCTCTCTTAATAAACCGCCAGATTTTACTTTTGACAGGGCAACCAGCTCGCGCAACCATAATGCCCCGAAAAACGCTAGACAGATAGCTGGGCTGCTTAAGGTTGCGTTGAAATATCGGAACAAATAGTTCTTGCCATCATGACTAAACACACCAATAAGTGATAAGAAATGGTTGACTACATTCTCTTCGAATATGTTACTTCTTCCAGCCACTCAATGCTTGACAAATGATAAATACTTTTGTAATTTGAAAACTAATACCAGCCAGCCTTCATTAGGCAACTGAATATGAAATCCCCACAGACTTGAAATGAAGCAAGTATTGCATAACGTTGTTCAAGAGTCCAGTTTGATCTAACTGCCCATACTTTGCACCAGACATTATGCACCACTCACTCCATGCTTTTCCATAGCTGTTCTATGCTGCTGGAGCTACAGAAGATCAGAAAAAATAAATCATACATTCATCGGTATATGCCACAGCCATGGAGAGCATAAACTGCCTTCTTTGGATGCCTCTTGCATGAGTTGTCAAAATTTCTGCCAACCAAAACACGAGAGAACATCAGCGTAAACTTTTTCCACTCCTGGTACATGACGAGACCTATACCAAATGTTATATTGCAAACAGTGAAGGACCAGGTGTCTACGTAACGCCCGTATTGGCAAAGAGGATGAGGTAATAATATTAATTCAGTGTTCAACGCTCAAATTGTCGATCCAGAAGCAGACTTTTTTGTTCTTAAACTCTGAACCCCAAAGTTCTACTGCTAATACTAAGGGAAATCATTTTTAAAAAAGTGAGGGTCTTAAAAAGCCTTCATCAAACCATGCTTTATGCCACCTAGCCACACACGATTCAGAACCATAAATAGCATCGAACCGGATGCGTAGAATAACTTGCAGTTTGGTACGTCTGCTGACTGACAACAGGTATAACCATTGTAGTTACTGTGGAAAGAAATACACTGCCCAGATCGTTCCTAATGATTTTTTTAATCATATATGATGCTCAGGTCTTACGACTCCTTGTGTGGATAAGGATACACAGCAAGAAAAAACTCCACCCATTGGCATCACATTACATGCAAAGACCAGAAGACCAAGAAGTGATTACATTGTTTTATGATTACTTTAGAAACCGAGCAAAAACCCTGAATTAAATTTATAAGCCTTTCAAGCTTGTCATTCAGCAACCTAAAAACCATCTCTTCTCAGTCCAATTCCATGTCTTAAAAAGACAACTGACATGTAAGGCCAATGATTTTTTTCAGCTAGAAGGGGAACCCTAAACTGTTGCATTAAGTAGCGGAAAGAATTAAGGAGAAACTACCCTGAGGTAACCTTTGTTACCTCAGGGTAACAAATAAAAAATCATCTAGGTAATGAAAGATTGACCTAGAGGAGGTCTCATGTCGCACTACCCACTCCAAGAAGAAGCTGAAAATCTCAAAATAATGACACGATATAGAACAAACCATGGGCAAACAGGTGTCATAGTAAATAAGGCCATTTTAAGCAACAACTCAACAGATGGTAGCAGATGAGATGTACCAGAAGTCTGATTCAATGTCAGACTTCGTTATAAGTGCTCATTGTCCTGTTTCGTGGACTAAGGAAATAATCCTGTCAAAAGAGACATAAGAAACCAATGCCTGTTCCTTGGAGATACCATCGTTCGCTGATTTCCCCTTGGGGTGAGAAAGGTGGTGTATCTAGTGAAATTTATCTTGATCTTTTTTATGAACAATACCCAATAGGTGGGTATCATAGTCGAGAAAGGAGGGGAAAGAAAAGCACCTACTATTCTGTCCAACAAGGTCTCCTTTTCAATTTTTTCTCCAATGGTTGGGTTCTTGATGGCTGATTTTAAAGTTTTTTGAGAGAGCAGGCTCGCTGGAATAATAAAATGGGATGAAAAAAAAAAAAAAAACTGTGAAGCTGCCTTTTTATTGGGGTACTGGTCTATCCATGGGGAAATCGTGACCACGCTCATTGTGGTCTTTTCCTTCAAGGGTCCCCACTGGCCTGCTGGCTGCTTTTCCTGACTTTTACCCAGCGAGCTGCTGGGTAATGTCCGTCATACACCAAGCATTTGTGTTTATATTATTAACCGAAAAAGGAAAAATGTGGCAACAGTATAAGAATCAAATTTAGCAAAAAATAATTTTTACAAACGTTATTGAAATATAAATTCTAAAATCAGTGAAATGCAAATAATTCCAGAACCCCAGGGTAGTCAGTATAGAACAGAGTAATCAAATAATAATCAATTATATGTAAACATAGATGTATAAAAAGGTGTCTATATTTGCATAGACACATGTATTCACATCTATGTTCATGTAACATTGATTATATATATTTTATATTTAACTTTATACTTTGTTCTATACTGACTACCCTTGGGTTCCCCACTGTGGCTCAGCCACCTATTTTAAGCTTTTGTCTGTATTGCCAAAATTATTTGCATTTCACTGTTTTTAGTATTTATATTTCAATAAAGTTTGTAAAAATTCTTTTTGTTAATTTTGATTCTTCTTAGTCCTTGCACACATTTTTCCTTCTTTGGTTAATATTTGCTACATTGGTGTCAGATGGGGGACATTAACATCCATTACCCTCTATGATTACCATCTTCAGTTTCATGTTTATATTTACATTTGTCTGCTTGTTGCTTTTTCTGACATATTTCATAATTCATGTTTATATTTATTGTAGCGCCGGCGTCCCTGCCCTCTGTTAGGCAGGGACGCTGTTCGCCTCACCTCTCTGCTCCGTGCCCGGCGTCCTCCTCCCGCTCTGCTGGCAGCGCGCGCTCCTTCCCGGCCACTGTGCTTAGGGCGCGCGCGCTCTCCCTCCCTCTTAAAGGGGCCGCGCCCGCCGTCCTAAGGAGTCCCCGGCCAATGGCCGGAGGACTTCACCATATATAAGGCACCTCCTCCAAAATGGAGGTGCCCGAGCAATGTTGTTGCACTGTTCACTACTCTGCTTCAGCCCTCAGGTCCCGTTGCCAGTTACCTGCCAGATTCCTGCCAGCTTGCTGTCTTATTCCTGCCTGATATTCTGCTACCTGCCTGCTAGCCTGAGGTCCGACGGTCTGCCTTCCAACTCCTGTCAGTCTGTCTAAGGACCAGCTTGCCCACTCACCTGGGAGCGCACATCAGCTACCTGCCTGCTTGCCTGAGGTCCGACGGTCTGCCTTCCAACTCCTGTCAGTCTGTCTATGGACCAGCTTGCCCGCTCACCTGGGAGCGCACATCTGCTACCTGCCTGCTAGCCTACCTGGAGGCTCCGCCGTCACGTGCTGTGACCACCTGCCTGTCCAGTGACTCCTGCCCGCTCACCTGGGAGCGCTCATCCGCTGCCTGTCTGCTAGCCTACCTGGAGGCTCTGCCGTCACGTGCTGTGACCACCCGCCTGTCCAGAGACTTCTGCCCGCTCACCTGGGAGCGCTCACCTGCCGCCTGTCTGTTGGTCTTCCTGGAGGCTCCGCCGTCACATGCTGTGACCATCCGTTTATCCAGAGACTCTCGCCTGCTCACCTGGGAGCTCACGTCTACCATCAGCCGCCACAGGTCGTACCAACCCTTTACCCAGAGACTGCCCCGGTCACTTGCCGTGACCTCCTGCCCGTTAATCCAGAGACTGCCCCGGTCACTTGCCGTGACCTCCTGCCCGTTCATCCAGAGACTGCCCCGGTCACTTGCCGTGACCTCCTGCCCGTTCATCCAGAGACTGCCCCGGTCACTTGCCGTGACCTCCTGCCCGTTCATCCAGAGACTGCCCCGGTCACTTGCCGTGACCTCCAGCCCGTTCACTCAGAGACTGTCCCGGTCACCTGCTGTGACTGCCTGCCCGTCTTCCCTGGTCGCCACCCGCTCCCTTACAAGGACCGCCCCCTTGTATAGTAGCTCAGAGGTTCCGCCTCCCAGACCCGTTACAGTTTGCTCGGGCCATGGAACCCGGTGGCACCCAAGCTCCCTCGCTCTCGGACCTGTGTCATGAACTGTCCCGTCAGAGGTCCCAACAGGAGTCCATCCTGGGTCACCTGCGGAATGTCAATTCTCGCCTGGACACTCTGACTGCTCCGCCAGCAACCTCCGCCAGTGCCATGACTCGCAATCCGGCAGCTCCGCTGCCCACTAATACCATGGTATCCTACCCCGGACCCCGGCTTTCTGCACCTCCTCGCTTCGGAGGCGACTCCGCCCAGGCTCGGGGCTTCATAAATCAGTGCACCCTGCACTTTGAACTCCTGTCCCACCAGTTTAACTCCGACCGGGCCAAAATTGCCTTCATCATGTCCCATCTCACCGGGGAGGCCCTGGCCTGGCTAAATCCTCTATGGGAGAGAGGAAACCCCCTGGTGTCCGACTTGCCTGCCTTTCTCATGGCTTTCCGGAAAGTCTTCGACGAACCCGGACGGAGGACCTCATCCGCATCATCACTGCTACGCCTCCGTCAGGGAAGTCTCACCGTGGGCCAATATGCCATACGGTTCCGTACCCTTGCCTCGGAGCTGGCCTGGGATAACGACGCTCTGGTATCCGTCTTCTGGGAGGGTCTGTCCGGCCGTATTAAAGATGAACTTGCCGGTCGGAACATTCCTACCACTCTCGATGACCTAATAACTCTTGCCACCCGGATTGACCTACGGTTCCAGGAGCGTGCCAAAGATGTCATCCGTGAGAGGAGGTTTCCACGTCTAGCTCCTACTTTTCAGAAACCCGTCACTCCCTCCGTCTCTCCCCAGGTACACTCTCCTGAGCCTATGCAGGTCGACCAGACCAAGATGGTCAAAACCCGTCAGGACTTACGCCGTGCCGAGGGGAGCTGCTTCTACTGTGGCAGTAAGGAGCACCGGATCCGTGCCTGCCCGGAGATGTCGGGAAACGCCTGTGTCTAGGTTCGCTCAGAGAGGTCGACCTAGACAAGAATATATCCTCTCCATCTCTGCTGCTGTCAGTCTCAATCGTCTGCGGGGAGAACCGTTATTTCGAACTAGCCCAACTTGACTCTGGAGCAGCCGGGAATCTTATTTCACAGTCCCTGGTAGAGAAATACCGCATCCCCACCAAACCTCTGGCTGTACCCTTGTCTGTTGCTGCCGTGGATGGGGGTCTCTTACCACGCCCCATCCAACTCATCACCGAATCCATTACTCTGCAGGTGGGAATGCTGCATTCTGAGAGTATCTCCTTTCATGTTCTGCCTGGACTCTCTCACGCCCTCTTGCTAGGTTTACCTTGGCTCCAGAGACATGCACCCGTGCTTGACTGGCAGACCGGAGAAGTCCTTCGCTGGGGACAGGACTGCCATAAGACCTGTCTGGTTCCCGTCCATCCCGTCCGTCCTTCTCCTACCCCAGCTAATCTACCTGGACTTCCGATTCCTTATTGGTCTTATGCCGATGTCTTTAATAAAAAGGAGGCAGAGACACTACCCCCTCATAGACCATACGACTGCCCTATCGACCTGTTACCCGGTACTACTCCTCCCCGTGGGTGTATTTATCCATTATCCGCTGCTGAGACCCGGTCGATGTCCAAATATATTGAGGAAAATCTGGCCAGGGGATTCATCCGGAAATCTACCTCCCCGGCGGGAGCAGGCTTCTTTATCGTCAAAAAGAAGGACGGCTCTCTCCGTCCCTGTATAGACTATAGAGGCCTTAACCAGATCACGGTGAAGAATAAGTACCCCCTTCCGCTCATTCCGGAGTTATTTGATCGTCTGAGGGGGGCTAGAATCTTCACCAAACTGGACCTCCGTGGGGCGTACAACCTGGTTCGTATCCGTCAGGGGGATGAATGGAAGACGGCATTCAACACCCGGGACGGCCACTATGAATATCTGGTAATGCCCTTTGGTCTCTGTAACGCTCCTGCCGTCTTTCAAGAGTTGGTCAATGACATCTTCCGGGACCTTCTCTACTCCTGCGTAGTGGTGTACCTGGACGACATCTTGGTCTTCTCTCCGGATCTCCAGACTCACCGGAGGGACGTTCGTCAGGTCCTGCTCAGGCTCAGGCGGAATCACCTCTTCGCTAAATACGAGAAGTGCCTCTTTGAGCAGACCTCGCTTCCGTTTTTGGGCTACATTATTTCTCAGACCGGCCTACGAATGGATCCAGAGAAACTGTCTGTCATCGAGAAATGGCCTCGACCGGAGGGGTTAAAGGCCATTCAGCGGTTCCTGGGCTTCGCCAACTACTACCGCCTCTTCATACCGCACTTCTCTTCCCGGACTGCCCCAATTTCCGCGCTCACCCGTAAGGGTACTAATCCCAAAGAGTGGCCGCCCGAAGCAGAGGAGGCCTTTCTTTCCTTAAAACAGGCCTTCTCTTCCGCCCCGGTGCTGCATCGCCCGGACGGCAACAAGCAGTTCTTCCTGGAAGTTGACGCCTCCTCCTCTGGAGCCGGAGCGGTACTTACTCAAAAATCATCTTCCGGGAGGATGGTAACTTGCGGCTTCTTCTCTAAACTCTTCTCCACCTCAGAGCGCAATTATTCCATAGGAGACCGAGAGTTATTAGCCATCAAACTGGCATTGGAGGAGTGGCGTTACCTGCTCGAGGGGGCTCTTCACCCGGTAATAATTTACACTGACCACAAGAACTTGGCTTACCTCCAGCATGCCCAGAGACTTAACCCGCGCCAAGCCCGGTGGTCCTTGTTTTTTGCTCGCTTTGATTTTGTTCTTCATTTTCGCCCGGCTGACAAAAACGTCAAGGCGGACGCCTTATCTCGATCCTTTCTGGTGTCTGATCTCGAGGAAGATCCGAAACACATCATCGATCCCGCCAGAGTAATGCAGGTGGCTCCCGTGAGTCTAAATCGTCTCCCTCCCGGAAAGACGTTCGTATCAGTACCTGATCGGGAGAAGATCCTTCACTGGGGTCACTCGTCTAAACTGGCTGGCCACGCCGGTCAGAAAAAGACCCTCCAGCTTATTACCCGGCACTACTGGTGGCCTACCCTGCACAAGGACGTAATAGACTTTGTTTCTGCCTGTGTGTCCTGCGCCCGCAACAAGGTTCCGAGACATCTGCCAGCCGGTCGCCTCCTTCCGCTTTCTGTACCTGCTGCCCCCTGGCAGCATATAGCAATGGACTTTATAACTGACCTCCCAGTCTCTGCCGGTTGTACGGTCATTTGGGTGGTCGCTGACCGCTTCTCCAAGATGGCTCATTTCGTTCCCCTGCCAGGCCTCCCGTCTGCAGCCGAGCTAGCTAAAGACTTTATTCGTCACATCTTTCGTCTTCATGGCCTGCCCCTCCACATCGTGTCGGATCGCGGGGTACAGTTCACCTCACGCTTCTGGAGAGCCACTTGTAAACTGCTAGACGTCACCCTGGACTTCTCTTCCGCTTACCACCCACAGTCCAATGGTCAAGTGGAGCGGATCAATCAGAACCTGACCAGTTACCTCCGGCACTTCGTTAATGCCCATCATTCAGACTGGGTGGATCTCCTACCATGGGCCGAGTTCTCTTATAACAATCACGAGAGCGAATCCTCCTCCAAATCCCCGTTTTTTGTAGTCTTCGGTCAGCATCCTCGGATTCCTTTTCCTGTCTCCACCTCTGTGGACAACCCGGCTGCGGAATCTCTCGTTAGCAAATTTTCCTCCATTTGGGAGAGTACCCGATCCGCACTCCTTCAGTCGTCCGAACGGATGAAAAGACACGCTGACAAAAAACGCCTAGATCCTCCACAATTTCGTCCTGGAGATAAAGTCTGGCTCTCATCTAAATATGTCCGACTCAAGATACCTTCTTACAAGTTAGGGCCTCGGTTCATCGGTCCTCTGGAGGTCATCAGTCAGATCAACCCGGTGGCCTATAAATTGAAACTCCCGGCCAACTTACGGATCCCTAACTCCTTCCATGTATCTCTCCTCAAACCTGTGGTTCTTAACTCTTTTTCCAAGTCTACAGGTACGCCTCCTGCTCCGGTTTCTGCTGAGGACGAGTTTGAGGTAGAGAACATTCTTGCCACCAAAAGGGTAAGAGGAAAGACCTTTTTTCTGGTAGATTGGAAGGGGTTTGGTCCTGAGGAGAGAACGTGGGAGCCCCGGGAGAACATCCATACCCCTCTTATCCTTGCTAAATTTCTGTCTGGCCTAAAAAAGGGGGGGCCTAAAGGGGGGGGTACTGTAGCGGCGGCGTCCCTGCCCTCTGCTAGGCAGGGACGCTGTTCCCCTCACCTCTCTGCTCCGTGCCCGGCGTCCTCCTCCCGCTCTGCTGGCAGCGCGCGCTCCTTCCCGGCCACTGTGCTTAGGGCGCGCGCGCGCGCTCTCCCTCCCTCTTAAAGGGGCCGCGCGCGCCGTCCTAAGGAGTCCCCGGCCAATGGCCGGAGGACTTCACCATATATAAGGCACCTCCTCCAAAATGGAGGTGCCCGAGCAATGTTGTTGCACTGTTCACTACTCTGCTTCAGCCCTCAGGTCCCGTTGCCAGTTACCTGCCAGATACCTGCCAGATTCCTGCCAGCTTGCTGTCTTATTCCTGCCTGATATTCTGCTACCTGCCTGCTAGCCTGAGGTCCGACGGTCTGCCTTACAACTCCTGTCAGTCTGTCTAAGGACCAGCTTGCCCGCTCACCTGGGAGCGCACATCAGCTACCTGCCTGCTTGCCTGAGGTCCGACGGTCTGCCTTCCAACTCCTGTCAGTCTGTCTATGGACCAGCTTGCCCGCTCACCTGGGAGCGCACATCTGCTACCTGCCTGCTAGCCTACCTGGAGGCTCCGCCGTCACGTGCTGTGACCACCTGCCTGTCCAGTGACTCCTGCCCGCTCACCTGGGAGCGCTCATCCGCTGCCTGTCTGCTAGCCTACCTGGAGGCTCTGCCGTCACGTGCTGTGACCACCCGCCTGTCCAGAGACTTCTGCCTGCTCACCTGGGAGCGCTCATCTGCCGCCTGTCTGTTGGTCTTCCTGGAGGCTCCGCCGTCACATGCTGTGACCACCCGTTTATCCAGAGACTCTCGCCTGCTCACCTGGGAGCTCACGTCTACCATCAGCCGCCACAGGTCGTACCAACCCTTTACCCAGAGACTGCCCCGGTCACTTGCCGTGACCTCCTGCCCGTTCATCCAGAGACTGCCCCGGTCACTTGCCGTGACCTCCTGCCCGTTCATCCAGAGACTGCCCCGGTCACTTGCCGTGACCTCCTGCCCGTTCATCCAGAGACTGCCCCGGTCACTTGCCGTGACCTCCTGCCCGTTCATCCAGAGACTGCCCCGGTCACTTGCCGTGACCTCCAGCCCGTTCACTCAGAGACTGTCCCGGTCACCTGCTGTGACTGCCTGCCCGTCTTCCCTGGTCGCCACCCGCTCCCTTACAAGGACCGCCCCCTTGTATAGTAGCTCAGAGGTTCCGCCTCCCAGACCCGTTACATTTACATAAGTCGCAAAATCCACTTGAGAGTACAAGGTTGCAAAGCTAAATGTCGGTGAAACTCCTCGTCGTATTTACACCAGCGGCTACCCCATGCTATTTAAAGGCATTATAAAATGAGTCCATTTAGATGAACAATTCTGAACAGTGTTCAAGGCTCCATTGACCCATAATGCAACAAAGCACTATAACAATTTGAATGCAATTACCCATTTTTCTTGCCACTTTTGACCTCCTGTCAAATGTTTTGTCTAGGGTAGACCTGCGCTCTTTGTCTATTGTATGTTGATCGATAGAAATCAGATACCAAATGTCTATGTATTGGTTGGCCCATATCTTCTTTTCTTTATTTCTTCATCTAAATGGGCACCCATTGGGCTAATCCCACAGAAAAAGGCTTCCTTATGTATTCCCGCCCTTGGAACAACTACGGTGCTGTGAACTTGTTGGGAAGGGGTTCCGATGAGTTCCAACCGAGAAAGCCTTAATGACCATCAATAAATCAACTTTGTTTTCCAGAGGACCCCAGGAACTAGTGAAATTAAACTCACCTCTTGAAAATGGAACCTGTGATGCTTCTGGTGGAGCATCTGGAACCACGCTGTATTGGCGTGGCATGAGTGCATGGTTGACTGAGAAGTCTCCCGCCTCTTGAGATGATGACCTGTCCCAACCAGAACTGCAGGAACTATCGACTTATAATGATGGAGAATGGCATTGAGATGATTTGGATCATCAAGATCGCCTGATTCTTCTGGATGCTCTGGAAAAATGTCTGGAACGATGATGCTTGTGAGCAAAGGTGCTGCTTCTCCCTCGCCTTTCAGAGCCCTGGGAACAAGACCGGAATTGAGACCTTGACAAAGCACTTCTACTGTACCAATGTGACACAGCACCTGGGGCAGCAGCTTGGGAAACGTTCACCACAGTTGGGGACAGCCGAGGCATCAAAATATGTACCCTAACTCAGGGACGGACTGGGACTACAATTCAGCCCTGGCATTTGAAAGCGCACAGACTGTTGTATGCTGTACCCATCACCTTCCCTACATTTGAATCTCTGTTATCTTATAATACCCTGCCAGCAGAAAATCAAGACTACTACCTATATTTCCAATAGCACCGCTATATAAGATATAATAATAATAATAATATTGCAATATAAGACAAATATCACCAGATATACAGTAGTGATAATACTAGATACGTTCTTGCTGATTGTTGTCGTTCATTTTCCCTATTCTTTATTTGGCCCAGACCGCCATGACCACTTCTTCCATCCAACTCGTCCCTGCAATATATAACACAGAAACATCCTTGACTTACTGCTATTCCAGCCCCTTTCTCACATTCCCCCACCTCTACACAAACCAGGTAGGGCTATAACCAGTGCCCTAGACAGTAATAATGCCCCCTCTGTGCCCTGTACAGAAATATTACCCTCCTTCTGTGCCCCACAGAAGAGCAGTGCCCCCTACACAGTAATAATGTTCTCTCTGTACTTCCTCATAGTAATAATGTCCCCCTGTGCCTCCTGATAGTAATTGCCATTGATCCCTTATAATAATTACCTGGTACCTACTTATAATACAAACACCCCTATGTATTCTTATAATAATAATGTTTCCTGTGCTTTCCCTATAAGAATGATTCACCAGTTTGACTCCTTATAATAATGCCCCCCCCCTCCATTTATTGTGCCTTCTTATAATAATGACCTTGAGCAGGGGCACACACAGAAATCACAGGAACCCTTTGCAAAAGTCCTATCACGACATATAGGCTCAGTCACAGAAGGGCATACTTCCCAACTTTACGACACAGAGGGGGGGATATAAGTATATTGTGGCTCTTCCAGTTTTTTGCCCCTACTGAAGTCCCTTAATGTTCTCACCCACTATGATACCCCTTCCATGGCCTCCATAGAGTATGATGCCCCAAAAAATGCCCAAACACAGACCGATGACTAGGCAGAATTTTGCTTGCTTAGAATAATGCACCCCATAGTCTTCCATATAGTATAATGCACACCCCATAGTCCTCCATATACACTGCTCAAAAAAATAAAGGAAACACTCAAATAACACATCCTAGATCTGAATGAATGAAATATTCTCATTGAATACTTTGTTCTGTACAAAGTTGAATGTGCTGACAACAAAATCACACAAAAATCATCAATGGAAATCAAATTTATTAACCAATGGAGGCCTGGATTTGGAGTCTCCTCCAAAATTAAAGTGGAAAAACACACTACAGGCTGATCCAACTTTGATGTAATGTCCTTAAAACAAGTCAAAATGAGGCTCAGTATTGTGTGTGGCCTCCACGTGCCTGTATGACCTCCCTACAATGCCTGGGCATGCTCCTGATGAGGTTGCGAATGGTCTCCTGTGGGATCTCCTCCCAGACCTGGACTAAATCATCCGCCAACTCCTGAACAGTCTGTGGTGCAACGTGATGTTGGTGGATGGAGCAAGACATGATGTCCCAAATGTGCTCAATCGGATTCAGGTCTGGGGAACGGGCGGGCCAGTCCATAGCTTCATTGCCTTCATCTTGCAGGAACTGCTGACACACTCCAGTCACATAAGGTCTGGCATTGTCCTGCATTAGGAGGAACCCAGGGCCAACCGCACCAGCATATGGTCTCACAAGGGGTCTGAGGTTTTCATCTTGGTACCTAATGGCAGTCAGGCTACCTCTGGCGAGCACATGGAGGGCTGTGCGGCCCTCCAAAGAAATGCCACCCCACACCATTACTGACCCACTCCCAAACCGGTCATGCTGAAGGATGTTGCAGGCAGCAGATCGCTCTCCACGGCGTCTCCAGACTCTGTCACGTCTGTCACATGTGCTCAGTGTGAACCTGCTTTCATATGTGAAGAGCACAAGGCGCCAGTGGCGACTTTGCCAATCCTGGTGTTCTGTGGCAAATGCCAAGCGTCCTGCACGGTGTTGGGCTGTAAGCACAACCCTCATCTGTGGACGTTGGGCCCTCATACCACCATCATGGAGTCGGTTTCTAACAGTTTGTGCAGACACATTAAGATTTGTGGTCTGCTGGAGGTCATTTTGCAGGGCTCTGGCAGTGCTCCTCCTGTTCCTCCTTGCACAGAGGCGGAGGTAGCGGTCCTGCTGCTGGGTTGTTGCCCTCCTACGGCCCCCTCCACGTCTCCTGGTAGCGCCTCTGGACACTACGCTGACAGACACAGCAAACCTTCTTGCCACAGCTCGCATTGATGTGCCATCCTGGATGAGCTGCACTACCTGAGCAACTTCTGTGGGTTTTAGAGTCAGTCTCATGCTACCACGAGCGTGAAAGCACATCCACCATTCAAAAGTGACCAAAATATCAGCCAGAAAGCATTGGTACTGAGATGTGGTCTGTGGTCCCCACCTGCAGAACCACTCCTTTATTGAGTGTGTCTTGATAATTGCCAATAATTTCCATCTATTGTCTATTCCATTTGCACAACAGCACGTGAAATTGATTGTCAATCAGTGTTGCTTCCTAAGTGGACAGTTTGATTTCACAGAAGTTTGATTTACTTGGAGTTATATTCTGTTGTTTAAGTGTTCCCTTTATTTTTTTGAGCAGTGTATATTGCGCTCCTCATAGTCCTCCATACAGATTAAATGCACTCCCCATAGTCCTCCATACAGTATAATGCACCCCATAGACCTTCATATTGTATAATGCACCCCCAATAGTCCTCCATATAGTATAATGCATTCCCCATAGTCCTCCATACAGTATAATGCACTCACATTATTCCTCCATACAGTAAAATGCACCCCATAGTCCTTGATAGAGTATAATGTAGTCCCCATATTGTACTCCTAGTATAATGCACAACACATAGTCCCTGATAATGCAGCCCCCATATAGTATAATGCAGCCCCCATAGAGTATAATGCAGTCCCAATAGGGTATAATGCAGCCCCCATAGAGTATAATGCACACCCTGTGGCATAATGCAGCCCCCATAGAGTATAATGTAGCCCCCATATAGTATAATGCACCCCATAGTCCTCCAGTATTATGGCCACCACATACTCACTGATTTAAAAAAAAAAATACTCACCTCTCACTGTTCCCCTGCTGCTCCAGTCTTTGCAGTGCGTTTCCCCAACGGCTCCACTGCCCTGCACAGGGTGGCGCGATGAAGTGATGTCATTGCACCCACTGGTTATGACGGCAGATGGAGAGAGGGAATGATGGGAGAGGGAGTGTCACCTGATGCTCTCTCCTCCATCATTGCTTTTAAATGTTTTCGTATCTACGATGCAGGTGTAGCTAAATGTGTGACGGGGGGGGCGGAGACAGCGCAGTCACCGGCCCCCCTGACTCACTGGCCTCATAGAGGCTGCGTGGTCTGCCGCTATTAGCAGAACGCCACTGGCTGGCCGCCCCTGTTGGAGTGGGGTCCTAGGCAAACCCTATACTAGTTTTTATTTCCATGCATTGGGAACATTGCACACTGTTTTCTAATTCAAAACATGAAGAGAATAATTTTTAACTACTTAACAGAAAATAACAGAAAATTAACATTGGTCTGTTCCAAAAAAATTGCAGTGTCTGCATTTGTCTTTACAAACTCACAATATGCACTTGTTTTTTGAGGATTTAGCATTCCTGTGAATCACTAACCTAATATTTAGTTGTATAACCACAGTTTTTTAGAACTGCTTCACATCTATGTTTCATAGAGTCAACCAACTTCTGGCACCTGTGAACTGTTATTTTGCAATTTTCAAACTTTGAATATTCATGCCCTTAAATCAGAGAGATATGTCACACAAAATAGTTAATAAATAAAATTCCTCACATGTCTACTTTACATCAGCACAATTTTGGAACCAAAATTTTTTTTGTTAGGAAATAATAAGGGTTAAAATTTGACCAGCAACTTCTCATTTTTCCAACAGAATTTACAAAACCATGTTTTAAGGGACCACATCACATTTGAAGTGACTTTGAGGGGCCTTTATGACAAAATATCCAAAAGTGACACCATTCTAAAAACTGCACCCCTCAATGTGCTCAAAACCACATTTAAGAAGTTTATTAACCCTTCAGGTGCTTCACAGGAATTTTTGGAATATGGAAAAAAAAAATATTTTTTTTTCACAAAAATGTTACTTTAGACCCAAATTTTTATATTTACGCAATGGTAACAGGAAAAAATGGACCCCAATATTTTTTGTGCAATTTCTCCTGAGCACGTCAATACCCCATATGTGGGAGAAAACCACTGTTTGGGCACACGCCATGGTTCGGAAGGGAAGGAGCGCCATTTGACTTTTTGAATGTAAAATTTGCTTGAATAATTGGCGGATATCATGTCGTGTTTGGGGAGCTCCTGATGTGCTTAAACAGTGGAAACCCCCCACAAGTGACACCATTTTGTAAACTAGATCCCTCAGGGAACTTATATAGATGTGTGGTGAGCACCTTGAACCCCCAGGTGCTTCACAGAAGTTTATAACATTGAGCCGTAAAAATAAAATTTTCACATTTTTCCCACAAAAATGTTTTTCAGCCCCCAATTTTGCATTTCTCTTAAGGGTAACAGGAGAAATTCCACCATGCAACTTGTTGTACAATTTCTCCTGAGTAAGCTGATACCCAATATCTGGGGGAAAACCACTGTTTGGGCACACGCCACGGTTCGGAAGGGAAGGAGCGCCATTTGACTTTTTGAATGTAAAATTTGCTTGCATAATTGGCGGACATCATGTCGCGTTTGGGGAGCCCATGATGTGCTTAAACAGTGGAAACCCCCCACAAGTGACACCATTTTGGAAACTAGATCCCTCAGGGAACTTATATAGATGTGTGGTGAGCACCTTGAACCCCCAGGTGCTTCACAGAAGTTTATAACATTGAGCGGTAAAAATAAAATTTTCACATTTTTCCCACAAAAATGTTTTTCAGCCCCCAATTTTGCATTTCTCTTAAGGGTAACAGGAGAAATTCCACCATGCAACTTGTTGTACAATTTCTCCTGAGTAAGCCGATACCCCATATCTGGGGGAAAACAACTGCTTGGGCGCAGGTGAGGGTTCGGAAGGGAATGAGCGCCATTTGACTTTTTAAATGTCAAATTTGCTTGAATAATTAGCGGATGCCATGTCACATTTGGAGAGCCCCTGATGTGCCTAAACAATGGCAACCCCCCACAAGTGACCCCATTTTGGATACTAGACCGCTTTAGGATTTTATCAAGGGGGATAGTGAACATTTTGAACCTAGAAGTACAATACAGAATTTGATAACAGGTCATCATATTGAATAAGTTGTCAGTAGTCTTTAGCACAAGTGCTCGCTACTTGAGTTTGCATCGGGTACTCGAGTATGCACCTTGTATCACGGATGCTCAAGTCCCCACCCCACATGTTTCACGGTTGGTAGACACCCAAAAGAACATGTGGGAATCGCTCGTGCATGACAGGCAATCCCTGCGAGTTTTTTTTGGCTGTATAACAGCCACGAAACATATGGGGCCGCAGAGACTCGAGCATGTCACTCGAGCACCTGTGATTCTCGGTGCATACCCGAGCATCCGATGCAAACTCAAATAGCGCACATTTGCGCTCAACACTAGTCGCCATATTGTCATCATTTTTTTTTCTTTACTTTTGAAAATATTCCAACCCCAACACAACCCTAGCCCCAAACCTAATACAACCCTAACCCTAGCACAACCCCAACTCTAGCACAACCCTAGCCCTAACACAACCCTAACCCTAGCACAACCCTAACCCTAGCGTTTATTTTTTTTTTACGCTGTTCCTCGTGTGGTATAAGTAATTAGACGACTTTATTCTTCGGGTCGGTGCGATTACAGCGATACCAGTTTTATATCAGGTTTTTATGATTGACAGCTGTCACACACTAAAAAAACCTTTTTTTTTTGCAAATACTAGTTTTTGGTGCTTGTTTGTTGAAGCACAAGTTGACATTTTTCTTGGTACCATTTTCAGGCACGTGACATTTTTTGATCGCTTTCTATTCCGAATAAACAAAAAAGCAATTCAGGAATTGATTTTTTATGCTGTTTTGCGTGTGGCAAAATTGATAAGGCAGCATTATTCTTCGTGTCAGTACGTTTACAGCGGTACCACATTTATATATTTTTTATGTTTTGGCGCTTTTACACATTGCTTTATTCTGAGAGCTATAACTTTTTTATTTTTAAGCTGATGGAGCTGTATGGTGGCTTTTTTTTTGCAGGACAAGATGACGTTTTCAGCGGTACCATTTTTATTAACATTAGTGTTTTTGATTGCATTTTATTCCAATTTTTGTTTGGCAGTATGATGATAAAGCATCGTTTTTTATTTTTTATCATATTTACTAAAGGGGTTAACTAGTGGAACAGTTTTATAGGTCAGGTCGTTACGGACGTGACAATACCAAATATGTGTACTTTTATTGTTTTTTTATCATTATAATATTTATTTATGGGTACAGTATATTTTTATTTTTTTGGAATATATTTGTCACTTTTTTTATATTTTTTAAAAAACTTTTTTTCAATTTCTAAGGCTTTCTTTTAACTTTTATACTTTGTCCCACAATGGGACTTTCAATTTTTGCAGGCTGATCGCTTGTACAGCATAAGGATGAAGCATCATCCCCTATGCTGTGCAGGCTGTTACATCCCCGCACACAGAAGTTAGGTAGATTGTACGCTGAGCTCAATCTAGCTAATGTTACGGATCCGGGTGGTGGAACCTCTGTACTGCGGTGCAAGGAGGGACCAGAGGGGCGTAACTAGGTATCAACTCGGACCAACCAAGGTCGTACGGCGGCTCAATAGACTCCATGACCAGGGAAGGACCGAGCAGAGGGACCAGGTGCTACTCTGGGACCAACCTTGTATGAGAGCAGGTGACTCCCACGGGTCAGAAGGCAGGGACTGACCGGTACAGCAGATGAGCACGGCAGGCAGGCTGACGGGTGATCCGGGCAGACAGACTGGCAGACACGGCAGGTAACAAGCAGGAGCCTCCAGGTAGGCTGGCTGGCAGGCACGGCAGGTAACAGGCAGGTGCTTCTAGGTAAGTGGGCTGGCAGGCACGGCAGGTAACAGGACTGGACTTGTAGTTAGGCTGGCGGAGTGGACTTGTAGTCAGGCTGGCGGAGTGGACTTGTAGTCAGGCTGGCGGGCTGGACTGGTAGTCAGGCTGGCGGGCTGGACTGGTAGACAGGCTAGCAGCTGGACCTGAGGGCTGAAGCAGAGTATAACATACAAAGCTACAACCTTGCACGGACACCTGCATTTTGGAGGAGGTGCCTTTTATATGAGGTCCGCCGGTCATTGGCCGGGGACTCCTTAGGACGGTGCGCGCGGCCCCTTTAAGAGGGAGGGAGCGCCCTAAGCACAGTGCCCGGGAAGCTGCGCGTGCTGGCAGCAGCAGAGGCAGGAGCGCCGGAGGAGAAGCGGGGCGTGGATGTTCTTTCTGGGTTCCCAAGTTCTCTCCTCTGGGCCAAACCCCTTCCAATCCACCAGAAAAAAGGTTTTTCCTCTTACCCTCTTTGTGGCCAGAATGTTCTCTACCTCATAGACGTCCTCAGCGGAGACCGGAGCTGGGGAGGTACCTGGATTGTTGGAAAAAGAATTAAGCACAACTGGTTTGAGGAGAGATACGTGGAAGGAGTTGGGAATCTGTAAGGTGGCCGGGAGTTTTAACTTGTAAGCTAGTGGGTTGATCCGCTGGAGGACTTCAAATGGGCCGATGAACCGTGGACCCAACTTATAGGAGGGTATTTTGAGACAAACATGTTTGGAGGAGAGCCAAACCTTGTCTCCCGGATGGAATTGGGGCGGATCCAGACGTCTCTTATCAGCAGGTCTCTTCATCCGCTCAGAAGATTGAAGAAGTGCTTACCTAATGTCTTCCCAAATGGTAGAAAATTCGCTGACCAGAGACTCCGCGGCAGCGTTGTCCACAGCAGCGGAAATGGGAAACGGAATCTGGGGATGTTGACCGTAGACCACAAAAAACGGGGACTTGGAAGAAGATTCGCTCTCATGATTGTTGTAGGAGAACTTGGCCCATGATAGGAGCTCCACCCAATCGGTATGGTGAGTGTTGACGAAGTGTCGGAGGTAGCTGGTAAGGATCTGATTGATACGTTCCACTTGGCCATTGGACTGTGGATGGTAAGCAGAGGAGAAATCCAGGGTGACATCCAGCAGTTTAGACGTAGCTCTCCAGAAGCGCGAAGTGAACTGGACCCCTCGATCAGATACTATGTGGAGGGGTAGGCCGTAGAGACGAAAGATGTGATGGATGAAATCCTTAGCCAGCACAGATGCAGACGGGAGACCAGGCAGAGGGATGAAGTGGGCCATTTTAGAAAAGCGGTTAGCGACCACCCAAATGACCGTACAACCGGCAGAAATAGGGAGATCAGTAATAAAGTCCATAGCAATGTGTTGCCACGGGGCAGCAGGTACGGGAAGAGGCAGGAGACGGCCGGCTGGAAGATGTCTGGGAACTTTATTGCGAGCTCAGGACGAACAGGCCGTGACGAAGTCTACCACATCCTGGCGCAGGGTAGGCCACCAGTAATGCCGGGTAATGAGCAGGAAGGTCTTCTTCTGGCCAGCATGGCTGGCTAGTTTGGATGAATGACCTCAGTGAAGAACCTTCTTACGATCCGGAACCGCTACAAACGTCTTACCGGGTGGAAGATGAGAAAGGTCCAAGGGGGCCACATTCATCACTTTGGAGGGATCGATGATATGCATAGGCTCCTCCTCTTGATCGGACGACAGGAAGGATTGGGACAAGGCGTCGGCTTTAACATTCTTGTCCGCCAGGCGGTAATGTAGGGTAAAGTTGAAGAGGCCAAGAACAAAGACCACCGGGCCTGACGCGGATTGAGTCTTTGGTAGTGTTGAGCGAACCTGCTTGACACTGCTCGGTACTCGCCCGAGCATCACACTACTCGGGATGTTCGGCGAGCACCGAGAATTTCCGGGTTACTCGGGTCGGGAGCTCGGGTCTCCGCCCTGCATGTTCGGCGCTCTTTACAGAGCCAATGAACATGCAGGGATTGCCAGCCAGTCACTGTAATGCCGCTGCCATGTTGGTTGTGGGCATTACATTGATTGGCTGGCCGCACAGCGTCACCTCGAGTATTTAAAACCGGGCGCCGCCATCTTGGACACAGACGGCTGGGATCAGACAGTGTAGGGACAGTGCTGCTGATTTAGGGAGAGATATATACTGCAAAATAGTTAGTGTAGGGTCTGTAAAGGCTGCCAGATCAAACAAACTGTCCTTGTCAGGACTAATATCCATCCCAGATATCAGGCAGGCAGGCAGGCTGTATAGGAGACGCAGTGGTTATATCAGCAAATGCTGTATTACAGTCCTGTGTGCTCATGTTGCTGAAATTGCTGGACTTAGCTCCAGGTCTCGGGGGCCAGGAAAAATCCTTTTTTTTTCATCTAAATCCTCTTTTTTTTTTTTCCTCCTTCACACTGTACAAAAACCTATCTTATTAACCTTTTGGTGTCCCCCCCCCCCCCCCAAAAAAAAGAAAAAAAAGTGTGTCTGTGACAGTTCAGACACAAATATATTTTTTTTAAAGAGTCTGGTGTAGGCCAGAGAAATAGAAGTGTGGTTTTGCAGTTCCACGGATCAAACCTCTGTATTATCCTCTTTTGGGCCATTTTTACCTAAAAAAAAAACAGTTTAAGTGTGTCGTTCACTGTTCAGCCGCAAATATATCTATTTAAAAAAGTCTGGTATACACCAGTAAATTATAACTGTGGTTTTGCCGTTCCACGGTGAAAAATCTCTATTATCCTGCTTTTGGCATTTTTTGCCATAAAGAAAAACAGTAATAGTGTCTCCTGATTGTTCAGACACCAATATATCTGTTTAAAATTGTCTGGTGTAGGCCTGAGAAATAGAACTATGATTTTGCATTTCCAGGGTAAAAAATCTCTATTATCCAGTTTTTGGTATTTTTTCCATAAAGGAAAACAGTAATAGTGTCTCCTGATTGTTCAGACACCAATATATCTGTTTAAAAGAGTCTGGTATACACCAGTAAATTATAACTGTGGTTTTGCCGTTCCACAGTGAAAAATCTTTATTATCCTACTTTTGGCATTTTTTGCCGTAAAGAAAAACAGTAATAGTGTCTCCTGATTGTTCAGACACAAATATATCTGTTGAAAATAGTCTGGTGTAGGCCCGAGAAATAGAACTGTGGTTTTGCAGTTCCACTGGTCAAATCTCTGTATTATCCTGCTTTTGGCATTTTTTGCCATAAAGAAAAACAGTAATAGTGTCTCCTGATTGTTCAGACACCAATATATCTGTTTAAAATAGTCTGGTGTAGGCCTGAGAAATAGAACTATGGTTTTGCATTTCCAGGGTAAAAAATCTCTATTATCCAGTTTATGGTATTTTTTCCATAAAGAAAAACAGTAATAGTGTCTCCTGATTGTTCAGACACAAATATATCTGTTTAAAAGAGTCTGGTATACACCAGTAAATTATAACTGTGGTTTTGCCGTTCCACAGTGAAAAATCTCTATTATCCTGCTTTTGGCATTTTTTGCCGTAAAGAAAAACAGTAATAGTGTCTCCTGATTGTTCAGACACAAATATATCTGTTGAAAATAGTCTGGTGTAGGCCCGAGAATTAGAACTGTGGTTTTGCAATTCCACGGGTCAAATCTCTGTATTATCCTGCTTTTGGCACTTTTTGCCGTAAAGAAAAACAGTAATAGTGTCTCCTGATTGTTCAGACACCAATATATCTGTTTAAAATAGTCTGGTGTAGGCCTGAGAAATAGAACTATGGTTTTGCATTTCCAGGGTAAAAAATCTCTATTATCCAGCTTTTGTTATTTTTTCCATGAAGAAAAACAGTAATAGTGTCTCCTGATTGTTCAGACACAAATATATCTGTTTAAAAGAGTCTGGTGAAGGGCAGAGAAATAGAAGTGTGGTTTTGCAGTTCCACAGTTCAAACCTCTGTATGAGCCATTTTTACCTAAAAAAAAAAAAATGTTTGAGTGTGTCGCTCACTGTTCAGCCGCAAATATATCTATTTAAAATTGTCTGTTATACCCGAGTAAACAATAACTGTGGTTTTGCCATTCCACGGTAAAAAATCTCTTATTCAGCTTTTGGTATTTTTTCCGTAAAGAAAAACAGCAATAGTTTCTCCCTGATTGTTCAGATTGTTTAAAAGAGTTGTGTGTAGGCCAGAGAAATAGAACTGTCGTTTTCCTCTTCCACGGTTCTAATCTACTTTTTATTACCCTTTTTCCATTGATAGTGCAAGTGTAAGCTATTTTACTTCCTTTACAATGGGCAAGGTGCGTGTCAAGGGACGTGGAACTGAACGTTCTGGTGATGGTGAGTGCAGAGGATGGGGCCGTGGCCAAGGTGAAAATGTGCCACAACCAACAGCCACACCTTCTCGCTCCCACTTCTTGACCGAATTACTAGGGAAGCACAGAACAACACCAGTATTACGAACTGATCAGTGTGAACAGGTTATTAATTGGATAGCAGATAATACTTCCAGTTACCTGGGCACCACCACCTCCGGTCTGTCTTCCACACGGTCAAATCTTAGTAGCCGTGAGTCTCGACCGCATACTCCTCCTCACCCCGATGCTCCTTCCTCCCACCATGCCGAGTGTCGTCAGACAGCAACAGATCCCACACTTGGACACTCTGAAGAGCTGTTCACTGGTCCACTTCCAGATTTGTGCACCTCGCCTGCTCCGCTTGAAGGGGTGGAAGAGGAGATCCCATGTAGTGATGCCCAAATATTTGAACAGCCACGGCCACAGGAAGTCAACGCTGGCAATTTGTCACAAGAGGTGGACGATGACTAGACACAATTGCCCGGAAGTGAGGAGGAGGATCGTGGTGCGCAAGTGGAAGAGGAGGAGGAGGTGGTGGATGATCTAGTAACTGACCCAACGTGGCAGGACATGCAGAGCGAGGCCAGCAGCACACAGGGTGAGGGAGGCAGAGTACCCCAACAGGCAGGAAGAAGCAGTGTGGTGGCCACACACAGAAGGCAGGCAACAGTTCCCCGTAACACCAATACGAGGGACGTTGCCAGTACAACCTGTAGGTCTTCCAGAGTCTGGAATTTTTTTAAAGACTCTGCTGATAATCCCAAAAAGGCCATTTGTACCACCAGCCATGCCAGTGACGCGCCCCCTGGGCCTAGTGTGGACGTGTGTGGGTTACCCGGAGCCGGGTCTCTGGGGGGGTGTAGTCTCCGTGGCGGCGACCCGGTCCCGTGGCTCAGGGTGGTCAGGCCGATGGCAGTCTTTTATGGGGGGTTTTAGGTTAATTGTCCGATTACGCCACCCGTGGATTGCGGTCAGTGCGAACCGCCGCTGCAAGGCAGACCGCTGGGGCTGATGGTGAATGCAGCTGAAATAGTGTAACTCCCCACGGGAAGAGTGCAGCCCCAGGGCAGTGTAGTAGATGGTGGGGGTGATGGTGCATGGGCGTCCCAGCACTAGTAGTGCTGTATGCGGTGAGAAAGCACAGAGACAAGGTGTTGCAGTTCAGGTTCTTTACTCACAGTTCTCATCCAGGTTACTTGTGCGCAGGTAGGACCGCCCGAGCCGTGCTGCGTCCACCAGGCAAGGGGCTCGGTCAACCCCCAGGTAATTCCAGAGTGTGGCACAGGACTCCCTTCTATACCTTTCTCTGGCCGTGCCCCACCAGTGACACTACGTCTGTCCAGCTCCCGCGGGCCTTCTCTTGGGAGGGCTTCGTGCTCACCTCCCTGACCCTATGTGGTGTGCCTTTCTAGTAGGTGTAGCGAGGGATCGCACCAAGATATGATCACGACCTCCGGTTTTTGGTTAAGGATTATTCACCTCCACCAACTTGGGATCCGGTACCCTGTTCTACCAACCCGTCACCCGCAATCTCCTGGGTCCTTAGGGTTCCTTCTGCCTTCGTGTCTCTGGGCCTCTCTTGGTGTTCTGTTCCTTCTCACTTTCCTTTCTGTTCCTTTCTGTTCTTTCTGCTGGCTCTGGCCTTCACTCCAGGCCTGCCCTGTGGAGCTGGGCCCAGACTGAGCCACAGCTCCCTGTCAGCCCTCTCTGGCTGAACTCCTCTTCTCTTCCAGTGCTGGCTGGGCCTCACAGGCTAGGCCCACCTCCGGAGCAGAGCTCCACAGAGGCCCTGCTCTGTCACTTCCTCTCTCAGACTGAACACTGATCAAAGATGGTGCCCACCTTATATACCTCCCTCTCTGTGTATGAGCCCAGGTGACTTGCAGCCAATGGGCTCCTACCTATGCCCAGAAACCCAACCCCTATCTGCTCCTACATCACTGGGTTTTCCTCTCCCCTCCCCACTCCAGCCAGGGCCATGTTCTGTCGTGCCTGCATTACTGTACTAATGGGAGCACCGTTGAGCTGTCCCCCGGAAATGGGGTGTGTGTGATGCATCCAGCTTACCGAGCCCTGGTCCACACACTATCCTTACCCGGGAGTGGGATATCACACCTCTGGTTGAGGTGCAATACCCCTGTAGCGACCGAACCCTCGGGGCGCTACACCAGCATCAGCAGGGTTGACAAACCTACCAGCCTGACCACCACCAGCATGATCAGGCACATGGCAGCAAAGCACCAAACTTTGTGGGGTGAACCCCAGGGTCCACGACCAGTGTCAGCGGGTGTCACCACTGCTTCTTCCGCTGTTGTGCGTGCAATAGAACCCCCTGTTGTGTGTGCAAGGCAATCCCCTGTCCATACTGCATGCAAAGATGCCACCTCCTCTCAGTCTTCACTTGTTATGGCAGTTTCTCAAGAAACAGCATCAACGTCCACGTCCCACCGCAGCGTTTAATTGTCCATATCCCAGACCTTTGAACGAAAGCGGAAATTCGCAGCCAACGCCCCACGGGCCACAGTCCTAAATTCGCACATTTCACGACTGCCTGCGTTGGAAATGCTGCCTTTTAGGTTGGTGGAGACGGAATCCTTCCGCAACCTTATGGCGGTGGCCGTCCCTCGGTACTCGGTCCCCAGCCGACACTATTTTGCCCGGTGTACCATCCCCGCACTACCCAAGCACGTGTCCCAAAACATTGGCCGTGCCCTCAACAACGCAGTTACTGGGAGAGTCCACTTGACAACGGACATGTGGACAAGTGCTTGTGGCCAGGGATGGTACATCTCCCTGACGGCACACTGGGTAAACATAGTGGAAGCCGGGACCCAGTCGGACCTTGGGACGGAACACATCCTCCCCACACCGAGGATTGCAGGCCTTATGTCAGTCAGAGTAGCCCCCACAGTGTACAGCTCCTGCGCATCATCCTCCTCCTCCTCCTCATGTTCAGCCTCCATCTCAGATATCACCACATCAGTTACAAGCTGGAAGCACTGCAGTACTGCCTCCGCCAAGCGGCAACAGGCTGTGCTGAAACTCATAAGCTTAGGTGATAAACCTCACACTGCTTGTGAGTTGTGGACAACTGTGAAAGAGCAGGCAGATCTGTGGCTGAGACCGCCATCCAGGCATGGTCGTGTGTGACAATGGCTGTAACCTGGTGGCGGCTCTGAAGCGAGGCGAGATCACACACATACCATGCCTGGCTCATGTGCTTAACCTCGTGGTTTAGCGGTTTCTTAAATCGTACCCCGAGTTGCCAGATCTGCTCATCAAAGTACGCCGCCTGTCAGCTCATTTTCGCAAGTCAGCTACAGCTTCCGCCGCCCTTGCTGTGTTGCAGCGTTTTCAGCTTCCGTCACACCGACTGGTGTGTGATGTCCCCACACGTTGGAACTCTACCCTCCACATGTTGCAAAGGATTTGTGAGCAGAAGAGAGCAGTTGTGGAGTACCAGCTGCAACAAGGCCATCTATATTCAGGTCAGACTCCACACATAAGACCGCAGGAGTGGACCTGGATGTCTGACATATGTACCATCTTGACAAACTTTGAGGAGTCCACCAAGATGGTGAGTGGCGATGACGCCATCATTAGCGTCAGCATTCCACTTGTCTGTCTTTTGCAACGCTCTCTGCAGAGAATTAAAGAGGAGGCATTGCAGCCAGAGTATGATGAGAAGGATCAAGAAGCCGTAGCGGTCGATTACGCACAGCCCAGCCTCATCTCATCCCAACGTGCTTTGGGGGACAATGAGGGAGAGGAGGAGGAGGAGGAAGAACAGGAGCTTGTATCATGCGCTGTAGACGGTAGTACCTGTACAACTGTCATACCATCGGTTCAGCGTGGGTGGCCTGAGGACAGGGGTAGGAGGAGGAGGAGAGCATGGTCAGTCGTTATCTTGGTGAGGACACGGAAGTCTTGCCCGTTACCAGTCTGGCACGCATGGCTGACTTTGTTACGCTGCCTTAACCGTGACCCTCGCGTTGTCAAAATGTTGGGTGACAGTCATTACTGCTTGGTGACACTTTTAGACCCCCACTACAAGGAGAACTTTCACTCTCTTATTCCTGAGGTGGAGAGGTCTACCAATGGGGCAATACCAGAAGGCCCTTGCTGCAGAACTGTTAAAAAAATTCCCATCTGAACACGCTAGCGGCAGAGGTCACAGTTCGTTGCCCAACCAAGGCGTACATGCGAGAGAGACGCAACTCCAATCTAGCAGAGGCAGGGGAACACTGTCAACGTTCTGGGACAGTTTTCTCAGACCCTCCCTTCGGACAGACCCTGAGGCGCGGGGTACTCTCACAAGGAGTGGAAAGTTTCAAAAGATGGTGAGGGAGTACCTTGCCGACTGTACCTGCATCCTCCGTGATTCCTCTGTGCCTTTTAATTATTGGGTATCCAAGCTGGACACTTGGAATGAACTCGCTCTGTACGCCTTGGAGGTCCTGGCCTGCCCTGCCGCTAGCGTGTTATCGGAGCGTGTTTTTAGTGTTGCTGGGGGAATTATAACTGATAAGCGCACTCGCCTGTCAACTGACAATGCTGACAAGCTGACCCTTATCAAAATGAACAAGGGCTGGATGGGGCCAGACTTCTTATCACCACCAAATGACAGCAGAGTAACATAAAGTCAAATCCACTGTGTTATTTCAGGAGGTGTATTCACATGCACCGCTTCACACCCACACATGGGTATACGCTTCCTCATTTCGGCTGTTGTTTGTTCTTCTCCTTATCCTCAGCCTCCACCACCACTATACCACCAGGGTGACCGTGGTCCGTGTTGCCATTATTGAAAGTTCCTCCGTCCTTATTTTTGTCAGCTTTTGCTTGGAAGGCATAAGCAAAGACTGTGGGAGACCCACTCCCCAATAATGGGAATAATATTTTTAAGATGCTGTACTGTATGGCTCTTGTAAGGGGCATTAAAACTGTCTTGTTAAGCTACTGCGACCTCCACCACTGTTCCAAGGGGCATTAAAACCGTCTTAAGCTACTGCGACCTCCACGTCTCTTCCGAGGGGCATTAAAACCGTCTTGTTAAGCTACTGTGACCTCCACCACTTTTCCAAGGGGAATTAAAACTGTCTTGTTAAGCCACTGCGACCTCCACGTCTCTTCCGAGGGGCATTAAAACCGTCTTGTTAAGCTACTGCGACCTCCACGACTCTTCCAACGGGCATTGCATTTCCTCCTAATTTTAGTCAGCTTTTGCTTTTCAATGCATAGGCGAACACTAAGGGAGACCCACTCCCCAATAGTGGGTAGAAGGTTTTTAGTACGCTGTAATCCACGTCTGTTTCAAGGGGCAATGCAGTTCCTCACTATTTTTGGAAAGCCTTCCATTCAGTGGTTAGGCCAACAGTGCACAGGAGATCCAGTTGCTATAAATGGAAAAAATGGTTTAGTTAAGGCACTCTGACCTCCATGTCACTTCCAAGGGGCATTGGAGTGCCTCTAAATTTTTGGTAGGCATTGCACTCACTGTATGCCCTATAACTGCATAGCCGAACCGCTCCTTTTGGTACAGAAACATATCCTACAAGACATGTGTGGTTGACTGGCCTGATATTGATGTGAATGGTCCCTGTTCCTCCAGCTCTTTCTCCTTTGCCACTACCTCATCCATCATTTATCACCTGAAGCTTTGTTTTAACGGGAGTTATAGAACTGGGATAGTAGCAGGAAAACATCCAGCAATCCTCGGAGGAGGTATGATATGCGCCAAAACGCTGACCACCTCAGGCCTAGCTGCTACTACATACATGCACTTGCATTCCAAGAAAACAAAGCAGATGCTAACTTCTATCATCATCATCATGCTCCTCACCTTGGCACTCTGAACTCCCCTGATGGAGAAGCCAGGGCCCACTGGAGGAGTCTGGTTCTCTGGTGGGCTCGTCCAATGCTGCCCTAAAGCAGGCCAGGCTACGAAAAGTGTGTGGGAAGGTGACAGGAGATATAGGGGCGGCTGGGGACAGTTTATGGACACCCGGCCGCCCCCAGGCGGCTGGGGACCGAGTGTGGACACCCGGCCGCCGGGGACTGAGTATGGATACCAGGCCGCCGAAGCAGCCATGAGATAGTGGCCAGCTTCGGCCTACTCCAAACTAAAAGGCCCCATTTCAAGTGCAAGCTAGCAGTATGGCATTGCAGCCTGGGGGTGGGTGGGTTGCAGGCTGCACACTTACGCTTGTATTAAAAGAAAACAAAGCAGATGCTAACTTTTGTCATCATCATCATGCTCCTCACCTTGGCACTCTCAACTCCCCTGATGGAGAAGCCAGGGCCCACCGGAGGAGTCTGGTTCTCTGGTGGGTTCATCCAATGCTGCCCTAAAGAAGGCCAGGCTAAGAAAAGTGTGGGGGAAGGTGAAGAAATAGGGGCAGCTGGGGACCGTTTATGGACACCCGGCCGCCCCCAGGCACCTGGGGACCATTTATGGACACCCGGCCACCCACAGGCGGCTGGGGACCGTGTGTGGACACCCGGCCGCCGGGCGGCTGGGGACTGAGTATGGATACCTCGCTGCCAAAGCAGCCCTGAGGTAGTGGCCAGCTTCGGCCTCCTCCAAACTAAAAGGCCCCATTTCAAGTGAAAGCTAGCAGTATGGTATTGCAGCCTGCAGGTGGGTGGTTGTCTGCATATTTTCGCTTGCATTGCAAGAAATGGGGGAGGTGCAATTGAACACTGCCCTGGGACAAGGACTTGCATGGGGATAGTTGCAAGTCTGTATCTTCTGATGCGGCAAGGATCACTTCTGATGGGCACACTTTTAGGCAGTGACCTGGGAGTCAGAGATGCTTCCAGGGGTCTTCCCCGTGCTATTCCCATTTCTTTTCAGCACTGTATGCATGTGTCACACAGCACATGGCCAGATAAGGTTGTAAAATGTTAAAATGACATTTCCCGGTGAATGCATTTGTCATGGTTGAAAGCAATACAAAAGTGCAAAAACGCATGAAAAATGCTACTTGTGAACATAGCCCAAGGTGTGGAGGAGTATTTTTGTTTTTGGTTATTTATTTTAACTTATACACAAGTCTTTACCCTGGAAAAGAACTTCCTTAACATATTTCACAGGAAAGCAGTTTCAGTTTTGTTTTTGAATGTTTTATTGTGAGCCCATAAAAGTGGCTTAATACCTCTGACCACATTGTTGACAGCAGTGACCTGGAGGTCAGAAATGCTTCCAGGGGCGATCCCCATGCTGCCCCCATGTCTTTTGAGCACTGTCACTATAGTTTTGGGCACTTTTTAGGCTTCTACAGACTGCCGGGGGTGCCGCTGCAAAAATGCTCGGGTCTCCCATAGACTAACATTGGGCTCGTTGCTCGGGTCGAGCACCCGAGTATCACAGTGAGCTCGGCCCGAGCTTCGAGCACCCGAGTATTTTAATGCTCGCTCAACACTAGTCTTTGGGCATTCTGTAGATAAGCCAGGTTTTTGTGGTCCGTATAGATGACCACCGGGTACAGAGTCCCCTCGAGCAGGTAACGCCATTCCTCCAGCACCAATTTGATGGCTAGCAGTTCTCGGTCTCCTATGGAGTAGTTGCGCTCAGACGAGAAGAGCTTGGAGAAGAAGCCGCACGTTACCAGTCTCCCAGATGGAGATTTCTGGGTGAGCACAGCTCTGACTCCGGAAGAGTAAGTATCAACCTCCAGAAAGAACTGTTTGTTGCTATCTGGACGGTGCAGCACAGGGGCGGAAGAGAAGGCTTGTTTTAAGGAAAGGAAGGCCTCCTCCGCTTCGGACGGCCATTCCTTAAGATTTGCTCCCTTTCAGGTGAGCGCAGAGATGGGAGCAGTCCGGGAAGAAAAATGTGGAATGAAGAGACGGTAATAGTTGGCGAAGCCCAGGAATCGCTGAATCGCCTTCAACCCCTCCGGACGGGGCCACTTTAGGACGGCAGAGACCTTCTCGGGGTCCATCCGTAGACCAGTCTTAGAGATAATATAGCCCAGGAACGGAAGGGAGATCTGCTAGAATAGGCACTTCTCAAATTTTGCATAAAGGTGATTCTGCCTGAGCCTAAGCAGGACCTGACGAACATCCCTCCAGTGTGTGGGAAGATCCGGAGAGAAGACCAAGATGTCATCCAGGTACACCACCACGCAAGAATATAAGAGGTCACGGAAGATGTCGTTAACTAATTCTTGGAAGACGGTGGGAGCATTACAGAGGCCGAAGGGCATCACACGGTATTGATAGTGATTGTCCCAGGTATTGAATACCGTCGTCCACTCGTCTCCTTGGCGGATCCGTACCAAGTTATACTCCCCACGAAGATCGAGCTTGGTGAAGATCTTCGCGCCTTTAAGGCGGTCGAACAGCTCAGAGATGAGCGGCAGGTGGTATTTATTTTTGATAGTGATTAGGTTGAGACCTCTATAATCGATACATGGGCGTAGTGAACCGTCTTTCTTTTCTACGAAGAAAAATCCGGCTCCAGCCGGGGAGGAAGATTTCCAGATGAATCCCCTAGCCAGATTTTCTTCGATGTTCTCCGACATGGCCCGGGTTTCGGCCAACGACTATGGGTAAATACGCCCACGGGGTGGGGTGGCACCGGGTATTAGGTCGATAGGGCAGTCATATGGCCTATGACATCAGCATAGGACCAGTAAGGTGCCGGTAGACTGGATAAATTAGTCGGAGTAGATCGAGGTCGAGCCGGGCGAACCAGAACCAGGCAGGTCTTATGGCAATCCTGCCCCCAACGGAGCACCTCACCGGATTGCCAGTTCAGAATGGATTCAGGTCTCTGTAGCCAGGGTAGACCTAGCAAAAAAGGGTGAGAGTCCGGAAAGCACATGGAAGGAGATCCTCTCTGAGTGCAGCATTCCCACCTGCAGGGTTACGGGCTCCGTGACGAGCAAGATGGTCACCGGAAGGAGTCTTCCATCCACGGAAGAAACTGCCAATGGTTCAGCCAGAGATTTGGTAGGAATCTGATATTTCTGTACAAGGGACTGGGAAATGAGATTCCCAGCGGCTCCGGAGTCCAGATGGGCGGTCTCAAAGAAGCGGTTCTCTCCACAGGAGATAGATACGGACAAAGTCAAGAACGGAGAGGATTTACTCTTGCCCAGGACGACCTCTCCGAGCGGTCCTAGACACTGGAGTTTCCCCGCTTCACCGGGCAGGAACGGATCAGGAGCTCCTTACTACCACAGTAGAAGCAGCTCCCCTCAGCTCAGCGTGTTTCTTGGCGAGACTTGACCATCTTGGTCTGGTCGATCTGCATAGGTTCGGGCGAGCGTGCCCGGGGAGTTTCTGATTGGGAAGCCAGTTTCTGGGAAACAGGAGCAAGACGAGGAAATCTTCTCTCCCGGGTAGTCTCCTTAGCACGTTCTAGGAAACGGATGTCAATCCGGGTTGCTAGTGACACCAGGTCATCCAGGGTGGAAGGAATGTCCCGGCCGGCTAACTCGTCCTTAATCCGACCGGAAAGGCCCTCCCAGAAGGTGGACACCAGGGCCTCGTTGTCCCAGGCAAGCTCAGAAGCGAGGGTATGGAACCGTATGGTATACTGGGCCACGGTGAGATTCCCTTGGCGGAGACTGAGCAATGAGGAGGCAGTAGACATCCTTTGTCCGGGTTCATCGAAGACTTTCCGGAAGGCAGTGAGGAAAGCCGGAAGATCGGACACCAAGGAATCCCCTCTCTCCCATAGAGGGTTAAGCCATGCCAATGCTTCACTGGTGAGGTGAGACATGATGAACGCCACCTTTGCCCGGTTGGAGGGAAACTGATGTGGCAGAAGTTCAAAGTGCAGCATGCACTGGTTCAGAAAGCCCCGACATAGGACGGGGTCACCTCCAAAACGAGGAGGCGCAGAAAGCCGGGGTCCTAGACTGGATGCCGTGGTATTGGTAGGCAGTGGCGCTGCCGGAGCGGATGTCGCTCGACTTGGGGCGGACGCAGGTGGAACAGACAGCGTGTCCTGGCGAGAGTTGACAGACCACAGGTAGGTCAGGATGGTTTCCTGTTGGGATCTCTGACGAGAAACCTCCTGGTACAGGTCAGCAAGCGAAGGAGCCTGGGGGCCACCGGGTTCCATGGTCCGTGCAAACTGTTACGGATCTGGGTGGTGGAACCTCTGTGCTGCGGTGCAAGGAGGGATCAGAGGGGCGTAACTAGGTATCAGCTCGGACCGACCAAGGTCGTACGACGGCTCAATCGACTCCGTGACCAGGGAAGGACCAAGCAGAGGGACCAGGTGCTACTCTGGGACCAACCTTGTATGAGAGCAGGTGACTCCCACGGGTCAGAAGGCAGGGACTGACTGGTACAGCAGATGAGCACGGCAGGCAGGCTGACGGGTGATGCGGGCAGACGGACTGGCCGACACGGCAGGTAACAAGCAGGAGCCTCCAGGTAGGCTGGCTGGTAGGCACGGCAGGTAACAGGCAGGTGCTTCCAGGTAAGCGGGCTGGCAGGCACGGCAGGTAACGGGCAGGTGCTTCCAGGTAAACAGGCGGGCAGAGCCCATAGACAGACTGGTGGACTGGACTGTAGACAGACTGTCAGGCTGGAGAGTAGTCAGGCTGGCGGACTGGACTTGTAGTCAGGCTGGCGGACTGGACTTGCAGTCAGGCTGGCGGGCTGGACTGGTAGTCAGGCTGGCGGGCTGGACTGGTAGACAGGCTAGCAGCGGGACCTGAGGGCTGAGTATAACATACAAAGCTACAACCTTGCACGGGCACCTCCATTTTGGAGGAGGTGCCTTTTATATGAGAGGTCCTCCGGCCATTGGCCGGGGACTCCTTAGGACGGCACGCTGCCCCTTTAAGAGGGAGGGAGCAGAGGCACAGTGCCCAGGAAGCTGCGCGTGCTGGCAGCAACAGAGGCAGGAGCGTCGGAGGACACCGGGCAGGGAGCGCGGTGGTAAGTGGGATGGCGTCTCTGCCTGTCAGGGGGCAGAGACGCCGATACTACAGCTAACATACTGATGACTGGTGAACCGGATGTCGTCATGATGATATCAGGTCACCATGGCAACTATCTGGACCCGGCATAAACAGCAGGGTACGCTCTTACCGATGCTTGCCCCGGAAATGCTGCGATCGACTTCCATCACAGAATTTCGAGGGTTAATGTGCCGGGAGCGGTGCAGTGCACATAGTACCGGGTGTCAGCTGTGACAATCAGCTAACACCCGGCGGAGATCACCGGTTAGAATCTAACCTATCATTGTCAGCACTTCTTTATAAATTTTACCCTCTCCAATCAACTTTCTAATCAAAGTGCGCTGTTCTTCTGAACAATGTCACGAACGACCCATATTTCTCAAACTTTCAAGGAGAACTGCATGAACATGTTCTGGCTTAACCCTTAAATAAGGGCCACCTGATTCATACCTGTTTCTTTACAGAATGATTGACGTCACTTATTGAACTCCACACTGCTATTATTTTGAACACAATCCCTTTCAATTAATTATTCAAATACACAGACTCAAAAACATGCAGATAATGAATGCTGAGTCTGTTGGTTTTCTTAGAATCTTCTGCACCAACTGGTAAATTGTTTGATGTGGTAATATAATTTATACCAAAAACAGTGATTAATCTGGTTAGTCATATTGGACTGCTATTAATTTGAACACTACTGTACTTATTATAATCCAGGATACAATCTGGATTTGGGACTTGTGCTGTAGTACCTCGGACAGTGACAAGGGAGCTGTTGTCACGGTGTATGGTGGTCAAGATACATCTATACACATGCCCTTTGGGGGTTGTACGCCTCAGCAAATTTTCTGCTAAAGTGGTCAACTACTGACCGAATTTTATATGGACGATCAGAGTTAGGGTTGTCTCAGGGAGGAAACTGTGCATAATCACTATAATGTAAAAATTTTTGGATCACTTCAAATCATGTCTTTAGCATGGCCATACGAAAGGGTATGCTGTAGAGTATTTCAGTATTGCTGAAAATCTGTTTTTTTGATTATGCCCATATGTAGCACAGTGTCCCAAAATGTCATAATTTCTGCTGCATTTACAGGGGTCCATCTGGTGTATGATGACGTGGGACATTGGGTGAAAAATTGATGGGCATACAAATTTGTCTGGGCCGCCATAAGATTTATTATTTCCTCGCTGAAAAACAATTTGGAGAAGTCAATTTCAGTGAGGCATATAACGTCAAATTGAATTCCTGAGCAGCCCATCAAATCCAGAATAAGAGGCTGATAATTTTCGGGTGGTGGCATCCATATGGGATTGATTGCTGTAGGGGTTGCCTTGGTCCTAAGGCACCTTGTTGGGGGTCCCTCCTCACTGGATACGTTAGGAGGAAGAAAAATAGAGGAATTTGGAATCTTCCTCACTGCCTGAATCCGTGTCGAAGGAAAGGAATGCGTATGCCTCCTCTGGTAAATAGCATCTTCTTGACAAAAGGGCCATTTTTATTTTATTCTTCAAAACAGTGGACTCACTCACACTTGCGAATAATTCGGACGAATGAAATCTGATAAAAAATAGGATTGCATTTGGTTCAATGTTATTCTATGATTGTATTTCATCTGAGGTTTTCTTTTCAGCTCCAATCGGATCATGATCGGACTAAAAAAAAAACACCGCATGCTGCGATTGCATGCACCTATACAACTCTATGGGTGCGTGTGAAACATTGCACTGCACTCGGATGTCACTAGAGTGCAGAGCGATTCCCGCGGACTCCGTCAACAGAGGAGATGGAGAATTTACTTTCTCAGTCTCCCGTACACCTGTGCTCCGATTCGAGAAGATCGAAGCACAGAGCACTGACACTCGCCTCACGCTTGCAACAGAGCTGGAGCCAAGTGTCATTAGCATATCGTATCTGATGCAATATGCTAGTGTGACTCCGGCCTAAGTGGTGCTTTTAAATGTGTATTGTGTGGGGCTTGTGTAAAGAGTACTATTTATTATAAAAAGTAGAGAGAAAAAATGTAAAAAGTTAAAACTTAGAAGAAAATTGACAAGAAAAATCAGTAGATGTAAAAAAAATGTTTGTATAAAAAAAAAATTACAGTGACGTTCACTACACTAATGCCCAAGGCTGGCGTCAGCACCCGGCGCACCACTCACCGTCACGCATCCCGGCGCGCTATGGGACCTGTGAGCGGTGCGGTGCCAGTGTCAGCACTTGCTCCCCCCCGCTTGCTCAGGGCCCCGGTACAATACTTACCTCTCCCCGTGCCTCCACAGCAGCTCCGGTCTCTTCCGCGGCTGCTGCACTGTGACTTCTTTACACCATGCTCTCTCCTGAGCCGTCACAGGCAGGGCAGAGTGGGAAGACGCCGGCGTGGGCGAGGGGTCCAGAGGAGCGGCAGCAGGTGAGAAGTGAGGTATTTGATTTTTTTTTTTAATATATGTATGGAGGCTTGGGGCATTATATGGTGGGGGGGGGGGACAAGTGACATCCTGCATGGAGCATTATATGGGGGGGGGAACAAGTGACATCCTGCATGGGGCATTATATGGGGGTGAGAAGTGACATCCTGCTTGGGGCATTACATGGGGGGAGAGGTGACATCCTGCATGGGGCATTATATGGGAGGAGAGAGGTGACATCCTGCATGGGGCATTATATGGGAGGGAGAGGTGATATTCTGCATGGGGCGTTATATGGGGGGGAGAGGTGACATCCTGCATGGGGCATTATATGAGGGGGAGAGGTGACATCCTGCATGGGGCATTATATGGGGGGGAGAGGTGACATCCTGCATGGGGCATTATGTGGGGGCCAGTATTCTGTATGGAGCAATATATGGGGCCCATAATACTGTATGGAGGACTATACTGTCTGGTCTGCACTGTGCGTTGAGAGAATTCGCTGGTTTCTGAGCTATTGTAGAATTTACAATCGATATCGGTCATGTAATGTAAGAAGTGAAATCTTTGCATTGTACTATACCTATATTTCTCTGCGTTATCTGAGCATCATGAATTGTGGTATGTGTTAAAGAGGCCTGCTGAGACCTGGAGCCGGCCCTGCTAATGCCCTGCATATCAAGTTAATTGGCGCTAGCTATTCTTTTTCTTTTCAAAAGAAAAACAGATGTCACTGACATTGCGACGTACGCTCCCTTAATTCACTAGCTGAGAAGTCACCCTGCAATTACAATTCTTTTTTTTTTTTTGCAAAAGATAAATGCTACATCCCTACCTATAAAGCTACTCTGTACTATATTTTTCTGTAGCAGAAAATCGGACGTCACTAACACTGCAACATGCGCTACTCTGTTACCTCGCTACCAATAAAGCTATCCTGTACTAACTACTACCATTTAAAAAAATAAAAATAAATCGGACGTCACTTACACTGTGACGTCTACTGATCTAACTACACTGTGTTCCAAATTATTAAGCAAATAATATTTTCTCAGATTTTCCCAAATTACCTATATGAATTGCAGTCATTGTAATTTTCCAGTCAAATAACTATTAGAGTACAATTGAAAGGTTTTTGTACAAACTGCCTATGATAACAGTATATTTTTAAGAAAATAAAAAACTCAAACTGCACTCAAAATGCATGTTCCAAATTATTATGCACAGCAGAGTTTTCAACCTTTTCATTTTAATAAAGAACAAAAAAATGGTCATTTTTGAAATTATAAGCATTAGCAGGTTATTACAAACTGAAATCAAACAATTGTACTCTAATAGTTATTTGACTGGAAAATTACAATGACTGCAATTCATATAGGTAATTTGGGAAAATCTGAGAAAATATTATTTGCATAATAATTTGGAACACAGTGTAGATCTAAAAAATAGCACATGGCCACACCACGCACACACACTGCTATGCCTCGCACAAGTCGCACACTCAAGGCTCCGATCCATACACACAGCTCCGCTCCACACTCGGCTCCGCTCCGTACACGTCATACACACGCGGCTCCGCCTTGTACATATGCAGCCCCACCCCGCACACACGCGGCTCCGCTCCATACACATCATACACACACAGCTCCGCTCCGTACACCTCGTACACACGCGGCTCTGCTCCGTACACCTCGTACACACACGGCTCCGCTCCGTACACCTCGTACATACGCGGCTCTGCTCCGTACACCTCGTACACATGCGGCTCCGCTCCGTACACCTCGTACACACGCGGCTCTGCTCCGTACGCCTCGTACACACATGGCTCCGCTCCGTACACCTCGTACACACGCGGCTCCGCTCCGTACACCTCGTACACACGCGGCTCCGCTCCGTACACCTCGTACACGCGCGGCTCCGCTCCGTACACCTCGTACACACGCTCGGCTCCGCTCCGTACACCTCGTACGCGCGCGGCTCTGCTCCGTACACCTCGTACACACGCGGCTCTGCTACATCCACACTGTAAACCCCTCCTGACCCCACACATAACCTTCCCCTCATCCAGCACCATGACAACCAGCACAGCAGAGTCCTGCATCCACTGAGGCCCCTGATTATGTGACCCCTGACTCCTCCCCTCCTGTGACCTCATCACAGGTCCTGTGCGCACAGAGCAGCCATATATGTGGTGGCGGCTCTGCAGGTGGAGGTACGTGGAGATTCCCCATTACTGGGCGCGGCGGGCATTAACCCCCTCAGTGCTGAGAGTATTTCGGTGTTTTCCTGTTGCTACTTTCTATGACTCCTGACGTGTTGCTCCGTATTCCTCCCATAGTGCAGTGCAGCCACCCTCCCCCACACGTTATGATACCACAAGATGCCCCCCACAATATAGTACCCCCCATCGCTGCCTCTAGCTAATGGCCTAATAGACGTTTGTACATTATGGACAAATAGACCATTATTCACATGTAAAGCGCAATGGAACAAATGGCGCTATAATAATAAATAATAACATTATTGGGCATCCGGGCACCACAGCTATCCAGCAGCCCACCACAATTGAGCGGATGAGGAGGGGATATGAGCGGTACAAGGGACCCCTATAACTCTGTCTACCTTATTAGATGCCATGTTTGCCTTTGACAAGTAAACTGTCAGCATTAGCATTACAGCCGCACCTGTAACATCCCTGCTCTGTACATGTATGATGTGCTGCAAAAAAGTTAGTTTTAGTTTTTAAACAAATATTTGGCATATACGGTGCCCCATGTGTCTCCCACTTCTTCCATGGTGTTTTACAAGTGTTGGTGCCTATTTTATTTTGTAACATTTGAACACCTCTTATTTTCTGGTGTTTTTCATGTAATATAGTGAAGCCTAAGGGGAAAATGACAAAAAAACAAAACATTATATCCAGAGTAAAAAAAACAAAAACAAACTGGAGACTTTGACTCTAAATATCTCCTGTCGGCGGTGTTCTTACAAAAAAGCTTTTATAAATGCCTCAAAATTGTGTGTGTTAATCAGACATGAGATCTAGGTACGAGGGATGAACACAGCAGTTTAAAAGGCGTCATCCTCAGCAGGAGAGGACATCAGAGTGAAGTCCATATAATCTCACCAAACAATATAAGGGCAGTGCACAAGTAGCAAAGTCAATGTACAACAATAGCAATAACATTGTTGGGAAGTAGAGGCATACACTGACCTATAAGTGTCCTCTCTTGCTGGAATGGCGCCAGTCCTGCCTTCCTCTGGTGGTGGGCTGTGGATGATGCTGTTTACACTGCTGTATTCGTCTTTTGGACCTAGACTTCTTTTACCTAATAAAAATTTAATTACTTTCTACATAGCTGTGAGATCATGACCATTTCTAAAGTATTTAGGTTTT
This sequence comes from Phyllobates terribilis, assembly GCF_046119375.1. NCBI lineage: Eukaryota > Metazoa > Chordata > Amphibia > Anura > Dendrobatidae > Phyllobates > Phyllobates terribilis. The sequence goes on from NW_027362765.1 coordinate 28,281,798, forward strand.
ATTAGTAGATGTAAGGAAAAAAAACAATGTTCTAAAATAATAAAAATAGTAACACATTAATTATTCCACACTACTTCTGTGCCACCACTGCTTGAGTCCTCCACATCTACACGTTCTATCTCCTGATATGATTTCCGTTATTATCACCAGTAATTGTATTATTGCAGAGCAGAACTGGGCAAAGTGCGGCCCATGGTGGCCCTTCGGATGTTCCGATCAAAGGGTCGAATTCAGTGGCGCTCCACACCCTGCCCAGCATCTGTCTTTCACTGGTATCTGCATCCTCCTGATGCAGAAACTGGTGAATACAGTGATGGAACAGCGAGCTGTCAGCTCCTTTTTTTTTTATCACTGAGACTATGCGTCTGAGAACATGGCAGGCTCGATTCCGTCATTACATCGTGTGAGCTGTGCCTCAGTACACAGTTCTGACGGGAGCAGCGGGGAACAAGGTGAGGTGAGTAGCTGTTTTTTTTTTTTCTTTTTTCTAATGTGCAGTACATTGTGTGAAATTTCAGAGACATCATGTTGCATCCTAAGGGACATGGGTCGGGACATTAGGCTGTGTACTACAGGGCATGTTTGTTAGGGTGAACACTTTTTGATATGTTCACTAGTTACCTGCTCCTGGCCTAATGCATATGATCAAATGCATGCAAGAAAGAATAACATCAGACACACACAGTCGGATGTAAGCTCTCCTTGATCAGCTATGGAACAGCTTCAAGTCCCTTTCATTTAACCCGAACATAGACTTATTTAAACTCTGTAAATGGGCTCAGTTAGCCCTAGAATGTGAGTAACCAGATGTATTCAGTGGTTAATGGATTGAGCAATGGACAAGTCCATGAGCGGATCCATGAAGTCATCAGGGTTGGTCCATGAGGTCATCAGGTGGCGTGGTCTCGATCAGGTGTCTCCAAGCGACGTGTCGCTCTGTGATTGGTTAGTCCTTCTATAGAATTCAGCTTCTTCCCAAACACAAATAAAGTCTCCACCTTTGCCACATGTACAACAGGATGCAGTCATAGGTCCAGTCGCCATCTTGCATACCAGAGCATGGTGTGATGAAACAGGAAATGACAGCCATCTAAACAAGCTAATGTAAGGTAAAATAATACACTTTATGGGTCTTTTCTCTCAATCTCCTATGTCTTGAGGTTAATTAAGTATTTGATCCTATGTCTCTCATCAACATGTTTAGGGACATCATGCCGTTTCCTAAGGAGCATGTGCAGGGACATCATTCTGCATAAGGGGCTTTCTGAGGTTATTATAAAATCTAAGTAGGGCTGTGTGAGAACATCATAATGCATGGAGGTAGGGATTCTGTGGTGACATACTATGTGAGGTACATCGTACTGTGTGGAGACAACCAGTGTGAGGGGGATCTGTGGGGACATCATACGGTGTAGGGGAGAGTTATTGTGTGGGGGCTTTGTGTGGACAAACTATTATATTGTTTGAGGGTTTGGGCTTTGGGGGACATCATACTATGTTGGGACATCATATTACAACATAGTTTTGTAAGCTGTTGATTAAGATACAGAGGTTGAATAACAGGAGCGGAATAATTTAGTGCTTTATATAAACTTTACTAAAAGCAGAAAATGTATATGTTTTTTATTAGCTGCTACAGCAAAGAACACTTTACATGTATTAACAGTAGCAGCGATTCATCAGACATAATTCTGCTCAAGATTAAGTGATTGATACAAAACAATATAAATTAGCAGAATTAAATTCATTTGGTTCCATCGAACCTCCACAACAGTCTCAGTCTTTGATGTGGCCCCTTGGGAAAATTAATTGCCCACCTCTGTTACACAGGATTATTTGTGATCTTACATTGGCTCATCTTCTCCCTATTCAGGTCCCTATGATATTGGATCCTCTCAGTGGAGATCTTCTATATAATAGAATTTTCCTAATTAATCCGGCCATGATGGACAGGGACAAGATGGCGGAGAGGATATTACACCTCACCCTAGAGATCCTCTTCCGGCTTACTGGAGAGGTGAGAAATTCTGATGACGTCACATTACATCATTCTTATCTATGGGAATAACAGATGGACAGAACTGGAGAGGTGAGGACTCTGGAAATGTCTGTAGTGAGATTTATTAATGTTTTTCTCAATAACCAGGATTACACCATAGTGAAGAAGACCTCTAGTGAACGCTGTCAGGCCCCTGTGTCTGAGGGATGGGGAAGAACCCTGAGCCCAATCACGGGGCCTCCACGTCACCCCCTGATACATGAGGACATCAATGACCAGAAGATCCTAGAACTCACCTACAAGATGATTGAGCTGCTGACTGGAGAGGTGACACTGCTGGGAATGCTGGTACATTATACAGTAATGCTATGAAGGGGTCAGGGGGATGATGATTTCATTGTATGTGTCAGGTTCCTATAAGGTGTCAGGATGTTACTGTCTATTTCTCCATGGAGGAGTGGGAGTATTTAGAAGGACACAAAGATCTGTACAAGGACGTCATGATGGAGGTTCCCCAGCCCCTCGCACCACCAGGTAATAGACAGAACTAAATACAGACGGCCTATAATTATCTGTGTGTAAAGAATGAATTCAGTCCCTGTATGTGTTTCCTCCAGTTCTATCCAGTAAGAGGACAACACCAGAGAGATGTTCATGTCCTCTTCTTCCACAGGACTGTAAACAAGAAAATCCCAATGTTCCTCAGGATCATCAGGTAGATGGAGAGAAGGTGTCATGAGATCTCTCCTATGATGTGTAGACGGCTGTGAAGGTCTTGTGCTCAGTTTTGTTTTATCCACCAGTATTATATGTTTTATACTTGTGTAATAAGAACGGTGGAGATGGCAGGATTAGAGTTGATCATACATGTGATTTCTCCATCTATCTGACTTTTACAATATTTGTTTCAGGTTAAAGATCTGACCCATATTAATACTACAGAGACATATGTGAGGAGTGATGAGCTGTTTAAAGAGGAGATTCTTACAGATGACTACCCAGGTGAGTAACCACTAAATGCAGAGATGTCACAGATTCTTCTCAGTTGCCATCTGTGGCTGTTTTATCGGTAATATAGTCCAGCTGTATCCCAATCATGAGATCACCATTTTGCCGCTAGACCACAATATTGTCCTCCACCTGAAATTGTTCACATTTCATTGGACATTGAACACCCTTCTTCTATAAAGCTTACAACCTGGAGGATGCACCTACTCCATGAATTTAGAAAATGCTGACCCTTGTCTGCCCAGATCTGTAAACTACAAAGCCAAATGATAGCGAACATAGAATGTGCTGACATTAGAAAATCACTTGAAGAATATTATGATGGGCCTCTTAGAGAAAGCAGAGGGTAATGATGCTGTTGGCTTCCTAGAGTCCTGATATCTTAATGGTTGAACCTACCTTCTCTCTCTTCTGTGCTGCTGAATGTTCTCATATGGTCCACACAAGAACAGGTCCAGTCTTTCTGGCCAAACTTCGCTTTTATGATCGACAACATTAAATGTGCAGTGAGAGCCAAGTGTGAAATTCTGTACAACAGCAACAACAGATTTTCCTTTTATCTTGACTTTACAATTTTACTTTGAAGGTTTGCGATAATCTATATAAAAAACATTTGACCTGTGCCATGAGATACCTCTAAGCTGTGTGTGGTTGATGGCTGTAATATACATTTATTCACATCTGCAGGAGATGTGTTGGCATGGCACGAGCCCTGGTTTTATGGCATCAGTCTACGTTATAAATTACATTGTGTTTTCGATCCTAAGGAATTCAGATTACTGCACAATCTCTCCTGTGATGGGAGCACTAATACTTTATCAACTTTTCTAGTCAGAACTCATAGTAGCTCCAATGGTCCACCATAAATGATTGCAGCTCCATTTTAGCGTTGTAGTTCTCCCCCTGAACATATGTTCTTGTTGGGGATGTAACAAGTTTTTTATTTTTTATTCTGCTCTATGTCTTTTTTTTTTACTGGTTCATTCTGTATGATATGTTTGATTGTGGTGGGATTGGTCTGTCTCACTTATTGGCCTATCTCACTTGGCCTGTAGTCCTGGTAGTCCTTACAAAAGGTCTCCATTGTCTCTGTTAAATGCCCAATATCTAAATTTAAGAAACCTCACCTTTGCACCATTTTAAAAAGTTCTCTTTAAATGTCTAATATTTCTTCAAGAAACTAATCTGTCAGAAATTATTGACCCCTAAGATAATTTAGATTTCCAAGAGCCACCGAACCACATACTCCTACCTCCAAAGAGAAGTTTCACCACTAGTTAGTACATTTTTTACTGATGAAGACTGCATAGTTTGATCATTTCAGTAGATGTGTTATTGTCACTAGTCACAGTTTTGACTACAGTAGTTAGTGCCCAAAATACTCTGATTTAACCACTTCCCATAGCCAGTTTTTTGTTCCAAACCAGGCCCCATTTTTCAAATTTGACATGTCATTTTATGTGGTGATAACTTTGGACTCTTCTTCTGATTCCAGTGATTTGCGAAATATTTTTTCTCTGACACACTGTACTTTGTTTCTGGTAATTTTAGGTTGATATATTTTGCATTTACAGTCATGGCCAAAAGTGTTGACACCCTTGACATTGTTGCAGAAAATGAAGTATTTCTTCCAGAAAATGTTTGCAATTACGCACAACCCCAAAAATGGGCCGGACAAAATTGCTGGTACCCTCAACTTAATATTTGGTTGCACACCCTTTGGAATAAATAATTGCAATAAATTGCTTCTTATAACCATGAACAAACTTCTTACACCTCTCAACTGGAATTTTGGACCACTCTTCTTTTGCAAACTGCTCTAGGTCTCTTATATTTGAAGGGTGCTTTCTCCCAACAGCAATTTTAAGATCTCTCCACAGGTGTACAATGGGATTTAGATCCAGACTCATTGCTGGCCACTTCACAACTCTCCAGCGCTTTGTTTCCATCCATTTCTGGGTGCTTGAAGTATGTTTGAGGCCATTGTCGTGCAGGAAGACCCATGACCTAGGATGCAAACCCAGCTTTCTGACACTGGGCACTATATTGCGACCCAAAATCCTTTGGTAATCTTCAGATTTCATGATGCCTTGCACACAGTCAAGGCACCCAGTGCCAGAGGCAGCAAAACAACCCCAAAACGTCTTTGAGCCTCTACCGTATTTGACTTTAGGTACTGTGTTCTTTTCTCATTCCATTTTCGGTAACCAGTAGAATGATGTGCTTTACCAAAAACTCTATCTTAGTCTCATCTATCCACGAGACACTTTCCCAGAAGGATTTTGGCTTACACCCATTTTGGCAAACTGCAGTCTGATTTTTTTATTGTCTCTGTGTCAGCAGTGGGATCCTCCTGGGTCTCCTGCCATAGTTTAATTTAATGTAAATGTCGACGGATAGTTCTCGCTGACACTGATGTACCATGAGCCTGCAGGACAGCTTGAATTTCTTTGCAATCCTTCTTCAATTTTTCTCTGCCGTCCACGGCTAGGGAGATAAGCTATAGTGCCATGGGTTTTAAACTTCTTGATTATGTTGTACATCGTGGACAAAGGAACAACCAGATCTCTGGAGATGGATTTGTTACCTTGAGATTGTTGATATTGTTCAACAATTTTTCGTTCTCAAGTCCTCAGACAGTTCTCCTCTTTCTGTTCTCCCTGCTTAGTGTGGCACATACAGACACACAATGCAAAGATTGGGTTTCAGGTGTGATTTTCATATTGCCCACACCTGTTATTTGCCACGGGGCAGTTTGAACGAGCATCACATCCTTGAAACAAAGATGTTTACCCAGGGCCGGCTCAAGGTTTTTCTGGGCCCCGGGCGAAAGAGTCTCAGTGGGCCCCTTTAACATATACCACGATTCATGATGCACAGACACCGCAGAGAAATATATATATATATATATAGTACAATGCAAAGATTTCACTTCTTACATTACATGAGATATATCTATTGTAAATTCCACAATAGCTCAGAAACCGGCGAATCGCTCCACACAGTAGACTGGCCCCCATAAAATGCTCCATACAGAATACTGGCCCCCATATAATGCTCCATACGGAATACTGGCCCCATATAACGCTCCATACGGAATACTGGCCCCATATAACGCTCCATACGGAATACTGGCCCCCATATAACGCTCCATACAGAATACTGGCCCCCATATAACGCTCCATACAGAATACTGGCCCCTATATAACGCTCCATACAGAATACTGGCCCCCATATTGTTAGAACCCTCCTGTTTGCTTTTTCCATCTTGTGTTTTGCGGTCACGTGACCATCTGCCTTTATATTCCAGCTCCGCCCTTTTGGCTTTGCTGGACTTCAGTGTTATTTGACTGTTTTGCTAGCCAGGTGCTTCTGTGGCTATCTCTGTCAGTTCGCTTGGTCCTTCTGGGACCTCTAATACCTTTTTGTCAGTTTATCTTCTGTGTTCTACAACAATCTTCTCTGTTCAGGAGGTGTCCCATTTTTGTTCCAGTCCTTAGTTCTTTTAGGGACTCCTTCCTTTATGCTATAGGTCTTCGTTCAGACTAGCTGAGGACTAAGGTGGGTCTGTTCGCTAGGAACAGGCAGCCCGCTACATCATAGGGATTCAGCTTAGTCTTACTGTAGGGATAGCTTTCCCCTTTCTTTCCTTAGTACTTATTGCAGATCATAACACATATAATGCTCCGTACAGGACACTGGTCCCCTTATAACACTCCATACAGGATACTGGCCCCCATATAATGCTCCATTCAGGCTGTTCCCCCTTTATAATGCCCCATGCAGGCTGTCCCCCCCCCCCTCCTTATAATGCTCCATGCAGGATGTCCCCGTCCCCCCCATATAATGCCCCATGCAGGATGTCCCTTTCCCCCCATGTAACGCCCCATGCAGGATATCACCCCCCCCTCGTTATAATGCCCCATGCAGAATATCACCCCCCCATATAATGCCTCATGCAGGATGTCCCGTTCCCCCCCATATAATGCCCCATGCTGGATGTCACCCCTCCCCATATAATGCCTCATGCAGGATGTCACCCCCCCCCATATAATGCCCCATGCCTCCATACATTAAAAAAAAAATCAAATACTCACCTCACTCCTCCTCACCTGCTGCCGCTGCTCAGGTCCAGACTCCAGCGTCGCTGGCGTCTTCCCGCTCTGCGCTGCCTGTGATGGCTCAGGGGAGGGCGCGGTGGAAAGACGTTACCGCACCCTCTGTGACCTGAGACGTCACAGGGAGCGCACAGCAGGAAGACAGCAAATCTGCGGTGGCACGGGGAGAGGTAAGTATCCAGCTGCCGGGGCCCTGAGCAAGCGCGGGGTGGGGGCGGGCGCTTGCACCGCTCTACTCCGCCAATAGCCCGGCGGGGTGCCCGACCGCGAGTGGGCCCCCCGCCTGCTCAGGGCCCCGGCACTTGCCCAGGTGCGCCGGGTGCTGACACCGGCCCTGTGTTTACCCACGATTTTGGAAAGGTGCCAACAATTTTGTCCTGCCCATCTTTGGGGTTTTGTGTGAAATGATGTCCATTTTGCCTTTTTTTCTCTTTTTTTTGTGTTGTTCCAATACACACAAAGGAAATAAAAGTGTATAAGAAAACGTGAGTAATTGCAATAATTTTCTGGGAGAAATACTTAATTTTCGGGAACAATTTCAACACTTTTGGTCATGGCTGTATTTTTGAAAATATCTGAAAATTGGCAAATTATTTAGAAAGATTTGTACTTTTCAAACGTTACATTTTTAATTCTCTTAAAATAGATAATGATATCAGGCAAAATAGTTAGTAAGTAACATTTACTGTATTTCTTCTTTAGGCCTGCAGCATTTTTCCAACATCGCATTTTATTTTTTTCTTACCAAGTATTTTCCAACTTCTCTTGAATCTGACAATATCTTATATACGGTTGTACACTGCTGTCTGGACACATGACAGGGTTCAAAATGTAAGAAGCGCCGTTTAGCTATTGCAACACAGATTTTGCTGGAATAGTTTGCCGGCACAATCTAACGGGGGCACTGTTCGTGATCGTCTGGCAGCTCAAAAAATTGCTACCATGAACAGGCTTGGCTCTGTCTAGTTTCGATTTTCAGATCCCAGGGATTGCATAGATCTGGACTTACACAGGTACCCTTAAGCTGAGGCCACGGAGTTAACTACTGCTTGGTGGTGGAAGATTGCAAGAAGATAGCCGGGACAGAACCACAAGGGCAGAGAAAATGCAAAATTAGAAGATGCAGTAGTCAGTAAACAGGTCGGGGTCACAACAGGAAAGAAATGCACAAGCCGGCAGTTGAGCACAGAAGACTGAATCAGAGGAGAACAAGGCTGTATCTGGCAGCGTCCGGCAATATGCTTGAGCTTTAGTAGGATGTGGTGCTTTCCAATTGGCTGAAGCAGGGAGCTGATTACCGTATTTTTCGGATTATAAAACGCACTTTTCTTCCCTCCTAATTTGGAGGGAAAATGGGGGTGCATCTTATAATCCGAACTGTAGTGGAGCTTAACGGCGTTGGTGGTGCGGGGTCCCAGGGTCGCTGCTGTCGGAAGTTTCTGCCTTCCGACAGAGGCAGGAGTCGGGAGATGGCTGCAGGCCTCATGCTTGTAGTAGGAGGTTTTCGGTGGTGCGAGGGCTCCGTTGACAGTTTGTAAAAACCGGAGCCCCGCACCTTCCATACTCTTCTATGCAATGGACTCCTGGAAAATGGCCGCTGGAGGCGGCGCATGCTCAGATTCAGATCTCGACCCCCGAGATCTCAGTTGAGCATGCGCTGCCTCTGGCGGCCATTTTCCTGGTGTGCCCGCCGCATTAGAACGTATGGAAGGTGCAGGGCTCCAGCTTTTACAAAATGTAAGCTCCCGCACTACCGAAAACCTCCTACTACAAGCATGGGACCCGCAGCCATTTCCTGACTCCTGCCTCTGCCGGAAGGCAGAAGTTTCGGCAGCAGCAATCTCCCAACTCCTGCCTCCGAACACCCAGTTATGTGTCGACGCTGCCACCTGGGACCCCGCTCCATCAACTACTCAGGCACCCAGGTAAACTGATAACACGCATAGGTTTATAAAAAAACATTTCTTTCCTATTTTGCTCCCTAAAATTTGGGGTGTGTCTTAGAAACCACAAAATACGATACACCAGCTGGGCTTTATACATAACCATACTGCCAGACTGGATGGTACTACTGGTCCCAGCCACTAATCTTTGGGATCACATAGCTTGTGCCCCCCAGAGCTTCTGCTTTTGACGGTTGCACCATCATCATCTGCAGAATTAATAAGGCAGTTCCTGTTGACAGAAGCAGATGCTGCAGGAGCAGATCCCACAGGAGATGGGAGACGCCATTTGCAAATTCCCTAATGTGACTGGCAGAAAACCATAGCAGTAGAAAACTCCATAAAGTGACTCCATTTTGGAAATTCTAACCTACAGTGAGTTAATCTATAAGAGTAGTGAATATTGTGACTCCACATGCACTTTACGGAAAATAGTATGCAGTGGATGTTGTAGAGTGAAAATTGCAAATGTGCCATTTTATTACCCAACACATAGTGCCCAGATTGTGCTCTATGAGACACACACCATAAATTGGTAAGTGGGTTCTTCTCACTACAGCAATGCCAAATATATGAATTTTAAATGTGGTTTGGGCACACTGCAAGACTCAGAAATGAGGGGGAGATTTGACTTTGGGAGAGCGGAATTTGCTGGATTGTTCTATGGCGCATTTGAGCCTCTAACAATGTGGAAACTTCTGATTTTCCATTAACAGATGATGGACCTGATCGGGTGCTTGTTATTTGGGGGAAGACATTTTGTTTTTTATTGTTGTCAGTCTTGCCTACATAACATTTCTTGAAGGCTTTCTATTCCAATATTTGGGATGCAGAATGAACAAACTGCTCCACTGGTTCATGCCATGAAGTTTTCTATTTGACTTTGATCTGTCGTTATCTTAGTGAAAAATTAAATTTTGCTACTTAATTTGCTATTTCTATGGACATACTATGTAGAAATGTTCAGGAATATACATTTCAGGGATATTTTATTCAAAAATAATTGGTTTTCTTCTTGGCAGATCACTGTACCAGGAGATCAGAGGGACAAGTGACATCTTCCATTTTTAAATCAAATGACCTTGAGATCCCACAGGATACAATTGAAGTGAATGTCCTTACTCCAGATATACCATCATCCCTTCACAACAAAGATTTTTCATCTGATCCTTTGAAAGAGTTCCTGTCTTCTGATTCATTACAGAATAGTAAGAAAAATAAAAGTCAGAAAAGAGGCATTAAAAAACAAACTGCTCTTAAAAGAAAGAAGCCAATTTCACACTCAGAATATGGAAATAGTTTTCCCCTCGAGACATCTTTTGTTAAACATAAAAAAATTCACACAAAGGAGAAGACATTTTGTTGTTCCAAGTGTGGAAAATATTTTAACCGGAAATCAGATTTTGTTAGGCATGAGAGAATTCATACTGGGGAGAAGCCATACTCGTGTTCAGAATGTGGAAAATGTTTTGCATGGAAATCAGTTCTTGTTAGTCACCAGAGAATTCACACAGGGGAGAAGCCATATTCATGTTCAGGATGTGGAAAATATTTTGTAGAGAAATCACACCTTGTTAGACACCAGAGAACTCATACAGGAGAGAAGTCTTTTTCATGTCCAAGATGTGGAAAATATTTTCTAGAGAAATCAGACCTTGTTAGACACCAGAGAACTCATACAGGGGAGAAATCTTTTTCATGTTCAGAATGTGGAAAATGTTTTGTAGAGAAGTCAGTTCTTGTTAGACATCAGAGAACTCACACAGGGGAAAAGCCTTTTTTATGTTCAGAATGTGGGAAATGTTTTGTACAGAAATCGGTTCTTGTTGCACATCAGAGAACTCACACAGGGGAGAAACCATATTCATGTTCAGATTGTGGGAAATATTTTGTACAAAAATCAAATCTTCTTACACACCAAAGAATTCACTCAGGGGAGAAGCCTTTTTTGTGTTCAGAATGCGGTAAATGTTTTTTGCGTAAATCAAATCTTGTTAGACATCAGGGAACTCATACTGGGAGAAGCCATTATCATACCTAGAATGTGAAAAATGAATTACTGTAAAATCATTTTATTGACTGTCATAAATGTAATGTTAAAACCTATAAAGCCATCTTTTCAGAAAGGACGTGTCGCCTTCATACTGAGTATTGAAGCATGGTTTAAGGCTGTGTGCCCACGATGCTTTTTTCAAGCGTTTATGCTGCGGAATTTCCGCAGCATAAACGCTTCAAAAACGCTTTGTAATTCGCCCCCCATGGTCCCCAATGACAAGCCGCACTTTCAATGCCCATGCTGTGTTTTTTCCGCAGCGTTTATGCTGCGCTCAAAAATCCGCAGCATGTCCATTAATTTTGCGGAAGTGCGGCGTAATCGCCACCATTGACTTGCATTGAGACGCATATAATCCGTGTCAGTACATTTGTAATCACGGATTATATGCATTTCAATGTGCGGATGGTACCCAAGTCTGGAGGAGAGGAGACTCTCATCCAGACCTGGGTACCATAGAAACTGTAAAAAAAAGAACTTAAAATAAAAAATAAAGTTTATACTCTCCTTCCGATGTCTTCCCGGTGTTTTGTCTGCTCCGTCCACTGTCTTGCAATGTTCGCGTTGTTGTGAAGGACCTGCCATGACGTCACTGAGTCATGTGCCCATCACATGGCTCAATGACGTCACTGCAGGTCCTTCACACCACTGCGAGCAGTGCAAGACACTGGACGGAGCAGACAAAACACCGGGAAGACATCGGAAGGTGAGTATAAACTTTAGTTTTTTTATTTTTCACCATTCTTATTCTTTTTTTTAACTAACTTGGTCACACTACTATAAATCCATGCCGGTTGCATGGATTTATATAGTGTGAACAAGTTGTCAAGCACTTTTCCAAGTGATGCTAAAATCGCTTGGAAAGCGCTTGATAACCCGCATGCAGAAATGCATGCAAAGACGCTTCACAAATGTTTCTACCTGGCGGGAAAACCACATGTAAAAACCGCATGCGTTTTTCCTGCCAGGGAGAAGCTTAAAAAATATGCAGCATTTCTGCATCGTGGGCACATAGCCTAAGTATAACTTGGGAAAGGAATAAGAACTAGAGGTCTAAGACTATGTTCACATGTCCAGTAGTGATCCGTTATAACAGATCCAGCAGCAATCCGTTGGAAAAAAGTTGTGCAGACTTTTTAGTCCGTTTTTAAATAACTGATCTCTCCTACATCCGTCTTTTTTTTTTAACATTGAAGTCTATGGAAAACTGATCCGTTAATTAGCCATCTGTTTTTCTTTCATTTGTAACATATCTGCTTTTTGCTTACTGGATCCAGTAAGCAAACAAATGTGTAGTGAGCTGGCAGGCTCTGGCTGTTCTGTGATAATTGAAATAGAGCCTGTGACAGAAATGATTACGCAGGATGGTGCTGCCACCTTGTGGCCAGAGGTTGCACCTGCACAGGGTGTGATGACAGAAAAAGACTGAGTCTCCTGTGTCCCGCCCTAGAGAGTCACGTGACCAGAGGGAGAAGCAGGAAAAAGCGCGAGAAGAGTCTGAGAGAGTCTGTGAAAAGAACCAGGACGGTGTGCAGGTCCTCGTGTGTGCCTTAGAGGATACTCTTAACTTGGCTGCTGTTATCTGACATCTTTTCCTCAGAGCTTTCCCCAGCTTCCGCACTGCTGAAGGATTCAGCTGTTACACTCCCCACTACTGGAGTGTGGACTACACAAGGGAATCCACAGGAGCTGCTATCTGGATCAGAGAGACTGTAAGCGGGACCTCTGGCGAGAGGCCGAAGTATTCCCTCCTTTCAGCGAAATTTGTTGTTCCTGTTTTTTTTCTTCGGCTGGGACGCCTTCCTGCAGAGACAGACAGGCCTGCGACGGGGGACACATCCTTCTGGAGTAAAGGACTGGTAACGTGTGAGTAGGGACAGTGAGGGTCAGCTTATAAGTACACGTTATTGCTGTGAACATTTACGGTTGTCATTTATTGTGTTCTGTGTTAAAAATGTATACAAGTAAAGATACGGTTATCAAGATAGAGTCTGTGTGTGGGGATCTTGCTGAGCCAGATCATGGATACCAACGCGCGGCCTTGCCCGCGGTCACTTCATCTGGCGTAGTCGGCAGGATCTGTGACCAACAGGATTCCCACCCAGGCCACGTGTACAGTCAGAAAGCCCCGCCGGTGTCTATTGTGAATCAGGTCAGGAAATTTGGCGGACGAAACTACCCTGTACCAGAGTGGGCGGAACAAGTCCGGATACTGGGGGAAATGTATAATATTGACCCTAAGACCTTGGCAGAAATGGCGGTACTGACGCTAGAAGGGGAGGCATGGACTACAGTCAGACTGGAGACGGTCAGGGGCCAGCGTACAGTAGATGATTTGGTGCGGGTGCTGGAGAACACTTATGGGCCAACCACATACCAGGGAACACTGCGACACATGTTCTTTAGACGGACGCAGCTTGAATGGGAGGATATTCCCCAATATGCGAACGCCCTTCAGGTACTCCTTGAACAAGCCTTTGGAAAAGGGGAACAACTAGCTGGTATGGCTCCTCGTGACCTGGTACTGAGAGACCAATTTGTAATAGGACTGAGAGACCAGTATCTTAACCGCACGTTACAGGACTTGATCCGGATGATGCCGACTCTTACTTTTGCTGAAGTCAAACAGGAAGCCATAGAACGTTCAAGGGGACCCATCATGGGTGTGGGGATTCAAGGTGCTGCGTGCAGATCCATATCTGACATTAAAAATCCGAACAGTGACACGGAAGACCTGAAACAGATGGTAGCAGACTTACAGAAACAGGTATTACAGTTAACATTAGACCGACAGGGAGACCACCGAAGACAGCCTAGTCGTCCCGTGGGACAGTGTTGGTCATGCGGTGATCCTCGCCATAGGGCAAATCGTTGTCCTCAACACTTCCCTCCGCAAAAACCTCCATCGCACCAACGAACAAGCCCTCAGCCACCCGAGCGAAGGGAATTTCGATCAGACCAGCGAATGGAGCCCCAGCCATATCCACAAGCAGAGCTACCACGCCGGGCCTCACCACAATGGCCGCCGTTAAACTAGACACCCCTGCAGCTGAGGCTCGCACAGCAGGGGAGGCCAAAGAGAGGGGTGTGGAAAAACAGAGCCGACGGCGGAGTGCTCTTGCCTCGAGCAGCCCGACACTTGAAGTTGTCCTGGAAGGAATTGCCGTACAGGGACTGATGGACACTGGGTCACAAGTGACCACGATCTCTGAACAGTTTTACGAAAATTACCTCAAACCAAGAACTGCTTGTGACCCAGACACCGCCATTAAGATTATTGCGGATAATAATCTACCCATTAAAGTGACCGGAGTTGCTTGGATGGACACAAAGGCCTGCGGACCGGACTTAGGGAAACGAGGGATCGTCGTCGTCAAGGAAGGTTTCGGCTCCGAGACCCCAGTGATAGTTGGAATGAACATCTTGAAAGACCTGGATCTTATGCTGTCGACAAGAAAAGGACCCAAATACTGGCAGAAAGTCACCAAACATAAGCCAACTCGTCTGGCGTTCCAGCGCGTAATCCGGACCATTGGACTTCAACAGATGGCAGAGGAACAACTACCCCTAGCCGCCATTACGGTGCCACGCCGTACTCGGATTACTTTGCCCGCTGAAAAAGAGACAGTCATTTCCTTACCCTTTAACACCCACCGACAACTTGAGGGGGTTGAAGTGTTGATCGAGCCGAGGACCCCAAGTGGGGGTAAGCTAAACCCACTAGTTGCTCGCACTCTAGCCGTCGTGAGGAACGGGAGAGTCCCTGTCAGGCTAAACAACACCGCGGACGTAGGCCTAGCCCTTGAAGGCGGCACTCAACTTGCCCGGGTATATGCTCTACCCACGGAAGTGAATCCCATTGGACCCCTAGAATTCACCCCGTCTACAGAAGGCGACTGGACGGTAACCGTCTCAGCCATAAACGCTCAAGTAGACGATGAAGACATTGGGCGAAAACTACGGGAAAAAGTACAGCTAGACACGTCTCCATACACCAAACAAGAAGTGTCTCAAGTGGAGGAACTCCTGCGGGAACACCAAGACTCCTTTGCAAAGCATGACACAGACTTTGGGTGTACCACCAGTATCCAGCACGAGATACCCACGGGCGATACCCTCCCTATCCGCGAGAGGTACCGGCAGATACCACCTCAACAATACCAGGAAGTGAAAAGCCTATTAGAATCCATGCTACACGCCGGAGTGGTACGTGAAAGCCAGAGCCCGTGGGCTGCACCCGTGGTGATAGTCAAAAATAAAGATGGTTCCCTGAGATTTTGCGTAGACTACCGTAGGCTGAACGCTTGCACTATCCGGGACTCATATCCACTTCCTCGGATCGAAGAGTCACTGACCGCCCTGAAGAAGGCCAAATATTTTTCGTCCCTAGACCTGGCCAGTGGATATTGGCAGGTTCCAATGAGTGAGAAGGACAGGGAAAAGACCGCCTTCATCCTTCCCATGGGCCTGTATGAATTCGACCGGATGCCGTTCGGCTTGAATAACGCACCAGGGACCTTTCAGAGACTGATGGAACGCTGTCTGGGAGACTTTAACTTTGAGTTTACACTGATATACCTTGACGACATCGTGGTATACTCCGCCACCTTCGAGGATCATCTTCACAAGCTTGGCCAAGTGTTCCAGCGCTTGAGGGGACACGGCTTGAAGTTGAAGCTGTTATGCACACGCCCGGGCTAAGCGGCGTGTGCGTGTGATTGGTAGTGATTCCACTGGACCGTGCCGGAGAGTGAATGCCTGGAGGGGCGTGACTAGGTATTCACCCGATCCGACCAGGGTCGCACGACGGCATACGACGCCAGTGCACCAAGGAGGAACCGAGCAGAGGGACCAGGTGCTACTCCTGGACAGACCCCGGACACGGCTGTTGACCCACACAGGGGAATACAGGAACAGGCTGGTAGGCTGGCACACAGACTGGTGGGTATAGGCAGGCAGGCGGGTATGCAGGCAGGGGGGTAAAGGCAAGCACAGCTAGAGTGCAGACAGGGAGGCACTAGCAGGTAGGAACACAGGCGGGATAGGACCCAGTACACACCGGGACTCAGGAACAATACAGGCAGAGGGTTACAGGCAAGCACGGCTAGAGTGCAGACAAGGCTGAGCAGGGAGGACAGGGCTCTGTTCACACGGAACAGACAGGAAGGGAAAGACAGAGCCAGACACCCACAGGGTACTTGCAGTGAAGTAGCGAGTGGACCACAAACTCACAAACGGGAGTACAGAGACAACTGGCAGGAGTTAGGTACGAGTTCAGACTCTGCAGAAAAAGGAAGGGAACGGACATAGAGGCAAAACAGGTAAAGGATAGGAGAGAGTTCAGACTGGAACTGAGTGTACGGAGGAGACCGACACTGCAGCGGGATACAGGAGCGGGTCTGGGAATACGGCCCCCAGAGAGGCAGGACGAACAGGCAAGGAGCGTGTTCAGACAGGACAGACAAGATACAGGAGCGGGTCTAGGTAATCGGCCCCTAGAAGGCGGGAGGAACAGGCTAGGAGCGTGTTCAGACAGGACAGACAAGAGAACACAGAAAGGACTCAGTTCAGACACGGGAACTAATACCGAAAAGCAGGAGACATACAGGACTCAGTTCAGACACGGGAGCTGATACCGCAAAGCAGGAGACATACAGGACTCAGTTCAGACACGGGAGCTGATACCGCAAAGCAGGAGACATACAGGACACAGTTCAGACACGGGAACTGATACAAAAAGCAGGAGAGAAGAGACGGGACCTGGCACCTTCAGAGTGCAAGCACACACTGAAGGAAACACTATGCTCAGGCAGGGATAGAAGGGAGCTGCTGAGCTATATACCAAGTGACAGACAGCAATAGGCTGAGGACGCACAAGGGGTGTGACCCACAGCAGGTACAAAAGGCAGGAAGTGATCGGGCGCCGCCCTTAAGCAGCAGAAACAGACACAAACAGACAGCATGGAGGGAAGCCAGAGAGACATTCTGGACAGGAGATCAAGTGCGCCCTCTTGCACAGTGGGAGATGGACCACCATGCAAGGACGCCGCCAGGTATGTTACAGTACCTCCCCCCTTACGCCCCCTCTTCTTCAGGCCTGCCAGAATCTTCCGCAGGGAATTCGAGGACCAGTCGTTCACTGGGTTGGAGGGGGACAGAGACTTAAGGGTAATCTCTGCTTCGAGGTACATCTTGTCAAGCTCACAGGAAGAAATAGACGGGTTATCAGGTACATAATGAGGAAAAGTCACTGTCTCTTTGTTATCTGGTGGTATCCCGGAGGATTCAGGAAACAACTGGAGGTCCTCCGCCGGGTCAGAAGAGTGCAGAGGCTCAGAGAAAACAACTGCTTCAGAGTACACTAGGTCGGACTCACTGGAGGAAGCAGGCGAGGTATCGGGTACCGAGTATAGGAAAGTCTCTGTCCATTCACCACCAGGTGGCACCCCGAAGGGTTCTGGAGACAGCTGGCGGTCCTCCGCCTGGTCAGAGGGGTGTAGAGACTCACGGGTAACCTCTGCTTCAGAGTACACTAGGTCGGACTCACTGGAGGAAGCAGGCGAGGTATCGGGTACCGAGTATAGGAAAGTCTCTGTCCATTCACCACCAGGTGGCACCCCGAAGGGTTCTGGAGACAGCTGGCGGTCCTCCGCCTGGTCAGAGGGGTGTAGAGACTCACGGGTAACCTCTGCTTCAGAGTACTCTAGGTCGGACTCACTGGACGAAGCAAGCGAGGTATCAGATCCAGGATATAGGAAAGTCTCTGTCCATTCACCACCAGGTGGCACCCCGAAGGATTCTGAACACAACTGGAGGTCCTCCGCCTGGTCGGAGGGGTGTAGAGACTCAGGAGTAACCTCTGCTTCGGAGTACACTAGGTTGGACTCACTGGACGAAGCGAGCGAGGTATCAGGTACAGAGTATAGGAGAGTCTCTGTCCTTTCGCTACCAGGTAGCACCCCGAAGGGTTCAGGAGACAACTGGAGATCCTCCGCCTGGTCGGAGGGGTGTAGAGACTCGGAGGTAACTACCACTTTGGGGTACCCATTGTCAGGCTCACAGGACGAAGCGGACAAAGTATTGAGTACCGGGTGTAGAGAAGTCTCTCTCCATTTGTCATCGAGTGGTATCCCGGAGGGTTCAGGAGGCAACAGGGGATCCTCCGCCAGGTAGTAGAGGTGCACAGACTCTGAGGTAACCACAGCTTTGGAGCATCCTTGGACATGCACACCGGTTAAAGAGAAAGAAGCATCTGATGCCGGGTGCAGGAAGTTCTCCTGTGTGGAGTCTGGATGGGCAGAAGTCTCTTCGGGCAGGAGAACTGGTGCACTACCCACGCACATCACCCATTGGGGTTTCTCCGGGATACAGGGAGATGAAGCTTCAGTAGGGACTTCAAGGTTGGGGTCAGGAGGTCTCAGGGAGGACAGACCCTGGCGTGACGGCTTGCCTCTAAGTCTAGCACGTCTGGACTGCCTCTTGAGGTTGAGAGAAGTATTCCGGAAAGCGTAGTCACCCTGTGAGGATTCTGGGTGGGCAGTAGTCTCATTGGGCTGGAGGACTATTGCGCTACCCACACACATTACCCGTCGGGGCTGCTCCGGGATATTGGGGAGTGAAGCTTCAGCAGGGGCTTCAGAGTTAGGGTCCTCGAAGACCATATGAAAGGCCACCAGGAAGGCCTGCAGGTCAAGGATGACAGGATCCCATGCTTCCCATAGGGGGGTGACCCATTTCAAGGCATCACCCGCTAGGTAGTCAATCATAAAGGCCACTTTAGCCCAATCGGAAGGAAAATAGAGAGGGTAGGCCTTAAAGTGTAGCATGCATTGCTCCACAAATGCACGACACTGTCTTGGATCCCCATAGTAACGTGGCGGATCCGCAGGAACGAGAGCTGATAGATCCATCTGGACGGGTGCGTAATTCGCCTGGAACTCAGCTAAAGGGGGGAAAAAAATTTATTTATTTATTTTAATGCATGTATTCGCTGGAAAAACTTCTCAAAGAGCGAAGGCCGTGGGGCTCAACGGGAACCATGGCCTGAGCATGCTGTTATGCACACGCCCGGGCTAAGCGGCGTGTGCGTGTGATTGGTAGTGATTCCACTGGACCGTGCCGGAGAGTGAATGCCTGGAGGGGCGTGACTAGGTATTCACCCGATCCGACCAGGGTCGCACGACGGCATACGACGCCAGTGCACCAAGGAGGAACCGAGCAGAGGGACCAGGTGCTACTCCAGGACAGACCCCGGACACGGCTGTTGACCCACACAGGGGAATACAGGAACAGGCTGGTAGGCTGGCACACAGACTGGTGGGTATAGGCAGGCACGACTGGTATGCAGGCAGGCGGGTATGCAGGCAGGGGGGTAAAGGCAAGCACAGCTAGAGTGCAGACAGGGAGGCACTAGCAGGTAGGAACACAGGCGGGATAGGACCCAGTACACACCGGGACTCAGGAACAATACAGGCAGAGGGTTACAGGCAAGCACGGCTAGAGTGCAGACAAGGCTGAGCAGGGAGGACAGGGCTCT
Source organism: Phyllobates terribilis (assembly GCF_046119375.1). Classification (NCBI taxonomy): domain Eukaryota; kingdom Metazoa; phylum Chordata; class Amphibia; order Anura; family Dendrobatidae; genus Phyllobates; species Phyllobates terribilis. The sequence goes on from NW_027362765.1 coordinate 28,301,455, forward strand.
GTTCACACGGAACAGACAGGAAGGGAAAGACAGAGCCAGACACCCACAGGGTACTTGCAGTGAAGTAGCGAGTGGACCACAAACTCACAAACGGGAGTACAGAGACAACTGGCAGGAGTTAGGTACGAGTTCAGACTCTGCAGAAAAAGGAAGGGAACGGACATAGAGGCAAAACAGGTAAAGGATAGGAGAGAGTTCAGACTCGAACTGAGTGTACGGAGGAGACCGACACTGCAGCGGGATACAGGAGCGGGTCTGGGAATACGGCCCCCAGAGAGGCAGGACGAACAGGCAAGGAGCGTGTTCAGACAGGACAGACAAGATACAAGAGCGGGTCTAGGTAATCGGCCCCTAGAAGGCGGGAGGAACAGGCTAGGAGCGTGTTCAGACAGGACAGACAAGAGAACACAGAAAGGACTCAGTTCAGACACGGGAACTAATACCGAAAAGCAGGAGACATACAGGACTCAGTTCAGACACGGGAGCTGATACCGCAAAGCAGGAGACATACAGGACTCAGTTCAGACACGGGAGCTGATACCGCAAAGCAGGAGACATACAGGACACAGTTCAGACACGGGAACTGATACAAAAAGCAGGAGAGAAGAGACGGGACCTGGCACCTTCAGAGTGCAAGCACACACTGAAGGAAACACTATGCTCAGGCAGGGATAGAAGGGAGCTGCTGAGCTATATACCAAGTGACAGACAGCAATAGGCTGAGGACGCACAAGGGGTGTGACCCACAGCAGGTACAAAAGGCAGGAAGTGATCGGGCGCCGCCCTTAAGCAGCAGAAACAGACACAAACAGACAGCATGGAGGGAAGCCAGAGAGACATTCTGGATAGGAGATCAAGTGCGCCCTCTTGCACAGTGGGAGATGGACCACCATGCAAGGACGCCGCCAGGTATGTTACAGAAGCCCAGCAAGTGCCGTCTGTTCCAGCAGGAAATTGACTACTTGGGTCACCGGATCTCGGCCGAAGGTTTCCAGCCCTCTCCGGAGAAGACAGCAGCCGTTCAAGAGTGGCCGCAGCCAACTACCGTCAAAGAAGTCCGGGCTTTTCTGGGGCTGGCAGGCTACTACCGTCGGTTTGTCAAGGACTTTGCTCGGCTTGCTGAACCTCTGCATGAGGTTCTCCGAGGGACCACGAACAGTCCCAGAGGACGACCCATCAGTTGGGGGCCTGACCAAGAAAAATCCTTTCAGACACTTAAGGCTGCTCTAACATCACCCCCTGTTCTGGTGTATGCAGATTACACATTACCGTTTCAGTTGCACACCGACGCCAGCCTTCAAGGTCTAGGGGCGGTCCTCTCTTCAAGTTCAAGATAATAAAGAACGCGTGATAGCCTATGCCAGTAGGTCTCTCCGTGATACCGAAAAGAATCCCGTCAACTACAGCTCCTTCCGCTTGGAACTCTTGGCTCTGACTTGGGCTATGACGGAGAAATTTGCCGGCTATCTGACAGGAGCGGAGGTGCTGGTCATGACGGACAACAATCCTCTTGCCTACCTAGAGAATGCCAAACTAGGGGCAACGGAACAGCGCTGGATGGCCAGGCTCTCTAGATTCCCGTACAAAATTAAATACAGAGCGGGGAACGAGAATCAGAATGCTGACAGCCTGTCTAGAGTGACATCATCCCTGCCCGTGGGGGACCGGGATGAAGAGTTGGAGGAAGATGAGATGCCTGACTTTGCCTGGCTCGCAAAGCAAATAGAAGATAGCCGCCAGTGTGCGGTAGGAGGGATTGAAGCCGTAGTGGGATCTCCCCTGTCCCAGCAAGAATGGGCCAAGCTTCAAGATCGAGATCCCGAGCACGTCTTACTGAAACAGTATGTGAATAAACAAGAGAAACCGCCCTCCGAAGTGAGAGCCCGACTATCGACCGGAGCCTTGGCTCTGCTTGCCCAATGGGATCGGCTGATCGTGAAAGATGGAGTCCTATATCGCAGGGCCCTTTTATCCCATATGCTGGAGGAGTGTTTGCAGATTGTCGTCCCGGTGCAGTTGGCCCATGAGATGGTGGGCGGAGCTCACAGGAGGAACGGCCACTTCGGCATAGACAAGACCCTCTGGTGGACCCAGCAGTTCATTTTTTGTCCGGGGCTCCGTAAGCTGGTTGAAAACATCTGTCAAGAATGCCGTACCTGTGAATTCCACAAGTCCACGGAGCAGCGTACCCCCGTCCAGACTATTAAGACGTCGAGGCCCCTCGAGCTGTTGATGGTGGACTATCTGTTGATCGGAACGGCGAATAGTGGCTACCAGTACTGTCTGGTGATGGTGGACCACTTCAATAAATTCGCCGTCGCTGTTGCTACCAGGGATCAGACTGCCGAATCAGCTGCACAGGCCATCTGTCAGCAATTCATTCGGGTCTACGGGTGTCCGGAGCGGCTACACTCTGATCAGGGGGCTTGTTTCGAAGGGCGAGTCATTGAAGAACTCCAATGGATGTATGGAATCAAGAAGTCCAGGACCACCCCTTACCATCCACAAGGGAATGCCGCGTGTGAATGCTTTAACCGGACCCTCTTACAATTGATCCGGACACTGGCTGAAGACAAAAAGCCCGACTGGCCTCGATTCCTCCCAGAACTGCTGTGGGCCTATAATAATCAAGTCCATTCCGTCACCGGATACACCCCATACACCCTTCTCTTTGGCCGTCCAGGCAAAGGCATCCATGAGTTGCAACTGTCTAGCTCCGAAGAAGATACCTGTGGTACCTATCCTTCCTGGCTACAAACACACCGCCAGAGAATGGAGACTGTCTACCGGCTAGTAGGCCGACAAATCCAGGATCAAGTGCACGCTGACCCACTTCCGGTACAAGAGGACCCACTGAATGTAGGCCAACTGGTCCTAGTCCGTATAAAGAAACCGCAAGGGAAACTCCGGCCCAAGTGGGAGACCGAAGTCTATCGAGTAATTGGACAGCCGTACCCCGGTGGCCCCGTCTATCGAGTGCAGGGCGAAGACAGCGGCAGCATCCGAACTTTGCACCGTAATATGTTGCGCCCCTGCCGTTCCCAGCCTGACTCCCCTACTGAGATACCTAGAGAGATGGATATCACTAATACTGTCGGAGACACTGACCCCGGGGATGTAGAGATTGAATGCATGCCTACCCCTGTCCGTCCGACTGACGCACTTGAACCGATTACCTCCTCTACTGACATGTTGACTGGGAAAGAGAGTGGGGTGACTGATCGGAGAGAGGGGATCCAACCCGTTAGGCGGACAACGAGGACCACTGCAGGGGTACCTCCAGGACAGTCCTACAGAGACCAAGTTGTGTGTCCCTCTTCCCAGCCGCCCCTGTCACATCCACAGCCATCGCCGCCCTGGAGCCGGTCGTTGACAGGGACTGCCAACCTTTGAGTGGGGGGGCGTGTAGTGAGCTGGCAGGCTCTGGCTGTTCTGTGATAATTGAAATAGAGCCTGTGACAGAAATGATTACGCAGGTTGGTGCTGCCACCTTGTGGCCAGAGGTTGCACCTGCACAGGGTGTGATGACAGAAAAAGACTGAGTCTCCTGTGTCCCGCCCTAGAGAGTCACGTGACCAGAGGGAGAAGCAGGAAAAAGCGCGTGAAGAGTCTGAGAGAGTCTGTGAAAAGAACCAGGATGGTGTGCAGGTCCTCGTGTGTGCCTTAGAGGATACTCTCAACTTGGCTGCTGTTATCTGACATCTTTTCCTCAGAGCTTTCCCCAGCTTCCGCACTGCTGAAGGATTCAGCTGTTACACTCCGCACTACTGGAGTGTGGACTACACAAGGGAATCCACAGGAGCTGCTATCTGGATCAGAGAGACTGTAAGCGGGACCTCTGGCGAGAGGCCGAAGTATTCCCTCCTTTCAGCGAAATTTGTTTTTTTTCTTCGGCTGGGACGCCTTCCTGCAGAGACAGACAGGCCTGTGACGGGGGACACATCCTTCTGGAGTAAAGGACTGGTAACGTGTGAGTAGGGACAGTGAGGGTCAGCTTATAAGTACACGTTATTGCTGTGAACATTTACGGTTGTCATTTATTGTGTTCTGCTGTGTTAAAAATGTATACAAGTAAAGATACGGTTATCAAGATAGAGTCTGTGTGTGGGGATCTTGCTGGGCCAGATCATGGATACCAACGTGCGGCCCTGCCCGCGGTCACTTCAAATGCACAAGCCGTGAGCTGAGCGACAGCCTCAGTGCAAGAGTATAAGCTGAGAAACAGCACCAGGAGTCTACCCCACTGAGCAGCGAGTCCACTACTGTCAACACCTCTTAACCCCATCCCTAGCATTTTCTTTCTTTTTCTGAGCATTTGAAAAGGCCTACAGACAGTACCAGTTGCCAGATAACCAGTAGACTCCATAATTAATCCCAAGGCTATGAGGCAAAGCTCTGGAGGTGTTCACTGCTCTCCCTCAAGAACAAGATGGAGACTATGCGGCCATAAAACATGCCCTGATAAGGAAATATCAGCTGATTCCAGAAGTGAGCTGCAGAAGATTCAGGACCCTCCAACGTGGACTTTAACGACCGCTACAATGATGTGGTGAACGGACTTAGAACTAGAGATGAGCGTTGTTCTACTCGAACTGTTCGCCAATCTCAAATTCGAGCTGTTTTGGGCGGTGTTCGAGCCGTTCGGCGAACACGAACGATTTGAGAAAAATTCGGCTGTTCGAGGTTATGTTCGATAACTGTTCGTGCACCAAAATCATAACTGGATTTTTTCTCAGTAATGATGAAAATTAATGTTAATACGCAGTTTGAGTGTACAGCGGGGTGGGGGGAGGGGCAGGGGATGGATCTCTGCAGGAATAATGAAGATCTCCATTTTTTTTTCTCTTTCCCGCATTTGCAGTGGGGAGGTGCAGTCTGTCAGCCTATCAGCAGCGCACACACGGAGCGAACTGCTGTTTTTCACACAAGCAAGGGCATGTGTCATTGGCAGTGTATGTCACATGTCCTTGCCCTATAAGACCAAGCCATTTTCTCGGTCGCCACCATTTTCTCACTGCTGCAGCTGCGTGTTAGACGGCACCGCTGTTGCTGTGTGCGCTATACCTTGTTAATTTCAAGCCAATTTTCGCACAAATCTACAGATATCTTGGGAGTAGGGAATAGTTGTGATTGCAGTCCTTTTAAGGACTAGGTTACAGCATTTCCTACGACTTTTATCAGGCAGGTCTGTGCTCTTAAATAGATAGATTGTGGGAGTAAAGACTAATTGTAATTGCAGTCCTTTTCAGGACTAGGTTACATCAGTTCCTATCAGTTTTTGCCAGGCAGGTCTGTGCCAGTGCTGTGCAAGTTTTTTTCACAGCATTTGGCTGAATCTAGCAAAGCTAATCCTTTTTGGCCTATTGCAGAGTGTGTTAGTCAGTGGAGTAGCCTATCTGTGTTGCAAGATATACCACCTGTGTATAGAATACCAATTTTTTTACTGCACCTAGTGAAGTAAAATCTTTTGGGCATAGCATCATTCTATTAGTCCATCTATACTGACCTCCATCAGGTTGCAAACTGAATATAATTTTTTTCTGCATCTAGCTCTGAAAAAATATTTGGCCTTCTAGCAGTGTGTGGGACTTTCTCTATTAGTCCATCTATACTGACCTCCATCAGGTTGCAAATTAAAAATAATTTTTATCTGCATCTAGCTCTGAAAAAATATTTGGCCTTCTAGCAGTGTGTGGGACTTTCTCTATTAGTCCATCTATACTGACCTCCATCAGGTTGCAAATTAAAAATAATTTTTATCTGCATCTACCTCTGAAAAAATATTTGGGCTTCTAGCTGTGTGTGGGACTTGTTCTATTAGTCCATCTATACTGACCTCCATCAGGTTGCAAACTGAATATAATTTTTTTCTGCATCTAGCTCTGAAAAAATATTTGGCCTTCTAGCAGTGTGTGGGACTTTCTCTATTAGTCCATCTATACTGACCTCCATCAGGTTGCAAACTGAATATATTTTTTTTCTGCATCTACCTCTGAAAAAATATTGGGCTTCTAGCAGTGTGTGGGACTTGTTCTATTAATCCATCTATACAGACCTCCATCAGGTTGCAAACTGAATATATTTTTTTTCTGCATCTAGCTCTGAAAAAATATTTGGCCTTCTAGCAGTGTGTGGGACTTTCTCTATTAGTCCATCTATACTGACCTCCATCAGGTTGCAAATTAAAAATAATTTTTATCTGCATCTACCTCTGAAAAAATATTTGGGCTTCTAGCTGTGTGTGGGACTTGTTCTATTAGTCCATCTATACTGACCTCCATCAGGTTGCAAACTGAATATAATTTTTTTCTGCATCTAGCTCTGAAAAATTATTTGGCCTTCTAGCAGTGTGTGGGACTTTCTCTATTAGTCCATCTATACTGACCTCCATCAGGTTGCAAACTGAATATATTTTTTTTCTGCATCTACCTCTGAAAAAATATTGGGCTTCTAGCTGTGTGTGGGACTTGTTCTATTAATCCATCTATACAGACCTCCATCAGGTTGCAAACTGAATATATTTTTTTTCTGCATCTACCTCTGAAAAAATATTGGGCTTCTAGCTGTGTGTGGGACTTGTTCTATTAATCCATCTATACAGACCTCCATCAGGTTGCAAACTGAATATAATTTTTTTCTGCATCTAGCTCTGAAAAAATATTTGGCCTTCTAGCAGTGTGTGGGACTTTCTCTATTAGTCCATCTATACTGACCTCCATCAGGTTGCAAAGTAAAAATAATTTTTATCTGCATCTAGCTCTGAAAAAATATTTGGCCTTCTAGCAGTGTGTGGGACTTTCTCTATTAGTCCATCTATACTGACCTCCATCAGGTTGCAAATTAAAAATAATTTTTATCTGCATCTACCTCTGAAAAAATATTTGGGCTTCTAGCTGTGTGTGGGACTTGTTCTATTAGTCCATCTATACTGACCTTCATCAGGTTGCAAACTGAATATAATTTTTTTCTGCATCTAGCTCTGAAAAAATATTTGGCCTTCTAGTAGTGTGTGGGACTTTCTCTATTAGTCCATCTATACTGACCTCCATCAGGTTGCAAATTAAAAATAATTTTTATCTGCATCTAGCTCTGAAAAAATATTTGGCCTTCTAGCAGTGTGTGGGACTTTCTCTATTAGTCCATCTATACTGACCTCCATCAGGTTGCAAATTAAAAATAATTTTTATCTGCATCTACCTCTGAAAAAATATTTGGGCTTCTAGCTGTGTGTGGGACTTGTTCTATTAGTCCATCTATACTGACCTCCATCAGGTTGCAAACTGAATATAATTTTTTTCTGCATCTAGCTCTGAAAAAATATTTGGCCTTCTAGTAGTGTGTGGGACTTTCTCTATTAGTCCATCTATACTGACCTCCATCAGGTTGCAAATTAAAAATAATTTTTATCTGCATCTAGCTCTGAAAAAATATTTGGCCTTCTAGCAGTGTGTGGGACTTTCTCTATTAGTCCATCTATACTGACCTCCATCAGGTTGCAAATTAAAAATAATTTTTTTCTGCATCTAGCTCTGAAAAAATATTTGGCCTTCTAGCAGTGTGTGGGACTTTCTCTATTAGTCCATCTATACTGACCTCCATCGGGTTGCAAACTGAATATATTTTTTTTCTGCATCTACCTCTGAAAAAATATTGGGCTTCTAGCTGTGTGTGGGACTTGTTCTATTAATCCATCTATACAGACCTCCATCAGGTTGCAAACTGAATATAATTTTTATCTGCATCTAGCTCTGAAAAAATATTTGGCCTTCTAGCAGTGTGTGGGACTTTCTCTATTAGTCCATCTATACTGACCTCCATCAGGTTGCAAATTAAAAATAATTTTTATCTGCATCTAGCTCTGAAAAAATATTTGGCCTTCTAGCAGTGTGTGGGGCTTTCTCTATTAGTCCATCTATACTGACCTCCATCAGGTTGCAAATTAAAAATAATTTTTATCTGCATCTACCTCTGAAAAAATATTGGGCTTCTAGCTGTGTGTGGGACTTGTTCTATTAATCCATCTATACAGACCTCCATCAGGTTGCAAACTGAATATAATTTTTTTCTGCATCTACCTCTGAAAAAATATTTGGGCTTCTAGCTGTGTGTGGGACTTGTTCTATTAGTCCATCTATACTGACCTCCATCAGGTTGCAAATTGAATATAATTTTTTTCTGCATCTAACCCAGCCAATAGTTTTGGCCTAATACCACAGTTTGGCCACTCAGCTCTGCTCGGTTCCCATCCATTGTTTTTTTGTGCAAACAACTCCAGAGTTGTGAATTAGTTAACCACCAAAATGAGTGGAAAAAGGCCTGCTGCTGGTGGAAAGGGGAATAGGCGTGTTGGGAAGGGGAAAAAAGGTTGTGTCCGTGGGGTAGGTGTTAAAGCAACAGTATCATCTGCAGAAGAAAGACCATCTTCCAGCCAAACTAAAATGTATACTTCTTTTAGCGGACAATGTGATAAGATCCCTTTCTTGCGGCCACGCCAATCGCTACAAATTCCAGATGAGGCACAAAAACAGCAGGTGCTTCAACGGATATCAAGTGCTCCTTTAAGTGGGCTCTCCTCCACATCAACTTCAACATCACAAATACTCCAGTCCTCAAAGGTGTCACCCCAATCGCACTTGCTTCCTCACCGCTCCCAAATCTCCAGCTACCCGTCTGAGTATGAGGTAGAACAGATGGTTGAGTCTGCAGAGCTGTTTACTCATACTATAGCCTGGGAATCAGAGGTCGACTCCAGCGCTTCTGTGAATCCAGACGAGGAAATGATCTGCACTGATGCCCAGAATCTTTATGAGTCGGATCCAGGACCAGACGCAGAAGGTTCTGACCATAATGTAGACCCTCATTCCCAAACTGTAACTCCTGTTGGTGGAGACAATGAGGAAGACGATGATGAGACTCAAATACCTGATTGGAGCGACAACTTTAGTTTTTTGTCAGGGCAGGAACAGGTTGGCTCTGAGGACGACGGGTGTGATAACGCACAGGGTGATGATGATGAGGTTGGAGATCCCACTTACTGTCAACCCACAGTCAGCCAAGAGATGAGGTCAGCAGAGGAGGTGGAGGAAGATGCTAGTGACGACGAGGTCAGGTTGCGCCTTCCTGGACAGAGACGTAGTACTGGAAGCACGTCAACAACTGCATCCTCAAACACAACTCTGCCTCTCACCACAAGTCGTAGTGGCTCTTCAGGTCGCATGGATGCTAAGCCTTGCATAGCCTGGGCATTTTTTCAGATCGATAAAGATGACCCAACTCGTGTTATCTGTAACATTTGTCAGCAAAAGCTAAGTAGAGGCCAAAAAATACATAGTTTGAGTACTTCACGCATGAACCGGCACATGGACATGAAGCATAAGTTGCAGTGGGAAGCTCAGTGTGCTACAATGCGGCCTAGCCGGCCGGGCCAACCACCGTCTGCCATATCTTGTGCATCCACGACCTCTTCATCCTCTGTGACTGGGGGGACAGTAGTCACACCTGTTTTGGGGCGCAGACCTGCCACCTCTTTACCCGCAACAGCCAGCGTGATTGGCAGGTCATCATTTTCTTTGGAGGTGGTAACACCAGCTGGTGTTGAGCGCTGTCCGACATCGATAGCACCACCTTTGGATCAAGGCAACCTAACATGTCCGCCTGCATCTTCCTCACAGGCCGGCAGTTTGCCGGGGACACCCTTATCAACCCCGTCTAAGCACAATAGCCAGCCCTCGGTCCCTCAGATGTGGACAAGTAAAAGACCATTTCCTCCTAGCCATGAGAAAGCTAAGAGGTTGAATTTCACCATCTGCAAGCTCTTGGCTACAGAAATGCTGCCTTTTCCGGCTGGTGGACACAGAGGATTTTCGAGACCTTATGTCCGTCGCAGTGCCCCAGTACCAGATGCCCAGTCGGCACTACTTCTCAAAGAAAGGTGTGCCTGCGCTCCACCAGCATGTCGCACACAACATCACCGCTTCTTTGAGAAACTCTGTGTGTGACAGGGTGCATTTTACCACAGACACTTGGACGAGTAGGCATGGACAGGGGCGTTACATGTCGCTGACTGGGCACTGGGTAACTATGTTGACAGCAGGACAAGGGGCTGCTGTCCAAGTCTTGCCGTCCCCACGAGTTGTGCGTCAATCCTCTTTATGTCAAAGTTCCTCCACTGCTTCTGCCTCCTCAACCTCCTCTCGGTCTTCCACCTGCACCCAAAGCCTGTCTGGTCATGCCACAAGCTTTCTAACTGCGCAGAAGGGATCCTGCACACCTCCTTACTATGCTGGCAGTAGGGCTCAACGTCATCAGGCGGTTTTTACATTGAAATGTCTGGGAAATGTGAGTCACACAGCTGAGGAGTTGTGGTCAGCTCTGGAGAACCAATTTCATGAATGGTTGTCTCCACTGGACCTGAAACCAGGGAAGGCCGTGTGCGACAATGCTGCAAACCTGGGTGCAGCCCTTCGCCGGGGCAATGTCACACACGTGCCTTGTATGGCTCACGTGTTGAACCTGGTTGTCCAGCAATTTTTAGCCCACTATCCCAGACTAGATGGCCTTCTGCAGAGGGCACGGTCGCTGTGTGCTCACTTCCGCCGTTCGCATCCCGCAGCTCAGCGACTTACATCTCTACAGAAGTCGTTGGGCCTGCCACTTCACCGGCTAAAATGCGATGTGCCTACCCGGTGGAATTCAACTCTGCACATGTTGCAGCGACTGTGGCAGCACCGACAAGCCCTGGTGCAATACGTTCTGACGTATAGCCTGGGCCAACGAGATCCAGAGGTGGGGCAAATCACGCTGGAGGAGTGGTCTCAGATCAGGGACCTATGCACCCTTCTGCACAGTTTTGAAATGGCGACGAAGATGTTTAGTGCTGACGCATCCATTATCAGCATGACTATTCCGGTGATTTACATGCTGGAGCACATGTTAAACAGAATTCGGAGTCAGGTGGTGGCACAAGAGGAGGTGGAGGAAGTAGAGGAGGAGGAGTTGTATGCGGAAGGGCTAACATCTGCAAGGTCCAGACGGTCGGCAGCACCAAGGCGGCAGGCATGTGAGGGTGGGGGAGATGGTTTTACCAGGGTGCATGGTAGCAGCCAAACTAGTGAGGAAGGTGCAGGAGCCCAGGAAGAAGTGGAGGACGAACTGATGGAAGACTCATCAGATGAGGGAGACCTTGATCACATTTCTGTTGTGCGAGGTTGGGGGGAGAGGACAGAGGAAGGAAGCATGATTGTTACCTCGCCACCAACACAACAGGGACTTGGTGCTCCTGGATGCGCAACACACATGAGTGCCTTCTTGCTGCACTACCTGCAACATGACCCTCGAATTGTGAGAATTAGAAATAATCCTGACTACTGGGTTGCCACACTGTTAGATCCCCGGTACAAAAGTAAATTTGCCGAAATTATTCCTGCCATAGAAAGGGATGCACGCATGCAGGAGTATCAGCAGAGACTGTTGCAGAATCTTACATGTGCTTTTCCACAAAACACCAGTGGTGCACGTAGTGAATCTCACAGTTCCAACTTGCCAACCGTGGGACCGTCAAGTGTTCAGCACTCAAACCGTAACAGAACCACAGTATCTGCTGGTAACATCAATTTTGCGGAATCATTTCACCACTTTTTTAGCCCATCCTTTGCAAGGCCACAGGAGACAAGAAGTCTGACACATAGTCAACGCCTAGAGACGATGGTACAGGAGTATCTCCAAGTAAACATTGAAGCCATGACTGTGTCACTGGACCCTTGCTCTTTTTGGGCTTCCAATCTGGATAAATGGCCGGAGCTAGCCACTTACGCCTTGGAGATCTTGTCATGCCCCGCAGCCAGCGTTCTGTCTGAACGTGTGTTCAGCGCTGCTGGTGGTGTGCTGACAGATAAGCGCACGCGGCTCTCCACTGATAATGTAGACAGACTCACGTTCATAAAGATGAACAAATCATGGATCCGAAACGACTTTTCTACCCCTGTGTCATCCTGGGGAGAGTAAACGCTTGATGATTGGTTAAAATCACCCTACCAACCGTTTTAAGCTTTCAAATTACTAATCATGTTTATCTGTATCTTGGCTGGAAAATAATTTGGGCTTTGTAGAAGTGTGCAGCACTGATTCTATTAGGCCATCTATAATAAGCTCCACCAGATTTAAAATTACTAATCATGTTTATCTGTATCTTGGCTGGAAAATAATTTGGGCTTTGTAGCAGTGTGCAGCACTGATCCTATTAGGCCATCTATACTAAGCTCCACCAGATTTAAAATTAATAATAATTTTTAGCTGCATCTAGCCCGGAAAATAATTTTGGGGCTCCGAGATGCGCAAGACACATAAGTGCCTTCTTGCTGCACTACCTGCAACATGACCCTCATATTGTCAGAATTCGAAGTAATCATGACTACTGGGTTGCCACACTCTTAGATCCCCCAAACTTTTCGATCAACCTTTTCATTTTAATAAAGACCAAAAAAATGGTCATTTTTGAAATTATAAGCATTAGCAGGTTATTAGAAACTGAAATCAAACAGTTTTCAACTCAAAACTTTATTCTAGGTGATGTTACATTTTCACATAGGACCCCTTGTTCGAAAGGAGCTTCTGAACTCTCTCGTCCATTGAATTTGTCAGGTTTTGGATGGTTTCTGCTTCAATTGTTTTGCATGAGGACAGAATACCCTCCCAGAGCTGTTGCTTAGATGTGAACTGCCTCCCGCCATCATAGACACTCCTTTTGATGACGCTCCAGAGGTTCTGAATGGGGTAGAGGTCAGGGGAGCATGGGGGTCACACCATAAGTTTGTCCCCTTTTATGCCCATATCAGCCAGAGATGCAGATGTTTTATGTGCAGCATGAGATGGTGCATTATCATGCAAAAAAATGATCTTGCTGTGAAATACACGGTTCTTCTTCTTGAACCATGGCAGGAAGTGCTGTTTGAGAAAATCCACATACATTATGGAGTTCATCTTTAGCGCCTTCAGGGATCCTAAAGGGGCCGACAATCTCTCTCCCCATGATTCCAGCCCAAAACATTACTCCACCTCCTCCTTGTTGGCGCTGTAGCCGTGTTTGCGTGGGGTGTCCATCAACCAGCCATCCTCCACTCCATCCATCTGGACCATCGAGCACTGCACGGCACTCATCCGTGAACAAAACAGTTTTGAAATCAGTCTTCATGTAATGTTTGGCCCACTGGAGCCGTTTCTGCTTGTGTGAAGTGGATAGAGGAGGTCGACAGGATGGCGTATGCACAGCTGCAAACCTCTGAAGGACCCTGCATCTTGTTGTTCGGGGGACGTTGGAGGCACCAGCAGCTTCAAAAACTTGTCTGCTGCTATGACAAGGCTTTTTTGCCGCTGCTCTTTTAACCTGACGTAATTGCCTGTAGGAAAGAGTCCTCAATTTGCCCTTATCAGCACGCACACGTGTGTACTGTGAATCAGCTACATACTTCTTGATTGCCAAGACACTTCATCCTGATCATCGCACAATGTTGATTGTAGTCATGCCTTGACCTAAACACTCCACAATTTGTTGCTTCTCAGCAGCCGACACATCCTTTTTCTTTCCCATTTTGGCAGAAAATGTAGGCTGCTTAATAATGTGAGACAGCCTTCTTAAGTAGTCTTGCCTTTCATTGGACACACCTGCCAAACTAATTAGCACAGGTGTCTGCAATTGCTTACAGTGATATAAAGAGCCCTGACACACATCACCATCAATGAGTTTAACTGACAAACAAACAAATTCTTCCCTTATCACTCCTAAACACTTTTTGCATATTAATTTGGAACACAGTGTACATGTGCTTTTCCACAAAACACCAGTGGTTCACGTAGTGAATCTTACAGTTCTAACTTGCCAACCGTGGTCTGTATGGAGTTGTTCAATAAAGAGCCCAAAATTAAGATAACATAGATGGGAGAGGTCTCTATGAATAGGAATTCCTAAGTATTTGATACCCTGTGAGGGCCAGGCAAAGGGAAAGTTGGACTGGATGGAATCCTATATGGATTTGGGGAGGGAGACATCGAGGGCCTCAGACTTCGCTGCATTGATTTTAAAATTTGACCATGTAACAAAGTGATCTATTTCAGCCATAACAGCATGGATGGATATATGTGATTGAGTGATATATACTAGGACATCATCAGCAAATAGAGAGCACTTGTACTCTGTGCCTCCCACCTCAATCCACCTAATATTGGGGTTATGGCGAATTGATGAGAGCAGGTGCTCCATCACTAGGATGTATAAGAGAGGGGACAGAGGACATCCCTGCCTTGTCCCATTGGTGATTGTGAAAGGTGATGAAAATGTTCTGATGCACCCCCTGGGCCTTGGGACACCCGGAGCCGGACCCTTTTTGGTGGATGCTGGTGGTTGTAGTCTTCGTGGTGGCGACCCGGTTCCGTGGCTCAGGGTGGTCAAACCAGTGGCGGAACTGTTTATGTGGTTTTGATGTTTAAATGTCAGACTACGCCACCCGTGGATTGCGGTCAGAGTGAACCGCCGCTGCAGGGCAGACCGCTGAGGCTGGTGTTGTGGGTGCAGCAGAGCGTAGCATAACTCCCCACGGGAGGAGTATAGCCTCAGGGCAGTGTATGCGGAGGATGGGGGTGATGGTGCAGGGCAGCAGCAGTAACGACACGGAGTCAGTGATGCAGTCCACATAAAATGTTACAGCCTCCGGTTTCTAGCTGAGGGTCGTTTCATGCCTCCACTAGTTTCGGGGACCGGTCTCCCCCTTTGGCCTGACCCCTCCACGCAGGTGGATTCGGGCGTGCGGTGGCGACTCGCCCGTCCGCACCCCTGGGATCCCTTCGTTCCTCGTTCCTGGAGCCTTCTCCGCTCCTCTTCCTTCCTTCTCCCTCTTCCAGGCCTGGGCGTCTGTTACTAGGCCCGCCTCCGGAGCAGAGCTCATGCAGAGCCCCTGCTCCCTGCCACTTCTGCTCAGACATCTCTGCACTGAACTAAGATGGTGCCCACCTTTTATACTCCCTTCTCAATGCACCCAGGAACTGCTTCCTCCCTGCTCCTGCACTACAGGGTTCCCCTTCCTCAGTGTTCCCTCCCCCCACTCCAGCCAGGTACAGGGACTGTCGTGCCCATCTCAGAGGCATATTGGTCGCCCTGCCCCACGGCAATGTGGTGTAATGCATGCAGGTGTCGGGTCCTGATCCACACTCCATCCTTACCTGAGAGTGAGATATCACACCTCTGGGTGAGGTGCAATACCTCTGTAGCAATCGAGCCCTCAGGGTGCTACAGTTCCATTTATCTTCAGCCTAGGTGACGTATTGTGATAGAGGGCAGTGATTTTGGCTATAAAAGGTTCCCCTAGACCCCTACCCCAAGCTTTTTAAGAGAATCATATATGGCGTGCCAGGAGACTCTATGGAATGCTTTCTCAGCATCCAACGAGAGTATCTAATTACAAATTTTTAACTGCATCTAGCCCAGGAAATACTTTGTGCCTAGTAGCAGTGTCTGCTAGTCAGCGGATTATCCCGGCTGTTAAGCAAGCTACACCACCTGTAGTTTGGACACTTAATTTTTTCAAAGGAAATGCTTCGGGACCACGGGATACTCAGTGAAGAGCATCAGGAGGCACCCCAAGGCATAGGGGCTGGGACTGGCAGTAGGATGCCTTGCGGTGGATAGCCGAGCTCGATCCTTATAAAAGCTTTTTAACTGCAGCAGCTTTAGTGGACGCTACTGGAGCTGGAATTACGCGGCTGCTGGCATGAGACTTGCCCTCCAATAGATCCTTGTAAATGGATTTAAAGTGTATTCATTCAAATTAGAGAGACAATTTAAATGAAAAAGCTTAGAGCTGCCTCCACCACAGGGGGGCTCGCTCGACCCACCAGCGGACAGGCACCAGTATTGGGAGAGGGGGGCTGGCCGTCAGGGTTCACCGCGGCTCTGGCACAAACCCGGCGACACGGAGGTGGCACGGGCAGGAGCGGACTGAACGTGTCGGCTTCTCACTTTTTGGATTTTAGAAGGGCATGACATGCCTATATCTGTGTCTCCCCCTCCTTTTACTCCTCCACCTCTTTTATTTTCGCATGACTATATGTACTTGTCACTTTTCCATGTGTTAGTTGTGTCTTCTGAGCAGTTTGTCAGCTTTTGGACACCTTTGAAGGTGTTTTCTATGTGTTTCTATGTGTTTTTGTTTGCCTGCCATTGGTTTTAATGGTGTTCGACGAACAGTTCGGCGAACACACGGGTGTTCGACGAACCGAACCAAACTCGAACACTACGGGGGTGGCTCAACACTACTTAGAACCAACTTCAAACAGTGGGTCCAGGGACTATTGATTGCCTCCTTCACGGAATTGATGGTTTGATGGTGAAAGACTAATTTCTCCATCTTTGCCCTGTAGAGGTGCGACTGTTTGTGATGGACTGGGAGTCAAAGGAGACTGTCACAGCAGCACAGATCGCCGATATCTGTGAGGTCAACCGTACACTTGAGGTGTGGAATTCAGCCATTACTAGGTGGAAAAGGGGTATGCCGGCAACCACTACCCGTGCCAGTCGATTATCGCGGGGTCTCGCTTCATCTTCCAGCACCGGGCCTGCTTCTGATAGCTGCTGGTGTCTTACCTGCAACCAGACTGGCCACATTAGTACCACCTGCCCAGAGAGGCAGAGCCGAAACCTTACATCCAATGCCCAGGGGCCTAATTAAGTTGTTCTTTTAGTGGGTGGGGCTGTTGGGAGGGTCTGTGAAAACTTGCAACCGATTATGTGGGCGACACGTTACTGTGGGCTCAAGGACACCGGTGCAGAACAAACCCTCATCTGCCCTGAATTGGTGTTCCCTTAAGACCTTATCCCTGGGAATACCTTGGCTGTCACCAGGATTCGAGGTGTTCACCAACCTTTGCCGCTGGCCTGGGCTTCCCTAGACTGGGATGCCGGGAGGGTTTGAGTGAAGTGGGGGTGCCTAAGAACCTCCCCACAAATGTTTTAATGGTGACCGATCTGGGATGGTTGGTCGTTCAATATGTTTCGGCCACCCCTCCCAGATCGGATGTTTCAAGTAAAACGTTTATAATGTGAATGTCAATGTAGTGCATGATGATGTGTTTCATTATACAGGAGAACTCAGCCATGTCCCGCTGCTGAGTGATGTTTCTGAGGTTACCGTTAAAGGAGTGAGAATCAGTGCTAAGGGCAATATGCACATGGACCATGAGGAAGGTGGCCACGTGCAGCTGGCCAGTGTCACGACAGGCGGTGACATGGTCGGTAGTAGCTGCCCCATGATTAGCACTGCTCCTGAGGTATTAGGGGAGGATGGTGGAAAAGTGTTACAGCCTGTGAAGGTGATGAGACTGTTACCCACAGCATGTGAGGGTGATGGGTAAGTGTTACCAACAGCCTGTAAGGATGATGGAATAGTTTTATCCCTAGCCTATCAGGGTGATGGGAAAGTGGTGCCCACAACCTGTTAGGATGGTGCGAAAGTGTTACCCACAGTCTGTCAGAATGACGGGAAAGTGTTATCCCTAGATACTGACCCAGAACAGGTCCAAGAGGGTTCCAGTGAGGTTGGGTCTCAACATAGCTTCTGAATACCTCTAGCCAGAAGTTTCAGGCGACAGTACACTCAGATGCCATTCTAGAGGCATTGAGGGACCTCGCTGAGGAGTCCACCTTCTCGTCCAAGAAGGAGAGGATATTGTGGGGTACAGAGAGGTTGTGACCGGTGATGGGTTTTGGAGATGATCTGTAAATCGGTCTCCCATGCCATCTCTAAAAGGGGGAGGTGTCATAGATATAATGGTAAAATATGTAAGCCATCTCTTTAGAAGGGACATGTGACCCTCATATTGAACATTGAAGCATGGCTTATTTGTAACTTGGGAACAGAACAAGAGCTAGCACTCTAAGAACAGTACATTTGATACCTTTTCAGCTATGAACTCCTGCTGGGAACAGGTAATTAAAGTGGGTTATCTGCTGAAGAGCAGACATTTAAATCTGGGCTCAGTGTATACAAGAGGATAAGTTTCCTCTCTTCAAAGCCATATTTGGCCAAGAATATCAGACATTAGGGCACCGAAGTCTAGTTATGAATATTGTTTTTTGTGAACAGCATAGGTCCTCTTGTTATGGGAGACATATTTTTTACAAAGTGGCGAATGTAATGCATTTACTTACATCACTGGGCAGCCTGCACAACAACTCAAAATGAATTCCAGACAGATGGAGAATGATATATATGCCATGTTTCCTATCTATGGAAAGCTAAAATCATGGTAGGAAATAGGGAATTAATACCTTCCTGCCTGGGACCTCCAGGTGGGGAGATATTCTGAAAATTAGAAATCTCATAATATTTTGAGACCTAGCCACATCCCATTGACCAGCCCCAGTCTGAGCTCACCCAGTCAGATATGTGGGCGTGACTTTTATCTCATATAGATTTTGAATTATAATCATTGTCAGTCCTGGAAGACACAGCTGTAGTTCTGTACCACTTTCCTAAAAGAAGAGATTTGCTCCGCTAAGATCTGCGCCATTTCCGTGACAGGTTTAGATCTTTTATCGTTTTTATTTTAGGTAATTGTACAGTTGAAACCAGAAGTTTACATACACTACACTGTGCTCCAAATTATTATGCAAATAATATTTTCTCAGATTTTCCCAGATTACCTATATGAATTGCAGTCATTGTAATTTTCCAGTCAAATAACTATTAGAGTACAATTGAAAGGTTTTTGTACAAACTGCCTATGATAACAGTATATTTAAAAAAAAAATAAAAAACTCAATCTGCACTCAAAATGCATGTTCCAAATTATTATGCACAGCAGAGTTTTCAACCTTTTCATTTTAATAAAGAACAAAAAAATGGTCATTTTTGAAATTATAAGCATTAGCAGGTTATTACAAACTGAAATCAAACGGTTTTCAACTCAAAACTTTATTCTAGGTGATGTAACATTTGCACATAGGACCGCTTGTTCGAAAGGAGCTTCTGAACTCTCTCGTCCATTGAATTTTTCAGGTTTTGGATGGTTTCTGCTTCAGTTGTTTTGCATGAGGACAGAATACCCTCCCAGAGCTGTTGCTTAGATGTGAACTGCCTCCCGCCATCATAGACACTCCTTTTGATGATGCTCCAGAGGTTCTCAATGGGGTTGAGGTCAGGGGAGCATGGGTGCCACACCATAAGTTTGTCCCCTTTTATGCCCATAGCAGCCAGAGATGCATATGTGTTATGTGCAGCATGAGACGGGGCATTTTCCCACTGCCATGTAGCGGTGACGAGTGGGGTAATGGGGTGGAGTTCATGTCAGCCTTGTATTGGCGGCTGACATGAAGCCCAGGTTAGTAATGGAGAGACTTCTATAAGACGCCCACATTACTAACCCCGTTGTAAGGTTTTTGACATTTTTTCAATAAAGACATGGCCAGAATAAAGTCTTTATTTTAATAAAATTCCACACGGTTTTAATAATTTATTCAAAAATAAAAAACACTCTATATTCACCTAAAGCCCAGTCCCCGAATCTCTCGTCTCCTGTGAAAAAAACAAAAATAAAAACAACCATATCCCTCACCTGGCCGTCATCATGACGTAATCCCAGTGTCCCACAGCGATCCGGGTCACTTCTACAGCAGTCATATCACTGCTGTAGAAGACGGCACTCTATATACTGAAAGGAGTGTAATCACTCTTGTCAGTGTACATCGCTGTGCTCCAGGAGTGAGGCACTTGAGTTCAAACAGCTGAAGATCAGCTGAGAGCTCCAGTGATCTCACTTACGGCATTAGTGCTTCTGGCGATACACTGTGGGAGCCATAGCGCTCCTGTCAGTGTATCGCCAGCTGCCTGATAGGACGGTCACATCTCCAGATGTGGTTGTGCTATCAGGGACATTAATGTGGGAAACTCGGTATTTGAACTATGGCGGATAGATGAGGATGAGGTTGGTTTATTATTTTACCTTTATTGCAGGGGACAATGGCTTAGGGAATTAGCTGTAAGGTGAGTATATGGTGTTTCTTTATTTTTTACAGGGGATGAGAACATCGGGTTTAAGGTGTAGGTAAGTGGTAGGTGAGTATAATGTGTTTATTATTTAAATCATGATTTATTTATTTTAACTTTGTTTACTTTAACTTTCAGTGCGCGTGTGCCGCTGATGAGAGATTCCTTGCGTAGCGTGTGTTGAGTGACAGCAGGCACTGGATGATGGGACTAGTAGTCCCATCAGCCGGCGCCTGTCACGCACAGTAAGCTTTTAACCGCGGGTGACTGTCACAGCTGTGGGATCATCCTGACTCCTGTCAGCATGATCCCACATCACTGTGACTAGCGATAGCAATCTTGCCCCTAATTTCCCCGCTGTCACCCAGATGAAACCAGGCATGTTCTTGTTCGGGGCCGATTATTGCGCAGAAAGCTCCTTAACCCGAACACGAATCTGAATGTGCCATATTTGTGTAAAATTTGATATTGGCGATCTTTTCCCAAACATATTCGCTCATCTCTACTCTTTATGTCAACAAGATCAGTGAGTCTCATTATACCAAGTAGAGAAGCTTCAGGGACAAAGACCCCGTCTTATACTACCATGCTGGAGGACAGGCCTGAAGTATCCAGCCACAGTGCTCGGATTCTCTCATTTTGGGCTCTATAATTTATTTTACAATAAATCACTTTCTCATAAAGTCTTAATTATGCCAGACGTATTGTTCAGTAGGTCATTGGACATGAGGAGTTGTTCATATGAGCCTGTAGGTTGACTCGTGTTGTATGTTATTTTGTAGAATGAGTGCTAATTAGGTATTGTATGAGCCCTTGCGGTTTACTAGTCTATAGACCTTGGAGGACAAATACGCAGGTTAATTGAACAATCGATGTTTGCTAATTTGTTAAATACCTGCTGATTACATATTGTATCAGCCCCTGTAATTTACTAGAGGACAAATATGCAGGTTAATTGAACAATACTACAAAAATTAGGGATTATCTCCCCCCAATCCTGTGGAAGAATGCTCGGAATGAAAGTTGTGAAAAATAAAAGGGGGCTACCTCTGTTTCCAGAGAGACTCTACAGGGCTGCAGCCAAGGAACCATAGCACCAACTGAGGGAACACAGATCTGCTCCACTGTACCCACAATGATGTTTAGAGAACCCAGGTTGGGACAATCAGATCACCTGGCTACATACCTCACTGTACTCGGTGAGCTGCCTAAGCTTGCTGCTTCCTCCTCTCTGTGGGTGCCTTCCAAAAGCGGGGTGCTACTGGTTGGGTTAGTTGACCCTGGATGCCCTGAAGTCACAGATGTTCTAATTCCCTTTGAGCCAGCACAATGGTAAGACTGTCAATTGCACCATCTTGTGTATTTGCTAGGACGTACTATATTGTGACAGGTAGAAGTAGTGCTGTTGCTTCAAAACATCCAGCAACTAGAAGAGTTAACACAATCACAGGAGACAGGACGTGGTTTGCTTCAGAAGCATGCAGCAACTAGAGTGGTTAACACAATCACAGGAGACAGGGAGTGTTTAGCGGAGCCCCAGGGGGATTGTGGGAATTGCTTACTATTCTGACAGCAACCAAAGGGATGAGTGGTGTGTGATCTGTCTCTCACAGAAGTTCAGACAAGTGAACCATTCCAGTAAAGAGTGAAGCTGGGCAAAGGTCAGAGCTTTCCCGCCCCGTTGTACTGCTAGTTAAGAAGTCTATCAGGCAAGAAGATAAGGACTGGAAGGAATTGTGTCACAGGATTCATCTCCCTCAGCAAACCCTCCCCCTCCTCCATCTCACTGTGCTATAAGGAATGCTGTGTACTGCTGTGCTTTGATAAAGAAGCTGTTGCTGTTTATGAAGCCTGTTCATTTAAAAGACTTGATCTGTAGTGGATGTGCTGTAATATTAAATTCTACTGTTCACCTGTACATGAGGACTCTGTCAAGTGTGTCTGTGGCTGGGAGTCAATACCCCCTTATGACTGAGAAGGCTGCAACTTATGGTCGCCCTGAGTAACGGTTCCCCCAAGATTCCAAGAATTCATGAAACTTGTCTCATCCCTAACTAAACCTAGCGGCATGCACTTTAGATTGGTGGCCTGTACGGAGAGTTCTGAGTGGGAATTAGCGTGTAGAGGGAGAAGAGGCAAAGTGACTGGAAAACAGCAGCATAGCACCTCAGCTCAACTCTGCTACACCAGTTAAAGGGGACCAGCCCTAAAGAAAACTCACTAGCAGCAATGGATGTAGAAAAACAAATGGACAGAATCAGTGAGCTGCTTCTTCAGTTAACCTGTGAAGAATTGAGAGCAGTACCAAAATATATAGAGATGTCAGGAGAACAGATCTCTAAAGCACACACCCACAGACAACTTTTAGCCGCCATTAATGCACAGATGAATTAGCTGGAGGAGAAAGAAGCTGAAGACGTCATGTGGACGTTCCTCCAGGAGCTAACACAGTTTCTAACCAGGTTGAAGATGGAAAATGGAGGGGAGGCGCCAATTACCAAGAGCGGGAACCTCCTTCCGCAGACAGAACTACAGGAATTGAAAGAACAATTCAAAGCCTTAACAGCCCTGCAGAAATCTACCAAAATCTCTGAAAGTGTGACAGACTCTTTGGATTAGATAAATCAGGAAGACAGTGCTCTCCAACACCACAAATCACCATAACGAAAGAGTTCAAGATCCTGGTACAGATTGGAGAGTGTGAGCAGAAAGAGAAACTGTCTTACTGTATATGAACTTGTTGCACCAGATTGAGGCAGGATTACAGAAAGGCTACCAGCCAGATGAGATCTTTGAGGGGGTGGTGAAAGCGATCAGCCCAGGACTGAACCTCTGTAGTATGCTAGAAATGAAAAGTCAATTTAGCCTACCACAGCTGAAGATGATTTTAAAAGGGCACTATAAAGAAGAGAGTACTTCAGAATTGTTTCACCGACTCATTAACATCTCAAAGAACAATAATGAATCACCCCAAAGTTTCTTGTTCAGAGCGATTGAACTTGGGATAGACTGTTGTTTGCGTCCAGAGATGTAGAGGCGGAGAAGTTTAATGTTGGGTTAGTCCAGAAGAAGTTCTTGAGGTCATTGGGAACGGGTTAATCAGCAAAGATATCAAGCTGCAGCTGAAGCAGTACCTAGAAGACCCTGGCATTCTGGACGAAGTCCTAATTGAAAAAAACTATGAGGCAGCTAGTTTGGAGTCAGAGAGCGAACAGGAGTTAAAGAAAGGCTCTGCTCCTAAAACCACCAAAATGAGTCAGCTGAAATTGGAGACCTCTGGTTGCCAGTCTGAAGATAATCATGGAGACCCTCCAGTACCACCGCTGAAAGTGAACCTAAAACCACCAACAAAAGGGAAGACAGCCAGCGCTGACTGGGAAGAAGTAATAGGAGAACTGAGAGCTAAGTTGATTGAGGTGAAAAAGTTGCTTCTTTCCAGGCCAGAATCTGTATCTCTCAGATCCAGGAGTGGGTTCCAAAACAGAAGATACCCAACTTGTGAGGCGTACCGTTCATCAAATCAGAGTGCGGTATGTGTCCACTGTTTAAGATGAGGAAGGACATTTTGCCAAGGAATGCCAATTATCACGGTCCTTTGGGTTAAAATACAGGAGGTTGCCAGTGCGGGGCGACTGGTAACCGCGACACGGAGGAGGCCCCAGAAGCAAATCCAAATCCCACCAAACCCCAGAACGGCGCATGAGGTAAAACAGCAGCACTATCCCCAAGTGTGTTCCCATCTACAACAGCTGCAAGAGAAACAGGGGCATCAGTTACTTAATGCCCAGTGCGGAGGTCAAACGATGCACTCCTGGGAGGAGAATTCCTCGGTCAGTAAAGATAGCCTCATCAGTCTAATCGGTGAAAGGTGTTTTATACAGTGCCAGCTAGATATACTCCTGGTAAAACCACTGTGGGACGCAGGGGCCCAAGCGAGCCATTTAAATGAAGAATGGAGAAGGTGCTACCTGCCGCATACCTGTCTCCGGTTGATAAAAGAACTCTTAGTGGAACTCCACAGCAAAGCCGTCAACCAGACGTATTCCTTTCATAGGCTGGGTAGAAGTGATTTTCCAACTCAGGGCCACGAAGAACAGCAACACCATCGAGCTTTTGGTACCTTTTCTCGTGACCAGTGATCAGAACGTGGCAAAGGATCCTATCCTTGGTTATAATGTCATCAGTGAGGTCATCATGAAACACAAGTCAGGGACGCTGGTGGTGGATGCAATCACCATATCGTTCGCTATACCCAACGCCGTGGCAGAAAACGTGATTCATAGAGTAAAGAAAGCACAGAATACAATGGACCTAAAAGAAGTCAAGGTAGGCCTATGCTCAATCATCATCCCTGCAAATCAAATCGTGTGGGTAAGGTGCGAAGTCCGGGTAGAACTGGGATGAAAATTCCAGAAGAGACTGTTCATGCTAAAAGACTCCTCAGAACTTCCAGAAGGCCTGGTTCTAGGTGAGACGGTGCTTATGATTCCGACTGGTGGTTTTGCTTGAGTGACCATACCGGTGATGAATACCACGAAACATGAAATTAGACTGGATACAAAGACTGTGTTAGGTAACATCGAAACCATTAAAGTGGTATATCCAGCCAGTGTGAGACCAGCCTCTGGGTCTACTGTGAATTCAGTCTCCCCACCAAGGAACAGGAGTTGCCCAGGGGTGGAAATTGTGTGACCCAACTCGGGGTCCTGGGGTCCCCCAGTACCCCTGGAACACTTGCATAATGAAGATCTAGCGGTAGCAAAGCAGATGCTGAGAGAAGAGTGTCATGCATTCTCCAAAGATGACTCTGATATAGGCTGTATCCCGTCTTTGCATTTGAAAATCAATTTGAAAAGCACGACCCCAGTGACCAAAAGTTACATGTCTGTGCCGAAACCAATACAACGTGAAGTGAAAGAGTATTTACAAGATGTAATCAACAGAGGTTGGGTCCAAAAGTCAAAGTCGTCTTATTCCTCTCCTACTGTCTGTGTTAGGAAGAAGGACGGTACATTGAGACTCTGTTGTGATTACCGGGAACTAAACTGAAAGTCAGTACCCTATCGACACCTGATACGAAAGATCCAAGATATGCTGGATAGCCTATCAGGAAGTACCTGGTTCTCTGTCCTCGATCAGGGTAAAGTATACCACCAAGGGTTTGTCGAAGAGTCCAGTACACCCTTTAACAGCATTTATCACACCGTGGGGATTATATGAGTGGATCCGCATACCGTTTGGGCTCAGTTCAGCTCCAGCAGAATTACAGAAGATCATGGAAACTTGTTTAGAAGGTTTGAGGGAATATATCTGCCAGTCGTACTTGGATGACAATGTGGTTGGTGCACAACAAAACCTTCCGGGAGCATGTTGAACACTTGAGGACCGTACTCCAGTGGTATCAACAACACGGAGTTAAGTTGACCCCAAAGAAGTGTGAACTGTTCAAAAGGCAAGTTCAATTCCTAGGGAAAATTGTGTTTGGAGAAGAATATACCATGGACCCAGCAGAAATTGCTCCGGTATTGGCCTTAAAAGTCAAGAGGTCCTCTACTGTCATGGAGTTGAGGCAGATCTTTGGATTCCTCCCCTACTATCGTACTTACATCCGGAATTTCTCCAGGATTGCCGCCCCACTATACTTCCTCTTGTGGGGGACCACATAGTCAACAACACCCTTGGAGAAAAAGAAGAACGCGGGCAGGACCGGGCCTTAAAGAAACAACGCCGTTTCGTCCCCGCAGTCCATTCTCTGGACATCAGACCACCAGGAGGTATTGGAAGAACTAGTGGATTACCTGGTAAAGCCACCCATATTGGGATATCCTGATTTCAACTTACCATTTGTTCTTCATTGTGATGCTTCTCAAGTTGGACAGGGAGCCGCCCTGCTTCAGCATCAAGATGGAAAATTGAGTCATCAGTTATGGTTCCAGAACATTGACAGACACCGAGAAGAATTACCATCTACATTCCGGAAAATTGGAGTTCCTGGCATTGAAATGGGCTATCTGTGAATGATTTAGAGATTATCTCTATTACAGCAAAGAGTTTGAGATATACACTGGCAGCAACCCTTTGACCTATGTTCTCACTACAGCCAAACTGAATGCGATGGGTCAGAGATGGGTAGCTGAACTAGCTGACTTTAATTTCACTATCAAGTACAGGCCAGGAAAATGCAACACGGATGCTGAGGGATTGTCGAAAATGCCATTAGAACCTGAGGAGTTCATGCAAGAATGCTTGGAGGAAGTCAGTCTGGAAGCAATTGAGAGCGCTACCCTTGCAGTGCAAGCTCATCAAAAGGAAGACACACCATTGTGGTGTCCATTGACGTTGGAAACCACCGTAAAAGTGAAAGAACAAGGTCACCCCCTGTCCATTCAACAACTACCAAAAGGAACAATCTGTAGAGAATAGTAGGAGGATCAGATAATTGGCAGGAAACTACCTTATGTGGACCAAAATCGGTTTCCAAGTAAATGGGAGAGAGATAATGAATCACCAGCAGTATGTGTTTTAGTTAATGAATGGACGAAGCTCTACCTCAGTGAAGACGGTATCCTGTATCGTGAAGGAGGACAAAACCGGCAGTTGGTATTACCCAGAGTATTCTGTAGGTTGATCTTCAAAGAGCTCCATGAAAACATGGGAGACCTGAGAGTGGAAAGGACAACTAACTTGATCCGTGAACGTTTCTTCTGGCCACACATTCATAGAGATATTGAGAGGTACTTGACCAGGGAGTGTGGGTGTCTGAAAGATAAACATCCCAACACATCAACCCGGGCACCAATGGGCAACATCCAAACTACGTATCCGTTTGAGATGGTCTCAACAGACTTTCTACATCTCGAGACGTGCAAGGGTAGTTACAAATACATATTGGTGGTGATGGACCATTTTACTTGATTTCCCCAAGAATATGCCACCACCAATAAAGCTGGTCGAATACCCGGCAGAGAAGATCTTCAATGATTTTGCTTTGAGGTTTGGGTTCCCTACGAGGTTACACCACGACCAAGGAAGATAATTAGAGAACCAGCTCTTTGCCAAGATAGGAAAGTACTGTAGAATTGGGAGATCCCACACAACGCCCTATCACCCAGATGGCAATGGACAAGTGGAACGTTTTAACCAGACATTATTGTCAATGTTGCGCACTTTAACAGCTGACGAGAAGAAAGACTGGAAAAGTTCTCTGTCAAAAGTGGTACATGCCTATAACTGTACAAAGAGTGATGTAATGGATTACTCACCCTTCTTCCTATTGTATGGATGATCGCTAAGACTGCCAATTGACATCATGTTCGATACTCCGGTGTCAGAGACTTACAGAACGTATCCAGTGTACGTTTGGAAATGGAAGGAAAGGATGGCAGAGGCATACAACATAGCATCCAAAGTGGTTACGCAAGGACAGAGCAAGAGTAAGGAGTACTATGATCTAAAATGTTATGGAGCAGTATTTGCACCGGAAGGCGGGTGCTAGTCAAGAAAATACGTGAGAAAGGCGGTCCAGGAAAACTTTGTTCGTACTGCGAAGACAAGGTGTATGTGGTTGTAAAGAGGAAAGCCGATGACAGTCTAGTGTATGAAATCTGATTGGAAAGAGGGGACAAGAAAACCAGAATAGTCCATCAGAATTTATTACTACTCTGTGATTATCTCCTACCACAACAAGACTTCCCAGAAGCAGACCGACATCGACCTAGATCGACTAAGGGACCACCACAGACTGAAGCTCCGAAGGTGGATAGTGACCTTGAAAGTTCTGATCAGTAAGAGCACACCGTTGTATTTCTCGGACCAGCAAGGAGAGGGACGTACCATCCTCAAAAGAGTAAACTAAGTCCCGAGGCTCCAGAGTTTGTACCAAGGAGTACAGATAAAGTCCAATTCATATCTGATGATTGAATACCGGTCACTGAAGAGACCGATCGACACTTAGGAGTAGCAGAATTACCAGACCAGGTGGAAACAGACGACTCAAAAGTAGTACAGGAACTTACAGAGGCAGTCCCAAGATCATCTGAGGGAGTACGAGAAATGAGTGCGGCAGAAGAAACTCCTGTAACCGAAGAACCCATGGTATCTGAAGAACAACCCTTCAGGAGGATGTTGACTCAAGAAATGAGGAGGCCCGTGATGTTGACGTACGAGAAACTTGGAGAGCCGAGTCAAGTGCAAAGGATTGTCGACTGGAAACAGGTATCTCTACCTGCAGATCAGGTAAGCCCACTTGAGTGGTATTTACCACCGAGAGACCGTATGGACCATGTTACCTGGTGGAAAGACTTGTTTTAGCTTAGTGAGAGACAAAGATGGTTGAAGACGTACGAAAAGCTCCAGCGGAAAACATGCTGATTGTTTTGTGTTTATTGTTTATTTCTTATAGGAGTCCTACAAGAAAAAGGTTGTAAGAATAGGTTGTCATCAATGTTTATAAATGTTATACCAATTTGACAATGGCAAATTTATATATATAGTTACTAAGCTTTCACCACTGTCTCAGAATTGGTCAGATTGACCAAGTAAGACGAATGTCGAGAAAGACATTCAAAAAGGAGGGAAGAGTGTGACATTGAGAAGTACAGAAGTAATGCTATTGCTTCCAAAGCATTCTGCAACTGTTACAAATAACACAAGCACAGGAGACAGGAAGTGTTGTGCTTCAGAAGCATCCAGCAACTAGAGGAGTTAACACAGTCACAGGACACAGAGTGTTTTAGCAGAGCCCCAGGGGGATTGTGGGGAACTTGATATTGTAGTCTGGCTGGAGCCGAAGAGAAAGGTGGTGGGTTATCTGGATCTGACACAAAGCAACTGAACAGGTTTCAGATCAGGAGAGAAACTAAACACAGGTCAGATAAACTCCCTGAACTAACAGTGCAGAGTATTATTGGGCAGGAAGATAAGGACTGGAAGGAATTGTGTCACAGGGATCATCTCCCTCATCAACCCCCCCTCCATCTCCATGCAGGATAAAGAATGCTGTGTACTATTGTGTCCTTGTGAAGGATAAGCCTGTGGTTGTGTATGCATAGAAGTGTGCTGCTAAGAGATCTAATCTATGCTGAATTATGCTACTGAAGAGACTGTAATGCTGTGCCTTGTAAAGAAACTACTGTATTGTTACTGGAGCCGGTTGCTCAAGAGACTCAGACTGTACTGTAATGAAGATTGTTGCTGTAATATCCCTGAATTGCACTGGCCGTGCTTCAGATTAAATTCCACTGTTAAACTGTTGAAAAAGACTCTTGTCAGATGTGTCTGGTCAGCAACTGAATCTATTGTGTGCCTGAGAGAAGCTGCAGCCTATGGTCGCCCTGAGTAACGGTTCCCCCAGGATTCCGAAGAATTCCTGAAATCTGTCTCTCCCTATCTGATCCTAGCGGCATACGTGTAACAGACCCACACACCCCGACCATAAAGATCTGTTTATAAATGGCGGATACAAATAGCTCCATTGTCAGCTACCATGTCCTCTCTTAATAAACCGCCAGATTTTACTTTTGACAGGGCAACCAGCTCGTGCACCCATAATGCCCCGAAAAACGCTAGACAGATAGCTGGACTGCTTAAGGTTGTGTTGAAATATCGGAACAAATAGTTCTTGCCATCATGACTAAACACACCAATAAGTGATAAGAAATGGTTGACTACATTCTCTTCGAATATGTTACTTCTTCCAGCCACTCAATGCTTGACAAATGATTAATACTTTTGTAATTTGAAAACTAATACCAGCCAGCCTTCATTAGGCAACTGAATATGAAATCCCCACAGACTTACAGTGAAGCAAGTATTGCATAACGTTGTTCAAGAGTCCAGTTTGATCTAACTGCCCATACTTTGCACCAGATATTATGCACCACTCACTCCATGCTTTGCCATAGCTGTTCTATGCTGCAGGAGCTACAGAAGATCAGAAAAAATAAATCATACATTTACCAGTATATGCCACAGCCATGGAGAGCATAAACTGCCTTCTTTGGATGCCTCTTGCATGAGTTGTCAAAATTCCTGCCAACCAAAACACGAGAGAACATCAGCGTAAACTTTTTCAACTCCTGGTACGTGACGAGACCTATAACAAATGTTATATTGCAAACAGTGAAGGACCAGGTGTCTAAGTAACACCAGTATTGGCAAAGAGGATGAGGTAATAATATTAATTCAGTGTTCAACGCTCAAATTGTCGATCCAGAAGCAGACTTTTTTGTTTTTAAACTCAGAACCCCAAAGTTCTACTGCTAATACTAAGGGAAATCATTTTAAAAAAGTGAGGGTCTTAAAAAGCCTTCATCAAACCATGTTTTATGCCACCTAGCCACACACGATTCAGAACCATAAATAGCACCAAACCTCATCGAACCGGATGCGTAGAATAACTTGCAGTTTGGTACGTCTGCTGACTGACAACAGGTATAACCATTGTAGTTACTGTGGAAAGAAATACACTGCCCAGATCGTTCTTAATGAGTTTTTTAATCATATATGATGCTCAGGTCTTACGACTCCTTGTGTGGATAAGGATACACAGCAAGAAAAAACTCCACCCATTGGCATCACATTACATGCAAAGACCAGAAAACCAAGAAGTGATAACATTGTTTTATGATTACTTTAGAAACCGAGCAAAAACTCTGAATTAAATTTATAAGCTTTTCAAGCTTGTCATTCAGCAACCTAAAAACCATCTCTTCTGAGTCCAATTCTATGTCTTAAAAAGACAACTGACATGTAAGGCCAATGATTTTTTTCAGCTAGAAGGGGAACCCCAAACTGTTGCATTAAGTAGCGGAAATAATTAGGAGAAACTAGCATTGGTTACTGCTCCTCAGGGTAACAAATAAAAAATCATCTAGGTAATGAAAGATTGACCTAGAGGAGGTCTCTGTCACGCTGTCTCTGTAAACTGGAGGTAGGGGGCCTAAGCTGACCCTAAGCTGGGGCCCTGACTAATCCCTCAACCTGGAGGTACTGTTAAAGGTACAGAGGTCCAGGCCGCCAGCGTAACCCCTACCTCCTGAAGATCCCTGCACCTCAGTAATCTAGTCCTGAGAAGGACCCCGATCACAACCAAAGGGAACAAGAAATAATATGCCCAAACACAGTATTTAGACGAACGAGACAGTACAAGGGAAAAACCAAAACCACCTTGCATACAAACAACTTCTCAACTACAACAGAGGGAAAACCAACGGGAAAGGAGATAAATGATAAAGCGAGGAAAGGGAAAAAACACTTCCAAATACACTTATCTCAGCAACTCCAAACACCACGATCCGCTCTGTCAGTCTGAATGAAATGCTTTCACCGACACCTCCCAAACAGACCAGCAGGTATATGAAGGAGTCTCACTACAGAAGTATTGATTGCAGCTGGGCGAGGCTGGACCTCATCTAGCCCAGAGAGAGAGAGAGAATTAACTCCCTCACTGCCGAGAAACACAAAGCACCAACAAGTCAGCTGCGAGAAGTCAGGCTGTGTACTCGTGACGATCTTCGTGGCAACACACCCGTGACAGTACCCCCCCTTCTACGAGGGGCCTCCGGACCCTCAGGGCCAGGTTTATCCGGGTGAGTCGTGTGGAAGGCCCGAACTAATCGGTCTGCGTTAATATCCGACGCAGGAACCCACATCCTCTCCTCAGGACCATACCCCTTCCAATGAACCAGGTACTGAAGGGACCGGCGATTAAAGCGTGAATCAATGACCCTCGATACCTGGAACTCCAAGTTACCATTGACAACCACTGGAGGGGGAGGTAAAAGTGACGGTACCACCGGCGCCACATACCTCTTAAGCAATGATCTGTGAAACACGTTGTGAATTTTAAACGTAGGGGGGAGGTCAAGACGGAATGCCACCGGATTAATAATAGAACTGATTCTGTACGGCCCGATGAACCTGGGACCCAGTTTCCAGGAGGGAACCTTAAGTTTTATATTCCTGGTAGACAACCATACCCGATCGTTCACACTTAGGTCCGGACCAGACACTCTCCTCCTATCAGCCATACGTTTGTATCGGTTCCCCATAGTATTCAGATTCTTCAGCACCCCTCTCCATACTGAAGCGAGTGATGAGGAAAATCGTTCCTCCTCAGGAACCCCCGAAGAGCCCCCCCCACTGAAAGTACAAAACTGGGGGTGAAAACCATATGCCCCAAAAAACGGGGACTTGCCAGTGGACTCGCTCCGCCTATTATTAAGAGCAAACTCTGCCAGAGGTAAGAAAGAAGCCCAGTCCTCCTGGTTCTCTGACACAAAACACCGGAGATATGTCTCCAAGCTCTGGTTCATACGTTCCGTCTGACCATTGGTCTGAGGATGAAAAGCCGATGAGAATGACAAATGCATCCCCCGGCGTGCACAAAACGCCTTCCAGAACTTAGACACAAACTGAGACCCCCGATCAGACACCACCTCGGAGGGTACCCCGTGAAGCCTCACAATCTCCCCAATGAACACCTGCGCAAGAGTTTTAGCATTAGGGAGAGCCGGAAGAGCGATAAAATGTGCCATCTTGCTGAACCTGTCCACTACAACGAGTATGACCGTTTTACCCGAAGACGGAGGGAGGTCCGTAATAAAGTCCATAGACAGATGAGTCCAAGGACGCTCCGGGATCTTCAAAGGTAAGAGGGCCCCAGACGGACGGGTATGTGAGGTCTTAGAGCGCGCACAAACCCCACAGGACGCGACAAAAGTTACCACCTCCTTATGTAAATTAGGCCACCAAAACCGACGCGAGAGGAGATCCACAGTTGCTTTACTCCCCGGGTGTCCTGCAAAAACTGAGTTATGGTGTGCCTCGATCACCTTTTGTCGCAACTGATCTGGAACAAACAATCTCCCTGGAGGTCCAACAGGGGCGTCCCCCTGAGCCTCCAATACCTCCTCCTCCAGCTCAGAGCATACTGCCGAAACCACCACCCCCTCCTGAAGGATAGGAATCGGGTCGTCCGTATTCCCGGCCCCCGGGAAACTACGAGATAAGGCATCCGCCTTTACATTTTTTGACCCAGGACGATATGTAACGACAAAATTAAACCTGGTAAAAAACAATGACCACCTAGCTTGTCTGGGATTCAGACGTTTCGCGGACTCCAGATATAGCAGGTTCTTGTGATCGGTGATGACGGTGACCGGATGAACTGCCCCCTCCAGAAAATGGCGCCACTCCTCAAAAGCTAACTTAATGGCCAAGAGTTCCCTATTGCCGACATCGTAATTCCTCTCAGCGGACGACAATTTTTTAGAGAAAAAGGCGCACGGATGCCACTTACCAGGGGACGAACCCTGTGACAATACTGCTCCCACCCCTACCTCGGAAGCGTCTACCTCTACAATGAATGGCTGAGACGCATCAGGTTGAATGAGTATGGGCGCCGAGGCAAAACATTTTTTCAAAGAGGAGAATGCTTGACAAGCCTTGTCAGACCACCTAGAAAAATCCGTCCCCTTTTTAGTCATGTCAGTGAGAGGCTTAACCATGGACGAGAAATTACGAATGAACTTTCGGTAATAATTAGCAAACCCCAGGAAACGTTGTAGTGCCTTAAGATTCTCTGGCCGATCCCACTCAAGAACTGCCCGCACTTTCCCAGGGTCCATACGAAAACCGGACGCTGAAACCAGGAAGCCTAAAAACTGGAGTTCCTGTACGGCGAACACACACTTTTCCCACTTGGCATACAGTTTATTATCCCGCAAGATCTGTAACACCTGCCTAACGTGCTCCTGATGAGACACCAGATCCGGCGAGTAAATTAGGATATCATCCAGATATATGACAACAAACTGTCCCACCAAGCGGCGAAAAATGTCATTAACAAAGTGTTGGAACACCGCCGGGGCATTAGTCAGACCAAATGGCATGACAAGGTTCTCATAATGCCCCTCCGGAGTGTTAAACGCCGTCTTCCACTCATCCCCCTCCTTCATCCTAATCAGATTGTACGCCCCCGTGAGATCCAACTTAGAAAACCATTTGGCGCCCACGATCTGATTAAAGAGATCGGGAATAAGTGGGAGCGGATACGGATCTCGGACCGTAATCCGATTAAGTTCACGGAAATCCAGGCAAGGGCGTAGGCCTCCATCTTTCTTCTTAACAAAGAAGAACCCCGCAGCCACCGGAGAAGATGAAGGTCTAATATGCCCCTTAGCCAGACTTTCTGAGATATAATCCTTCATGGCCTGCCTCTCAGGACCAGAAAGGTTATACAACCTAGCTTTAGGTAACTTGGCCTCAGGGAGCAGTTTTACAGAACAGTCATACACGCGATGAGGAGGTAGTTCCTGACACCCTTTCTCCGAGAATACATCCTCAAAGTCCGCCAGAAATGGAGGTAAGACCCAAGGAGTAACCGCACCAATGACCGTGTTCATGCAGTTTTTATTACAGAATTTACTCCATTGGCTTATCTCCCTGGTTTGCCAATTAATAACCGGGTTATGCTTAGCTAACCAAGGAAGGCCCAACACAATAGGAGTGGGAAGACCCTCCAACACGTAGCAAGACAACAGTTCTTTATGTATTGCCCCCACTTGAAGTTTTACGTCATGCACAACTTGCAAAAAACTTCCCTGCCCGAGAGGCCTGGCATCGATCGAGAATATGGGGATGGGTTTAGCCAACTCACTCAACCGCATACCTTGAACCCGGGCAAACCGAGCATCAACCAGATTAGCCCCGGCCCCACTATCCAGAAGAACAGATATCCTCTCAGTTCTCGTACCCACCACCACCTCCGCCGGTACGAGAAACTGAGACGAACCTAGGGACGAAATACCTACTCCCAGATTGCCGTCCACCACACAACCTGGGATCAACAGTTTTCCGACGACTCTTCACTCTGCAAGGGACGGGATGGACACCCCCCAATAAAATGTCCCTTTCTCCCGCAGAAGAAACACCTTCCTGCCTTATGGCGCACCACCGGTCCCCTCCCCCGAAATGATGTCCCTCCTAATTGCATAGGCTCCTCTGGACTGACCAGGGGAACCACCATATGAGGGGACCTTGTAGGAGGTGGAGTCATCACAGGGGGTAGAGTTATCCCGCACCTCTCCCGAAGCCGTCTGTCCACGCGAATAGCGAGGGCCATAGCGGCTTCCAGAGACACGGGAGAGTCATACTGTGCCAACACATCCTGTAATTTGTCGGATAAACCATGACAAAACTGGCTCCTAAGAGCCGGGTCATTCCACTGGGTGTCCGTGGCCCACCTACGGAACTCCGAACAGAATTCCTCCGCCGGACGATCTCCCTGCTGGATCCTACGTAACTTAGACTCAGCAAGGGAGATCCGATCTGGGTCATCATATACGAGTCCCAGGGCAGCGAAAAACCTATCCACTGACTGGAGAGCCGGGGAACCCGGGGGAAGAGAGAACGCCCAAGATTGTGGGTCCCCATGTAGGAGCGAGATGACAATTCCCACCCTTTGTTCTTCACTCCCCGATGACCGAGGCCGCAGCCGAAAGTACAATTTACATGCCTCCCGGAAAACAAAAAACTTGTCCCGCCCCCCAGTGAACCTATCAGGGAGAGCTACTTTAGGTTCTGGTCCGGCTTGCTCCTGAGGATGCCAAACCTTGGACCTAACGTCCGCCAGCTCCATGGACAAACTCTGCAATTGCCGAGCTAGACCGGCTACTGGATCCATAGTAGCTGGAGAAAAACTAAGTGGGTCGGTGAAAATGTCACGCTGTCTCTGTAAACTGGAGGTAGGGGGCCTAAGCTGACCCTAAGCTGGGGCCCTGACTAATCCCTCAACCTGGAGGTACTGTTAAAGGTACAGAGGTCCAGGCCGCCAGCGTAACCCCTACCTCCTGAAGATCCCTGCACCTCAGTAATCTAGTCCTGAGAAGGACCCCGATCACAACCAAAGGGAACAAGAAATAATATGCCCAAACACAGTATTTAGACGAACGAGACAGTACAAGGGAAA
Organism: Phyllobates terribilis; assembly: GCF_046119375.1. NCBI lineage: Eukaryota > Metazoa > Chordata > Amphibia > Anura > Dendrobatidae > Phyllobates > Phyllobates terribilis. The sequence goes on from NW_027362765.1 coordinate 28,337,455, forward strand.
AACCAAAACCACCTTGCATACAAACAACTTCTCAACTACAACAGAGGGAAAACCAACGGGAAAGGAGATAAATGATAAAGCGAGGAAAGGGAAAAAACACTTCCAAATACACTTATCTCAGCAACTCCAAACACCACGATCCGCTCTGTCAGTCTGAATGAAATGCTTTCACCGACACCTCCCAAACAGACCAGCAGGTATATGAAGGAGTCTCACTACAGAAGTATTGATTGCAGCTGGGCGAGGCTGGACCTCATCTAGCCCAGAGAGAGAGAGAGAATTAACTCCCTCACTGCCGAGAAACACAAAGCACCAACAAGTCAGCTGCGAGAAGTCAGGCTGTGTACTCGTGACGATCTTCGTGGCAACACACCCGTGACAGTCTCATGTCGCACTACCCACTCCATGAAGAAGCTGAAAATTTCAAAATAATGACACGATATAGAACAAACCATGGGCAATCAGGTGTCATAGTAAATAAGGCCATTTAAGCAACAACTCAACAGATGGTAGCAGATGAGATGTACCAGAAGTCTGATTCAATGTCAGACTTCGTTATAAGTGCTCATTGTCCTGTGTCGTGGACTAAGGAAATAATCCTGTCAAAAGAGACATAAGAAACCAATGCCTGTTCCTTGGAGATACCATCGTTCACTGATTTCCCCTTGGGGTGAGAAAGGTGGTGTATCTAGTGAAATTTATCTTGATCTTTTTTATGAACAATACCCAATAGGTGGGTATCATAGTCGAGAAAGGAGGGGAAAGAAAAGCACCTACTATTCTGTCCAACAAGGTCTCCTTTTCAATTTTTTCTCCAATGGTTGGGTTCTTGATGGCTGATTTTAAAGTTTTTTGAGAGAGCAGGCTCGCTGGAATAATAAAATGGGATGAAAAAAACAAAACATAACTGTGAAGCTGCCTTTTTATTGGGGTACTGGTCTATCCATGGGGAAATCGTGACCACGCTCATTGTGGTCTTTTCCTTCAAGGGTCCCCACTGGCCTGCTGGCTGCTTTTCCTGACTTTTACCCAGCGAGCTGCTGGGTAATGTCCGTCATACACCAAGCATTTGTGTTTATATTATTAAAGGAAAAATGTGGCAACAGTATAAGAATCAAATTTAGCAAAAAATAATTTTTACAAACGTTATTGAAATATAAATTCTAAAATCAGTGAAATGCAAATAATTCCAGAACCCCAGGGTGGTCAGTATAGAACAGAGTAATCAAATAATAATCAATTATATGTAAACATACAGTGCTGGCCAAAAGTAGTGGCACCCCTGCAATTCTGTCAGATAATACTCAGTTTCTTCCTGAAAATGATTGCAATCACAAATTCTTTGGTATTATTCTCTTCATTTAATTTGCTTGCAAGGAAAAAACACAAAAGAGAATGAAGCAAAAATCAAATCATTGATCATTTCACAGAAAACTCCAAAAAAGGGCCGGACAAAAGTATTGGCACCCTCAGCCTAATACTTGGTTGCACAACCTTTAGCCAAAATAACTGCGAACAACCGCTTCCGGTAACCATCAATGAGTTTCTTACAATGCTCTGCTGGAATTGTAGACCATTATTCTTTGGCAAACTGCTCCAGGTCCCTGATATTTGAAGGGTGCCTTCTCCAAACTGCCATTTTGAGATCTCTCCACAGGTGTTCTATGGGATTCAGGTCTGGACTCATTGCTGGCCACCTTAGAAGTCTCCAGTGCTTTCTCTAAAACCATTTTATAGTGCTTTTGGAAGTGTGTTTTGGGTCATTGTCCTGCTGGAAGACCCATGACCTCTGAGGGAGACCCAGCTTTCTCACACTGGGCCCTACATTATGCTGCAAAATTTGTTGGTAGTCTTCAGACTTCATAATGTCATGCACACGGTCAAGCAGTCCAATGCCAGAGGCAGCAAAGCAACCCCAAAACATCAGGGAACCTTCGCCATGTTTGACTGTAGGGACCGTGTTCTTTTCTTTGAATGCCTCTTTTTTTCCCTGTACACTCTATGTTGATGCTTTTTCCCAAAAAGCTCTACTTTTGTCTCATCTGACCAGAGAACATTCTTCCAAAACGTTTTAGGCTTTCTCAGGTAAGTTTTGGCAAACTCCAGCCTGGCTTTTTTATGTCTCGGGGTAAGAAGTGGGTTCTTCCTGGGTATCCTACCATACAGTCCCTTTTCATTCAGACGCCGACGGATAGTACGGGTTGACACTATTGTACCCTCGGACTGCAGGGCAGCTTGAACTTGTTGGGATGTTAGTCGAGGTTCTTTATCCACCATCCGCACAATCTTGCGTTGAAACCTCTCGTCAATATTTCTTTTCCGTCCACATCTAGGGAGGTTAGCCACAGTGCCATGGTCTTTAAACTTCTTGATGACACTGCGCACGGAAGACACAGGAACATTCAGGTCTTTGGAGATGGACTTGTAGCCTTGAGATTGCTCATGCTTCCTCACAATTTGGTTTCTCAAGTCCTCAGACAGTTCTTTGGTCTTCTTTCTTTTCTCCATGTTCAATGTGGTACACACAAGGACACAGGACAGAGGTTGAGTCAACTTTAATCCATGTTAACTGGCTGCAAGTGTGATTTAGTTATTGCCAACACCTGTTGGGTGCCACAGGTAAGTTACAGGTGCTGTTAATTACACGAATTAGAGAAGCATCACATGATTTTTCAAAGGGTGTCAATACTTTTGTCCACCTCCTTTTTTAGGTTTGGTGTGGAATTATATCCAATTTGGCTTTAGGACAATTCTTTTTGTGTTTTTTTTCATTGAAGACAAATTAAATGAAGAGAATAATACCAAAGAATTTGTGATTGCAATCATTTTCAGGAAGAAACTGAGTATTATCTGACAGAATTGCAGGGGTGCCAATACTTTTGGCCAGCACTGTAGATGTATAAAAAGGTGTCTATATTTGCATAGACACATGTATTCACATCTATGTTCATGTAACATTGATTATATATATTTTATATTTAACTTTATATTTTGTTCTATACTGACTACCATTGGGTTCCTCACTGTGGCTCACCCACCTATTTTAAGCTTTTGTCTGTATTGCCAAAATTATTTGCATTTCACTGTTTTTAGTACTTATATTTCAATAAAGTTTGTAAAAATTCTTTTTGTTAATTTTGATTCTTCTTAGTCCTTGCACACGTTTCCTTTTTTGGTTAATATTTGCTACATTGGTGTGGCCTCCACGTGCCTGTATGACCTCCCTACAATGCCTGGGCATGCTCCTGATGAGGTTGCGGATGGTCTCCTGTGGGATCTCCTCCCAGACCTGGACTAAATCATCTGCCAACTCCTGAACAGTCTGTGGTGCAACGTGATGTTGGTGGATGAAGCGAGACATGATGTCCCAAATGTGCTCAATCGGATTCAGGTCTGGGGAACGGGCGGGCCAGTCCATAGCTTCATTGCCTTCATCTTGCAGTAACTGCTGACACACTCCAGCCACATAAGGTCTGGCGTTGTCCTGCATTAGGAGGAACCCAGGGCCGACCGCACCAGCATATGGTCTCACAACGGGTCTGAGGATCTCATCTTGGTACCTAATGGCAGTCAGGCTACCTCTGGCGAGCACATGGAGGGCTGTGCGGCCCTCCAAACAAATGCCACTCCACACCTTTACTGACCCACTCCCAAACCGGTCATGCTGAAGGATGTTGCAGGCAGCAGATTGCTCTTCATGGCGTCTCCAGACTCTGTCACGTCTGTCATTGCTCAGTGTGAACCTGCTTTCATATGTCAAGAGCACAGGGCGCCAGTGGCGACTTTGCCAATCCTGGTGATTTGTGGCAAATGCCAAGCGTCCTGCACGGTGTTGGGCTGTGAGCACAACCCCCATCTGTGGACGTCGGGCCCTCATACCACCCTCATGGAGTCGGTTTCTAACAGTTTATGCAGACACATGCACATTTGTGGCCTGCTGGAGGTCATTTTGCAGGGCTCTGGCAGTGCTCCTCCTGTTCCTCCTTGCACAGAGGCGGAGGTAGCGGTCCCGCTGCTGGGTTGTTGGCCTACTACGGCCCCCTCCACGTCTCCTGGTGTACTGGCCTGTCTCCTGTTGGCGCCTCTGGACACTATGCTGACAGACACAGTAAACCTTCTTGCCACAGCTCGCATTGATGTGCCATCCTGGATGAGCTGCACTGCCTGAGCAACTTCTGTGGGTTTTAGAGTCAGTCTCATGCTACCACGAGCGTGAAAGCACAACCAACATTCAAAAGTGACCAAAATATCAGCCAGAAAGCATTTGTACTGAGATGTGGTCTATGGTCCCCACCTGCAGAACCACTCCTTTATTGAGTGTGTCTTGATAATTGCCAATAATTTCCATCTATTGTCTATTCCATTTGCACAACAGCATGTGAAATTGATTGTCAATCAGTGTTGCTTCCTAAGTGGACAGTTTGGTTTCACAGAAGTTTGATTTACTTGGAGTTATATTCTGTTGTTTAAGTGTTGCCTTTATTTTTTTGAGCAGTGTATATTGCGCTCCCCATAGTCCTCCATATAGTATAATGCACTCCCCATAGTCCTCCATACAGTATAATGCACCCCATAGACCTTCATATTGTATAATGCACCCCCAATAGTCCTCCATATAGTATAATGCATTCCCCATAGTCCTCCATACAGTATAATGCACTTCCATTATTCCTCCATACAGTAAAATGCACCCCATGGTCCTTGATAGAGTATAATGCAGTCCCCATATTGTACTCATAGTATAATGCACAACACATAGTCCTTGATAATGCAGCCCCCATATAGTATAATGCAGCCTCCATAGAGTATAATGAAGTCCCAATAGGGTATAATGTAGCCCCCATAGAGTATAATGTAGCCCCCATATAGTATAATGCACCCCATAGTCCTCCAGTATTATGGCCACCACATACTCACTGATTTAAAAAAAAAATACTCACTTCTCACTGTTCCCCTGCTGCTCCAGTCTTTTCAGTGCGTTTCCCCAACGGCTCCACTGCCCTGCACAGCGTGGTGCGATGAAGTGATGTTATTGCACCCACTGGTTATGACGGCAGATGGAGAGAGGGAATGATGGGAGAGTGAGTGTCACCTGATGCTCTCTCCTCCATCATTGCTTTTAAATGTATCTGGATCTACAATGCAGGTGTAGTTAAATGTGTGACGCAGGGGGCGGAGACAGCGCAGTCACCGGCCCCCCTGACTCACTGGCCTCATAGAGGCTGCGTGGTCTGCCGCTATTAGCAGAACGCCACTGGCTGGCCGCCCCTGTTGGAGTGGGGTCCTAGCCAAACCCTATACTAGTTTTTATTTCCATGCATTGGGAACATTGCACACTGTTTTCTAATTCAAAACACGAAGAGAATAATTTTTAACTACTTAACAGAAAATAACAGAAAATTAACATTGGTCTGTTCCAAAAAAATTGCAGTGTCTGCATTTGTCTTTACAAACTCACAATATGCACTTGTTTTTTTGAGGATTTAGCATTCCTGTGAATCACTAACCTAATATTTAGTTGTATAACCACAGTTTTTTAGAACTGCTTCACATCTATGTTGCATAGAGTCAACCAACTTCTGGCACCTGTGAACTGTTATTTTGCAATTTTCAAACTTTGAATTTTCATGCCCTTAAATCAGAGAGATATGTCACACAAAATAGTTAATAAATAAAATTCCCCACATGTCTACTTTACATCAGCTCAATTTTGGAACCAAAATTTTTTTTGTTAGGAAGTTATAAGGGTTAAAATTTGACCAGCAATTTCTCATTTTTCCAACAGAATTTACAAAACCATTTTTTAAGGGATCATGTCACATTTGAAGTGACTTTGAGCAGCCTTTTTGACAGAAAATATCCAAAAGTCACACCATTCTAAAAACTGCACCCCTCAATGTGCTCAAAACCACATTTAAGAAGTTTATTAACCCTTCAGGTGCTTCACAGGAATTTTTGGAATATGGAAGAAAAAAATATATTTTTTTGTTTCACAAAAATGTTACTTTAGACCCAAATTTTTACATTTCTGCAATGGAAACAGGAAATAATGGACCCCAAAATTTGTTGTGCAATTTCTCCTGAGCACGCCAATACCCCATATGTGGGAGAAAACCACTGTTTGGGCACACGCCATGGTTCGGAAGGGAAGGAGCGCCATTTGACTTTTTGAATGTAAAATTTGCTTGAATAATTGGCGGACATCATGTCGCGTTTGGGGAGCCCATGATGTGCTTAAACAGTGGAAACCCCCCACAAGTGACACAATTTTGGAAACTAGATTCCTCAGGGAACTTATATAGATGTGTGGTGAGCACCTTGAACCCCCAGGTGCTTCACAGAAGTTTATAACATTGAGCCATAAAAATAACATTTTCACATTTTTCCCACAAATGTTTTTCATCCCCCAATTCTGCATTTCTCTTAAAGGTAACAGGAGAAATTCCACCATGCAACTTGTTGTACAATTTCTCCTGAGTAAGCTGATACCCCATATCTGGGGGAAAACCACTGCTTGGGCGCACGGCAGGTTTCGGAAGGCAATGAGCGCCATTTGACTTTTTAAATGTAAAATTTGCTTGAATAATTAGCGGATGCCATGTCACATTTTGAGAGCCCCTGATATGCCTAAACAGTGGAAACTGCCCACTAGTGTTGAGCCACCCCCGTAGTGTTCGAGTTCGGTTCGGTTCGTCGAACACCCGTGTGTTCGCCGAACTGTTCATCGAACACCTTCGAACACCGTTAAAACCAATGGCAGGCAAACAAAAACACATAGAAACACATAGAAAACACCTTCAAAGGTGTCCAAAAGCTGACAAACTGCTCAGAAGATACAACTAACACATGCAAAAGTGACAAGTACATATAGTCATGCGAAAAGAAAAGAGGTGGAGGAGTAAAAGGAGGGGGAGACACAGATATAGGCATGTCATGCCCTTCTAAAATCCAAAAAGTGAGAAGCCGACACGTTCAGTCCGCTCCTGCCTGTGCCACCTCGGTGTCGCCGGGTTTGTGCCAGAGCCGCGGTGAACCCTGACGGCCAGCCCCCCTCTCCCAATACTGGTGCCTGTCCGCTGGTGGGTCGAGCGAGCCCCCCTGTGGTGGAGGCAGCTCTAAGCTTTTTAATTTAAATTGTCTCTCTAATTTGAATGAATGCACTTTAAATCCATTTACAAGGATCTATTGGCGGGCAAGTCTCATGCCAGCAGCCGCGTAATTCCAGCTCCAGTAGCGTCCACTAAAGCTGCTGCAGTTAAAAAGCTTTTATAAGGATCGAGCTCGGCTGTCCACCGCAAGGCATCCTACTGCCAGTCCCAGCCCCTATGCCTTGGGGTGCCTCCTGATGCTCTTCACTGAGTATCCCGTGGTCCCGAAGCATTTCCTTTGAAAAAATTAAGTGTCCAAACTACAGGTGGTGTAGCTTGCTTAACAGCCGGGATAATCCGCTGACTAGCAGACACTGCTACTAGGCACAAAGTATTTCCTGGGCTAGATGCAGTTAAAAATTTGTAATTAGATACTCTCGTTGGATGCTGAGAAAGCATTCCATAGAGTCTCCTGGCACGCCATATATGATTCTCTTAAAAAGCTTGGGGTAGGGGTCTAGGGGACCCTTTTATAGCCAAAATCACGGCCCTGTATCACAATACGTCACCTAGGCTGAAGATAAATGGAACTGTAGCACCCTGAGGGCTCGGTTGCTACAGAGGTATTGCACCTCACCCAGAGGTGTGATATCTCACTCTCAGGTAAGGATGGAGTGTGGATCAGGACCCGACACCTGCATGCATTACACCACATTGCCGAGGGGTAGGGCGACCAATATGCCTCTGAGATGGGCACGACAGTCCCTGTCCCTGGCTGGAGTGGGGGGAGGGAACACTGAGGAAGGGGAACCCTGTAGTGCAGAAGCAGGGAGGAAGCAGTTCCTGGGTGCATTGAGAAGGGAGTATAAAAGGTGGGCACCATCTTAGTTCAGTGCAGAGAAGTCTGAGCAGAAGTGGCAGGGAGCAGGGGCTCTGCATGAGCTCTGCTCCGGACGCGGGCCTAGTAACAGAGGCCCAGGCCTGGAAGAGGGAGAAGGAAGGAAGAGGAGTGGAGAAGGCTCCAGGAACGAGGAATGAAGGGATCCCAGGGGTGCGGACGGGCGAGTCGCCACCGCACGCCCGAATCCACCTGCGTGGAGGGGTCAGGCCAAAGGGGGAGACCGGTCCCCGAAACTAGTGGAGGCAGGAAACGACCCTCAGCTAGAAACCGGAGGCTGTGACATTTTATGTGGCGCAGCCCCTCGCTACACCCGCTAGGAAGGCACCACATGGCGCCAGTTTCCCTGACCCTTAGTTTACCAAGAGGAGGCCCGAGGCAGCCGGACAGAAGGGTTGGTAAGAAAGGCCAGACAAAGGACACACAAAGGGGGTCCTGTGAAGCGCTCCAAAGTTATCTTGGAGTTGTCTGAGCCCCTCACCTGGTGAGCACAGTACGACGTGGGCAGCCGTTACCTGCAGACGTGGTCTGGATAATAAGAACTGTGAGTAAAGGCCCTGGACTGCATCACTGACTCCGTGTCGTTACTGCTGCTGCCCTGCACCATCACCCCCATCCTCCGCATACACTGCCCTGAGGCTATACTCCTCCCGTGGGGAGTTATGCTACGCTCTGCTGCACCCACAACACCAGCCTCAGCGGTCTGCCCTGCAGCGGCGGTTCACTCTGACCGCAATCCACGGGTGGCGTAGTCGGACATTTAAACATCAAAACCACATAAATAGTTCCGCCACTGGTTTGACCACCCTGAGCCACGGAATCGGGTCGCCGCCACGAAGACTACAACCACCAGCATCCACCAAAAAGGGTCCGGCTCCGGGTGTCCCAAGGCCCAGGGGGTGCATCAGAACATTTTCATCACCTTTCACAATCACCAATGGGACAAGGCAGGGATGTCCTCTGTCCCCTCTCTTATACATCCTAGTGACGGAGCACCTGCTCTCATCAATTCGCCATAACCCCAATATTAGGTGGATTGAGGTGGGAGGCACCGAGTACAAGTGCTCTCTATTTGCTGATGATGTCCTAGTATATATCACTCAATCACATATATCCATCCATGTTGTTATGGCTGAAATAGATCACTTTGTTACATGGTCAAATTTTAAAATCAATGCAGCGAAGTCTGAGGCCCTCGATGTCTCCCTCCCCAAATCCATATAGGATTCCATCCAGTCCAACTTTCCCTTTGCCTGGCCCTCACAGGGTATCAAATATTTAGGAATTCCTATTCATAGAGACCTCTCCCATCTATGTTATCTTAATTTTGGGCCCTTTATTGAACAACTCCATACAGACCACGGTTGGCAAGTTAGAACTGTAAGATTCACTACGTGAACCACTGGTGTTTTGTGGAAAAGCACATGTACACTGTGTTCCAAATTATTATGCAAAAAGTGTTTAGGAGTGATAAGGGAAGAATTTGTTTGTCAGTTAAACTCATTGATGGTGATGTGTGTCAGGGCTCTTTATATCACTGTAAGCAATTGCAGACACCTGTGCTAATTAGTTTGGCAGGTGTGTCCAATGAAAGGCAAGACTACTTAAGAAGGCTGTCTCACATTATTAAGCAGCCTACATTTTCTGCCAAAATGGGAAAGAAAAAGGATGTGTCGGCTGCTGAGAAGCAACAAATTGTGGAGTGTTTAGGTCAAGGCATGACTACAATCAACATTGTGCGATGATCAGGATGAAGTGTCTTGGCAATCAAGAAGTATGTAGCTGATTCACAGTACACACGTGTGCGTGCTGATAAGGGCAAATTGAGGACTCTTTCCTACAGGCAATTACGTCAGGTTAAAAGAGCAGCGGCAAAAAAGCCTTGTCATAGCAGCAGACAAGTTTTTGAAGCTGCTGGTGCCTCCAACGTCCCCCGAACAACAAGATGCAGGGTCCTTCAGAGGTTTGCAGCTGTGCATACGCCATCCTGTCGACCTCCTCTATCCACTTCACACAAGCAGAAACGGCTCCAGTGGGCCAAACATTACATGAAGACTGATTTCAAAACTGTTTTGTTCACGGATGAGTGCCGTGCAGTGCTCGATGGTCCAGATGGATGGAGTGGAGGATGGCTGGTTGATGGACACCCCACGCAAACACGGCTACAGCGCCAACAAGGAGGAGGTGGAGTAATGTTTTGGGCTGGAATCATGGGGAGAGAGATTGTCGGCCCCTTTAGGATCCCTGAAGGCGCTAAAGATGAACTCCATAATGTATGTGGATTTTCTCAAACAGCACTTCCTGCCATGGTTCAAGAAGAAGAACCGTGTATTTCACAGCAAGATCATTTTTTTGCATGATAATGCACCATCTCATGCTGCACATAAAACATCTGCATCTCTGGCTGATATGGGCATAAAAGGGGACAAACTTATGGTGTGACCCCCATGCTCCCCTGACCTCTACCCCATTCAGAACCTCTGGAGCATCATCAAAAGGAGTGTCTATGATGGCGGGAGGCAGTTCACATCTAAGCAACAGCTCTGGGAGGGTATTCTGTCCTCATGCAAAACAATTGAAGCAGAAACCATCCAAAACCTGACAAATTCAATGGACGAGAGAGTTCAGAAGCTCCTTTCGAACAAGGGGTCCTATGTGAAAATGTAACATCACCTAGAATAAAGTTTTGAGTTGAAAACTGTTTGATTTCAGTTTCTAATAACCTGCTAATGCTTATAATTTCAAAAATGACCATTTTTTTGGTCTTTATTAAAATGAAAAGGTTGATCGAAAAGTTTGGGGGATCTAAGAGTGTGGCAACCCAGTAGTCATGATTACTTCGAATTCTGACAATATGAGGGTCATGTTGCAGGTAGTGCAGCAAGAAGGCACTTATGTGTCTTGCGCATCTCGGAGCCCCAAAATTATTTTCCGGGCTAGATGCAGCTAAAAATTATTATTAATTTTAAATCTGGTGGAGCTTAGTATAGATGGCCTAATAGGATCAGTGCTGCACACTGCTACAAAGCCCAAATTATTTTCCAGTCAAGATACAGATAAACATGATTAGTAATTTTAAATCTGGTGGAGCTTATTATAGATGGCCTAATAGAATCAGTGCTGCACACTGCTACAAAGCCCAAATTATTTTCCAGCCAAGATACAGATAAACATGATTAGTAATTTGAAAGCTTAAAACAGTTGGTAGGGTGATTTTAACCAATCATCAAGCTTTTACTCTCCCCAGGATGACACAGGGGTAGAAAAGTCGTTTCGGATCCATGATTTGTTCATCTTTATGAACGTGAGTCTGTCTACATTATCAGTGGAGAGCCGCGTGCGCTTATCTGTCAGCACACCACCAGCAGCGCTGAACACACGTTCAGACAGAACGCTGGCTGCGGGGCATGACAAGATCTCCAAGGCGTAAGTGGCTAGCTCCGGCCATTTATCCAGATTGGAAGCCCAAAAAGAGCAAGGGTCCAGTGACACAGTCATGGCTTCAATGTTTACTTGGAGATACTCCTGTACCATCGTCTCTAGGCGTTGACTATGTGTCAGACTTCTTGTCTCCTGTGGCCTTGCAAAGGATGGGCTAAAAAAGTGGTGAAATGATTCCGCAAAATTTATGTTACCAGCAGATACTGTGGTTCTGTTACGGTTTGAGTGCTGAACACTTGACGGTCCCACGGTTGGCAAGTTGGAACTGTGAGATTCACTACGTGCACCACTGGTATTTTGTGGAAAAGCACATGTAAGATTCTGCAACAGTCTCTGCTGATACTCCTGCATGCGTGCATCCCTTTCTATGGCAGGAATAATTTCTGCAAATTTACTTTTGTACCGGGGATCTAACAGTGTGGCAACCCAGTAGTCAGGATTATTTCTAATTCTCACAATTCGAGGGTCATGTTGCAGGTAGTGCAGCAAGAAGGCACTCATGTGTGTTGCGCATCCAGGAGTACCAAGTCCCTGTTGTGTTGGTGGCGAGGTAACAATCATGCTTCCTTCCTCTGTCCTCTCCCCCCAACCTCGCACAACAGAAATGTGATCAAGGTCTCCCTCATCTGATGAGTCTTCCATCAGTTCGTCCTCCACTTCTTCTTGGGCTCCTGCACCTTCCTCACTAGTTTGGCTGCTACCATGCGCCCTGGTAAAACCATCTCCCCCACCCTCACATGCCTGCCGCCTTGGTGCTGCCGACCGTCTGGACCTTGCAGATGTTAGCCCTTCCGCATACAACTCCTCCTCCTCTACTTCCTCCACCTCCTCTTGTGCCACCACCTGACTCCGAATTCTGTTTAACATGTGCTCCAGCATGTAAATCACCGGAATAGTCATGCCGATAATGGCATCGTCAGCACTAAACATCTTCGTCGCCATTTCAAAACTGTGCAGAAGGGTGCATAGGTCCCTGATCTGAGACCACTCTTCCAGCGTGATTTGCCCCACCTCTGGATCTCGTTGGCCCAGGCTATACGTCAGAACGTATTGCACCAGGGCTTGTCGGTGCTGCCACAGTCGCTGCAACATGTGCAGAGTTGAATTCCACCGGGTAGGCACATCGCATTTTAGCCGGTGAAGTGGCAGGCCCAACGACTTCTGTAGAGATGTAAGTCGCTGAGCTGCGGGATGCGAACGGCGGAAGTGAGCACACAGCGACCGTGCCCTCTGCAGAAGGCCATCTAGTCTGGGATAGTGGGCTAAAAATTGCTGGACAACCAGGTTCAACACGTGAGCCATACAAGGCACGTGTGTGACATTGCCCCGGCGAAGGGCCGCACCCAGGTTTGCAGCATTGTCGCACACGGCCTTCCCTGGTTTCAGGTCCAGTGGAGACAACCATTCATGAAATTGGTTCTCCAGAGCTGACCACAACTCCTCAGCTGTGTGACTCACATTTCCCAGACATTTCAATGTAAAAACCGCCTGATGACGTTGAGCCCTACTGCCAGCATAGTAAGGAGGTGTGCAGGATCCCTTCTGCGCAGTTAGAAAGCTTGTGGCATGACCAGACAGGCTTTGGGTGCAGGTGGAAGACCGAGAGGAGGTTGAGGAGGCAGAAGCAGTGGAGGAACTTTGACATAAAGAGGATTGACGCACAACTCGTGGGGACGGCAAGACTTGGACAGCAGCCCCTTGTCCTGCTGTCACCATAGTTACCCAGTGCCCAGTCAGCGACATGTAACGCCCCTGTCCATGCCTACTCGTCCAAGTGTCTGTGGTGAAATGCACCCTGTCACACACAGAGTTTCTCAAAGAAGCGGTGATGTTGTGTGCGACATGCTGGTGGAGCGCAGGCACACCTTTCTTTGAGAAGTAGTGCCGACTGGGCATCTGGTACTGGGGCACTGCGACGGACATAAGGTCTCGAAAATTCTCTGTGTCCACCAGGCGGAAAGGCAGCATTTCTGTAGCCAAGAGTTTCCAGATGGTGAAATTGAACCTCTTAGCTTTCTCATGGCTAGGAGGAAATGGTCTTTTACTTGTCCACATCTGAGGGACCGAGGGCTGGCTATTGTGCTTAGACGGGGTTGATAAGGGTGTCCCCGGCAAACTGCCGGTCTGTGAGGAAGATGCAGGCGGACATGTTAGGTTGCCTTGATCCAAAGGTGGTGCTATCGATGTCGGACAGCGCTCAACACCAGCTGCTGTTACCACCTCCAAAGAAAATGATGACCTGCCAATCACGCTGGCTGTTGCGGGTAAAGAGGTGGCAGGTCTGCGCCCCAAAACAGGTGTGACTGCTGTCCCCCCAGTCACAGAGGATGAAGAGGCCGCGGATGCACAAGATATGGCAGACGGTGGTTGGCCCGGCCGGCTAGGCCGCATTGTAGCACACTGAGCTTCCCACTGCAACTTATGCTTCATGTCCATGTGCCGGTTCATGCATGAAGTACTCAAACTATGTATTTTTTGGCCTCTACTTAGCTTTTGCTGACAAATGTTATAGATAACACGAGTTGGGTCATCTTTATCGATCTGAAAAAATGCCCAGGCTATGCAAGGCTTAGCACCCATGCGACCTGAAGAGCCACCACGACTTGTGGTGAGAGGCAGAGTTGTGTTTGAGGATGCAGTTGTTGACGTGCTTCCAGTACTACGTCTCTGTCCAGGAAGGCGCAACCTGACCTCGTTGTCACTAGCATCTTCCTCCACCTCCTCTGCTGACCTCATCTCTTGGCTGACTGTGGGTTGACAGTAAGTGGGATCTCCAACCTCATCATCATCACCCTGTGCGTTATCACACCCGTCGTCCTCAGAGCCAACCTGTTCCTGCCCTGACAAAAAACTAAAGTTGTCGCTCCAATCAGGTATTTGAGTCTTATCATCGTCTTCCTCATTGTCTCCACCAACAGGAGTTACAGTTTGGGAATGAGGGTCTACATTATGGTCAGAACCTTCTGCGTCTGGTCCTGGATCCGACTCATAAAGATTCTGGGCATCAGTGCAGATCATTTCCTCGTCTGGATTCACAGAAGCGCTGGAGTCGACCTCTGATTCCCAGGCTATAGTATGAGTAAACAGCTCTGCAGACTCAACCATCTGTTCTAACTCATACTCAGACGGGCAGCTGGAGATTTGGGAGCTGTGAGGAAGCAAGTGCGATTGGGGTGACACCTTTGAGGACTGGAGTATTTGTGATGTTGAAGTTGATGTGGAGGAGAGCCCACTTAAAGGAGCACTTGATATCCGTTGAAGCACCTGCTGTTTTTGTGCCTCATCTGGAATTTGTAGCGATTGGCGTGGCCGTAAGAAAGGGATCTTATCACATTGTCCGCTAAAAGAAGTAGACATTTTAGTTTGGCTGGAAGATGGTCTTTCTTCTGCAGATGTTACTGTTGCTTTAACACCTACCCCACGGACACAACCTTTTTTCCCCTTCCCAACACGCCTATTCCCCTTTCCACCAGCAGCAGGCCTTTTTCCACTCATTTTGGTGGTTAACTAATTCACAACTCTGGAGTTGTTTGCACAAAAAAACAATGGATGGGAACCGAGCAGAGCTGAGTGGCCAAACTGTGGTATTAGGCCAAAACTATTGGCTGGGTTAGATGCAGAAAAAAATTATATTCAATTTGCAACCTGATGGAGGTCTGTATAGATGGATTAATAGAACAAGTCCCACACACAGCTACAAGCCCAATATTTTTTCAGAGGTAGATGCAGAAAAAAAATATATTCAGTTTGCAACCAGATGGAGGTCAGTATAGATGGACTAATAGAGAAAGTCCCACACACTGCTAGAAGGCCAAATATTTTTTCAGAGCTAGATGCAGACAAAAAATTATTTTGAATTTGCAACCTGATGGAGGTCAGTATAGGTGGACTAATAGAACAAGTCCCACACACTGCTAGAAGGCCAAATATTTTTTCAGAGCTAGATGCAGAAAAAAATTATATTCAGTTTGCAACCTGATGGAGGTCTGTATAGATGGATTAATAGAACAAGTCCCACACACAGCTAGAAGCCCAAATATTTTTTCAGAGGTAGATGCAGATAAAAATTATTTTTAATTTGCAACCTGATGGAGGTCAGTATAGATGGACTAATACAACAAGTCCCACACACAGCTAGAAGCCCAATATTTTTTCAGAGGTAGATGCAGAAAAAAATATATTCAGTTTGCAACCTGATGGAGGTCAGTATAGATGGAGTAATAGAACAAGTCCCACACACAGCTAGAAGCCCAAATATTTTTTCAGAGGTAGATGCAGATAAAAATTATTTTTAATTTGCAACCTGATGGAGGTCAGTATAGATGGACTAATAGAGAAAGTCCCACACACTGCTAGAAGGCCAAATATTTTTTCAGAGCTAGATGCAGATAAAAATTATATTCAATTTGCAAACTGATGCAGGTCAGTATAGATGGACTAATAGAGAAAGTCCCACACACTGCTAGAAGGCCAAATATTTTTTCAGAGCTAGATGCAGATAAAAATTATATTCAATTTGCAACCTGATGGAGGTCAGTATAGATGGACTATTAGAACAAGTCCCACACACAGCTAGAAGCCCAAATATTTTTTCAGAGGTACTGTAGATGCAGATAACAATTATTTTTAATTTGCAACCTGATGGAGGTCAGTATAGATGGACTAATAGAGAAAGTCCCACACACTGCTAGAAGGCCAAATATTTTTTCAGAGCTAGATGCAGAAAAAAATTATACTCAGTTTGCAACCTGATGGAGGTCAGTATAGATGGACTAATAGAGAAAGTCCCACACACTGCTAGAAGGCCACATATTTTTTCAGAGGTAGATGCAGAAAAAAATATATTCAGTTTGCAACCTGATGGAGGTCTGTATAGATGGATTAATAGAACAAGTCCCACACACAGCTAGAAGCCCAATATTTTTTCAGAGGTAGATGCAGAAAAAAATATATTCAGTTTGCAACCTGATGGAGGTCAGTATAGATGGACTAATACAACAAGTCCCACACATAGCTAGAAGCCCAATATTTTTTCAGAGGTAGATGCAGAAAAAAATATATTCAGTTTGCAACCTGATGGAGGTCTGTATAGATGGATTAATAGAACAAGTCCCACACACAGCTAGAAGTCCAATATTTTTTCAGAGGTAGATGCAGAAAAAAATATATTCAGTTTGCAACCTGATGGAGGTCAGTATAGATGGACTAATACAACAAGTCCCACACACAGCTAGAAGCCCAATATTTTTTCAGAGGTAGATGCAGAAAAAAATATATTCAGTTTGCAACCTGATGGAGGTCTGTATAGATGGATTAATAGAACAAGTCCCACACACAGCTAGAAGCCCAATATTTTTTCAGAGGTAGATGCAGAAAAAAATATATTCAGTTTGCAACCTGATGGAGGTCAGTATAGATGGACTAATACAACAAGTCCCACACACAGCTAGAAGCCCAATATTTTTTCAGAGCTAGATGCAGAAAAAAATTATATTCA
The DNA here is from genome assembly GCF_046119375.1 of Phyllobates terribilis. Classification (NCBI taxonomy): domain Eukaryota; kingdom Metazoa; phylum Chordata; class Amphibia; order Anura; family Dendrobatidae; genus Phyllobates; species Phyllobates terribilis. The sequence goes on from NW_027362765.1 coordinate 28,354,379, forward strand.
ATTTGCAACCTGATGGAGGTCAGTATAGATGGACTAATAGAATGATGCTATGCCCAAAAGATTTTACTTCACTAGGTGCAGTAAAAAAATTGGTATTCTATACACAGGTGGTATATCTTGCAACACAGATAGGCTACTCCACTGACTAACACACTCTGCAATAGGCCAAAAAGGATTAGCTTTGCTAGATTCAGTCAAATGCTGTGAAAAAAACTTGCACAGCACTGGCACAGACCTGCCTGGCAAAAACTGATAGGAACTGATGTAACCTAGTCCTGAAAAGGACTGCAATTACAATTAGTCTTTACTCCCACAATCTATCTATTTAAGAGCACAGACCTGCCTGATAAAAGTCGTAGGAAATGCTGTAACCTAGTCCTTAAAAGGACTGCAATCACAACTATTCCCTACTCCCAAGCTATCTGTAGATTTGTGCGAAAATTGGCTTGAAATTAACAAGGTATAGCGCACACAGCAACAGCGGTGCCGTCTAACACGCAGCTGCAGCAGTGAGAAAATGGTGGCGACGGGGAAAATGGCTTGGTCTTATAGGGCAAGGACATGTGACATACACTGCCAATGACACATGCCCTTGCTTGTGTGAAAAAAAGCACTTCGCTCCGTGTGTGCGCTGCTGATAGGCTGACAGATTGCACCTCCCCACTGTAAATGCGGGAAAGAGAAAAAAAAATGGAGATCTTCATTGTTCCTGCAGAGATCCATCCCCTGCCCCTCCCCCCACCCTGCTGTACACTCAAACTGCGTATTAACATTAATTTTCATCATTACTGAGAAAAAATCCAGTTATGATTTTGGTGCACGAACAGTTATCGAACATAACCTCGAACAGCCGAATTTTTCTCAAATTGTTCGTGTTCGCCGAACGGCTCAAACACCGCCCAAAACAGCTCGAATTTGAGATTGGCGAACAGTTCGAGTAGAACAACGCTCATCTCTAATCTTCAGTCACCTTTTTGGGACATTGCATTACACCAGGAGCTCGTCATTTAACAAATGCACGCAAACAAGCAGTACAGGCATTCACCATCCCTAACAATGTTGCAGCCCTCAGAACTTTTCTTGGACTGGTCTCCTATTGCAGACAGTCGATTCATGACATCTCTATTTTGATGCAGCCCCTCTATGACTGTCTTACTCCAACACCTTTTGTACTAACACCAGAGGCAATAGGTGTTAGTTTTGGGTACCCCTAATTATGAGCTCCCATTTACTCTGTACCTTCATGAACAAGCTGGACATACAGCAGGAGTTTTAACTCAAAACACACGGTGATAATCAGAGACCTGTTGCCTATTTTAGTGGCAGATTAGATGCGGTAGCCAGAGGTGCACCATCCTGCGTACGTGCTCTGCATGCTGATGGACTATTACTCCATAAATCCGCAGACATTGTTCTAGATCATCCGCTCACCGTGCTAACACCTCATGATGTCTACACTATATTAAACCAAGTGCAACCCGCTCACCTCTCAGCAGCACGTCATCTTAGGTTACAATGTGCACTGTTAATGCCTCCCAATGTTTCTTTACAGAGGTGTACTACTTTGAACCCAGCAACTTTGTTACCTCTCTCGGATCTAAAGGAGGGGTCAGGTACTGTGCTTTTTAAGGAAGATCCAAGAGAGGAAGTTCCTCATGACTGTGTACAAATGATGGCACAAGAAACGGCAGGTTTACCTACTGTATTTGAACATGAATTAGAAAATGCAGATTTTGAATTTTTTGTAGATGGATCCCGTCATCAGGACGATTCAGGTACTTTTCATACTGGATATGCAGTTGTCTCCCTCAATGCAGTAATCAAGGCAGAACCAATGCTCCCACACCAATCGGCTCAAGAGGCCGAACTTAGGGCCCTAACCGAGGCCTGTAAACTAGCAGAAGGTAGTGTTGTTAACATTTACACTGATTCTAGGTACGCATTCGGTATAGCGCATGATTTTGGTCCCAGCAGCAGGACACCCCATTAAGAATGCTGATGCGGTCCAGCAGTTAATTGATGCACTACAACTACCTAAAAAAGTAGCCGTCATAAAGGTAAGAGCACATACCAGATGCACCGACCAAGTGAGTAGAGGAAATGCGATGGCAGGTGCAGCAGCAAAAACAGCCTGTAAGCCGCAACAAGGGCCAACAGTACGTCAGTTAAGTGCCCCTAAAAACCCCTTTGTGTCAGAGGACATCTTATCCCAAATGCAGGCTCAGGCTCAAAAGGAGGAGGTTGATAAGTGGTTAAAGAAAGGTGCATGCCTGAATGAAGCAAATGGGGTATGGGGGAAAGGGACACGACGATGCCTTCCAAGGGCACTGTACCCAGTGGCTGCCCAAATACTACATGGGCCGACACACCAATCTAAAACGGCTGTGATGAGTGTGATGCAGAAACATTGGGTGGCACCAGGGTTCTCCACCTGTATAGAAAGCCTGATACAAGGGTGCATGATATGTGCTACACATAATCAGGGTAGAGTAGTTAAAACACCACCCAAACACAGCCCCCAACCCCTCTATCCATTCCAGAGACTGCAAATTGATTATATTCAGCTGCCAAAGTCAGGATCATGGGAATATGTGTTGGTCTGTATTGATTTGTTCTCAGGATGGCCAGAGGCTTTCCCGATTGCTAAAGCCACGGCTGCGGCAACCGCAAAGAAACTGCTTGCGGAGGTGGTCTGCAGGTATGGGGTACCAGAGGTAATTGAGAGTGACAGAGGTACACACTTCACAGGTGAAATAATGAATGAAGTCATGTCAGCTCTAGGAATTCAACAAGCATTCCACACCCCATATCACCCACAAAGTAGTGGTAAAGTGGAAAGACTGAATGGGACATTGAAATTAAAAATTCAGAAAGCCATGGCTGAGACAGGAAAACCATGGCCGGATTGTTTACCACTTGCTCTGTTTTCAGTAAGATACACGCCCAATAAAAAGACTGGACTCTCCATATGAGATATTGTTTGGCAACGTACCCAGCCTAGGGTGTTTCTATCCGCAAGCATTAGAAATGAACAACCATGTGCTAAGTTCCTACGTGAGGGCTTTACCCAAAAAGATTAAGCAAATACATGATAATGTCTTCAGTTCTCTTCCAGATCCAGATCAAGACTCTAGCAGCCATACGCTGCAACCTGGAGACTGGGTGGTTATAAAAAAGACACGTGAGGAAAAGCCTAGATCCACGGTTTGACGGACCATTTCAAGTTCTGCTGACCACAAGTACAGCCGTTAAGCTAGAGAGAAAAGAGACCTGGATCCACACGTCCCATTGCAAAAAGATACTAGGAGAACCAGCGGACAAAGAATGATGACATTGTTTATGACTCGCCCCCTGGGCCGTGGGGCACGCGGATCCGGGCAATAGGGGAACGATGGGGGTAGTAGTGGCGGCCCGGTCCCGAGGCTCAGGGTGGTCAGACCAATGGTAGTCTGCTACGTTCTGCTGATAATGTCCGACTACGCCACCCGTGGATTGCAGTTATTAGGAACCGCCGCTGCATGCAGACCGCTGGGGCTGATGAGGTGTGCAGCTAGGGTAGTGTGACTCCCCACGGGAAGAGTGCGGCCCCAGGGCAGTATAATGGATGGTGGGAGTGATGGTGGTGAGAGTCTCAGTACCGGTAGTGCTGGAGGCGCGAAGGAGCACACAGACAACAAGTCACAGTCCAGGGTCTTTACTCACAGTTCATTTGTTCCGGGTCACTTCTGTACAGGTAGTGACCGCCCGAGCCGTGCTGCGTCCACCAGGTGTGGGGCTCGGTCAACTCCCAAGCAGTCAAGAGCATGGCACAGGACCCCCTTTAATCCTTTCTCTGGCCTGCCTCACCAGTGACCCACTTTTGTCCAGCTGCCGCGGACTTGTGCGGTTAAACGTGGGCCCCGTCCTCCGCAGTCCTATATGGTGCCTTCCTAGCAGGTTTGATGAGGTGTCGCACCAATAGATGATCACGACGACCGGTCTTTGGCTAAGGGTTGTTTCTCCTCCACCAACTTGGGATCCGGTACCCTTAATCTGCCTGACCCTGCACCCTGGATTCTCGTGGGTTCTTAGGGTCCCTTCCACCTTCTTGCTCCTGAGCCCTTCTGTTTCTCTGTCTCTCCTTCTCTTTCTCTGTTCCTTTCTGTTCCGTTCTCTTGGAGCTGAGATGAGCCAAAATCCCAGCTCCCCTTCTCCTCCTCCTCGGCCTCTCACTAGGCCCTCCTGGAGTAGAGCTCCTACAGAACCTCTACTCCCTGTCTTCTCCTCTGGCTGAACTGACTTCTCTTCTTTCCTAGAGCTAAGATGGTGCCCACCTTTTATACCTCCCTCTGACCATGAGCCCAGGTGACCAGCAACCAATGGGCTCCTACCTACGCTCAGGAACCAACCCCTATCTGCCCCTACAGCACTGGGTGTTCCACCCCCCTCCCCACTCCAGACAGGGACATAGTCGGTCGTGCCTGCACTTCTGTCTAGTGGGAGCACCGTAGAGCTGTCCCTCGGAAATGGGGTGTGTGTGCTGTATGCAGCTAACTGAGCCCTGGTCCATACTCCATCCTTACCTGGGAGTGGAATATCACACCTCTGGTCTGAGGTGCAATACCCCTGTAGCGGCCGAACCCTCGGGGCGCTACATTCCCCCCTGGTAAAGCACAGCACGTCCTCGGGCTGGAAAAGAGCAAAAACAGTTAATTACAGGACATGCAAACTTTTTAAAACTTTTCACATCAGAAAACAGGCAACATGGTTCAATTCCCTTTATGGGAAACGCTTTTCTTTTCTTGTCACACTATTATAAAACACATACTAATACTTCTGGAACTCTTTTGACATATAAACACTATTAGAAAACATTCACATTACTATCTAGCAGCAGATTAAACTTTTCATATAAAACATTTGCAGGAAAACATTTTTACAACACATTCTTGGATCCTGGCGGCGGTGCAACTTGCGACCAGGTGTGCACTCTTCTTGTAAGTGCAGGAACTTTGGCAAACTTGTAAACACGAGGGACTTGCTGTCCCGAGGTAGACATGGTAGTCTTTTTATAAAACCAGTAGGGGGCGCTTTAGGAAGCGCAACTATATACAAGGGATTGACCGCTCTCAGTCCTCGGCCAGTTTTGGGAAGGGAATGGCTGCTCACAGTCCTCAGCCTGGTAGGGGATGAGGGGCACACAGGTAACAGTTCAATACTTGTCCCAACGGGGACCACACTTTCAAGACGGGAACAGTCCCAAAAACAGTTCTGATACCCTGACGGGTAACTATGTACACAAGTACTTTGCTACTTACTAGTAGCAGTGTCCTCCATATGCTCCTTCTTCCTCATATGGTTCTTCAGACCCGTCCGGGTCCTCTTGGCTCTCCTCATAGCAGCGGTGTTGTAGCTCCTCCTCAGTGAGCTGATGAACATGTAGGGCGTACGGTCCTTTTGCGCCTACGTGGCGGGTAAAGGCGACCACATCACCAGGGTATAGGTCACGGCCACGATGTCCCTCAGGTAGATGACTCTCAACGTCCCTGCAGGTCACAAAGACGTCACCTGCGGTTTCTGGGCCCCTGATGAAGCCCCAGCCGTTCTCCATGTGGAATTTGACTTTGGTCCCGGTGATTCGGGGACCACGGGCTGCTTGGGGGTCTTGGCGGGCCTTGCGCTTTTGTTCAGCACTCTGGGCTTGGAGCCATTCCTCCCCTGACGCGCCTCTCTCGTCGCTCCCGCTCAAAGGTCGCCAGTTGTTGATGACAGGCCTCCAGGCGACGGACCGCGTCTGCCCGGGTCTCTTGAGAGAACCCCATCAAGTTCTCGCTGGTGGGGTCCCACGCAAATTGGACGTCTTCCAGTGGGGGTAGGGTGACCTCAACGGGTTCAGGAGCCGGTATCAGAGGCTCGCGCGGGGGCTGGGCCTTCCATGGCTGATTGCCGGTCACTTCAGCCGGCCACTCCAGCGGCAGTCCATCCGGACCGGTGTGATGTGCCAATAGGTCCACACCCAGCGATGGTATAGTGGGGGGACCTAATCTGGGAGCAGCGCCCGGGGGCACTCAGCCTCGAGAGCAGGCCGGGGTCTTGTGGCTGCGCTAGGTGGCAGTCCCATCCGGGACAGGGGCGCAGGTTTAGCGATGGCGCCCGGGTCATCCAGGCCTTGCGACCGGGCCGATGATGCTTCATGCTTTACGGCACCCGGGGTCAAGGGGCGTGGCGCTGGGCGGGGCGTGGCCGCGGCGCTTGCCGCTTGAGGCCTAGCTGGGAGCAGTGGCGGTGCGGCAACAGGTGCGGTGAGTGGGGCTTCTGGTGCTGCGACGGGAGGCTGGGACAGGCCTGCGGGTGCTGGGCTTGGGGTGGTGACGTCCCCTTCACTTGCCTCAGTCCTCGTGGCTCCCTCCGCGGCGTCACCTCTGGTCCTCTCTCCTCCTGCGCCGTCCTCAGAGGCAGGCAAACCCCGGGGTGCGGCTGAGGCCTGTCGCTGTTGGGTCTCAGCCTGCCGGGCCAGTTCCTCTCTCCACTCGGTGAGTGCACCTCGCTGCGCCCGGACCATCCTCCGCTCCAGGTCCTCCAGTGCAGCTTGCGCACGCTCCGGGTCTCTGGGGAGCAGCGCTAGGACTTCTGCTAGGCTGCAGAGCTGTTCGGCCTGCAGCAGGCTTCGGGCCAGGAGGCTGGTGCTGCTGAGGGCGTCCATCCCCGGGTGCGGTCTGTCTGGACTGATCCAGACCACCCCCTGCCCCGCAGTTTTCTTTCCTATCCGCCACCATGGGGGGTGGTCTTGGGGGCATCTGCTGACAATCACCTTTAGGGGCAGCCCCCCCACGTTGACGGACATTTCCACAGCAGTGCTCATGGTTGTCGGGGGCGGGCTTCCTCTTTGGCGCCATTCTGGGACCCGGCCCACGATGAGAGGCGGCCTCCTGTGGTCTTTTGGCGCGCACATTATGGCGCTCGTTCTTCTGGGGCGGGAGCCATCTTTAGTACAGTGAAACAGTCTCTTTTCAGGCGCGCAGTACCCGTGGTTAGCGGGCACGAAATCCTGCCGACTACGCCAAAACTGACTCGCCCCCTGGGCCGTGGGGCACGCAGATCCGGGCGATAGGGGAACGATGGGGGTAGTAGTGGCGGCCCGGTCCCGCGGCTCAGGGTGGTCAGACCAATGGTAGTCTGCTAAGTTCTGCTGATAATGTCCGACTACGCCACCCGTGGATTGCGGTTATTAGGAACCGCCGCTGCATGCAGACCGCTGGGGCTGATGAGGTGTGCAGCTAGGGTAGTGTGACTCCCCACGGGAAGAGTGCGGCCCCAGGGCAGTATAATGGATGGTGGGAGTGATGGTGGTGAGAGTCTCAGTACCGGTAGTGCTGGAGGCGCGAAGGAGCACACAGACAACAAGTCACAGTCCAGGGTCTTTACTCACAGTTCATTTGTTCCGGGTCACTTCTGTACAGGTAGTGACCGCCCGAGCCGTGCTGCGTCCACCAGGTGTGGGGCTCGGTCAACTCCCAAGCAGTCAAGAGCATGGCACAGGACCCCCTTTAATCCTTTCTCTGGCCTGCCTCACCAGTGACCCACTTTTGTCCAGCTGCCGCGGACTTGTGCGGTTAAACGTGGGCCCCGTCCTCCGCTGTCCTATATGGTGCCTTCCTAGCAGGTTTGATGAGGTGTCGCACCAATAGATGATCACGACGACCGGTCTTTGGCTAAGGGTTGTTTCTCCTCCACCAACTTGGGATCCGGTACCCTTAATCTGCCTGACCCTGCACCCTGGATTCTCGTGGGTTCTTAGGGTCCCTTCCACCTTCTTGTTCCTGAGCCCTTCTGTTTCTCTGTCTCTCCTTCTCTTTCTCTGTTCCTTTCTGTTCCGTTCTCTTGGAGCTGAGATGAGCCAAAATCCCAGCTCCCCTTCTCCTCCTCCTCGGCCTCTCACTAGGCCCTCCTGGAGTAGAGCTCCTACAGAGCCTCTACTCCCTGTCTTCTCCTCTGGCTGAACTGACTTCTCTTCTTTCCTAGAGCTAAGATGGTGCCCACTTTTTATACCTCCCTCTGACCATGAGCCCAGGTGACCAGCAACCAATGGGCTCCTACCTATGCTCAGGAACCAACCCCTATCTGCCCCTACAGCACTGGGTGTTCCACCCCCCCTCCCCACTCCAGACAGGGACATAGTCAGTCGTGCCTGCACTTCTGTCTAGTGGGAGCACCGTAGAGCTGTCCCTCGGAAATGGGGTGTGTGTGCTGTATGCAGCTAACTGAGCCCTGGTCCATACTCCATCCTTACCTGGGAGTGGAATATCACACCTCTGGTCTGAGGTGCAATACCCCTGTAGCGGCCGAACCCTCGGGGCGCTACATTTATACTTACCTGCATACTTACAACCACAGGTGCATGGACTAGGTTGAGCACCACAGATGGAGACGACAATAGATTCATTAAACACCATCTTGCTCTAATCGATGGACTAAAGGAGCAAAACCAAACCATTGCTAATTGCTGGATATGTACACATGCCCCTGTGACGTCCACTAGCATACCCTTTCTCGCTGTCCCAGTCTCATGGGAAGAGATAAACTTTTGGGTGAACTGTTCAGATACTTGGGCCAATAATGCCACACAGAGACTGTGGAATACCACTGTTTGGATTCCCGTAGTAGGATGGACAAAATTTCCGTGGTGGCAAGGGAACCTGACGGGTCAAATAATTCCCAGGTTGTATTTAGCATTTAAAGGAGGGGAGTGGGTACCTCGTAACAAAACAAAAATTACTGATCTAGGGAAAATACCTGAACAAGGATTAAAAATAAATTTTAATGCCACTTCAGGAAGCAGTGATGCCTTTAAACCTTCCCTGTTGGAAAGATATCTACACACTTCTAATTGGGTGAATAATGTCTATTTTAAAGGTATCGGTGGGTGGTTGGCTGGTATAGTGCAAGCTATTTTTCAGGTTTTGCTAAAGTGTCTTGCGGTTTATTTGTTTTTTAAGCTTTTTCTAATGTGTATTCAGTGTTGTACTAAAAGAAAATATAGAGATTCATATTGATAAATGAAGGAACAAAAGGATGGATTGTTATAGCAGAAGATGAGGCCCCTTACCCCATCTATGCTATATAAGTCTGATGGTTACTTTAGGTCAAAACAGCAGCTGTGTGTTCCTTCCTTGTATCAATAACGCGTCCTTGGAAGAAGATAAAGTGTCCTTCCTAGCCAGATACGTCTAATTAAAAATGTTTCAAGGCATAAGAGAACAGAAACTAGTTTTCTTTAATGCTTGCGCAGCTAAATTGTATAATCGAACCATATATGGTAAATCCGTTTCCTGCCTCCAGAGTGCATATAAACCCTATGCTTTGTAATAAAGTTAGAGCTTGCTGACACATACATCTTGTCCTGTGTCTCACTCTCTCCGATATCGTAATCCATGGATAGAAGACCCAGAATGCAGTGACGTCACTATCTATTCTTTTTCTTTTCAAAAGAAAAACAGATGTCACTGACATTGTGACATACGCTCCCTTAATTCACTAGCTGAGAAGTCACCCTGCAATTACAATTCTTTTTTTTTTGCAAAAGAAAAATGCTACATCCCTACCTATAAAGCTACTCTGTACTATATTTTTCTGTAACAGAAACACTGCAACATGCGCTACTCTAATGTGTTACCTCGCTACCAATAAAGCTATCCTGTACTAACTACTACCATTTAAAAAAATAAAAGTAAATCGGACGTCACTTACACTGTGACGTCCACTGATCTAACTAGATCTAAAAAATAGCACATGGCCACACCACGCACACACACTGCTATGCCTCGCACAAGTCGCACACTCAAGGCTCCGATTCATACACACAGCTCTGCTCCATGCAGGCCGTCCACATTCGGCTCCGCTCTGTACACGTCATACACACGCGGCTCCGCCTCATACATGTGCATCCCCACCCCGCACGCACGCGGTTCCGCTCCGTACACGTCATACACACACAGCTCTGCTCCCTACACCTCGTACATACGCGGCTCCGCTCTGCACACTTCGTACACACGGCTCTGCTCCGTACACACGCTCTTCCGCTCCGTACAGCTCGTACACACGCGGCTCCTCTCCGTACACCTCATCCACGTGTGGCTCCTCTCCGTACGCCTCGTACACACGTGGCCCTGCTCCGTACACCTCGTACACACGCAGCTCCTCTCTGTACATCTCGTACACATGGCTCTGCTCCGTTCACACGCTCTTCCGCTCCGTACACCTCATACATGCGCGGCTCCTCTCCTACGCCTCGTACACATGGCTCTGCTCCGTACACACGCTCTTCCGCTCCGTACACCTCGTACATGCGCGGCTCCGTACGCCTCGTACACTCGCGGCTCCTCTCCGTACGCCTCGTACACACGTGGCTCTGCTCCGTACGCCTCGTACACACGTGGCTCTGCTCCGTACGCCTCGTACACACGTGGCTCTGCTCCGTACGCCTCGTACACACGTGGCTCTGCTCCGTACGCCTCGTACACACGTGGCTCTGCTCCGTACGCCTCGTACACACGTGGCTTTGCTCCGTACGCCTCGTACACACGTGGCTTTGCTCCGTACACCTCGTACACACGTGGCTCCGCTCCATACACCTCGTACATACACGGCTCCGCTCCGTACACCTCGTACACACTCGGCTCCGCTCCGTACACCTCGTACACACTCGGCTCCGCTCCGTACACCTCATACACATGGCTCTGCTCCGTACACACGCTCTTCCGCTCCATACACCTCCTACACACACGGCTCCGCTCCGTACACCTCGTACACACACGGCTCCGCTCCGTACACCTCGTACACACACGGCTCCGCTCCGTACGCCTCGTACACATACGGCTCCTCTCCGTACGCCTCGTACACACACGACTCCGCTCCGTACGCCTCGTACACACACGGCTCCGCTCCGTACGCCTCGTACACGCGCGGCTCCGCTCCGTACACCTCGTACACGCGCGGCTCCGCTCCGTACACCTCGTACACACGCGGCTCTGCTCCGTACACCTCGTACACGCGCGGCTCCGCTCCGTACACCTCGTACACGCGCGGCTCCGCTCCGTACACCTCGTACACGCGCGGCTCCGCTCCGTACACCTCGTACACGCGCGGCTCCGCTCCGTATTCCTCGTATACACACTGCTCCGCTCCGTACACCTCGTACACACACGGCTCCGCTCCATACACCTTGTACACACACGGCTCTGCTCCGTACACCTCGTACACACACGGCTCTGCTACATCCACACTGTAAACCCCTCCTGACCCCACACATAAACTTCAGCTCATCCAGCACCATGACAACCAGCACAGCAGAGTCCTGCATCCACTGAGGCCCCTGATCATGTGACCCCTGACTCCTCCCCTCCTGTGACCTCATCACAGGTCCTGTGCGCACAGAACAGCCATATATGTGGTGGCGGCTCTGCAGGTGGAGGTATGTGGAGATTCCCCATTACTGGGCGCAGGGGGCATTAACCCCTTCGACGCTGAGACAATTTTGATGTCTTTGTTTTGTCTCCTTGCAAGAATCAATAATATTTTTGCTCCTCTTCCTCTGACAGGCTAATAGACTTTTGTACATTACAGGTCCATAGACCATTATTATGCATTTAGGTATAATAGTAACTAGACAGCCCCATACTAACGAATATTTGGTGGGGAGGAGGGATATTGAGTAGTGATGAGCGAGTATGTTCTGTTAACCCTTTCTCCAAGTACGCTCGGGCTGAGCTCCGAGTATTTACAGCTGCTCGGTGATATGGTTGAATCGCTCCCATGTGCATGATTTGCAACTGTTTGACAGCTTTATTACATGTGAGGAATGTGTAAGAAATAGACATTCCTCACATGTAATAAAACTGTCAAACAGTTGCAAATCATGCACACGGGAGCGATTCAAACATATCACCGAGCAGCTATAAATACTCGGAGCTCGGCCCGAGCGTACTTGGTGAAAGAGTTAACAAAACATATTCGCTCATCACTAATATTGAGCTGAACTCTGTTGGTAAGCCAAACCACCATCTCCGACTTCTCAATTTCCCTGAATTCCAACTCTGACTTCGACTCCACAGCACTGTCTCACTACTGAGCATTAGTGATGTGTCAGTCACGAACGATCTGACACAAAGAGCCCCTGCTGTGACTGATAGGAGTCGGCACTCCAGTGAGAGCCACTAAGTTCTCTAAATGGCTGTCACTGGGCGTAAAACCGCGATGTTTGGCGGCCATAACTCCGCCCACCCAATCCAAACTCCCCCCACTCTTTGGTTTAATTGTCTAATCGCGAGTGGGTCGAGTTTTGACTATGGGTGGGCGGAGTTTCGGCTGCCTCAACGTCCTCTTAAATATGTGTAATATGTGTTCACCTATGGTAGGATATAGGATCCAAAAGAGCCGGCTCTTTTTGGTGAGCGGAGCCAGAAGAGCCAGATCACCAAAAAGAGCCGGACTGCCCATCACTACTCAGCATGTACATAAAGTGCAGCACAGATTTATCTCAACTAAAAGCCGAGATCCTTGGGTGAAGAATAGAACAGACATTTATAGGACATTTCATAACTTTTCCAAATTCTTATAAAAACATTTACAGCACATCCGGCATTCTACTACTGTACCCAATTTATTATATATATTAGGAGTCTGACTAGGTCCATTTTATACCGACTCCAACTCCAAACTGGATAATAATAATAATAATCTTTATTTATATAGCGCCAACATAGTCCGCAGCGCTTTACAATTCAGAGGTTCATATACAACAGTCATAAGTAACATAGCTAAAGATAATACAATAATTACAGCAAAAATAATGATGACCCTGCTCGTCAGAGCTTACAATCTACAATGAGGTGGTGGTGACAAAGTACAGGAGCTTATTTACAAGGATGGTTCAGCCATCTGGAGGGGACGAGGGATAGATAAAGGCTGAATGAGCTCATCACCAGCCAGTATCTGTGGTGCTTTTTGGTTCGGTGGAGAGTTATGTTTAGAGAAATAAGGGATGGGCTATAAGAAGATAAAAGGTTAGGGAGCGCCTAAAACTGTGTAAGTTGTGGTTCATCCTAATTTCTTGGGGTAGAGCATCCCATAGAATAGGTGCAGCTCGGGAGAAGTCTTGAAGTCGGGAGTGGGAGGTACGGATTAGTGCGGATGTTAGTCGAAAGTCGCGGAGCGTAGAGAACGGGTAGTCCGATAAACAGAAATGAGGGAAGAGATGTAGGGGGGTGCCACACTGTGGAGAGCTTTGTGGGTGAGAACAAGCCATTTAAATTGGATCCTATAATTCATGGGCAGCCAGTGCAATGACTGGCACAAAGCGGAGGAGTCTGAGTAACGGTTAGCCAAATGGATGACCCTGGCTGCAGCATTGAGGATGGACTGGAGGGGGGAAAGTCGAGTGAGGAGGAGGCCAATTAATAAAGAGCTACAGTAGTCAAGGCGGGATTGGATCAGGGCAACAGTGAGGGTTTTTGTTGTTTCCAAGGTGAGAAAGGGGCGGATTCTAGAGATGTTCTTCAGGTGCAAGCGACAAGAGCGGGCAAGAGATTGTATGTGGAAGGTGGAGGAGAGATTGGTGTCAAACACAACGCCCAGACAACGCGCCTGCTGGCTTGGCATTATTGTGGTGCCACATATGGAGAGAGAGATGTCAGATTTAGAGAGTTGAGTTGACGGCGGGAGCAGAAGAAGTTCAGTTTTGGAAAGGTTGAGTTTCGGGTAGAGAGCGGACATGATGTTAGAAACTGTGGCCAGACAGTCACTGGTGTTCTGTAGCACAGCGGGGGTAAGGTCAGGGGATGAAGTGTATAGTTGTGTGTCATCAGCATAAAGATGGTACTGCAAACCAAATTTGCTGATGGTCTGTCCAATTGGGGCTGTGTAGAGAGAGAAGAGAAGAGGGCCAAGGACTGAACCCTGAGGAACCCCAATAGTGAGAGGCAAAGGGAAGAAGTGGAGCCAGCGAACGATACACTGAAAGAGCGGTCAGATAGGTAGGAGGAGAACCAGGAGAGAGCAGTGTCCTTTATGCCGATTGAGTGGAGCATAGAGAGTAGGAGGTGGTGGTCAATGGTGTCAAAGGCTGCAGAGAGGTCAAGAAGAATGAGCAGAGTGGTCCCCATTACGTTTTGCTGTCAGAAGGTCATTGGTTACTTTGATGAGTGCAGTTTCTGTAGAATATAGGGGGCGTAAGCCGGACTGTGATGGGTCTAGAAGAGAGTGAGAGGAGAGGTAACTGGTAAGGCTGGAGTAGACCAGGCGCTCCAAGAGTTTAGAGATTAAGGGAAGGTTGGAGACTGGTCTGTAGTTGTTTGTGCAGGAAGGGTCAAGAGAGGGCTTTTTTAATAATGGAGTAATGATGGAGTGTTTGAAGTAGGAGGGGAAGATACCAGAAGAGAGGGAGAGGTTGAAGATTTTGGTTAGGTGACTAGTGACGACTGAAGAAAGAGACTGGAGTCAATGTGAGGATATGGGGTCAGTGGTGCATGTAGTGGGATGAGAAGAAGAGAGGAGCCTGGAGACTTTGTCTTCTGTGACTGGGTCAAATGTGGAGAGTGCTCCAGAGGGGATGTGGGGGGGTGGGAGTCACGGCACTTGGTGGCTGTGAACTGATTTCCTGACGGATGGTGTCTATTTTCTCTTTGAAGTAGGAGGCCAAGTCCTCAGCACAAATGTCCGTGATGGGGGGCTGGGCTTTAGGACTGAGGAGGGAGTGAAATGTATCGAACAGTTTTTTGGGGTTGTTGGGTAGTGAGGAGATCAGGGTGGTGAAGTAGGTCTGTTTGGCGAGGTGAAGGGCAGAGTTATATATTTTTAACATAAATTTGTAGTGGATAAAGTTTTCTAGTGTGCAAGTTTTCCTCCATAGGCGTTCGGCACTTCTAGAGCAACGCTGGAGAAATCGGGTTTGCGGTGTGAGCCAGGGCTGTTTCACTCTGTGTTTAGAGGTTCTGAGGGTGAGGGGCGCTACTTGGTCCAGCGTGCTTCTGAGAGTTTCATTGTAGTGGTTGACAGCTAGTTCAGGACAGGAAAAAGAGGAGATTGGAGACAGTGATGAGTGAAGGGAGTCTGTAAGTGAATGAGGGTTAATGGATTGTAGATTTCTGAATGTGTGATAGGTAGGAGTGTGCTGGGGTGGGCAAGGATTTGTGAGCGTGAAGGAGAGAATGTTATGATCAAAGAAGGGAAGAGGGGAGTTATTTAGGTGGGGGATTGCACTAAGCCGGACAAAGACCAGATCAAGGGTGTTTCCATCTTTGAGTGTCTCAGAGGTTGAAAGCTGTGAGAGGCCGAGAGAAGTGGTTAAAGATCGAAGCTGTGATGCAGATGAGGAGGTGGGGCTGATTATGGGGATGTTGAAGTCTCCCAGGATAAGGGTTGGTAAATCTGAGGACACGAAGTGCGGCAGCCAGGCAGAAAAATGGTCAAGGAACTGGGTGGGTGAGCCTGGGGGACGGTATACGACTGCTACTCTGAGGGAGAGGGGATGGAAGAGCCTGATGGTGTGGACCTCAAAAGAAGGGAATGAGAGTGATAGGACTGGTGGGATGACCTGGAAGGTGCAATGTAGAGACAGGAGTATGCCGACCCCACCACCAAGTCTGTTTGCAGATCTTGGGGAATGGGAAAAATGCAAGCCGCCTTGAGAAAGGGTGGCAGGGGAGACAGTGTCAGAATCCTGGATCCAGGTTTCAGTGAGGGCCAGCAGATTGAGAGAGTTGGTCAGAAAGTAGTTGTGCAGGAAAGGAAGCTTGTTGCATACAGACCGAGGATTCCATAGTGCGCAATTGAAGGAGGGAGATGAAGGAGTACAGCTGATTTTAATAAGGTTAGCAGGGTTTCGATGTGAGGTATATATATACATATATATCCTCTTGTTATGTTCTTACATGGAATCTTTATGATGCTACATTAGCTCATCTTCTCCCAATTCAGGTTCCTACAATATCGGATCTTCTATATAAGAGAATTTTCCTAATTAATGCATCCATGATGGGCAGGGACAAGATTACGGAGAGGCTATTACATCTCACCCTAGAGATCCTCTTCCGACTTACTGGAGAGGTGAGAAATTTTGATGACATCACATTACATCATTCTTATCTATGGGAATAACAGATGGACAGCACTGGAGAGGTAAGGACTCTGAAAATGTCTGTAGTGAGATGTATTAATGTGTCTCTCCATAACCAGGATTACACAGTATTGAAGAAGACCTCTAGTGAGCGCTGTCAGACCCCATTGTTTGAGGGATGGGGAAGACCCCTGAGCCCAATCATGGGGCCCCCACCTCACACCCTGATACATGAAAACATCAATGACCATCAGATCCTAGAACTCACATACAAGATGATTGAGCTGCTGACTGAAGAGGTGACACTGCTGGGATATTATACAGTAACGTTATGAAGGGATCGAGGGGTTGACTGTATCATTGTATGTGTCAGGTTCCTATAAGGTGTCAGGACATCACTCTTTATTTCTCCATGGAGGAGTGGGAGTATATAGAAGGACACAAAGATCTGTACAAGGACGTCGTGATGGAAGTTCCCCAGCCCCTCACATCACCAGGTAATAGACAGGACTAAATACACACGGCCTATAATTATCTGTATGTAAAGAATTCAAGTTCCTGTTTGTGTTTCCTCCAGTTCTATCCAGTAAGAAGACAACACCAGAGAGATGTCCCCGTCCTCTTCTTCCACAGGACTGTAAACAAGAAAATCCCAATGTTCCTCAAGATCATCAGGTAGATGGAGAGAAGCTATCATGAGATCTCCCCTATGATGTGTAGACGGCTGTGAAGATCTTTTGTTCAGTCTTGTTTTATCCACCAGTATTATATGTTTTATACTTGTGTAATAGGAACAGTGACGATGGCAGGATTAGAGCTGATCATAGATGTGATTTCTCCTTCTGTCTGTGACTTTTACAATATTTGTTTCAGGGTGAAGATTTGACCCATGTTAATACTACAGAGTCATATGTGAGGGGTGGTGAGCAGTGTAAAGAGGAGATACCTACAGATAACCGCCCAGGTGAGTAGTAACCAGTAAATTCTGAGAAGTCACAGATTCTTCTTAGCAGCCTCCTGTTTACTCTTTATTGGTGGTGTAGTCTGGCCGTATCACAATCATGTGATCGCCATTTTGCCAATGGACCACAACATTCCAATGGACCACAACAAAGCCCAAAATTGTTCAAATTACTTTGGGCATTGAAAGCCCTTTGTCTATGAAGCTTACAACCGGGAGGATCCACCTACCCCCTGGAATTAGAAGATGCCGACCCTTACCTGTCCAGATCTGTAAACTACAAAACCAAATGACAGGGTATGTAGAATGTGCTGACAAGTTAGAAAATCACTTGACGAAAACTATTATGACGGGCCTATAAGAGAAAGAGGGGGTGGTGGGGGGGGGGGGGTAATGATGCTGTTGGCTTTCTAAAACCCTGATATCTTATTGGATGAATCTACCTTCTCTCCCTTCTGTGCTGCGGAATGGGCTCAAATGGTCCAAGTCCAGTCTTTCTTGCGGGCCAAGTGTGGGGAGTGAGTGCCAAGTGTCAATTTCTGTATAATAACATTATTATTTATTATTATAGCGCCATTTATTCCATGGTGCTTTACATGTGAAAAAGGGGTGTACCTAGCAAACAACAAGTACAATAATCTCTAACAAGAACGAGTCACCGACTGGTACAGGAGGAGAGAGGACCCTGCCCGCAAGGGCTCACAATCTACAAGGGATGGATGAGGATACAGTAGGTGAGGCTAGATCTGGTCGTGCATCGGTATGGTGGGACGAGGATTACTGCAGGATAAAGGTTTGTTGGAAGAGGTAGATCATCAGGTTCCTTTTGAAGGTTTCCATGGTAGGCTGATATGTTGGGGTAAAGAGTTTCAGAGTAGGGGGAATGCACGGGAGAAATCTTGTATGCGATTGTGGGAAGAGGAAATAAGAGGGGAGTAGCGAAGGAGATCTTGTGAGGATCGGAGGTTGCGTGCCGGTAAATACCGGGAGACTAGGTCACAGATGTATGGAGGAGACAGGTTGTGGATGGCTTTGTATGCCAAGGTTAGGGTTTTGATTTGGAGTCTTTGGGCAATGGGGAGTCAGTGAAGGGATTGACAGACAGGAGAGGCCAGGGAATAGCGTGGGCATAGGTGGAGTAGTTGGGCAGCAAAGTTTAAGATAGATTGGAGGGGTGCGAGAGGCCACAAAGCAGGAGGTTGCAGTAGTTGGGGCGTGAGATGATGAGGGTGTGCACTTGTGTTTTTGCAGATTCTTGGTTGAGGAATGTGTGGATCCGGGAGATATTTTTGAGTTGGAGTTGGCAGGAAGTGGAAAGAGCTTGAGTATGTGGTTTGAAGGAGAGATTAGAGTTCAGGGTTACCCCAAGGCAGCGAGTTTGCAGGACTGGAGAGAGTGAGCAGGAATTGACTTTGATGGATAGGTCAAATGGGAGGGTTGCGTGAGATGGTGGAAAGATGATGAATTAGATTTTATTCATGTTAAGTTTTAGAAATCTAGCAGAGAAAAAGGGTGAAATAGCAGACAGACATTGTGGATTCTGGTTAGTAAGGAGGTGCTGTCGGGTCCAGAGAGGTAGATCTGTGTGTCTTCAGCATAGAGGTGATACTGAAATCCGTGAGACCCTATGAGCTGTCCCAGGCCGGAGATGTAGATGGAGAAGAGCAGGGTTCCTAGAACTGACCCTTGGTGGACAACGACAGATAGGGGATAAGATGAGGAGGTGGTGTGTGAGTGTGAGACGCTGAATGTACAGTCTGTTAAGTATGAGGAGATTCAATATAGGGCAAGGTCTGTAATGCCAAAAGATGAGAGAATTTGTATTAAGAGGAATGGTCTACTGTGTCGAAGGCAGATGATAGGTCCAGGAGGAGGAGGACAGAGTAGTGTCGCTTGGATTTGGCAGTTAGTAGGTCAGTGGTTACTTTAGTGAAGGCAGTTTCAGTGGAATGATGCCGTCGGAAGCCAGATTGTAAGCTGTCAAAGAGCAGGAGGAGAGGTGGGAGGACAGTTCAAAATGGATGTGTTGTTCCTGTAGTTTTGAGGCATAGGGGAGAAGTGATGGCTAAACAGAGAGGATGGGTCAAGGGAGGGCTTTTTGAGGATGGGTGTGATCGAGGCATGTTTGAAGCATGAGGGGAAGACACCAGTTGTTAGTGACAGGTTGAAGAGGTGGGTTATGGTTGGGATGAAGACTGTGGTAAGGTTAGGGATTAGGTGGGACGGGATTGGGTCAAGTTCACAGGTGGTGAGGTGTGATTTGGAGAGTAAAGAGGAAAGTTGATTTTCCTTAATGGTGGAGAAACTGGTTTTGGAGGAGGAGGGTTGAGTAGATGTGAGGAGGGGCTGTGGGGACTTTTGGCAAAAACTTTGCCTGATGGTTTCAATCTTCTACTTGAAGAATGAAGCAAAGTCTTCAGTGGAGAGGAGAGCAAGGAGGCGCTGGGGGACGGAGGAGAGATTTGAAAGTGTTGAACAGCTGTTTAGGGTTGTGAGACAGGAAGGATCTGAGAGATGAGAAGTAGGTTGGCTTTGCTGCAGTGAGTGTGGACTTGAAAGTAGTGAGGGACTGTTTAAATGCGATGAAGTGCTCTTTGGATTGGGACCTTTTCCATCTCCGCTCAGCAACCCTGGAAGCCTGTCTCAGTTCTTTAGTCAGGTTGGTGTGCCAAGGGAGACTGTTGATTGTGCGAGCTTTGGTATATGTGAGGGAGGTGACCGATTCAAGAGCTGCAGCTTTTGCGGTGGTATATAAAGCCACAGAAGAATCTGCATCGTGTAAGGAATTAAGGAAGGGATTCAAAGAGCGAGTGTAAGTCAAGATGTTTGAGATTTCTGCGAGGGTGTGCAAGTTTGTGGAGTGGGGATTGTTGACTTGGAGATGAGCGGGAAGAGAATGTAAGTAGGTTGTGGTCAGAAAGAGAGAGAGAGGTGAGTTAGAGAGGTTAGATAGGGAACAGAGGCATGTGAAGATGAGATCCAGTGTGTGGCCCTCTTTGTGAGTGGGTGCGGAAGACCATTGAGCAAGGCCGAAGGAGGAAGTGAGAGATAGAAGCTTAGAGACAGATGAGTGGGAAATGTCAATGA
Source organism: Phyllobates terribilis (assembly GCF_046119375.1). Taxonomy (NCBI): domain Eukaryota; kingdom Metazoa; phylum Chordata; class Amphibia; order Anura; family Dendrobatidae; genus Phyllobates; species Phyllobates terribilis. The sequence continues at coordinate 28,374,517 of NW_027362765.1, forward strand.
GGAAGTCGCCCATGATAATAGTGAGGATGTCAGTGGGAAGGTGGTGAAGTGGTCGAAGAAAGTTGTGGCTGGCCCTGGGGGGGGCGGTAAATGATAGCTAGCTGGAGGGGGAGTATATGCGCACACAGTTTACCTCAAAAGAGGTGAGAGTAACGGAGGGTGGCAGTGGAATTCGGGTGATGGAGCAGTTATCAGACAGAAGAAAACCAACTCCTCCACCATGCTTGCCTCTGGGGCAAGGGGTGTGGGAAAAGTGAAATCCACCGTACGAAAGTACAGCTGGAGAGGCTGTGTCAGAGGGGGTGAACCAGGTTTCGGTGATGCCGAGGAAGGAAAGTTTGTTAGTAAGGAGAAGATCATGGATGTAGGAAAGTTTGTTGCAAAGGGAGCGAGCGTTCCATAGAGCTCCTGTTAGTGGGACTGGGAAAGTGGGCGCTGGGTTAATGACTATAAGGTTAGAAAGGTTGCAAGAGTTTGTGATAGATTGTGGGTAGGTGGAAGTGATAGTAGGGATGTGGTGAAGAGGACCAGGATCTGGAGAGATATTGCTGGCAGTGAGGAGGAGCATTAAAGTGTTAGCAGGTGGGAGCAGGAGAGGGCGGCATGAGGTGGCTATCTGTGTTTGGAGACACAGGATTCAATGTTGAGGGATAGTTCTGAGGAGAAGGTGAGATGAATGGGGAGGTTGGAGGGAGATAAGACCAGTTTATTACTAGGTGAAGGGATTGGGGGGCTAGTAGAAAGTGGATTATTATAGGGGATAGAGTGAAAACAAACAGAAACATTGTTTACTTTGACTGGGTATCCAGTTTCCTTTAGTTTCCTTTTGGTTTAATTCTGGTCTAATTCGGTGCATCACACTTGTATGATATACTGGGCAGACTACATCAGCCGTCTCTCTTCTCACAATATATGTGCTTGCAAATGCATTCAGGAGTGAAGAAGAGAGGAGAGGTCTGAGTTCATCTTTATCAGATAATTACATATTGAGCCAGATGCAGGGTATAACACAGGCAAAGAGGCTGGTCATAAAGAAAAGTGGCGAATGGGGGTCATGCAGTGGTCAGCTTACAAACATACTGAGTTAATGCACACAGGAGAAGTAAGATTTATCACAGAGTTGGAAAGCTGGCTGACATACCTGTAAGAAGAATATATAAATGGACATGCTGATTAGAGGGTGATGGTTATAGATGGCAAGATGCAGTCTGTATACATAGTATTAAATTATGATCTAATTCAGTGCTTCACACTTACATGACACACTTGCGTGATACACTGGGCAGTCATCAGAGTTTCCCTTTATCCTGACTTTTCAATTTCTTTTAAAACCAACTTTTTTTTTTACATTTAAGACACCTCAGCACTGCACTATTTTAATAAATTATCTTTAAATGTATAATACTTCTTCAATAAACTCATCTGACAGAAAATATTGGCGTCAATTAATTTTTTTTCAGATGATAGAAGTATTACAAGTTTCGCAACAAGTTTTTATATGTTCAATTACATTTACAAAACCTATTTTTTGGGTAAAAAATCACTTTTGCAGTTACTTTGAAGAGCCTAGACTTTAGAACCAGGGGGGGGCAAAGAAAATACAAAATCAGAAGACACAAGGGTAGTCAGTAAACGGGTAAGGATCACAACAGGATCAAATACACAAGCCGGAAGCTGAACACACAGGACTGAACCAGAGTATCTGGAAGCTTCTGGTAATATGCTTCATGCTTTAGTAGGGTGTGGTACTTTCTGTTTGGCTGAAGCAGGGAGCTGATTACTCCAGCTGGACAGCACACACACCCATACTGCTAGACTGGATGGTAGTGCTGGTACCGGCCACCCTATTATTGACTGGACAGAGCATGCGCTGCCCAGAGCTTCTGGTTCCAATGTCTCCTCCATCACCAGCACTGCCCGCAGAATGAATGATTGCGGTAGAAGCAGACATCGCAGGAGCAGATCCTAAAGGAGATGTAACACACCATTTTCAGAAACCTCAATGTCACAAAATGGAAAGAATCCAGGGCAATAGAATCCCCAAAAAGTGATTCCATTTTGTAAATTAGTGAATTATTCTATAGGAGTAGTGACTATTTTGACACCCGCCTGAGTGGGGGCTTGTTTTTTGCATGATAAGTAGAAGTTTTCAGCAGCAGAATGGAAGGAAGGGAGACACAGACATTACTAGTGGGTAGGCGGAGCCCACACAGGATAGAACACCTCAGATTACAAAAAAGTGTTGACCGGCCCCTCCAGCTTGGGCTCCTCCTACTCCAGCTCTCCAGTCTAAAATTTGAGGTCGCAGAGGATAGTCGCTGCTGGAGCAGCTCCTCAGAAAATTTTTTTATTTTTATCGGACAGAGACTTGGACCCCCCGTGGTCTAGAGGTCTCAGGGGTCTCAGTGCTGCTGGACCCCCACCCCTCCCCTGGCGGATCTGCATACCCTTTATGGTGGTCCCTGCAGAACCCTGCCGGCCCCGGGGGATGAGGGACGCTTCCCGGAGGAGACGCAAACCGCGCCATTGGGGTCCCTGCACGCTCCGTCCTGGGGGGAAGCTAAGGGCCACAGCGCCACAAATCCCTGGGGGTCCCTGTGGCGCTCAGCTGGGTGAGTACTCAGCATTTGTAAATGTGTTTGAGTGCTTCAGCGGCTGCTGCGGCGGCCGCTGTTACATGTACCGTTGGTGACTGTGTGTTTTTCGTCCGCAGGTGGATCCCTGCAGGACATGTGAAGCGGGGCAGGAGCGGAGAGTGGAGGAGTCGCGCACCTTTTTGAATGCTGGCGGGGGGCGTGGCTTCGCGCCTTCCCGGTCTTTTCGCGGGCAGGTAGCGCTCTGAGCGCGCGCTTTCTCCTGTCCCTCCCCTTCCGGCTTCTCTCTTCACTGCGCGGCGGCCATTTCTGACGGCCTCCTCCGGCTCCTCACTCTCCTCTCCTCCCGTCAGAACCGAAGGAACGCTGCACCGCGGCCAGCTGGGTGAGTCGCTTCTGCCTGTCAGGGCAGAAGCTTAACCTCCTCACCCCCACAGTGCAGGGCACCTTTCTGCTGCACAATTAGGTGGCAGACTGCGCTGCCCTGCAGCTGCTACCTCATATAGAGGTTTTTTTGTCTGGGACTCGCACACCTCTTTCATTTAGCAGAGGTTGTGGGGAGTCTGCTGCATTAACCCCCTGGTAGGCGGTTAACCCTTAATTGGGGGACAGCTGGGGTAGCTCTCCCTGTAAGAGCCTTAACCCTTCAGCGTTCGTTTCTTTCCTTTTAGAAGCCACACTGTCCTAGTTACTGACAGGCTTAAGCCTGCTATATACTGTGTGAGGGCATGTCAGATCACGGTCCAGGAGGCGCGGTCTGTCTCCCAGGTCCGCTACAGGATCAGTCTCGCGTATCTGACTCGCAGGAGTCCTCGACGGCGTCAAGTGCAGCGCAGGTCGGGGGACTCAGTGATGTTAAAATGGAGGCTCTCACTCGTTCTATTGATAGCCTGTCTGACCTTCTAGGTCATTGGGTGTCAGCTAGATCCCAACTGTCTTCTCATGGCAGGAAGCGCCACAGGCCGGTACTGTCCTCCCCGCGCAGCGACTCAGAGATCTCTGATATGGAGGGTTCCCCTTCGAGCTCTGCTGGGGAGATGTCCGATTCGGATAAAGAGGATCGGCAGGGGCGCTCTGCCTCTCTTTTGGGCCGTGTGGATGCTTTTATTGGAGCTATGAGGGAGGCGTTACAGTTACCGGAGGAGGTAGCTAGACGCCCTGGTAAGTCGGCCTGGCTTTTTCAGGAGTCGCATAGGTCGCGGTCAACGTTACCATCTCTGGATGAACTTGATGGGGCGGTGGAGAAGGAACGCCTGTGTCCAGATAAGCGTTTTCAGGGGACACGGTTTTTTGAGGCACTGTATCCGTGTTCTACGGAGTCGATTGCTAATTGGATTCCTTCTCCTGAAGTGGATGTCCCTTTATCCCAGCTTAGCAAATCTTCATTACTTCCTGTTAAAGGGAAGGCGAGTCTGCAGAATCCGCTGGACAGAAAAACGGAGATGGCGGCTAAATCCATCTACGAGGCCGCGGGTCATGGATTCAGAGCGGCTTTAGGAGCCATGTGTGCTGGTGAAGCTTCCCTGAGGTGGTTGGACCGCCTACGGACGGCGTGGCAAGATGGATCCCCGCTATCCGAGGTAGAAGGGCTTTTCAAGTTGTTGGAAGAGTCAGCCCGATATGGCAGAGATGCAGTTCTGGATACTACGTCACTGCTGTCCAGGGCGCAATCCTCGGCTGTCACAGTCAGAAGAGCACTGTGGCTTAAGCAGTGGACCGGAGACGCGGTTTCCAAGCAAGGTTTGCTGTGTTTAGCTTACAAGGGTGGTCAGCTGTTTGGGTCTGACCTCACGGAACTGATTGCGAAGGCCAAGGCAAAAGAAACGGCTTTACCGCAGCGTAGAGCTGTGGCTTCTGCGTCTGGCAAGTCTAGTGCCGATAGTAGTCGGCGGCCCTTTCGGCCCAGGGGACGGTTCGGTCAGACCTCTTGGGGATCGGGTAGTCCCTCGTTTTCGGGAAAAAAGATCTCTCAGAAATCCCGCACTCCCTGGAAACAGAACTTCCGTCAAGACAAACGGGAAGCTGACAAAAAGTCCGCTAAGGCGGACTGACGCCAGGGTTTCACTCGAGGGTCCTCGAGTGGGGGGTTGCCTGCTCCAGTTCGAGTCGACTTGGGCGTCCCACGTTTCAGACGCCTGGGTGACGCGGGTTCTGTCGGCAGGCTATTTCATAGAGTTTCTTTCTCGACCCCCGGACAGATTTTGTCAATCTCGCATTCCGTCAGAGCCCGAGCTAGCTACCGCTCTACGGCGGGAGGTCGATTCCCTTCTGCAGAATGGTGTGGTGGTGCCGGTTCCGCCGGAGGATTGGGGAAGGGGGTTTTACTCCAACCTCTTTGTGGTCCCCAAAAAGGAGGACAAATTTCGCCCCGTTCTGGATCTCAAAAAATTGAATCTGCATGTCCGGACCCGGAAATTCCGCATGGAGTCGCTTCGCTCAGTTGTGGCGGCTCTGTCGCAGAACAATTTTTTAGTGTCAATCGACATTCGCGATGCTTATTTGCATATTCCCATCGGAAGGGCTCACCAGTGCTTCCTACGTTTTGCCATAGGTCAGGACCATTACCAGTTTGTGGCCCTGCCATTCGGGTTGGCATCAGCGCCCAGAGTTTTTACAAAAATTCTGGCGCCTCTCATGGCGATCCTTCGAAGGCAGGGGGTGACAATTCTTCCCTACCTAGACGACATTTTGATTGTGGCGTCCACAGAGGAGGAGGCGGTGAGGGCTCGCAATCTATCCCTTCAGCTCCTGGAGGACTTCGGGTGGCTAGTCAATTGGAAGAAGTCATCTCTGGAACCGTCGCAGTCAATCCTGTTTTTGGGGATGCACTTCGACACGGTACGGGCAGTGGTGTTCTTGCCTCCGGACAAGCAAGCAAGTCTTCGTCAACATGTACAGGTTATGAAGTCTTCGACAGCAATGTCCCTTCGAAGGTGTATGCGCCTTCTGGGTTTGATGGTGGCGTCAATGGAAGCGGTCCCGTTTGCTCAATTTCATTCCAGGGGTCTCCAAATGCTCATTCTGACCCATTGGGATCGATCGCAGGCTTCGCTGGATCGCAGTGTCATCATCTCCCACAGGGTGCGAGAGTCTCTAGGATGGTGGTTACATCCAGAAGCGTTATCCCAGGGGAAGTCCTTCCTCCTTCCGCGGTGGTCGGTCATAACCACCTATGCCAGTCTGACGGGCTGGGGGGGGGTCTGGAACGATCTCTGGGTTCAGGGAGTATGGTCGTCAGAAGAGTCTGTCCTGCCGATCAACCTCCTGGAGTTGAGGGCGATTTTCCTTTCCCTCCAACACTGGACGGTCCCTTTAAGCGGTCTGCCAGTCCGAGTGCAGACAGACAACGCGACGGCGGCCGCGTATATCAACCATCAAGGTGGGACGAGGAGCTCCAGGCTCATGATGGAAGTCTCTCGGATCATGGTATGGGCCGAAGCCAGGGTTCCAGCCATCTCCGCGATTCACATCCCAGGAGTCCAGAATATCACGGCGGACTTCCTCAGTCGCGAGAAGGTGGATCCCGGAGAATGGAGTCTTCATCCGGAAGTTTTTGCACTACTGTGCTCCCGTTGGGGAACTCCCCAAGTGGATTTGATGGCATCCAGGTTCAACGCCAGGTTACCGACGTTCATGTCCAGGTACAAGGACCCGGAGGCTGTGGCGGTGGATGCTCTAGTGGCTCCGTGGGACCAATTCGAGCTGATCTATGTGTTTCCGCTGATATCCTTACTTCCTCTGGTGTTACGTCGGATCAAACTGGAGAGAGTCTCGGCTATTTGGTGGCCCCAGATTGGCCAAGGAGGACGTGGTTCTCAACGCTGGTGTCGCTTCTGGCAGTGCCTCCGCTTCCACTTCCACTTCGCCTGGACCTGTTAACCCAGGGGCCCATTCGTCATCCGGACCTGAAGTCTCTGCGTTTGACGGCGTGGCTCTTGAGACCGAAATCTTGACCCGTCAAGGATTTTCAGCCGAAGTCATTGCCACTCTGCGAGCGGCCAGAGGTCCTGCCACCACTAGGATTTATCACAAAACTTAGGAAGCCTTCTTCTCGTGGTGTTCCGGTTCTTCAAGGAACCCGAGGATTTTTTCCATTCCCAATTTGTTGGCCTTTTTGCAGTATGGGCTGGACAAGGGTTTGGCAGTTAGCACCCTGAAGGGTCAGGTTTCCGCTCTATCCTTGCTGTTTCGGAAGGCTGTCGCCTCGCGTAGGGACGTACGTTCCTTTTTTCGCGGGGTAATCCGTCAATTTCCGCCGCGGAAGGCACTTGTGACTCCTTGGCGGCTCAATCTTGTCTTGGAGGCTCTTCAACATGGGCCTTTTGAGCCTATGGACTCTGTTAGCCTTTCATTGCTTTCCTGGAAGGTTGCTTTCCTGGTGGCGGTCACCTCTTTGAGAAGGGTTTCTGAGTTGGCGGCTCTTTCTTGCTCGCCTCCTTTTCTGGAGTTTCACCCGGATCGTGTAGTGCTTCGCACACGGGGCGACTTTCTACCTTAGGTGGTGTCACAATTTCATGTTAACCAGGATATTGTGTTGCCCTCGCTCTGTCCAGAGTCGAGGAATGCGAAGGAACGGGCCTTGCACACTTTGGATTTGGTGCGGGCGTTAAAGTTCTATTTGTCTATTACTCAAGGTTTTCGGAAGTCGGACTCACTTTTTGTGATTCCAGCAGGTCGTCGTCGTGGTCAACGAGCTTGCAAGGACACTATAGCTCGATGGATTCGGTCGGCCATTTTAGAAGCTTACCGATTTAAGGGCGAGCCTTGCTCAATTAAGATTCGAGCTCACTCCACGAGAGCTGTGGGTTCATCGTGGGCTTTTCATCAAGGGGCCTCGGCAGCTCAACTCTGCCGGGCGGCTACCTGGCGCTCCGTCCACACTTTTACAAAGTTTTATAAGGTGGACGTCAGTGCTTCCGCGGATGCGGCCTTAGGACGTAGGGTCCTGCAGGCGGCTGTAGTTTAGGTTATCTCCTTAACTTGTGTTTAGCGCTGGTTGCGCATTTATCTAAGTTGTTGGGAATCTGCCTTTGTTGTTTTTTCCCACCCTTAATTTCTGGACTGCTTTGGGACGTCCCACTAGTAATGTCTGTGTCTCCCTTCCTTCCATTCTGCTGCTGAAAGACGGATTTTGGTAAGAACTTACCTGTAAAATCCTTTTCAGCGAAGGAAGGAAGGGAGACACAGCTCCCTCCCATGGCAGAAGTGTGTTGTTGTGTTTTCAGATGCGGCGTGACCCTTCTCTGATGGCGGTTATCTGGGCTGGGGTCGGCGCGCTAAGGCTCTGTTCCAGCATTGCCAGCTCATCGCAGTGGTCAGGTCCAGTGAGTAGTACCTGGGACTGTGTGTTTTTTTCTGTTATATGGATAACCTGTCTTTTTGCTTTTTTCTAAGTTTTCAGAAGGGGTTGTGTTGCTCCGTTGGTGTTAATTGCTCTTCCTTAGCTTGTGTACGGACTGGAGAGCTGGAGTAGGAGGAGCCCAAGCTGCAGGGGCCGGTCAACACTTTTTTGTAATCTGAGGTGTTCTATCCTGTGTGGGCTCCGCCTACCCACTAGTAATGTCTGTGTCTCCCTTCCTTCCTTCGCTGAAAAGGATTTTACAGGTAAGTTCTTACCAAAATCCGTCTTTTATTGGTATCATTTTCACCAACTTAACATTTTTGGTGTTTTTTTATTCCAATATTTGGGAGGCAGAATGAACAAACAGTTGAAGACAACGCTCTACTGGTTCATGTGATGCGGTATACTGGGAACTGTCATTATCTTAGTGAATAATTACATTTTACTACATGACTTCCCATTTCTATGGACATTTAAAGTAGACATTTTCAAAAATGTGAATTTCATGGATATTTTATTCCAAAATAATTATTGGTTTTATTCTTGTCAGACGACTGTACCAGAAGATCAGAGGGACAGCTGACCGCTTCAATTTTTAAATCAGATGACCTTGAGATCACACAGGATACAATTGAAGTGAATGCCATTACTCCATATATACCATCATCCCTTCACAGCAAAGCTCTATCATCTGATCCTATGAAACAAGTCATATCTTCTGATTCATTACAGACTACTAAGAAAAATAAAAGTCAGAAAAGAGGCATTAATAAACAAACTGCCCTTAAAGCAAAGAAGCCAGTTACATATTCAGAATATGGAAATAGTTGTCCCCTTGAAACATCTTTTGTTAAACATCAAAACAGTCACACAGAGGAGAAGAGATTTTCTTGTTCCAAATGTGGGAGATATTTTAACCAGAAATCAGATCTTCTTAGGCATGAGAGAATTCATACTGGCGAGAAGCCATATTCATGTTCAGAATGTGGGAAATGTTTTACAGAGAAATCAAGTCTTATTAAACATGAGAGGACCCACACAGGACAGAAGCCATATTCATGTTCAGAATGTGGGAAATGTTTTAACTGGAAATCTTATCTTGTTAATCACCAGAGAACTCACACAGGGGAGAGGCCATATTCATGTTCAGAATGTGGAAAATGTTTTGGACAGAGATCACATCTTGTTACACACCACATAACTCACAAAGTGGAAAAGCCTTTTTCATGTTCAGAATGTGGAAAATGCTTTGGACATAAATCAGACCTTGTTAGACACCAGAGAACTCACACAGGGGAGAAGCCTTTTTCCTGTTCAGAATGTGGGAAATGTTTAACACGTAAATCATTTCTTGTTGCACATCAAAGAATTCACAAAGGGGAGAAGCCATATTCTTGTTCAGAATGTGGGAAATGTTTTTTATATAAATCACATCTTGTTACACACCATAGAACTCACACAGGGGAGAAGCCATATTCATGTTCAGAATGTGGGAAATGTTGGGCAGATAAATCACGTCTTGTTCAGCACCAGAGAACTCACACAGAGGAAAAGAATTTTATCTGTTCAGAATGCGGGAAATGTTTTTTAGGTAAATCAAGTTTTGTTGGACACCAGAGAACTCACACAGGGGAGAAGCAATGTTCATATTAAGAATGTGGGAAATGTTTTGAACAGTAATTGCTATTTTCTTGAACATCAAAAATCCCACACTGGGAAAAGCCATTATCATACCTAGAATGTGAAAAATGAATTACTGGAAAAATTATATTTTGTTGACCATCAAAAATAACTCACATGGGGAGAAATTACATATATTATTGACAAATTGTACAAAAGCCATATGACAGACAGTCGTTTAAATAAACTTAAAAGTGACGGAGCAGAACGCCGAGATTGTGTCCTTCCCGATCACTGAGAAAACTGCTCTCTCCTCCTGCCCTACACTGATCTATGTGATCAGTGCAGAGCAGGAGAGAAAGATACCGGGACCTGCACAGAGGCTGCTTGTCCTCAGTGAGCAATTGAAGAACCTTCCACCCACCATTTTGGTTATAAAGTGTTTGGTTAGGCACTAAATATTTTATTGTCTGTATTGGATATTTTTAAGAATTGAAATAAAGGTTAAACTTTAACGTGTACTTCCTTTACTAAACCAATTTCTGCTAACCTGAAACATTTATATAATTTTTGGAAGTCTAAAAGTGGTTATATGAATTTCTGTAAAGGCATGACACTCCCCGACTAGTATCCAGGGGATCCAAAAGAAAAACGTCAACTAGAGAGCAATAAAATAAGTTCAGAAACAGGTCTATGAAATAGCTTTCTGCTTTGCTTGGGGATCTTGATCTCCTACTTCTGGACTTTCCATCTTGGTTTGGGAAGACTTTGGTTACCAATCCTAGAGGACACTCATTCCTTTTAGACTGGATGTTCTTTACTAGGACAACATTTCCAGGTTTCATGTTGGGCCTTCTAGCTTGCAATTTGTCTCTTGTCTGTAGCGTGGAAAGGTATTGTTTTCTCCACTTGGTCCAGAAAAGGTCTGCTAACATTTGGACTTTCTTTCACTGTGATTTGTACGAGTCCTTAGTAGTAAACTCTCCTGGAGTCGCTGTGTTTACATTAAATTCCTGGGTGAGGAGAGTTGAAGAAGTAAGCAGAGATGGATCTTCAGGATCATTGGGTATGGGAATCAGTGGTCTAGCATTTATAATGGCTAATTCCTCGGCCATGAAAGTAGTGAGAGTCTCGTGTCTGAGCTTCGAAGGACCTAGTTCTAGAAAGAAGGATTCAAGGATTCTGCGAACAATACCAATCATGCCTTCCATATGAGATGAGTGGGGTGGATTGAAGGTCCACGTGCAACGCAGTTCAGAAAGACTTCTTTTTACCCGGTTAACATCAATGTTTGAGGGAATCTTTAGTTCACCACATACTCCAACAAAGTTAGATCCTCTATCAGAGTGGATATAATTTTCATGTCCTCTGAGAGAAATGAATTGTCTGAAGTAATTTATGAAGCTGGATGTGTCCATTGCCTATACGACTTCTATGTGTACAGCTCTAATACTCAAACATGTGAATAAGACAGTCCAGCGCTTGCTGTTTGCATGTCCTTCCCTAGTATGTTGTGCAGTAACGTACAAGGATCCAAACACATCTAGACCCAAGTTGGTAAAGGGGGGTACGGTACTCAAACGGTCCGCTGGAAGGTCAGCCGTTTTTTTTGGAATGGACATGTACCACGGAGTTTCTGGCAAACAATACATTTGAAAATGACTCTACTCACAAGTCACCTAATTCCTATCACACAGAATCCTACTGCCCTTAGGCCCCCTTCAGTTATCAAGCATCCTTGATGCTTAACCTGTGCATAATAATACTCGACCAGCAGGGAAAAAACATGACCATGGGGGACTGTGATTTGCTGGCCTTGTTCTAAGACTATTAAACCAATGCACGTGGAGCGGAGTCCACGGCTCTAAGGGATGCAGACTTTTTCCAGGATAGAGCACCGGTTCCTTTGATCTTATTATTGTGTTTTATTAGAGATTTTCTTGTTGTGTTTTATTAATGCTCTGCTTGTTCGTCAGTTTATGTGCATTAATTTCACTTGTAAAGTGTTCAGCTTCAGAAGTCAATGTTTCCATTCAGTGACAGTAAGCAAAGGAAGACATGCTGACTGGAACTTATGTATACGTGAGGTCTGACAAGTGATTGCTAAAGGTAAATGTAATTTTTTTAAATCTCGTTAGAACAGTGGCTTAAGGCCCCTGAGGTACTAACAGCCACTAGTCTCATTGTATGGATGGGGACAGTAGATGCAGCGGAGTCGTCACCACAGGGGGTCTCACATGCAGTCACCAATGATGCGTTTCTGAAATATTCTTCACTCATTAACTCCCTTTACCTCCGAAGGCTGTTTGCACGTTAATGACCAAGCATATTTTTACAATTATAACCAGTGTCACTTTATAAGCTAATAACTCTGGAACTCTTCAATGGATCCCACTGATTCTGAGATTGTTTTTCGTGACATATTGTACTTCATGATAGTGGTAAAAATTCTTCAATATGACTTGCGTTACTTTTTGTGAAAAAAATGAAAATTTTGCAATTTTCAAACTTTGAATTTTCACGCCCTTAAATCAGAGAGATACATCACACAAAATAGTTAATAAATAACATTTCCCACATGTCTACTTTACATCAGCACAATTTTAGAACCAACATTTATTATTTTTGTTAATAAGTTATAAGGGCTAAAAATTGACCAGCGATTTACCAGTACGTCGATCATAACGGCATGACAGGAGTTAAGTCCTCTGTTCCTCTAGGGACAGGAAACACATGGGGTCCCTCAGCCAGAAACCACCATCATGCCGCTGTATCCCCCGGACAGGGGGCTCTGAGCGTTGCGCTGCCCACCGGCGATGTCCTGAAGGGCCGGAGGCTGCGTGCGCTCCACGGAGGAGCACTGTTTACTTGGCCCTAGACTTCCAACCGGGGGCGGAGTAAGGTAAGCGGACATCCGCTTTTGGGCCAGCGTGCGTTCCAGGGTGGAACACATGCCACGTGGGCCTGTCTTTCCAGAGTGATGACACCGGGAGGCGGGGCTTCCGGCGGCCAGACTGCACAGGTGCCCGGAGGCGGTGGTGAGCCTTCAGGGCACGTTCTGAATGCCGACAGAATTTAGGACGCATCCCTGCAGAAGCAGCGGTTGTCGTTGGGGGAGTGGCCTACTCACCTGGATCAGGTAAGACCCTATAAAAGGGTACACCTCAGGCACACACACATTCTGACACCATGGAATCCAATCCTACACGGTCAGAAGCCCCTTCAGAGTCCCTGGGCAGTGTGAGTACAGTCTTAGGCCCTTGCCTGGATAATTGAACCCTGTAATCCAGGACAGGTCTTTTATTAGCAAATCTCCGGTGTCCTTTTTTCTGGATTAGGATAGGGGAGCCCAGAGGTCCGGATCGTCCTGCAAAAAATCAAGAAGATGTGTATCCTGTAACACTAAGCTTCAGGACTCATATAAAAAGCGTCTGTGTAATGAATGTATAACTGAGGTTTTAAAGGAAGAAAAAGCTTGCTTTTTGACTGATATGAGATCTATGATCCTTGAGGCGGTCCAGAACACAGTCTCGAGCCTTATACCTTCCCATACACAGCCATCACCCCAAATAGTTCAACCCTCTCCTCGCCAGAAAAGACCCAGGTGGGAGATGGAAAAGTTGTCTGAGGAAGGAGAATATTTAGACTCAGTATCAGAGCACAGTCTGGAAGACGATGAGGATCGCTTCTCTCAGTTACCCTCACAAGAGAGAAAAAATATATATATCTTATCTGCTGAACATACGGATGAGCTATTGAAATCCGTTAGGCATACTATGAACTTGGAGGACACTCAGGTCTCCCACTCCAGACAAGATGAAATGTTCACAGGTCTGAGGACTCAGAGAAATAGTGTACCCAGTAAATGACCATTTGAAAGCAATGATTATGGAGGAATGGGAAGAAGTGGAGAAAAGACTCATTGTGCCAAGAGACTTTAAATCCCGTCTTCCTTTCAATCCGGAGGACATCAAACTTTGGGAGGAAATCCCTAAGATAGATGTCCCAATAGCGAAAGTGGCTAAGAGAATGTCCATCCCCTTTGAAGATTTGTCTTGCCTCAAAGACGCAATGGATAAGAACCCGGAGAGCATGCTCAAGAGGAGTTGGGAAGCCTCACCAGCCATAATTAAATCTAATATCACTGCCACTTCAGTGGCAAGATCCATGCGCCTTTGGTTGGATGAGCTGTCAGATCAAATTAGGTCCGACTCCCCTGTAGAAATGCTATCAGACTCTCTTCCTATGTTAAAGCTGTTGACGCAATTCATGGCTGATGCCTCGGCCCAATCGGTCAGATTCGCAGCTAGATGTAGTGTACTATCTAATACCGCTAGATGGGCAATAGGGTTTAAAACATGGTAGCCACTCAAAAAATAAGCTGTGCTCAATTCCTTTTTTGGGTACCCGGGTCTTTGGTCCAGTGTTGGACGAGATCCTAGAGAGAGCGTCCGACAAGAAAAAAGGGTTTCCCGAGGATAAGGTTAAGAGATACCGGCCCTTTCGTGGAACCCGTCGCTCTCCTAAAAATGATTACAGGGGTAAGCGTAAGACAGGAAGATGGCCTTACAGGAAGGGAGGAAAGGACAGAGCAGATCAGGTCTCCTCTGGGTTCCCAGCTAGACCATGACGCCATTGGAGTGGGGGGCAGGCTTCGTTTCTTTCGGGACAAGTGGGCGTCCATTACAAAAAATCAATGGATCCTGCGTTCCTTCGGGGAAGGTTACAAAATAAACTTCTCCCATACTCCCCCTCGTCGTTTCCAAATCACTCGTCCTCGCTCCCCCGTAGATCTCAGAAGTTTATGGCAGGATATATTAGTCCTTCAATCCCTACATGTGGTAAAACAGGTTCCCCCATCAGAGCAGGGTCTAGGCCATTATTCCTCCCTCTTCTCGGTGTTAAAACCCTCAGGCAAACGACGTACGGTTATAAGCCTCAAGCCCCTAAACCAGTGGGTGGAATACAAAAGGTTCAAAATGGAGACTATAAAAACCAGCATTCCTTTGATAGAGAAGGGATCGGTAATGTGCACCCTAGACCTCAAGGATGCATATTACTATGTTCCAATTCACCCAAGTCACCAACAATACCTAAGGTTCGCTCTAGAGCAAGAGGACACACTACACCACTTTCAATTCACTTGCCTACCCTCCAGTCTGTCCTCGGCCCCCCGAATATTTACAAAGGTTATGACAGAAGTAGCGGCCTTCTTAAGAACACAGGGGATTGTAATCATCCCTTACCTGGACGATATACTGTTGGTGGCCGAATCAGAGTCTCTTCTTCTCAGTCAACAAGATCACACGATCAAAACCCTGGAATATTTGGGGTGGAACATCAATTGGGAAAAGTCAAGCCTCCAACCAAGTACCACAAAGGTATTTTTAGGGGTACTTTTAGATTCCAATCTTCAGAAGTCCTCCTTGCCTCAGCAGAAACGGGAAAAAATAAAACTGGATATTTACAACTTCGAGAAGCGAAAGACCACCTCAATCAGATACGCCATGCGGATCTTAGGATTAATGACTTCATGCATTCCCAGCGTGAAATGGGCACAGGCCCGTTCAAGACCGTTGCAAAAATTGATCCTGTCAGTTTGGAACAGACGACCGTCGGGATTAGACAAAAAAATGAGACTGTCAAGGGAGCTAAAAACTCCCTTTCCTGGTGGACAGACCCTTCGAACTTAGAAAATTCAGTAGACTGGATCCTTCTTCCTTCAATCCAAATCCATACGGATGCCAGCCAAAAGGGCTGGGGAGCAAGCATAGGAAACAGATATCTACAAGGGATATGGCCCAACGAGATACGACACAGGTCGTCAAATTTCAGGGAGCTAATGGCAGTCTGGGAAACTCTTCAAAGATGTCAACATTTGCTCAGAGGAAATCACGTAAAAGTTTTCTCAGACAGTGGCACCACCATCTCTTTTCTTCGTCGACAAGGAGGTCCAAGAGGAAAATGGTTACAATCCTTGGTAGCAAGAATTTTCCACTGGGCGGAGAGAAATGTTCTTTCAATATCGGCTATTCATCTAAGAGGGTCCGAAAACGTGGTAGCAGATTTTCTCAGCAGAGCAAGAGTTGGTCCCTCAGATTGGGAACTAAATCCAGATGTTTTTCATCAAATCATTCAACGATGGGGCACCCGTCCATAGACCTGTTCGCGACCAGAAAAAAACAGCAAGCTGCAGCTCTTTTTCTCCTTGGACCCGGCCGACAGCCCAGAAGGAATAGATGCCCTTTCTCAATCATGGGGAACAAAACTGCTGTACGCTTTTCCTCCAGTCCCTCTCATCTCAAGAGTACTAAGGAAAATCCAACAGGAGAGGGGAGCTCTTATCCTGATAGCGCCTTACTGGCCCAAAAAGAGATGGTTTCCTCTGCTACACTGGATGTCGGTGGATCTCCCATTCAGACTCCCAGCCAGGAAAGATCTTCTATCGCAGGGTCCCTTATTACATCCGAACATCCAATTCCTCCAGCTAACAGCATGGAACCTGAGAGGCGGATCCTATCCTCTAAGGGCCTTTCTCATCAAGTGATTACAACTCTCCAAGCCTGTAGGAAACCAGTAACGTCTGCCATCTATTCTAGAATCTGGAGACAGTTCTGTAGCTTTGCAGGTGAGTCTGTGGGAAATTCTTCTCGCCCCAATATTCCAAAGATACTGGATTTCCTCCAACAGGGGTTTGATAAGGGTCTGAGACCAAATACGTTAAAGGTTCATATATTGGCCCTAAGTACTTTCTTGGACTACTCCTTGATAGACCACCCATGGATATCAACGTTCATAAAAGCAACTTGTCGTTTAAGACCTACGATAAGGAGTCTGGTACCGCTGTGGGATCTGAACCTTGTGTTGAGAGCTTTATGTAAGTCTCCCTTTGAACCCCTGGAAGAAACATCAGTAGACCTGATTTCTATGAAATCAGTCTTTCTTGTGGCAGTTACTACAGCGAAGCGGGTAGGTGAGATCCAGGCTCTCTCAGTTCTGGACCCATACCTTAAGATCCTGGAGGACAGATTGGTTCTTAAACTGGATCCCTCCTTTCATCCTAAGGTGGTGTCCAGTACTAACCTGAATCAAGAAATAATACTGCCATCTTTCTGCCAGTTTCCCAAAAATGAAAAGGAAAAATCCTTCCATACCTTGGATGTCAGGAGGGCAGTTATTCGGTATATAGAAGTCACAGCCCCCTGGAGGAGGGACTCAAACTGTTTCTGCAATTCTCAGGTGTGAATAAAGGCAAGAAAGCTTCTAAGCCAACTCTAGCAAGGTGGTTAACAAGGACTATCGCCCTCGCATATGAATCAGAGGGGAAGGATCCACCAATTTCCCGACTCGAGCAATCTCCGCTTCTTGGGCGGAGAAAGTGGGAGCATCAGTAGGCCAAATTTACCAGGCAGCAACCTGGTCTAATATATCCACATTTAGTAAACATTATAAATTAGACGTATTGTTCAGTCAACAATTAGCCTATGGCCGTAAAGTCCTTCAGGCAGTAGTCCCGCCATAAACATTCCAATTTTGATTTGGTATGTCTCCTGTCGTGCCGTTATGATGGATGTACTGGTAAAATAAGAATTATTCCTACCGTTAATTAAGTTTCCAGGAGTCCATCATAACGGCACCATATTTCCCTCCCCTGCTCTTGACCAGCGCCGGACTGGAGTACCTGGGGCCCACCAGGAAAAAATCAATCTTGGGGCCCACCAGCACCATGCAGTTACTGTATATAGGAATAACATAAGTCCACAAACTCTTTCAAAATGAATCAACTTTATTAACCAATAAATAACCAATATAATGAATAAATAACAAACTAAAGAAACACTCCTGGCAAAAGAGGAACACTGTTATCTTATTCACATCAGTGTGTGATAAAGTGCCATAACAGAACAATAACAATAAATACTTTCAAGGTACATTCCCTTAAAGTATAAGTGCCACAAATTGAACCTGCATCTATCTACCATCCCAGCAGCCAGCATCATTGTAGCAGCACCAAACTTGGCCCACTGGGAAAACTTAAAGAATTCTGTAAGCATTTTGGAAGTTTGTATTGCACGTTTTCCTCTCCTCTATAATACAATACCATTCAATTGTTAGTGAAAGGCCCAAAACAACAAATAAACACACACTAACAGTCATTCAGCAGCAAAATTACAAAAGTTTTTTTTTTTAGAACAGAAGATGACATTGCATACTTATTAATAATGTCATCATAGTCTAAGTTCCTTGAAATGTCATACTCAATGTTCAACAGAAGGAGTGACTCTAAAAGCTCCTGTCCAATTGAAGACCTCAGACGATTTTTCACAATTTTCAGCTTTGAGAACACTCTTTTACATGAAACCTGGGTTCAAGCAAGTGCAAGAAGTGTCTTGTAAACTGCAAAAATGTTTGCATAAGCAGCAGAATGTAAATTGTAGTCATATAAAAAGTCTGTAGCAGCAGACTTTTATAGACAGTTTTTTTGCGGGATGAGTTGTACTTTCAGATGCAATCTGTAGCATCGGCGTCTCTGCCCCCTACCAGGCAGAGACGCCGTCCTTCTCACCTCCCCGCTCCCCGCGCGGCGCCCTCCTGCGCTCCTCTTTCTGCTACTGCCGGCGCACGCAGCTTCCCGGGCACTGTGCTTAGGGCGCGCGCGCGCTCCCCCTCTCTTAAAGGGGCCGCGCATGCTGTCCTAAGGAGTCCCCAGCCAATAGCCGGAGGACCTCCCATATATAAGGCACCTCCTCCAAAATGGAGGTGCCCGAGCAAAAGTTGTTGCACAGTATACTTACCTCTGCTTCAGCCCTCAGGTCCAGTTGCCAGCCTGACTACTGTTCCAGTCCGCCAGTCTGAATACTCTCCAGCCCGACAGTCTGCCTTCCGTTTTACCCGCCAGTCTGTCTATGGGCAAGTCCGCCTGCTTACCAGGAAGCACCTGCCAGTTACCTGCCAGCTACCTGCCGTGCCTGCTAGCCCGCTCACCTAGGAGCTCTCGCCCGTTACCTGCCTGTTACCTGATAGCCTACCTGGAGGCTCCTGCGGTCACTTGCCGTGACCACCCGCCTGCTAACCTAGAGACTTCGGCCTGCTTGGCCATCACTTGCCGTAGCCTACCTGGAGGCTCCTGCTGTCATTTGCCGTGACCACCTGTCTGTTACCTAGAGACTTCAACCTGCTCTGCCGTCACGTGCCGTGACCACCCGTCAACTATCCTGAGACTTCTGCCTGCCTGTTGTGTCCATCCGTTATACCGATCAGTCCCAGTCTGCTGACCCGTGGGAGCCACGTGCTCTCTTACAAGGTAGTCCCCAGAGTAGCACCTGGTCCCTCTACTCGGTCCCTCCCTGGTCACGGAGTCGTTAGCCGCCGTACGACCAGGGTCGGTCTGAGTTGATACTTAGTCACGCCCCTCTGGGTCCCTCCTTGCACTGCGGCACAGAGGTTCCACCACCCGGATCCGTAACACTATCATTTATTTTACCATATAGTGTACAGTGAAATGGCAACAAAAATTCCAAGTGCAGTAAAATTGCAAAAAAAGTGCAATTACACGTTTGTTTATTGGGTTTTTTAGTCACCATGTTCACTATATGGAAAAACTGATGTGACAGGGTGATGCCTCGGGTCAGTACGAGTTTGTAGATACCAAACATGTATACCTTTACTGGTATCTAAGTGGTGAAAACAAATTCATAAGTTTGAAAAAAAAATCGCACTTTTCACGCTATGTTCTGCGCACTGTAGTGTTCTCATTTTTTTGGATCTAGGGCTGTGTGACGGCTTATTTTTTGCTTCTTGAGCTGACGTGCATCTCTGCTGATGTGTAGTAGTCACAACACAGGGAGTGGTTAAACATCCAAGTATTTAATATGTATTGCAAATAAAGAATGTTCCCATTCTTAATATCTGAAAAAAAAATGACTGACAACCATCCCTAGACTAATAATACCATATAGAAGAGAGAAATACCGCCACACCATGACCAGAACACATACCACCACATAGTGATCAAATACTACCAAGTACAAGGTATATATACTGCCACACCATGAGAAGACCACATATTACCACCACATAGTGACTGTCCGAATAATACCACATACAAGGGACAAATTCCGCCACGCCATGACCATGGCATATAATGGCACCAGATAGTGACTGATAATGAAAATGTAAAAAAGCTCTGTATATAGAGTCAGTGTACAGATAATGTAGAGATTATCAGTGACATTATGCACAGGAGCTCTGTATATAGTGTCAGTGTGTGTGTATAGGTAACACAGTGATCACCAGTGACATTACACACAGGAGTTCTGTATATAGTGTCAGTGTGTGTGTATAGGTAATACACATACTCACCAGTGACATTATACACAGGAGCTCTGTATATAGCGTCAGTGTGTGTGTATAGGTAATACAGTGATCACCAGTGACATTATACACAGGAGCTCTGTGTATGGTGTCAGTGTAGAGTTAATACAGTGATCACCAGTGACATTATACACAGGAGCTCTGTATATAGCGTCAGTGTGTGTGTATAGGTAATACAGTGATCACCAGTGACATTATACACAGGAGCTCTGTGTATGGTGTCAGTGTACAGGTAATACAGTGATCACCGGTGACATTACACACAGGAGCTCTGTATATAGTGTCAGTGTGTGTGTATAGGTAATACACATACTCACCAGTGATGTCTCTAGGTTAAGTTCTTTATCTGCAGACTGATATATCACATCTTCTATGCAGGACTTATCTCTGCAGAAAATAACATAGTTAGCTATAACTGATCACTTCCAGAGCACAATCCACACTTTTCCCAAGATTTCTACACTGCATGAAATAACAAAAAAAGAAACCTAGTGCCGCCCTACACAGTAACAGTGCTCCAGTGTCATTCTGTGCTTGCTCATCTCTGTCAGCAGACATATTCGTCTGATGGCAAAGATGTAGCAGAGATGAAGACAGAAGACCTATGGATTACGTTGGAGTGAGGATTTTTCTTTATTAAAGATGGAGTACCTAAATGTGTTTTATTTTTAATAAAAAAAAATCTGTATTTTTTCTGTTTACTAGAAATTCATGGTGGCTATGTCTAGTTTAGCGTGACACCATGAATTTCGGGCTTAGTACCAGCTGATAATACAAAGCTGGCCTGGTACTAACCCTATTATTACTAGTGTTGAGCCACCCCCGTAGTGTTCGAGTTCGGTTCGGTTCGTCGAACACCCGTGTGTTCGCCGAACTGTTCGTCGAACTGTTCGTCGAACACCTTCGAACACCGTTAAAACCAATGGCAGGCAAACAAAAACACATAGAAACACATAGAAAACACCTTCAAAGGTGTCCAAAAGCTGACAAACTGCTCAGAAGACATAACTAACACATGGAAAAGTGACAAGTACATATAGTCATGCGAAAATAAAAGAGGTGGAGGAGTAAAAGGAGGGGGAGACACAGATATAGGCATGTCATGCCCTTCTAAAATCCAAAAAGTGAGAAGCCGACACGGCCAGTCCGCTCCTGCCCGTGCCACCTCCGTGTCGCCGGGTTTGTGCCAGAGCCGCGGTGAACCCTGACGGCCAGCCCCCCTCTCCCAATACTGGTGCCTGTCCACTGGTGGGTCGAGCGAGCCCCCCTGTGGTGGAGGCAGCTCTAAGCTTTTTAATTTAAATTGTCTCTCTAATTTGAATGAATACACTTTAAATCCATTTACAAGGATTTATTGGAGGGCAAGTCTCATGCCAGCAGCCGCGGTAATTCCAGCTCCAGTAGCGTCCACTAAAGCTGCTGCAGTTAAAAAGCTTTTATAAGGATCGAGCTCGGCTGTCCACCGCAAGGCATCCTACTGCCAGTCCCAGCCCCTATGCCTTGGGGTGCCTCCTGATGCTCTTCACTAAGTATCCCATGGTCCCGAAGCATTTCCTTTGAAAAAATTAAGTGTCTAAACTACAGGTGGTGTAGCTTGCTTAACAGCCGGGATAATCCGCTGACTAGCAGACACTGCTACTAGGCACAAAGTATTTCCTGGGCTAGATGCAGTTAAAAATTTGTAATTAGATACTCTCGTTGGATGCTGAGAAAGCATTCCATAGAGTCTCCTGGCACGCCATATATGATTCTCTTAAAAAGCTTGGGGTAGGGGTCTAGGGGACCCTTTTATAGCCAAAATCACGGCCCTGTATCGCAATACATCACCTAGGCTGAAGATAAATGGAACTGTAGCACCCTGAGGGCTCGGTTGCTACAGACGTATTGCACCTCACCCAGAGGTGTGATATCTCACTCTCAGGTAAGGATGGAGTGTGGATCAGGACCCGACACCTGCATGCATTACACCACATTGCCGTGGGGCAGGGCGACCAATATGCCCCTGAGATGGGCACGACAGTCCCTGTCCCTGGCTGGAGTGGGGGGAGGGAACACTGAGGAAGGGGAACCCTGTAGTGCAGGAGCAGGGAGGAAGCAGTTCCTGGGTGCATTGAGAAGGGAGTATAAAAGGTGGGCACCATCTTAGTTCAGTGCAGAGAAGTCTGAGCAGAAGTGGCAGGGAGCAGGGGCTCTGCATGAGCTCTGCTCCGGAGGCGGGCCTAGTAACAGAGGCCCAGGCCTGGAAGAGGGAGAAGGAAGGAAGAGGAGCGGAGAAGGCTCCAGGAACGAGGAATGAAGGGATCCCAGGGGTGCGGACGGGCGAGTCGCCACCGCACGCCCGAATCCACCTGCGTGGAGGGGTCAGGCCAAAGGGGGAGACCGGTCCCCGAACTAGTGGAGGCAGGAAACGACCCTCAGCTAGAAACCGGAGGCTCTGACATTTTATGTGGCGCAGCCCCTCGCTACACCCGCTAGGAAGGCACCACATAGGGTCAGGGAAACTGGCGCCAAGTTTACCAAGAGGAGGCCCGAGGCAGCCGGACAGAAGTGTTGGTAAGAAAGGCCAGACAAAGGACACACAAAGGGGGTCCTGTGAAGTGCTCCAAAGTTATCTGGGAGTTGTCTGAGCCCCTCACCTGGTGAGCACAGTACGACGTGGGCAGCCATTACCTGCAGACGTGGTCTGGATAATAAGAACTGTGAGTAAAGGCCCTGGACTGCATCACTGACTCCGTGTCGTTACTGCTGCTGCCCTGCACCATCACCCCCATCCTCCGCATACACTGCCCTGAGGCTATACTCCTCCCGTGGGGAGTTATGCTACGCTCTGCTGCACCCACAACACCAGCCTCAGCGGTCTGCCCTGTAGCGGCGGTTCACTCTGACCGCAATCCACGGGTGGCGTAGTCGGACATTTAAACATCAAAACCACATAAATAGTTCCGCCACTGGTTTGACCGCCCTGAGCCACGGAACCGGGTCGCCGCCACGAAGACTACAACCACCAGCATCCACCAAAAAGGGTCCGGCTCCGGGTGTCCCAAGGCCCAGGGGGTGCGTCAGAACATTTTCATCACCTTTCACAATCACCAATGGGACAAGGCAGGGATGTCCTCTGTCCCCTCTCTTATACATCCTAGTGACGGAGCACCTGCTCTCATCAATTCGCCATAACCCCAATATTAGGTGGATTGAGGTGGGAGGCACCGAGTACAAGTGCTCTCTATTTGCTGATGATGTCCTAGTATATATCACTCAATCACATATATCCATCCCTGCTGTTATGGCTGAAATAGATCACTTTGTTACATGGTAAAATTTTAAAATCAATGCAGCGAAGTCTGAGGCCCTCGATGTCTCCCTCCCCAAATCCATATAGGATTCCATCCAGTCCAACTTTCCCTTTGCCTGGCCCTCACAGGGTATCAAATACTTAGGAATTCCTATTCATAGAGACCTCTCCCATCTATGTTATCTTAATTTTGGGCCCTTTATTGAACAATTCCATACAGACCACGGTTGGCAAGTTAGAACTGTAAGATTCACTACGTGAACCACTGGTGTTTTGTGGAAAAGCACATGTACACTGCGTTCCAAATTATTATGCAAAAAGTGTTTAGGAGTGATAAGGGAAGAATTTGTTTGTTTGTCAGTTAAACTCATTGATGGTGATGTGTGTCAGGGCTCTTTATATCACTGTAAGCAATTGCAGACACCTGTGCTAATTAGTTTGGCAGGTGTGTCCAATGAAAGGCAAGACTACTTAAGAAGGCTCTCTCACATTATTAAGCAGCCTACATTTTCTGCCAAAATGGGAAAGAAAAAGGATGTGTCGGCTGCTGAGAAGCAACAAATTGTGGAGTGTTTAGGTCAAGGCATGACTACAATCAACATTGTGCGATGATCAGGATGAAGTGTCTTGGCAATCAAGAAGTATGTAGCTGATTCACAGTACACACATGTGCGTGCTGATAAGGGCAAATTGAGGACTCTTTCCTACAGGCAATTACGTCAGGTTAAAAGAGCAGCGGCAAGAAAGCCTTGTCATAGCAGCAGACAAGTTTTTGAAGCTGCTGGTGCCTCCAACGTCCCCCGAACAACAAGATGCAGGGTCCTTCAGAGGTTTGCAGCTGTGCATACGCCATCCTGTCGACCTCCTCTATCCACTTCACACAAGCAGAAACGGCTCCAGTGGGCCAAACATTACATGAAGACTGATTTCAAAACTGTTCTGTTCACGGATGAGTGCCGTGCAGCGCTCGATGGTCCAGATGGATGGAGTGGAGGATGGCTGGTTGATGGACACCCCACGCAAACACGGCTACAGCACCAACAAGGAGGAGGTGGAGTAATGTTTTGAGCTGGAATCATGGGGAGAGAGATTGTCGGCCCCTTTAGGATCCCTGAAGGCGCTAAAGATGAACTCCATAATGTATGTGGATTTTCTCAAACAGCACTTCCTGCCATGGTTCAAGAAGAAGAACCGTGTATTTCACAGCAAGATCATTTTTCTGCATGATAATGCACCATCTCATGCTGCACATAAAACATCTGCATCTCTGGCTGATATGGGCATAAAAGGGGACAAACTTATGGTGTGACCCCCATGCTCCCCTGACCTCTACCCCATTCAGAACCTTTGGAGCATCATTAAAAGGAGTGTCTATGATGGCGGGAGGCAGTTCACATCTAAGCAACAGCTCTGGGAGGGTATTCTGTCCTCATGCAAAACAATTGAAGCAGAAACCATCCAAAACCTGACAAATTCAATGGACGAGAGAGTTCAGAAGCTCCTTTCGAACAAGGGGTCCTATGTGAAAATGTAACATCACCTACAATAAAGTTTTGAGTTGAAAACTGTTTGATTTCAGTTTCTAACAACCTGCTAATGCTTATAATTTCAAAAATGACCATTTTTTTGGTCTTTATTAAAATGAAAAGGTTGATCGAAAAGTTTGGGGGATCTAAGAGTGTGGCAACCCAGTAGTCATGATTACTTCGAATTCTGACAATATGAGGGTCATGCTGCAGGTAGTGCAGCAAGAAGGCACTTATGTGTCTTGCGCATCTCGGAGCCCCAAAATTATTTTCCGGGCTAGATGCAGCTAAAAATTATTTTTAATTTTAAATCTAGTGGAGCTTATTATAGATGGCCTAATAGGATCAGTGCTGCACACTGCTACAAAGCCCAAATTATTTTCCAGTCAAGATACAGAAAAACATGATTAGTAATTTGAAAGCTTAAAACGGTTGGTAGGGTGATTTTAACCAATCATCAAGCTTTTACTCTCCCCAGGATGACACAGGGGTAGAAAAGTCGTTTCGGATCCATGATTTGTTCATCTTTATGAACGTGAGTCTGTCTACATTATCAGTGGAGAGCCGCGTGCGCTTATCTGTCAGCACACCACCAGCAGCGCTGAACACACGTTCAGACAGAACGCTGGCTGCGGGGCATGACAAGATCTCCAAGGCGTAAGTGGCTAGCTCCGGCCATTTATCCAGATTGGAAGCCCAAAAAGAGCAAGGGTCCAGTGACACAGTCGTGGCTTCAATGTTTACTTGGAGATACTCCTGTACCATCGTCTCTAGGCGTTGACTATGTGTCAGACTTCTTGTCTCCTGTGGCCTTGCAAAGGATGGGCTAAAAAAGTGGTGAAATGATTCCGCAAAATTGATGTTACCAGCAGATACTGTGGTTCTGTTACGGTTTGAGTGCTGAACACTTGACGGTCCCACGGTTGGCAAGTTGGAACTGTGAGATTCACTACGTGCACCACTGGTATTTTGTGGAAAAGCACATGTAAGATTCTGCAACAGTCTCTGCTGATACTCCTGTATGCGTGCATCCCTTTCTATGGCAGGAATAATTTCTGCAAATTTACTTTTGTACCGGGGATCTAACAGTGTGGCAACCCAGTAGTCAGGATTATTTCTAATTCTCACAATTCGAGGGTCATGTTGCAGGTAGTGCAGCAAGAAGGCACTCATGTGTGTTGCGCATCCAGGAGCACCAAGTCCCTGTTGTGTTGGTGGCGAGGTAACAATTATGCTTCCTTCCTCTGTCCTCTCCCCCCAACCTCGCACAACAGAAATGTGATCAAGGTCTCCCTCATCTGATGAGTCTTCCATCTGATGAGTCTTCCATCAGTTCGTCCTCCACTTCTTCCTGGGCTCCTGCACCTTCCTCACTAGTTTGGCTGCTACCATGCGCCCTGTTAAAACCATCTCCCCCACCCTCACATGCCTGCCGCCTTGGTGCTGCCGACCGTCTGGACCTTGCAGATGTTAGCCCTT